>NC_137463.1:121875924-122616374 GCF_964235325.1 Thermobia domestica | reverse complement strand
GGTAGAAGTTTAACTAATAATGTATTATTCTTTTTTATATTTTTCTTTCCTGTATTTATGTTTAGCGTGATATTCTGAATTATGTTTACCTTTTTTTCATCGTAGAAGCTTGCCTATGGATTTTGGAATGTGCTCATAGATATTTAAATTGTGAACAGTGCTTTGCTGTTATTTAGCATTTTAATTATACTGCTTGTTTATTTATTTTTCTAATGACTTCATTGATGTGGTAGCTTGATAAAACAGTATTCCATCACATATTTTTATACTCATGCGAAAATGTTTTAGTTAAATAAGTATGACATTGACAAACGGGTGTACTTCAATAAAAAGTTAGGCCTGTATTTTAAAATGAAGCATCAAAGGATAATGTATAAAATTAAAATTATTCTGTTAATAATATATGTTGTACTATTTGTATAATGCTGTATGTGTTGTAGCCATATATGAAATTTCACTTCCACCGTTTGGAAATAAATATTCCATGTGTAGAATGCGTGTTTCAAGGTTATTATTATCAGATTACACTATATCCTGTAACCAAGAGATAAATGAATAATTCATATTTCGAAAAGTTAAAATAATAGAAAATGATATTTGTATCTACATTAAAAATACCTATTTCATTATGTATAGATGTCTTTCTTGTGTAATAAAAGAATCCCTGATACTACAGTTCACTTTCTCCTACAAATGCGCTCTGTAAGAAGGGTAATGTGTGGTCAGTTCCTCAATTTCCCAATTGATTCGCGATACTGAATCAATACCGAAAATCTGTCATCACTAGGAATAGAATTCGACAGCATTCACGCTAAGAACAAATTTGTGTAACAAAAGAAAGTTTATTTCTAAATTTTCTTCGCATGTGGTAAAAAAATGATTACTATTTAGCATAAAAATTCTATAATAGTATTCAAAGTTGTTAGAGTGATACATATTATAATTATAATTATTAGTCCAAAATGCTACCTTAACTGGTTTACCTATTTTCGTGAGGTTACAAAAGTGAAAGAGCGCTAGTGTATTCAATGTGAAAACCCAACTAGTGTCAGCACGTGAACAATGAATTGATTTTAACGGCCCTTTCAGCAGCGAGGCTATATGAAACGAGACTACTGATTAACGTGGATTCCGAACCACATGAGCTCCCGCCGGGAATCGAATAAGGACTCCCACACTAAAGGCCTCAGGGAAACGAGCACTACCGGCAAGGGAGAACTGATGTGGTGACCTCACATTTTAACTAGGTTACTAGTGTCAAAGCCGCACCGAGATTCCTGCTTCTTACAGGCTCTTGTTCCACGGATTCTCTATAAAAATAATAATAATAATAATAATAATAATAATAATAATAATAATAATAATAATAATAATTATTATTATTATTATTATTATTATTATTATTATTATTATTATTATTATTATTATTATTATTATTTCACACAGGAGATTGATCTGGTATCACAGCCGTCTGTTAATTTATATTTGTATAACCAATCACTAGATCTAAGACTTTGAAATACACGAGATGCAAGAGGCACCTTGCTAGGTTTGAAAGTAACCACAGAAACTTCCAATAAGACTGGACGAATATACTAAAAGCAATAGGTTCAGCAAAGAAAATAAAGAGCGTCCACTCTTCCTGAGTGCCATAAATCTGTCCTCGAAAACGGCGACAGGGCTAGAAACATTCATTCCGCAGATGAGTTATGGACAGAGTTTTAAAACCTGTTTTAAATGGCTAGCCCGAATTTCTCGCACGCTGCAAACACAAACAAGAAGAAAGAGAGATCGCACTGTTGCAAATCTTCACATGAAAAAAAGGGGGGAATGAATAACTTAATTGGAGGCTTTTAGTAAAGTTATAAGCTCATATAAGGAATCTTTTATTATTGACCTGACTCCATGCAAATTTTTGTAGGGATTTGTTCATTGCTTACTGAGAAAAATTCGAAAAAAGTTCCAATGTTAATGGATAGGGGAAAACTCGACTTGGCAAAGAGGTAGCAACAGCCTTAGATCCGAACCTTGCTTTAGCCAAAACAGGATCTCGCAAAATTGCTACTCTATGGGTAAAAGGGTACCTTGAACTTTTTCTCACCCTTCACCAGCTCTCAGAAACTATTGAGTGTAAGAACTTGAAATTTTTGCGAACATTTTCCTTAAACTTTAAGCTGTGAATAAAACAGAGTTTTACGGAAGTCAACTCCTAAGGAACGGTGTAGGAGGGAGTATTGATCATTTTTCACCCGTACACCTTATCTACGAAACTTGATCTATGAAACTCTTGGAGTGTATGAGCTCTAAATTTTGTACAAAGTTTTTCTAAAACTCTAGCCTGTAGATAAGGCGGGATTTTGCGAAATTCCAGTCCGAAGAAGTAAAAAGGAGACTTGGAACTTTTCTCGCTGCTCATCAGATCTTTGAAAGACTGCATTTTTCGAAGATCGAGAGGGAATGGAAATCTTTTCCACTGTTCATAGATCTCCGAAGCTGTTGCACTTAGTGACTTGAAAATGTGTACAAATATTTTACTTTAAGCCCTAGGCTATACATAAGACGAGGTTTTGTGAAATGTCATGTGCGAGAGTGGATAGTGAAGTTGAATATTTTCCTACTATTTATCAGGTTTTGAAGTCATTTGGCCTAGGAACTTTCACTTTTGTTCAAATATTCAGCTTATAACCTAAATTGAGAATATGATCGAATATAAGGGAGGAATATATTGATTTGATACCTCATACATCTAGTCCTTTTATTCACAATAGTCAACTCATCGAATGTATGTGTGTCTCGAAAATAGATCCCAGTCTTTTTGTCTAGCTAAACAAGATGTATTCACTAAGCTACACAACAACGAGATGAATCTGACCAAGGGAAGTCGATAAACCCAAGTTCAAATTCTCTTGAATCCTAGACTACGACCTTTGAAATGAATTTCCAAAGTATTAAACGTAGTTAAGTTGTTCATTCGCATCCGAAAACTATAGATTCACTTCCAACAGCTATAGGCAATACTGTTAATCAGTATCATCCTTCCAGCTGCGCCAGTTTGTTGAAGTCAGTCATTTAAATCAGGCACTATGCGTTGAGCTGGCCCACTGCATGACAATCTTCTAGTTGTCAAGGCTGCAACGAAAGACTGGGTTCAAGGAGATTCAGCACTCGCCCTACACATCAGATTTAGCAATATAACTTCGGCAGCAACAGCCGTATGGACTGGAAGATTGTCATGCAGTGTGTAGGTCAACGCACGGTGTCTGATTCAAATGACTGCCTCTAACTAATGCTTCTAGACATTTGAAACGGATACAATATTTCTTCCACCTTATGCCATGACTGGCTTATTACCAGGAGACACTTTTTCAGTGTAAATCCGATAACTTAGAAATACCCTCGTATTTTAAAACTGAGTTTCCTTATAATAAGTATTTTCTAATTCTTAATTTGAAAGCATTGTTTCAATTTTGGTAGTTTATTTTCATAATTAAAACAAAGACATGATTAAAATTACTTTATTAATTTTCATTTGTTCCAATATACAATAAGAGATTTTCTTGTAATATAACATAAATCTTAATCTAAACCTACATGAGAATAACATACGTAACTTTCCAATTTCTCTTACTACTGTTAGTATTCTATTAATAAAACAAACAATGAAAAAGCTAAAAATGACCTTGTATAACAGCAATATGAATCTAAATTTTTAAAATTACTGTCATTGATTTCAAATTAATACCGTTTATTGTTGATGCTGAGGTCTTGTTTCACGGAAATTCAGGATAAACGAACCAAATTAAGAAGAAGAAAAATAGAAAAATATACATCCCTTCATTAAAAACAAGATGGAACTGGGGCTGCTCACAGAGAGGGATATTGAATAGCACTGTGTGTATTCTTAGCTACATGTATTGTAGTTATTTACTCCCACCACAGAGCCAGTGCTTCGATGTTCCACGCAGCAGATTCTTGTGGTGAGTCTGTAGACATCAGCCATTTATCTTCCTTTACGTGTTTGCATTAAGTCTCAGTTCCCACATAGATCTCACCTAAGTGCAGCAGATTCAAAACTCACTTGGAAAAAACAAATAGTTGGTGCTGTAGAAAGCTTAATCTATGTGCATCTTTTTCTAAGAAAGGATGCTGAATTAGGTACCTTTTTTCTAGCAAATAGTCAATATCCTCACGAGGCAGATCATTACACAATGTTATATTTAACAATGACATGTGATGCGACGAGGAAAGAACCTTCTACATCTTTTCCCAATCCACCTTCTGCATCGACGAAAGTAACCTCGATGAGAAGAGGTTGGTCTCTGATAATGATCAACCGCAGTAGAGTCAGAGATGTTTCTCGAACCTTCAGAGTCATCTTCTTCCGATGTCTGAAGCATGTTCACAGACAAAACTCTCTTCCAGTTTCTGAACAACTTCTCTTTCCTTGCCATACCACATTTCACCAGTTTTCTTGTCCTCAAGTCCAGAACAACAATCAGGGCTGCATAATGGCAGATATCGTTACCTTCTCTTGTTATTGGATGCATTTTTATTGCCAACAAATGATTCAATAATGACCACGCAACAAAGGTAAACAGTTTCACTGGCCCATAGTTAATAATGGCACAGCTAACAGTCATTCCATTGTTCAAAGCAATAGGAAGAGCTACTGTTCCACGCCAGTCGCTTCCACCAATAGTGATATCATTGCAGTATGGGTTGAACAAAACACAAATTCGATCTATGAATACATAGGGCAATCCTTGGTCTTCAAACTGACTGCGAGAGAAAGATGCTAAGACAGATAGCTCTCCCATTGCGTTTAACAAAGTATTTCCTTCAACGGTCATCAAGTGAGATATGGAAAATATGCTTCTATATGAGAAGGACCATCTCATGCATTCTAAAATTCGTCGGAGTAATTTTCTCCTCTTTCTCATGGATACATGCAGCACAAAGGCTTCCACTGATCAGTCGTTTCTTCCATTATGTCCCTTTCGGGAAGTACAAAGTCTTCCACACCTCTTTCTAATCCACCTGCCACAGTGAGTAAGAAGACATCGTACAAAGAATCGACTTGGTTGCTTAGGCTTAGTCGTGAAAAGGGAATGTTCAGGCTCATTTTCTTCTAATATCTGAAATTGCTTAATATGAATCATACGTCTCCAGCCTCTGAACAGTTTCTCCTTCTTCGCCAAACGACATCTGAGCAGCCGTCTTGTTTGCAAGTCAACAACAAGGATTAGAGCAGCATACTGGCAAATGTAGTGACCGTCTCTTGTAATTGGATGGAGCTTTATTCCCAGCAAATGATCCACTACCGTCCACTCAATAAAAATGAACAATTGAACTGGTCCGTAGTTGAGAATAGCGCATCCAACCATCAACCCATAATCCTGAGCAGTCGGAAGGATGGTTGTACCACGCCAGTCTTTTCCACATACTGTAATGTTGTTTGAGGCAAAGTCATGATAAATGTCCAACTGACTACAGAAGAGGTATGGTAATCCTTGGTCGTCAAACTGGTCTGGCGAGAACGTTGGCAAAACAGACAGATTTCCCAATGCCTTCAGCACTGCCTCTCCATGGATGCTCATGAGACAACAGGTACAAGACAAATTTCTGTATACAAATGACCACTTCAAAAATCCAACTATTCTCTTCCACAGTTTCCTTCGTTTTCTGTCTATAAGGATCTTATTCGGGAACGAACAATGCTGTGGTTTATCTGGCAACACTGTATTTACTTCGAAATTCATATGATCACCACGATTTGCTACGTCCATAGATCTCTCAAATAACGCTCTTCTTCTTTCAGCTGATCTAGAAAAGGCCCTTTGAAATCGCATTCGGATCCAACTGGTACAAGCGATAATCCAGCGACGGCGAAAGGTGTATTGTAATCTGCGCTCCGTTCTGCTGATGTTTCGTATGTGAGTGATAGTTATAAAGTCGTCCGACCTGAGCAGTGGCTGAGACGGAGGTGAATGCAAACACGTAGAAGCTGATGTAGGACGGACCAACAAGCTGTTAGAAGGTCGCATCTCTACTGGATGTAAGGTAAAAGATGTGCATAGAGTCATTATCAGTTTCCGCTTTGTAAAAACACGTCTGTTTTTAAAGACTCTTGTAGCTCATCTGTTGCTTGGAGATTTTTATGGGCAAAACGATAGCCATTCTTTATTGTTTTAATTATTGTTATAATGTATGGTAAAGAAAAATTATAAATAATTTAATCACGTTTTTAAGAGAAACTCCATTGTTATATTGAATGTTGTTATATTCAGACTGTATTATAATTTATACGAGGTCGCTGTGGAATTTCTCGGAATTGATGCCCACTTCAATCGGTTGATGAATATCACTAGCATCACTCATTGGCGGCAATAACGACCCTACAAATTCCAAGGTGCGCTGGACATGCGGACCCCAGAAGACGATCTGGATCTATCATACTTTGAATAAAAAGTCTGAAATCTGACCAATTAGGAAATGTGTTCTGAAATAGGACGCTAAATTCCAACCAACTAAAATGTAACAGAAGTTATTACATAATATAAAGTTGCAGTGTTTGGTCAGGTTATGGAGATTAGTGCTCCCTTTCAGCACCGACGCTATATTAGATGTCCACCTATGGTTTAAGGTGGAATCCGCACTACCGTAATGAGTTCAAATTTCAAGCATTTTCCACAGGGAATCGAACCATGGACCCCATACACCAAAGGCGCTCGTAGTAGCCACTATACCAGCGGAAAGAGCTGGTCAGACTTTGAATTTTTATTTACAATTATAGATTAGGTCCAAAGCTAAAATAAGTGGTATATCCATTACTGTATATAAATACAAGAATGTCCGTTGAGTTTCGGCACACAAAAACTATCGTACCCGAGATCCTTTTTGAAGTGAGTTCTGGTTATTGCTTCCGAATGATACAAGATAGATTATGAGTAGTAATCTTTACGTTTCATGACATTTTCATTCTTTTGGAAAATCAAACATCTGAAAATCGATTTTCGGTTTTAGTGTTGAAAATCGAGATCGGTCTTTCGGTTTTGAAAACTGAAATAAATTTTTCTATTTCAAAAACCAAAACAGATTGTCAGCTTTGAAAACCGAAACCTAGGCGCACATTGGATGAAAAGTTAATAAGGAAGATGATTTTTTTATATATAAGTTGTATAATAATAATAATAATAATAATAATAATAATAATAATAATAATAATAATAATAATAATAATAATAATAATAATAAAACAATTGAATTATGAGTGAACACCATCCAAGTAATAATTTCTTTAATGAGTTCATTGGCTCTCAAATCAATAGTCTAAAATAGCTAAGGGTCTGTCCGGTTTCAATGATGTAAACAGACTTTGGGGAGATGGCTGAAATTCAGCTTAGATGTAGGAGAGATTATACAGATTCTATATTCGAAAAGTAAATTGTTCTAAAATTGATGGAACATACTCAAAAAAAGCACGAAACATTAATGTCAATGGAAGATCAATGAAAAACAAGTAATTCCTCCATTTATCTCAAATACCAAAAGAGGGAAATGGTTGAAAATCAGCTTATGTATAGAACAAACTATGTAGATTCTACATTCAAAACAGAAATGGCTCTAAAATGGGTGGAACATAGTCAACAAAATCAGGACACATGAACAATAAAGTCGATGAAAAATCCGTGAAAAAAAAAGAGGTCATTCATATATCTCAAAAACTATAATAAAGAGATGGTTAATTGAAAACTTATTGCAAAGGCATAATGAAGAGCTTAAAAACGATGTATGGCATGTAAGGTAAATATGGATAGAACATTGTCAAAAGTCAAGTTGTTTGACTAAAATCAACGATAATGATTAAGTACATGCATCTTCTTCGAATTGCCCAGGGTGCGCAGCGTGGAGGTTATGTGCTTGAAATATCTCACATCATGATTTGGAACACGCAACTTGACTTTTGACCTGATCACGTGACACAGTCTGGTGCTTATTTCAAACCGGATAAGCTCTTTATAATTTTATTTTCGTAGTTTTATATTATGGTGAACAGAAGTTCCATCTTTAACTGGATTGTTCCTTTTATCTGAAAGTTGTCCCCAGGAAAACTATAAACGGAACGCAAAATGTCTCTTTAAAGAAAAAGATGAGTCCCGTTTTTGGTTGACGTTACGAAGTATAATCTTTGTGTTCTTAAATCCCATAGTTGCCTTCGTTTGAAAAGATTTCTCGAAATTTCGTAAAATAGCTAGTTTCATAATTGTTCGAACAGATGACTCTGGGACGTCATTTGGGGAGGGCAGGGCGCAATCTTTCACTCTCTGAATTTCAGAAATACATTCTTTTCCTGAGTACCTTATGTTTCCCATTTTTACGCGTTTTACTTAATTTTACTCGTTTTACTCACTTTTCCAGTTCCTCCAGTAACTCTTTAGAACAGGGACAAAAACACAGAAACATTGAGGACAGTAAAAATCACAAATAGTATTCGCGCGTTCTTCCCTTGCCTGAAGTAAAACACTAAAATATGATGAACATACAATTTTTGGTCTTCTATTTTCTATGTGTTGTCAAATCTGTAAAACCCAAAGAAACGAAGAGCAATATTAATATACAAAACGCTCAACATCTTAGCTTTTCATGAGTTGAGTTGAATTTGAGTTTAACGTCCTTTTCAGCAGCGTGGCTATATGAGGCGGGACCTACTGATTAATGTGGAATCCGAACCACATGAGCTCCCGTCGGAAATCGAACCTGGCTCTCCCACGCCAAAGGCGCATATGCTAACCGCTTAGCCACGGAGGAGCTCAATTAGCTATTGATGACATAACTATTGCATGATCCGAATAACTCTAGTATATCCAGAAATAATTTGTCATATTTTACCGAAATGCTTCATGACTTTCAAGAGAAACTGATACTTTAAATGTTGTTAATACGCAATGTTTATTGATCTCATCACTTAGGTAAAGACGGGGCAAACCTACATGCTAAGCAGTTTTCTGTTGCTTGTATGAATACGAATGACCGAAGAGAACTCAAGATATTTTTTACAAACCAGGAAGCTTTGTATAAAGTAAAAGTATAACAAAGAAATCAGTTTGTCAATTAGTCAAGAATATATTGAACAATTAGTATACAAGGGTGCAAGATATCCATATGCCCCATGGAGTGGGGCAGAAGGACAAAAATAATGGGGCAAACGGACAGGTACAGTTACAGTTTATAAACCACTAAACTGTTACAATGAATGTGTACAAAGTATGCATCACGACCATTTAGATCGCATTCTACATGGAACCAGAAAAAACAACCTGTACACATTACCCAATCTTCTCCTTCGAGATATCGTTTCCACGAATTAAACTTCTAGCTGCAGTATAGGACAATGATTGCGCTACACGGGCACTAAGTGTTTTGTAACGTTGTACGAAACCATACTCCCAATCTTTACCAGCCATTTTTGCATCATTATTGACTATGTGTTTGTATTTGTTCTTAACAGCAAAGTTGTATGCCAACTTTCGTAATTCGCGTAGAGTTAACCCGAATCAGATTTCTTTCGAGACAAGTAAATGCTTTTCCAATTCATTTTCTGCTGTGCTGAGAATGTTGTATGATTTCCAAACTTTCGGATTATGTGCGATGACATAACGCGTCGTCGTAGTGTATTACGAGGGACATTCAAAGTTGTCGCCGCAGTTGACAGAAGCATCTTGTCTTCATGTACGGCTCTAACAGCAGCAGTTATGGATTCATTTTTCTATTTGCATCTGTGTGTTGTGCGAGATCGATAACCTACCATCTTTGGAAGAAATGGTAGCACTAATAAGAAACCCGCCTCTGAAGTAATATACATGCACATAAATATTGTTTTTCCACTTCATACTAACCATTTAGGTCACTGTCCGTTTGTCCCGCTAATTGTGTGTCTGTCTGCCCCGCACACACATTGGTTTCAAATATTTCTGACCCTACTCAATAGATGGCACGCAACATTCATTTACTCTAGTGGTGCGTGTGACTATCCATCTATTGTCTGCTGCTCCTCCCGCGAATGTTTAGCAACTTTCCTTCCTTGTCAAATATTTAATTTCTAAAGTCGAGTTCTTAGAAATCACGTTTTGGGACACTTGCCTCTGTGTAATTGTTGCAAATTTCTTCGCAATAGTGTTGTACACACACACGATATTCAGTGAATTCTACTCCTGCGATGTGAAGCACGAACTATAACCAAACACCACACACGACTCAACTCACTGTTGTCAGGTTAGCAAATTTCCTATTACTATATTTCTTAACTACTGCCGGTCTGCTTCCACCATCCATCTGCCCCATTCTTACCATATTCACTTACTTACTTATGATCATCAAAACCTTTAGGGCATTTCCCGTCGATATAGAAAGGTGAAATGTATCCAGGCTTGCTGTAGCATGCAAGTAAACAAATAAAAAGCAACAGGATGATATTTCCCTCCGCCAAGTCCCGTTCAATGGAGTGTGTTGATTATTCAACAAAAAGACATGAAATTCAATCAGAAAATTCATAGGGTCTAAAATATAAAATATGTAGGCAAGTCTTGACTTTGCAATAATAATAATAATAATAATAATAATAATAAATAAAGGAACAACAGAATTACAATAACAATTACGTAAACAATACCTTCAAATAAAGAAAAAATAATAAATGCCACGACATGATTCGAACCCGGGTCACACTGTAAATGCAGTTCTCTGCTTTCACACTTTACAATCAATTCCTCATACAAAGATAAGAAAATAAACTAGTAGTTATGTTAGATAAACATAGCACACACTATTTCTACACGTGTTGATATAATTTAAAGGATGTGAAAACAATTTCTATCGTCTTTTCTTCTTTGGAAACTAGAAGGTAAAGAAGAACTGTAATGTAAATCGGGACCATCGCTGAAAGTGATAACGTAGCCATAACTTGAAGAATGTTTCGTGATATGTTCTACATTGGGGAACACTATATCACTTGTTTTTGGATTGAAGAAGGAAATCTCGAGTAAGTCATTGTGACACTCACATAAGCTACGTCTCCTTATAGAGCAGCGTTTCCCAACCTTTTGTAACTTGCGGCACACTACGGGTGTTACTTGGATTCTCGCGGCACACTTATAGGTATTATCATTCGTAAATGTAAAACACAGTAGTATTTTTCTGTGATTATTGCTCTCCTTCTCACAGAGAAGAAAGCTCAATCACTGATTTCCCCCCGTCGTAAATTATTATGCTTATTTTTCATTCTAATTTTAAAACAGAAAACAATTTCAATGAAATATTGGACTCAGATTTTTAAAAATACGCTTTCTTTTTAAAAACTGTATCCAACTTTTTACTAAGAAGGAAGATCACTAAATAATGAACGAACAAACAAATCTCTTTTACTTTTAAAACACAAATAGGTAATTTGTCGAAAGGATTGCATGGTATTTTAAATTTTCAAGTTACGAAATAGTCTGCAACAATAAAGAAGCAATAATGGTCATAACAATGAAAACAAATGTCTACTTTTTTTCAGTAACCCGGTATGAAACTTAGAATTGTAGATTCATAGTAGAGGTTCATAGTAATGTGAAATACAAATATACATTTTTCCCTACGTTTTGAAATTTGATTGCTATAAAATTAATAATTTTATTTCGATTCCTCACGGCACACCAGCGTCCCATTCACGGCACACTAGTGTGCCGCGGCACACCGGTTGGGAAACGCTGTTATAGAGGGATAGATCGTTGAGTCTTTTTAATTTGACCAACAGAGTGCTCCTTTAACCGTGTGAATTCTACAATAACCGTTTGGGATCAGAGGAAATGCATTCGCCATATAATTTTATAATAAAATTACGCGCATCTATTTACTTTATTTCTTAGCAGTGGCGTATCGTAAGGGAACGCCGGTATGCCCGGCATCCCCTGTTAATAAGAAAAAGTACGTATTTCATTATATATAAATTGTTTGCTTGTAATTATCACAATTATTTCCACTGCAATCTTCTGGCACGCTCTCTCGACTTACTTTGACAAGAGGAACCTACGCATGCGCTTCGCTCAGATACACATTTTCTGTCTTTCCTCCTGTCGTATGCTATTTTCCTCGGGCTTCCAGGCTTACTGAAAGCATTGGGGTTTTCGTCTGCTTTCTGTTGAATGCGCATGCGCAATACTTCCCTTCTCACTCCTCCTCATCCCTTACAACCCTACATTTGCTTTAGATATACGCTGGCATATTCAAGTATTTCCAACTTTATATATTTTGAACTAAACTATAGTTTCTGAACAGAACGTACGAGCCCTAATATAAAGGAAATAGAACAAAACGGAAATGGTTAGTTCAACGCATTTTTTAAGCATGCCGGTTATGTAAATAATAGTATTAAAATAATTATGCCTTAATCGTAACTAAATGCATCGTAATTGTAATCTTCATCGTAAAGGAGCTCACAGACACAGGCATAAATTTAAAGCATTCTGTAGAATTACGGTCATCGATCTGGTAGAACAAGAGAGCCACCACTCCCCGTCACTCGCAAAGATTGTGCCAGGGCCCTTCAGTCACTGGCAAAAATCTCGGGGACATAAGGGGAACATGTTCCCTACAATCTTGTCCACCCCCCACCCCCCAATAATCCGATTTGAGATTGTGATGATGATGATTTCTATCCGACTGCCACAAAGGAAACTGATGTCCTTTGACTTGTTTCATTTTTAAAAAAGAATCGTATTCTTTAATATTTCATTGTCATTAATTATTAGTAGTCTATTTTCAACTATTTGTTTAATTCCTGTAACAATTCCTATAATGCTATTGTGGTAATCATAATTTTGCTCAGATAAGAGTATTGTTGCGCCAAATATAGGCCTGATTGATTTTCTTTCATAGTTTTGGGGAAGTCATTATTTGTATTGTTATAAAACAAATGTCCTAAAATTTTAATGTGGATCATTGTGGATGCGTAAGTAGAAACATGTCAATTATTATTATGCATATATTTAAATTTCAGAATGTGCTCACGGCACTGAGTTGTAATAATGATATGCACCACTATTTCACCTCATCATTTGGTATATAATATACGAGTACAACAGGTTTACCTCAGAAATCTGATTCATCTACTGTAATATGAGTCTTTTCTCCTCTCCCCCCACAATAAGCCTTAAAATGTGCCCTCCTGCCAATGTTATAGACAACTCTGCTCCCCTAATCCTCCACAGCATTTTTTTCAACTTCATAAATATTTTGAACATCGTTAAAAAAAAGGAAAGGATTATGGGAACAGTCTTACCCATCCCACGAACGTTGAAGACAGACGCCCTTGACTTCAGTATCTGGATACAGAAACAGCCCCCAGATTTGGTTTCAGTGCTTTGTATTTACATCTTCAAATGATATATACACTCAGGCCCATATTCACGAACGGGCGTCTGAGTTCCGGATCCAAGATGACAAATTTCTAGGGCGATATATATATATATATATATATATATATATATATATATATATATATATATATTTGAAAGAACGAGATTGACGTGTGGTATGTGGAAAAAAAAGCCGCCCACGAGAAAGAAATGAAGGGAACGATACTGGAAACAATGTTCATACAAAAGTGGGGCCTAGTTTTCTCGTCACAACGGTGGCAAGAAAGAGCTGAGACAATTGGTTATTAAATTCTAACGTAATCCACGCATTCGCTTCTCTATGCCCTACTAGACCTCCAATTAGGGAGGCTTCCTCCTAAATTTTGTATAACCCTATATTTCTATTCGGAATAGCTATGTATTGCTGCTTGCAGTAGTACTATATCGCACAAATGACTAACTTTGGCATCCCCCTTTCGGAATATCACGCTACGCTACTGTTTCATAGTTCTCCCATATTCACTTTCTAATATTCGGCGACAGTTGCCATCAAAATTTATACAATTATACGAATAATAATAATAATAATAATAATAATAATAATAATAATAATAATAATAATAATAATAATAATAATTTCACATACCACCAGTGAAGTAGATCTAGTTCCATGCGAACAGATATATATTATAGGGCCGCCTTGGATACAGCCACGGCCACATCGACCCTTATAATTTGTTTTATCGAATGCCTGGCTATGCTCTTATAAAACGACGTACGACGTATAGGACTTCATTTTGACAGGCGAAGTTTAAAGGCATATTTTAAAAAGAATGAATAGCGAAGGGTAAAACTGGCACAACGTCATGTTTAATAGGTATATTGAATACAGTTGTATGAAGTTACTCAACACTTGATTACTGGGCCCTGAAGAGTAGCCGGGACCATTCCCAAGTTTCCTAAAATAGATAAAATAGTTCCTTGAGATGATAATCGATTAATAGTATTATTTGCCTGTTTTCATCAGTGACTTCTGTTCATATCTTGGGCCCCCACCAAAGATTTCTAGCCTTCTTGACAGGAACGTAATTCCAGGAAATTGAAGGGGAAGCAAAGAAATGGGGTCTAAAGGTGTTACACGTCCGCGGGGTTTCAAGGATCAGAGACTGTGGTCGGGGTCTAATCTAGTTGCGGTTCTGCCCTGTGAGTATTTTTAGCTATTCACTCTGAGAATAGAACTTAGGGGATGGGGAGGAGAGGGAATTATAAAAAATAAATAAAACTTAATAACTCTTGAATCAAACGACTAATCTTGATCATACTTTCAACATAGTTAGGATTCGGTCCTAGGATGTTTCTTTTATCATTTCACTATGACGGAGCAAAGTTACTATGGTGACCATGTTCGTGAGTTAATAGCTCTTGAACCACCCGACCAATCTTAATCAAATTTTCAACAAAAATGAAGTTTGAACCTGAAACGTTTTTGATTATTTCACTTTGACAGTAGATCTTAGGGGAGGGGGAAGGGTGGCGGTGAAATATATGAAAATGAATAAAACTTAACTCTTGAACCACCCGACCTATCTCGATTACACTTTCAACATAGATAAGGTTCAGGCCTGGTGCAACGTAGCGGAGGAGAGGGGGGAAATATATGTCAAAAAATGAAAATAAAATTGCCTGCCTTTGTGACTTTATCACACTTAAACCACCCAACCAATCTTTTCCAAATTGTCAACATACATGAGGCTCGGACCTGGGGTGATTTTATCATATCCTTTTACAGTAGTATTTAGAGTAGAGGGTAGAGAGGGGAGAGATCTATAAAAGTAAGTAAAACTTAATAACTTTTGAACCTCTTGACCACCAATCTCGATCGAATTTTCAATACAGATGAGGTCCGGGCATAGAAAGATTTTTTTTTCTAATTTTCACTTTGACGGTAGAACCTAATGGAGGGGGAGGAGAGGATATATATATATAGGGTACAGCGGGGTATTTTGAATAATTTCAGACATTTTCTCATATATCTCAGGAACTGTAATCGGTATTCAGATACAAAATTGTGAACAAAAACTTTGAACCTTACTATTACTTAACAGTTTTTCTTCTTAAGATAGTATCTGAGATATATCATTGTGAAATTTGGGTATTCAATTTCCCCGGCGAAATGTCGTAAAACGTAAATGCGAGGGGCATTTGAATAATGGGTGGGGTAATATGAATAACCAACAAAATAAGCAAGTCTTAAGTAAGGAAAATATATATACCTAGAAATAATGCAAATATATTTAATAGTTATATTGCAAATTCTACGGTAGTTGAAATATGCTAATTTTAAATGAAAAGAATTACATAAATTGTAAGTATGCGTCACCTGTAGCTATCTTTTTGAAAAAATGAAATGAAATCTTTGAGTTTTACGTCCCACGGTTATGCCGGTTAGGCTAAAGGAGACGGTGATGATAAGTGATGAATGAAATGGTGGAATGAAGAAAGTGGGAGAACCTCGAGAAAACCCAAGCACACGGTGTTTGTCCACCACAAAGTTCACTTGGCGGGGGCTGGGATCGAACCCGGGACCCCAAGCACCAGCTCTACCACTATATATTTTTGAATGCACACTAAAAGAATTGTTAGGAACATTAAGACAGCCGCAATAGGTTAATCCATCTTCCATTTTTTGTATTTGACAACAACCACAAATAAACTGTTCTGGACTTCTGCACCGACAAAGACCTCGTGGAACCATATCTTGCAACGCTAGCAACGAATCCAATCACCCTTTCTAGCAGAACGTTCTGAATAGTCGTTTAGAAGGAAAAATCGCAATTCCATGTTTGATCTTTGCCTGCAGCCATCTTTAGACTTACGCCTACGTCTTTGTCACTGGACGAGATAAAAGATATCAGTTTCTTTCGAACTTTCATTTGTTTTTTCTTGGCAGGTTCTGTATTAGCACTCTTCTTTCTTGTAGTGTTCTTAGATTTGTTGCACCCGATGCTTGCGTCTTTCCTCAGAGTTGTTTTACTCTCATTGCCTGAATATTTTCAGGATAAGTCGAGTGGCATGATTTTCCTGTGACAAGACGTCTATTCTGCACATAAAAATTTTCTGGGCTGGAAAGCACTTGTTGCATGGGTTCATCTATAGGCTTCGTTGGGACAACGTTTTTAAGAGCCACGACAGGAAGAAGAAGGCGCGTTGTTAAGATCTTCCCGTGAAGACTGCTCCTCAGATTGTGTAAGAAGGCCATATGTTTCCGAAGGAGCGAATCGAAACTCTTCAATAGCTCCTGATCTAAAAGGGTATATTTCGGTACATAAAAACCCATTAACTGCCAACCCAAGAGGAGCTGTCCACTTCCAGGCTTCAGTGAACAAAATGCAGATCTGAGAGTTACTAAACTGAACTCAGGTTTTGATGAATCCAGGTAGTTGCCTCTTGGTGGTAATTTACTTTAAGGGCCTTAAAAACAGAGCGATCGAGTGGTTGTAATACGTGTGTTGTGTGTGAAGGTAGGCAAAGCATTTCGATGTCATGACTTTGGCAGAAAGACGAAAGTTGTGAGTGAGATTTATGCCCGTTCAAAATCAACAGAACCCGAACGGGAACTCTATGTTCGTTGAAGTGTTTTATAAACTTTAATATATATATATATATATATATATATATATATATATATATATATATATATATATATATATATTCATTAATCTATCCACTATCTCTCATGCAGACAAGTGACTCATGCGGGTTTTAAATCCCGGTTTTGGCGTACAACTTTAAATATTACTATAGGGGGTATAAAAGACCCTCCGGCGTTGCAGCATGTTATCACTATTACATTTTCTACAGAGTTAAACTGGTCACGTCTTTTTCACCCTTTTCTGCAAGAATTTTAGAATTCTGTTATTTAGAGGAAGTCCACTTTCGTCCATATTGTAAACTCAGCTAGGATTGTTATGGAGATCATACTCGTTCATTAATTTTCTCAGTAAGTCAAAGTAAGAATTCACATTTTCCTTGTTAACACCAAAAGCTTGCGCTTTTGACAAACCTTCAAGTTTTCTCAAACTAAGATTATTTCGCTTGCAAAACGTTTAACATCAGTGCTTCCCTGCAATTTTAGTTTTCAGTCCAGAATTGAGGAATGTTAAGTTCACATTTAGACGCATATAAATATGCCGCTACATGCACTTCCTTCGGAGTAACTCCAAACCCAATGGATTCTAGATATTTTACCCCATCCGCTAATTTTTTTCTCCACAACACTGGAAAACACGCTTGGCCTCCCAATATTTTAGATATATTGCCTACAGCAGGAACATTAATTAGTACCCTGTCTTGATATTTAACTCGTCTGTATAACCTTGTGAAAGGGACATTAAATAACTCTGATACTCCCAGTATCGTCAGGTCACCATTAACAACCGATTTAACGGCTTATTCCATATACTATTTGTTCCAATTTAAATGTTTATCTTTCTTCTTATAATTTCTGACCATCTGAAACGAGAAAACATTACGAATGCTTGATCAGAACCAAGACATAAATAAATATAAAATAGCAGACCTATAGTTCTAATTGCACTGGTATTCAAATTGCCCCGTTTTGAAATATCCAAATTGTCCTGCAGTCGACGAATATTCCATTCAAAATGTGGTATGAAAACAGCTCACTAGTTAGTGCCAGCGTACAGTATGTCAACACACCAAATGCTACTGATACGATGATAATCCAGAGCAATTTCATTTTGCCCAGTTAATAATAAGGAAAGTTTAAAGAAACGTTGAAAATTATAACGACCTAAAAGTAGACATATTCGTACTTAGCTTGCACCAAGCAAAAAATCATGTAGGCTTTCAGAACAGCAGGAATAGTTTGTATTTCTGAGAGCTACTTCTGCAAACCACCACCTACAAATCCACCGCAAGTTCACTATCATGGCAAATCCTGTTTCCACTTCAGCTAGGAAAATGCTTAACATTATTCAAATTCCCTACCTATTCGAATTACCCCGCTCTACCCTAAAACTTAACTCTTGAACCACCCTACCATCTTGATCAAATTTTCAACATAGATGACGTTTGGGCCTGGAATATATTTTTTTGTCATTTAACTTTGACAGTGCAACGTGGGGGAAGGGGAGGGGAGATATAAAAAATAAAAATGAAAGTGGCTGTCTTTTTGTGACTTCATCACTCTTGAACCACCCAACCGATCTCTATCAAATTTTCAAAATAGATGAGGTTCGAGCCTGTGATGGTATTTATCTATCTAGTTTGACGATAGAACTTAGGGAAGGGAGAGGGAGGAGTTAAAAAAAATAAAATTTAAAAAAGCAGTTCGACTTAGAAATGCATTTTTGACAATTTATTTCCTTTTGTAGAGTTGAAAATTCTAAAAGGAATGGTGTTTGTTTGATCGCGATACATTCAGTCGTTAGTGAGTAACAGAGGAAGATTTTGTGATGACGTCATTCGTGGTCAAGCAGCGAGGGCAGGCTTACATATTACACACTGTCAAGCATTTCGTTTGTGAGAGCATTTCGTGAGCATTGTGAGCATTTCGTTTGTGAGCATTTCGTAAGTTCTAAGTGCGGTTTCCTTTTCCAGAACTGATTGCAAAGACTTAGAAATATCATCTGCATGTAGAAAATAATAATATGTGGTGGTGGGCTGCACAAAAGTTTTAATAATATAAAACGTATCCTACGAAGGATAGGTTCAGCGTTTCAAAAAAGGAACTAAAATTTCGAAACCAATACCATGTAAATAGATGGCGGACGAGATTGCCACAACATCTAACTAGCTTTTCTTTAATCATTCTTCCGATTCCCAAACATAAGTATGTTCATTTTCACGTTTTGTTGCAATTTTTAATGCTGACCCTATAATTTTGTACTTCAAGTTATGTACAGGAGCGCGATATATGAGGCAAAAATGAAATAACATCTGAAAAGTTTGTCAGATGTAAATTTAATACGGGATGATAGGAGAACAATAGAAAGAAATGCAGAGATCTTATTAAACGCTTGCAGGGACATGGGTTTAGAAGTAAATGAAGAGAAAACTAAATATATGGAAGTGCGTCGGGACCGTAATATGGCAAATTATGGATGCGTTAAAATCTTAAATAATGCTTTTCATAAAGTTGATAGTTTCAAATATCTAGGATCAATATTAACAGAGGGAAATCATATTCACGGAGAAATTAAATGTCGACTAAAAGCAGGGGATTCGTGTTACTATTCGGTTCAAAATCTCTTGTCGTCGCGAATTCTGTCGAGGAATTTGAAGCTTAAAATATATAAAACGATAATCATGCCTGTTGTTCTGTATGTTCGAGAAACATGGTCACTTATTCTGAGGGAAGAACATAGACTGAAAGTATTTGAGAACAAGATCCTGAGACGAATATTCGGACCCAAGAGGAACGGGAATGGGGAATGGCGGATACTTCATAACGAGGAACTACATAATTTATATGGTTTACCCAACATTGTTAGGGTCGTCAAGTCTAGGAGGCTTAGGTGGGCGGGTCATGTAGCTAGAATGGAAGAAAGTAGAAACGCTTTCAAAGTCTTGACTGGAAGACCAATCGGAAACGACCATTAGGAAGACCTAGGCGCAGATGGGAAGACAATATTAAGATAGATCTCGCAGAGATTGGAATACAAAGCAGAAACTGGATGCAGTTAGCTAAGGATAGAAGTCAGTGGAGAGCTTTTGTGAAGGCGGCATTGCACCTCCGGGTTCCATAGGCCATAGAGTTAGTTAAAGTTTGCCAGAATACGATAAACAAATTTCTTTTATTCACATCGCTCTCCGCGGAACAACTCTCATCACCCGTTTCATCATCATTGCCACTTGATACAGAGAAATTAAACGATGATTCTACATCTTGAGGAACAATCATTGTCACTGATTCCTTCTACAAGCTGGTATATTTCACTCCCGATTGCACATTCTATAGCTTATTTCTAAAGCAGTATCTTCAGAATCATGAGTGACATCGTTGCTATTACCCTCTAATGCATCGTCTCGACTACAACCGTCATTTGGGTCTTGTACGATATTTTTACGTTGGTAATTGGACATAGATCCGCGTTCGTTCAATGCCTCGCATTCTAAACCTTTCAATAATATACTTGGAACAGCATTCTTTCTCAGTTTGCGTGTAAGTAATTCTCAAGTCATTAGCCAGAGGTGAATCTAAAGGGTAAAAATTGGGGGGCTGGCAGTCAGAACCCAGACTATGGTAGGTATATCATGTTTACTATAAACTTTCAAAAGTATCTAAATAATAGCTTAAATCAATTTTGTCACTCAAAAAACTGGGGGGACTAGGCCCCCGGCCCCAGCCTAGATCCGCCACTGGCATTAGCTTTTCTTTCAGTAAATTTGACTTCTCGAAGGCAGGCTCTTCAAGATGTTTGGAATACGAGTATTTTTATTTGGGCCTTTTTTTCCTATTGATTTTCTTGAGCCATAATTTATATCGATCTGATGATTTCTCATGACTTGGAAACGTAAAAAAAAATACTTTATGTCCTCAGCTTTAATTGCACGAGAATTACAACCGAAAACACAGCAGGTGTTAGGCATTTCTACTTCACTTCACAGACACAGCACGCGCTGTAGTAACAAGTGTTTTCTACTTCACACTAGTGTTTCTTTCAGAAAAAAATTCCGGGGGGGGGGGCTTTTAGTATTCGGAGAGGCACATTATTTTCACACAGTACTATTATATTTATTGTATTATAGACGTATTATTTTGGTCTCCTCCGGGGGACACTCTCAAAGCTCCGGGAGGCAGTGCCCCCTAAAAACATGTCTGGAAGAAACACTGCTTCGCACAACAAACGTAACTACTGCTCTCTCTCTACTCGCTGTAGGAACAACGGCTAACAAAAACATCCCTCAAGAATTCAACACGTAGCAAGACTGCTAACAAACCCAAAACACTATCTATTAAATCCACTGCCCTATTAAAGGTTTATCAGCTGCGTACAAGGGAGTGGTTGCTGACTCCCATTTAGTTCCTCGCGTATCCCACGCGTGACGTCAGCATTTACGATTCATAAAAAACAAATGCCTATAGAAGCTGAACGAGACGGCCTATCAAGATATAAAAAATACGGGTCTCTTATTTTTTGTTAATCTTTCTATTGCACCAAACTTGTTTTCAACTCGAACTGCTCCTTTAATAACGCTTGAACCAAACGATTAATCTGGATCAAATTTTTAACATAGATTAGGTTCGGGCATGAGATGTTTTTTATCATTTCACTTTCACGGTAGAACTTAGAGCGGGGGAATAGGATGGGGAGATATATAAAAATAAATAAAACTTAATAACTCTTGAACCACCGGACCGATCTCGATCAAATTTACAATCTAGATGAAGTTTGAACCTGAGATGGTTTTACTCATATCACTTTGACGGTGTAACTGAAAGTTGGGGAGGGGAGAGCATTTGAAAGTGATCGATATTAGTGTCGAATCCATAGTTTTCGGAGTCGCTGAGATGAACAATGACAATTCCTATGCCGTGCCCCGCAACACGGGAAGGGGAGATGGATGTATTAAAATCATCGAAAATGACAGCTATCAAACAGCGCTTTATTAATAGTAAAAAGTGACTGACTAACGGATTATATTACTATTTTTTTAAATTAACCCAGCAAAGCGGGTAATTGATGCTAGTAATATATGTAATTTTGGAATTCATTAAATGACAAATTTTAAGTTACTACTTTGGTTCATAAGAAAAAAAAATAATGTTAATATTTGATGAATAGAGTTATAGAAAATATAATGCAACGTTAAAATAATAAGTTGCACAAATTTATTGTGTTTAGTACTTTTGAATCATAAGTGAATTACAAGATTTTAATGAAATTACTTAAATAATTTATGCTTAATTGTAAAAAGAAACTTTATAACAACGCTATTACCGTATATAAAGGGTAATAAAAAAGAAGGAAAATCTTTTTTCTCGACTAATTGCAACTTTTGACAATGTGAATAACTTAAAGTGTAAGTTGCATTGCAATACCGATTCATGCTTTGATTCGGTGATCCATATTGTTATGCATCACCGTTGTTACAACACTGCGGCTTATTTTCTTCAGGTGAGGCTCCGATACATTATATGCCTTTTCACTAAGATCATTCCTCTCTTTTTTTTAAAAAAAATAATAAAATAGTAACTTAACCCTGGAATACACAGGGTGCTAGAGCACCCCAGACATTATACTTATCCCCACTGTGGAGCTATACTCAGGCACATTTGTTGGTGCTTCCGTGTATTCTCATTTTGGAGCGTGACATTCACGGTGGTGGGTATGAAGTAAATTGTCTCGTTTCAGAATAGGATATATTCAAGGGGTGGGGTTCTGCAGTACCCCACCTGTGTATTTACGTATGTGAAATTCATTTTTGACGAAATTCGTTTTAGATACTTTGCGTGCATATTTGTTTAATTGCATAATGGCGAAAGTGAGTGCAGGTTCAAGCAAGGTTACAGTCTTTGTACTAAATACATTAGAAGAAGATTCTGATTCTGAAGGTAATTTCAGTGAGTCCGATGACAATATTGAAGTACAATCGGAAGTCGATGATGAAATTAGTGCAAGTGACACGAATGATACGGAGGGTAACATCAAAAATATCCAGCTATAAGGGGAGACTCTATATTAGTGAGAAACGGTCATAAATGGAATTCTCAACCATCCGTTCGGCGTTACACTAAAAAAAAAAAAAACTTGGGTTGCAGTTAGCTAGACCCTACACGCTGAAGCGCCTCAAGAAGAATCTTCCCACTGATTTGTCTACTGGTATTAGAAATATCCTTGGTATTCAAGAAGAACTATCATCTGTAATTGGTGAAACACCTAGTCTTCCAAAGCAAGCACGATGTCGAATGTACCCTACGAATAAGAGCAGAAAAACTAAATATTTTGTATCAGATTCAAACAAAATATTTAGTTTTTCTGCTGTTTCTGCTGAGCACAGAAAGGAATTCAGCGTTTCGTGCAGTAGGAAATAGCTATGTCTGTTCGAAAATACATACAAACTACTATTGTGTATTCTTGTTAGCGATAAAGTAAAACAAATATGTTTATGTTCGTGTATTATAATTTTAGTAGCGTTTAATTATATGGGGTGCACTGGCACCCCACCTGTGTATTCACGTAAGCCTTTTCTGTCTGTGTATTCCAGGGTTAAGATGCTGAAGCCAGATAATATGTATATACATTCAATATTCACGAACAACGACGAACTGAAGAGTATGAGGATACCGTTGCAAATAACAGCTGTAGTCACAATATTATAGTTAAACTAAGCAACGGTGAAAATAGTGGGGAAATTAGAATGACCAATACCGAACAGTTTACATCGCTCATTTTGAAATACGGGTAGTAGATTAAACTTACAAGAAATGACAAAAATCAGTGAAATTTGGCATGATTCTTGGGGGGAAAGCGAGGATCCCGGTAGAGATACTTCAGTTGCTATCTTTGGGGGGGGAACAAAATGTGATTGAGGGGGTAAATCCCCCTCATCCCCCCTCGGTAATTCGCTCCCTGAAAACTAGGGTACCATAATTAACGATATACAGTAAGGGGTCAATATGAATAAACTGTGTTCTGATGAGCAGACCTACTGTACTACTAGAAAATAGTTTGTTGATGGTATGTAATATTGGAGTTCTTTCAGATCAGTTTGCATATCCTACGCTTATCTATATTCTGTATTTTTAATTTTACATAACAACATTGCTATTATTAATAATAATTAATAATAACATTGCTATTATTATGAATAATAATAAACTGCCATTTTTCTTATGGCTTGGGATGGGCACGAGTCGAGCTAAAACTCGACTCGAATTCAAGTCAAGTTTTGAGTCGAATCAAAGGTAATTTTCTCTAGTTCCGAGCCGAGTTACTGTTTTTGACGTCGAATTTCGAGTAGAGCCGTTTGATAAATGGCTCGCTCGTTCCGCTCGTTTTAGAAAGACTTCCAGCATTTATGCACAGCAAGGGTTGGAAGGTCATTTCTGTATCAACTTCATGAATTAAAGGGAGCTTGTATTCCTCGAAATGCATTTGTTTTGTCCTTCAAGGTCAATAGAAGAATGAAAAAGCTGATACTAGGAGTATTTTAACACGCGACTCACTACAACGATATAACAGAATGCTGCCTCCGGCTGTTAATAAAAGGCTTAACTAGCTGGAACTCGCTAGTATAGTATGTGCTCTGTAAGAATTGCTAGGGGTTGTTTTGTCCATGCGCGCCGACTACGTAGGTGCTCCCTGGCTCCAGCACACTCACACAAATAATCTTGTCAGGGCGTTGCAGGCAAGATTTTTAGGTTCATAGAAACATAACAAAATAAATATATCTCACTTGCCACTATCAAAAAATAAACAATTAAAACATCGAGATGGAAGTTAAAATTTCTAACCTCTAAAGCATAATTTTTTGTTTCAAGTTTGTTTGTGCAAAGGCAACCAAGGAACACACTAAGTTAGTCACTTTATGTCCACAACAAAATCCTTGCAAGTTTTTTTCTGCAATAACATTAAAATTATTTTCTTTTATAATGATTTTTTCAATTTAGTTTGTATGAATGTAGTATTTTCTTTTAGTAACGTGTTGATAATATCACTGCCTCTTGCACTCATTTTGCATCATGTATGTTGTTGAAAATATACACTAAATATCACGATTATATATATATTTGGAATATGCATTACAGTAAATAAACTTGAACCCGGGTTTAAACCTGTTTCTTAACGTTTAAGACAGCCGTGTTACCGACTGAGCTAGGACAGCCCAAACTTATCCTTATATTACCGGTATATTTTACTTTATCACAGAAAAGCCCTTTATGACACGTTGATGCTAGTGGTCTACTAATCCAAGCTTAATTGCATGCATGGAGAACATGCCCGCGACCGTTCGGTCTATTTGATGGACGGGTTCCGCGAGAATGTAACGCATCTCGCCCGTGGTTGCTCGTGCTTGGACTTAAGTCCTCGTGCACAAGTGCAACACCAAGATTTGTCGCTTAATATTGACACCTAACTGTGTAACCCCCATTCACTGAGGGAATGGGATACGCCCACTACGCGGCCGGACCGAAGTCCTGAGTGCCTACCAGTTAAAATACTGGTGGAGGCGGTCCTGCTAGCGAGTCAGGCCCTACCATACTCTGGAGGCATGGTGCCCGAGCGTAATAAAACGAGCTCATCTCCCGCACATGTTCAACGTTGCCCAGGTTTCTGGGATTAGTTCCCATATGCTACCGAATAGTGTTCATAAAAGATTTTAACTAAAAAGAAATCAAACAAAAAAAATCGAGACTCCCCTGAAAACATATAACACTTCCCGCCATTGATATGCACCCACATACATTTTGGAAAATCGGCGCCGTTGGTTCTATCTGTTGTGTGTTGAAATCAGTGTTTCTTTCAGAAACTATGTTCCGGGGGGGGCACATTTCGTATTCCGGGGGCCACTGTTGATATTATTCTATTTATTATTATATTATACACGTATTATTTTGGTCTCTTCCGGGGGTACTCTCAGAGCTCCGGACGGGCAGTGCCCCATAAAATCACTTTTGGAAGAAACACTTTGAAATACACCTAATCTAATATAAATAAAATAAAAAGTTTGTTTATGTGTCTGTCTGTCTGTATGTATGTATCTGTGTGTTGCCTGGAGACCAGACAAGAGGACCGAGAGTTACCAAATTTTGATCTTGGGTACCTTGGTTCAGGTCCCAGAACAAGATGAAGCGTTTTTTTAATCGAACCAGGGGGTCTCAGGAGACGTTTACAGGGACATGTAAAAGTAGTAGAAAATGACCGATATTAGTGTCGAATTCATAGTTTTGGCGGTTTCTGACATCAATGATGAAACTCCGATTGCATTAACTTCCAAATTCACCCCATTTGGATCCGGGTCGGGTTGAAGGAAGGGATAATCTGACATGTAAAAATAATGCAAAATGACCGATATTAATATCAAATCCATAGTTTTCGCACTCGTTGAAATCAATGGTGATACTACTACAGGTGTTGACTTCCAAATACAGCCACCATGCGAATAATGGGTTTTTCAGGTAGTTATTAATAAATGCAAGAAATAAATTATTAATAAAAATGGGAATAGATAGGAAGACATTTTGAAAAAAAAACGAAAGTGTTAACATATATAACCATATCTGACTTTGCATAATCTATCCTAAACAACGATCACTAATGTAACAAGAAGAAAGTAGACTTTGGTAAATTAACTTCGGGGTCATTTTTCGCGAGGTAGTATTGCACATTTAACATATGAATATTTAGCTATGCGCACGAGTCGACATGTCTCTAATCTCGACTGGAATTCGATTCGAGACAACTTTGTAAAATTCAGTAGCGTAGCGTGATATTCCGAAAGGGGGATGCCAAAGTTAGTCATTTGTGCGATATAGTACTACTGCAAGCAGCAATACATAGCTATTCCGAATAGAAATATAGGGTTATACAAAATTTAGGAGGAAGCCCCCCTAATTGGAGGTCTAGTAGGGCATAGAGAAGCGAATGCGTGGATTACGTTAGAATTTAATAACTAATTGTCTCAGCTCCTTCTTGCCACTACCGTTGTGACGAGAAAACTAGGCCCCACTTTTGTATGAACATTGTTTCCAGTATCGTTCCCTTCATTTCTTTCTCGTGGGCGGCTTTTTTCTCCACATACCACACGTCAATCTCGTTCTTTCAAATATATATATATATATATATATATATATATATATATATATATATATATCGCCCGAGAAATTTCTCATCTTGGATCCGGAACTCAGACGCTCGTTCGTGAATATGGGCCTGAGTGTATATATCATTTGAAGATGTAAATACAAAGCACTGAAACCAAATCTGGGGGCTGTTTCTGTATCCAGATACTGAAGTCAAGGGCGTCTGTCTTCAACGTTCGTGGGATGGGTAAGACTGTTCCCATAATCCTTTCCTTTTTTTTAACGATGTTCAAAATATTTATGAAGTTGAAAAAAATGCTGTGGAGGATTAGGGGAGCAGAGTTGTCTATAACATTGGCAGGAGGGCACATTTTAAGGCTTATTGTGGGGGGAGGGGAGAAAAGACTCATATTACAGTAGATGAATCAGATTTCTGAGGTAAACCTGTTGTACTCGTATATTATATACCAAATGATGAGGTGAAATAGTGGTACATATCATTATTACAACTCAGTGCCGTGAGCACATTCTGAAATTTAAATATATGCATAATAATAATTGACATGTTTCTACTTACGCATCCACAATGATCCACATTAAAATTTTAGGACATTTGTTTTATAACAATACAAATAATGACTTCCCCAAAACTATGAAAGAAAATCAATCAGGCCTATATTTGGCGCAACAATACTCTTATCTGAGCAAAATTATGATTACCACAATAGCATTATAGGAATTGTTACAGGAATTAAACAAATAGTTGAAAATAGACTACTAATAATTAATGACAATGAAATATTAAAGAATACGATTCTTTTTTAAAAATGAAACAAGTCAAAGGACATCAGTTTCCTTTGTGGCAGTCGGATAGAAATCATCATCATCACAATCTCAAATCGGATTATTGGGGGGTGGGGGGTGGACAAGATTGTAGGGAACATGTTCTCCTTATGTCCCCGAGATTTTTGCCAGTGACTGAAGGGCCCTGGCACAATCTTTGCGAGTGACGGGGAGTGGTGGCTCTCTTGTTCTACCAGATCGATGACCGTAATTCTACAGAATGCTTTAAATTTATGCCTGTGTCTGTGAGCTCCTTTACGATGAAGATTACAATTACGATGCATTTAGTTACGATTAAGGCATAATTATTTCAATACTATTATTTACATAACTGGCGTGCTTCAAAAATGCGTTGAACTAACCATTTCCGTTTTGTTCTATTTCCTTTATATTAGGGGTCGTACGTTCTGTTCAGAAACTATAGTTTAGTTCAAAATATATAAAGTTGGAAATACTTGAATATGCCAGCGTATATCTAAAGCAAATGTAGGGTTGTAAGGGATGAGGAGGAGTGAGAAGGGAAGTATTGCGCATGCGCATTCAACAGAAAGCAGACGAAAACCCCAATGCTTTCAGTAAGCCTGGAAGCCCGAGGAAAATAGCATACGACAGGAGGAAAGACAGAAAATGTGCATCTGAGCGAAGCGCATGCGTAGGTTCCTCTTGTCAAAGTAAGTCGAGAGAGCGTGCCAGAAGATTGCAGTGGAAATAATTGTGATAATTACAAGCAAACAATTTATATATAATGAAATACGTACTTTTTCTTATTAACAGGGGATGCCGGGCATACCGGCGTTCCCTTACGATACGCCACTGGTAAAATTCGAGACGTGTTGAAACAAACGTATTTCTCGACTCTAATTTTCTAGTCGAAACACAAGTCGAGTCGAGACTGTTCGTAAAGATCTCGACTCGACTCGAATGTCTCAAAAATCTTTCTATAATTTTTAATATTATTTTGAAGAAAGTATTCACTCAGAAACAGCCTTGAAACCAATTCCAGCATTTATTACTTAGAAAGGTACAGAACGGATAAACTTAACAGTTAATCTTTCGAAATCAAGATTTAATTTTCAGCTCAATTCAGTTAATTAAAACGAATAATTAATGTAGTGATATTTGATTTTACTTCAAATATAATAATAATAATAATAATAATAATAATAATAATAATAATAATAATAATAATAATAATAATAATAATACTCTGGGGAACATTCACGTGAGCATCCATGTGTCTAGTGGAGCTCGAGCAAGGCACAATGACGGCCAAAGCGCATCGCACACTGCTTGCAGACTACGCACACCGCTTCATGACTACCATGTTTCCCAACGGTAGTGGCATTTTTCGACAAGAAAATGCACCATGTCACAAGGCCAGAAGTGTGATGAAGTGGTTCGAGAAATGTTCAACAATGTTCTATATCTGTTGACGGTTTGCGAATTACAAGGGGGATGAGGGAAATCCCCATTGGTAATACTGGATGTTTACTATAACCAAATATTTCCCTCTATGTCAAAGAACTATGTGCTGTGTAATTAAAATGCTATGAGTAGTTCTATTTGTAGTGTGTATGAAATCAATTATTAAGAATTGCAACCTATGTGACTTTCCGATTCCAAAAATGGCTTTGGTTCGAATAACATCATAAAACAATAAAAAGAAACTAAATTTTATTGGCAAACCAGCATCCTTTCAAACTCAGACAGAAAAAGGCTGACACGTTTCTGTCTTTGTTCGGAACGAGAAAACTCATGAAACAATGGTTAGTCACTGATGAAACTGGCATTAATAGAACTTCTATTTCTATAAAGGATTTTTATACATACATATAACCGTCAGCCCACGGAATGAAATCTTGATAAACGCTGATCTCGATGAATGGTTTAACATTTTACTTGAATCTGGAACACTATCACAAAATATTTAAACTTGAATCGATTGGAAAATGGAAATGAAAGCTGTTTGTAAGAATTATTTTAAAAAATAACTTAAGGTATTCCTTGTTCTTTAGGATAGTCCTCATTTGAAATAATAAACGCTGGTATACTTTCGAAGGCAATAATTTATTCCGAGTTAATAAATTTTTAAACAATTTCAAAAACTGTGTTTGCATTTTTGAGACATGAGACGAGACGGGGCATTTCAAGAGACGTCTCGCCTCGTCTCGGAAACCTAGCCGCCGAACCAGGATATGATCAAGGTAGGGACTAAAGAATAGTTTCCAACTTTATCCAGGAAGGATTGAAAGGAGGATTGAAACCCATTTTATCCAGTGTATACCCGAGCGTCAAGGGAAGGGAGCTATAGCCCCTATAACCTTCCCCTAGGATCCGCACCTGTTAAAACCAATTCATATTTCATAACTTCACACACGGCACGCTTAAGCACTGAATCTATTGAAATCTTACTACGTAATAATTATCGAGTGTCTGCACTTTTTCTATTAAAACTCATAGTATATTCTATCATAATATAAATTATCACTCATGTACTGTATGCTAATGTAACTTATGATAAAAGTGTTTTGTTTTAAAACAAAATGAAACGGTTGAGGCGAGTAGAAGACATGCAATTTACTAAATCGCCTCGCAACCTACTTGGCCACACACTTAGCTTACACTCTTCACCTTTTTTCCATGCTATCTAAAGTATCGGCTAATCTTAAATTAGCATTGCCAATTCGGGTTGTCTAACAATTATTATGTTGCAACCTAATTTGGATGCAAAATCCTGACTTAATTAGCATTCAAGAACTTTACAGTGTGCATTAAAATGATGGCAGAAATATAGTGAAATCTCAGTTTCAAATTTCATGTCTACCTTGAATCCAAATATCTGTGCCGTCATTTCCTTCAATGTTGAAAGGAGCCGAAACTTGCAATAGATCTCAATTTTTCGCTTGTATAATCTTTAATTCCCACTATTTGTTCATAAAATTTTAAAGAAAAAATCAAATGGCGGTGATGATGAGAGATGAGTGAAATGGTGGAATGAAAAAAGTGGGAGGAAACGGGAGAACCCCGAGAAAACACACGAGCACAGTGTTTGTCCACCACAAAGTCCACATGGCGCGAGCTGGGATCAAACATGGGACCCCAAGTACAGGAGGTGAGCGTTCTACCACTGAGCCACCGCGTCTCCAAAATTTTAAAGAAATATTAGTTACTAATAAGTAAAACTTCCGATGTGTAATACTTCGATTTTGATAAAATTTAGCAGGTAGATATTACACATGAAATAAACGAATACGTGTCTCCTATTTTCTGCGGAAAAACAGTTTTAGGGGGCAAAAGCCCACACGCAAAATTTTGAAAGTTCACGCCCGAAAGGTAAAAAAAGTGAACAGAAGTAAAGGAATTTTTACACATATATTGCAGACAAAATTAGGGAATACGTGCTTCATATTTTCCTTTAAAAAACCGGTTAGATGGGGCACGGAACCCTCCAAAACTTTCATAACGAAATATTGAAAGTGCTAGTAACAGTATGTCATATGAGTGTAAAGGAAATGAAGAATTGCAACGAAACTTTGTGTTAGAACAATACGCAAAAAATAAAGGCATACGGGTTTTTTATATTCTGCGGAAAAAGGGTTTTAGGGGGCAAAAGCCCCCACCCAATTTTTTTTTAAATTGAGGCCCGAAAGGCCAGAGGAAATCAACCGAAGTCAATGAAATTGTGCACAGATATTGTAGACATAACATGAGGGAATACGTTTTTTTTTATTTTCTTGAAAAACAGAAAACCGTTTAGGTGGGACACAGACCCCTCCAAAATTTTGATCGTGAAATATCAAAAGTGCTAATAACAGTATGTCAGAAGTGCTTGAAGAACATGAAAAATTGGAACGACACATTGTGTAGGGACAGTATGGAAAAAATATACGAATACGAATACGGAAAAAAGGTTTTAGGGACAAGAGTTCCCACCCAAAATTTTGAAAATTGAGGCCGAATGGCCAAAGGAAGTGAACTGAAGTGAATGAAATTGTGCATAGATACTGTAGAAATAAAATTAGGGAATACAGGTTTGTTATTGTCGTGAAAAAAAAAGATAATAGTTTATGTAATATACAGACCCCTCCAAAACTTTAATTGTAAAACATCAAAAGTGTATGTCACAAGTTCTTAAAGGACATGAAGAACTGGAACTACACATTCTGTAGGGACAATACGCAAAAAATTAACGAATACGGTTTCTTATTCTGCGGAAAAACGGTTTTAAGGGGGCAAAAGCCCCACCCAAAATTTTGAAATTTGAGGCCCAAAAGGCAAGAAGAACTGCACCGAATTGAATTACATTGTGCACAGATATTGTAGACGTAAAATGAGATAATTGAGTTTCGTATTATTCTGGAAAAAAGCAGTTGAGTGAGGCACAGACCTTCTAAACCGTTGATTACTAAATATCAAAATTGCAAATAAGCATATGTCAGACGTTCCTAAAGAATATTTCGAATTGCAACGAAACTTCGTATAGGGACAGTTTCCAAAACAATAAATGAAACGTGTTTCACCTTCTGTGGAAAAACACTGTTGGGGCCTAGGCCACAACCGAAAAAAAGTAAATATTTCCGTAATAGCGCAAGAAGGAGTGGACCGAAGCAAATGAAATTGTGTGTAGATATTATATAGACACTATGTAAAATAAGCCCTTTCGTGTTTCTGAAGTGTCCCTATCCGTTTTGCTTTAAATATGGCAGATCGAGAGCAAACTGGAAATAAATCGTGACGTATTTTTGTTTATGCGCAAAAACATTGTAAGGGTTAAAAGTGCATCCTGAAATACTATTTAAAAAACGCTATACTGTTTGTCTTGTAGTTGATCTGAAAAATTTAAAGAAATCGGATGGAGACACGACACATGTGAAACACGAAGGGCCATAGTTTACACACCCAATATCTACATACAATGTCATTCGCTTTGGTCCATCCCTCTCGCCCCTCAAAGCCTCGGTCCACTAACCAGTTTTTTCTTTCAGGAAGAATACGAAACACCTATTCTCTCATCTTACCTCTACTATACTTCTGGACATTTCATTCATTTCCGTCCATTTCTTCATGCCTTTCCTGCGTCAACTTTCAAACTTTTGAGTGGGAGATTTTGCCCTCTAAAACCGCGTATTCGTTTATTTTTTGCGTATTGTTCACACCAACAACCGTATCCGCAGTGATGTCTGCAATATCTGGTCAAAATTTCATTCATTTCGGTTCACTTCTTCCTGCCTTTCGCGCATCAACATTCAAAATTTTGGGTAGAGGCTTTTGCCCACTAAGACCGTTTTTTTTAGAAAATAAAAATCCAATATTTATTTATTTATTTTTTGCGTATTGTCCATACACAAAGTTATGTTGCAAATCTTCATGTCCTTACACATATCGGACATACTGTTACTAGCACTTTTGATATTTCGTCATCAAATGCTTGGAGTGGCCCGTGCCCCACCTAACCGTTTTTTTTCAGGAAAATACGAAACCCGTATAATTGTTTCACGTCTACAATGTCTGTGCAAAATTACATTCACTTTGGTTCACTTTCTCTTAGCATTCAGCATCAACTTTCAAAATTTTGGGGTGGGTTTTTTTGCAACTTAAAAACCGTTTTTCCGCAGAAAATAAAAAAGACTGTATTCGTTTATATTTGGCATTTTGTCCATACACAAAGTTATGTTGCAATTCTTCATGTCCTTTACACACATCTGACATACTGTTACTAGTACGTTCGATTTTTCGTGATCAAAGGTTTGGAGGGGTCGCTGCCCCAAACAACCCATTTTTCCAGGAATATACTAAATCCGTATTCCCTCATTTTATGTCTACAATATCTGTGGACAACTTCATTCATTTTGGTACACTTCTTTCTGCCTTTCGGGAGTCAACATTCAAAATTTTGGGTAGGGGCTTTTGCCCCCTAAAACCGTTTTTTTTTAGAAAATAAAAAAACAGTATGTGTTTATTTTTTGCGTATTGTCCATACACAAAGTTTCGTCGCAAGTCTTCATGTCCTTTACACACATCTGAAATACTGTTAGTAGCACTTTTGATCTTTCGTGATTAAGGGTTTGGAGGGGTTGGTGGCCCACCCAACCGTTTTCTCCGGAAATATTCGAAAAACCGTATCCTCATTTTACGTCTGCAATATCTGTTCAAAATGTCATTCACTTTTGTTCATTTCTTCTTGCCTTTGGGGCGTCAATTTTCAAAATTTTGAGTGGAGGATTTAGCCCCTAAAAACATTTTACCTCAAAACATAAAAAACCCGTGTCAGTTAAAGTTATGTTGCAATTCATGTCCTTTACACACATCTGACATAACATTACTATCATTTTTGATTATGTTGCAATTCTTAATATCATTTACACATATCTGACGTACTGCTATTAGCACTTCGATATTTCGTGATCAAATGTTTGGAGGGACCGTGCCCCACCTAACCATCTTTTCCAGGAAAATACGAGACCGTGTTCCTTCATTCTATGTCTACAATATCTGTGCAAAACGTCATTCACTGCGGTTCACTTCTTCTTGCGTTTCGTCCGTCAACTATTCAAAATTTCGTGGTGGGTTCTTTTGAGCCTAAAACCATTTATCCGCAGAAAATAAAAACCAGTATTCCTTTATTGTTTGCGTATTGTAAATACAAACAGTTTCGTTGCAATTCTTCATGTCCTTTACACACATCTGACATACTGTTACTACCACTTTTGATATTTCGTGATCAAATGTTTGGAGGGGTTTTTACCCCACTCAACTATTTCCTGTGGGAAACTACGAAACCTGTATCCTCATTTTACGTAGGAAATATCTCTGCAAAATTTCATTCACTTCGGTTCACCTCTTCTTGCATTCCGTGCGTCAACTCTCAAATTTTTGGATGGGGACTTTTCAACCCTAAAACCTTTTTTCCGGAGAATATAGAAACCCGTATTCTTTTTTGTTTTTGTGTATTGTCCATACACAAAGTTATGTTGCAATTCATGTCCTTTACACGCATCTGACATAACATTAGTATCATTTTTGATTATTCGTGATCAAATGTTTGGAGGGATCTGTGCCCCACCCAACCCTTTTCTCCACGAAAATTCGAAACCCGTATAATCATTACATGACTTCAACATCTGTGCACAATTTCATTCACTTCGGTTCACCTCTTCTTGCCTTCCGGGCATCAACTCTCAAACTTTTGAATTCTAAAACCTTTTTTTTTCGCAGAACATAAAAAACCTGTATTCGTTTATTTTTGGCGTATTGTCCATACACAAAGTTTGAGAGTCCATACACCGTTGCAATTCTTGATGTCCTTTACACACACCTGACATACTGTTACTAACACTTTCGACATTTCGTGATCAAATGTTTGGAGGGGTTTGTGCCCCACCCAACCCTATTTTCCAGGAGGATACGAAACCCGTATTCCCTTACTTTATGTCTACAATATATGTGCACAACTTTATTGACTTTGGTTCACTTATCTTGCATTTCGGGTGTCAACTTTCAAAATTTTGATTGGGGAATTTTGCCCCTAAAACCGTTTTTCCGCAGAGAAAAACAGTACATGTTTATTTTTTGTGTAGTGTCCATACAGAAAGTTACGTTGCAATTTTTCATGTTCTTAACACATATCTGACATACTGTTACTAGCACTTTTTATTTTTCGTGAACAAAGGTTTGGAGAGGTCTTTGCTCCACCCAACCCTTTTTTGCGGGAGTATACGAAACCCTTTTTTTGTCATTTTACGTCTACAATATCTGTGCACAGTTTTCATTCACTTTGGTTCACTTATTTTTGTCTTTCGGGTGTCAACTTTCAAAATTTTGTGTTGGGAATTTTGCCCCCAAAATGTTTTTTCCGCAGAACATAAAAAACCCGTATTCGTCTATTTTTCCGTATTGTCCATACACAAAATTATGTTGCAATTCTCCATGTCCTATACAAACATCTGACATACTGTTACTAGTACTTTTGATATTTTGAGATCAAAGTTTGGAGGGGTTCGTGCCCCACCCAACCGTTTTTTTTTCTAGGAAAATACGAAAACTGTTTTTTGTCATTTTACGTCTACAATATCTGTCAACAACATCGTTTACTTCGGTTCACTTCTTTTTGCCTTTTGGGAGTCAACTTTCAAAATTTTGGGTTGGGCTTTACCCCTAAAACCGTTTTTTCCGCAGAAAATAAAAAAATCATATTCGTTAGTTTTTTTTCGTATTGTTCATACGTAAAATTTCGCTGCAATTCTTCATGTTCTTTACACACATCTGACATACAGGGTTTGTATGATAAGTAATGAGACCAGGTCTGGAAACATTGTTTTATTGATCTGATCTGTACAGGGACTTAAAAGCTTTCGAAGTACTCTCCTCTTGCGTCGATGCACTTCTGCAATCGATGTTTCCACGCTGCAAACGCCCCCTGGAAGTCAGCAGCCGGCATGTCCTTTAGAAATGTGGTCACGGCTGCTTGGATGGCTGTGACGTCTGCAAAACGGGTTCCTTTCAAGCGTGGCTTCAGCTTCGGGAAGAGGAAGAAGTCGGCCGGGCTCACATCTGGGCTGTAGGGTGGTTGTGGAAGGACTTCCACCCCAATCCGGGTCAAAAAGGAGGTCACTAAGAAGGCGGTGTGGGCAGGGGCATTGTCGTGATGCAACTTCCACCGGCTAGCGATCGCCGGTCTTTTCCGCTTGACGCTCCTGTGCAGTCTCTCAAGGACTTGTTTGTAGAAGGCGGCGTTGACGGCTTGTCCTTGGGGTACAAACTCCTTGTGGACCACCCCCACATTGTCAAAAAAAACAATCAACATTGTTTTCACCTTTGACTTCGACATTCTGGCCTTCTTGGGGCGCGGGGACGCAGGAGTGTGCCACTCCGCGCTTTGACGTTTCGTTTCAGGGTCGTACTGGAACACCCACGACTCGTCACCTGTTATGACGTCATCTTCAAAGTTAGGGTCACTGTTCATGAGGTTCAACAGTTCCTGACAACAATCAACACGTCGTTGCTTTTGTTCGTCAGTCAACACTCGCGGCACCAGTTTCGCACAGATTTTTCTCATTCCCAATTGTTCCGTCACAATCTTGTGCACTGTTGTGTGGTTCATATCGAGTTCATCAGCAATCAATCTCAACGATAATCGACGGTCTGAGTTCAGGAGATCCCTCACTTTTGCCACAGTTTCGTCCGTAGTCACTGTTGTCGGGCGTCCAGCCCTCTCCAGATCCTCAACGCTTTCCCGGCCGTTCCGGAACGCACTGTGCCAACGAAACACCTGGGCTTTGGATAGGGCTTCCTCTTTGTAGGCCTCCGTGATGAGAGAAAGCGTCTGAGTAGCCGTTTTCCCCAGGCGAACGCAAAATTTGATCGCATAACGCTGTTCGATGGAACCCTCCATGTTTGTTGATTTTCCGCCGTGACAAGAATGTTCACAAGGGCTTTGTCCAAGGCTTGTCCGCGCTCCACTAAGGCTCGGAGCCAACTGACGCGCGGTGCGTTGCTTTGCTCGGACCCCCCCCTACATCCTCCATCACCGACAAACCCGCTCCAGCGACACGCGCGCCGCGGCGCGGCGAGTCTCATTACTTATCATACAGACCTTGTACTGTTACCAGCACTTTTGATGTTTTGTGATCAAATGCTTGGAGGGACCCATGCCCCACCCAACCGTTTTTTTCATTAAAATACGAAACCCGTATTTCTTCATTTTACGTCTGCAATATCTGTGCACAATTTCACTCATTTCGGTTCATTTGTTCTTGCCTTTCGGGTGTCAACATTTAAAATTTTGATTGGGGCTTTTATATTAAACCTTTGCATTATATAACTTTTTTATTAGATTCTTTTTGGGGGGCGAAGGAGATAAATGGATTCCTCTGATATCTGTTTCTTGCCATTCATCTTGCTTGAACTGCTTAAGTAAGATCATTTTGTAACTTTTGATGTCAACCAACCCCGTCACGATAATAAAATTGTCATTCTTAACAAATTGTTTTATTCTCTTATTTGTAGTTTGCTACACTGGCATATTTGTTACAAAATTGAGGTTTGGTCCAACGCCTTTCGAATTCGCAACCAACCGAACCGCAGAGTTTTTTGGGTTGCCTGCTATTGCAGGAAAAGGCGAATTGCAGGTGGTAATGTACTTTTGGAGTCGTGTATACAAAATCATTTCTACATGTTCGGAGAAAGCCAAATATTTTTTTAAAAGACATCTATAATTAGCTTATTAAAACTTCTTACATTAAACTGTTAGAAAGAATGAAGAAATTAGAAACGATCAAGTATTCAGATTACTGAATAGTTAAGTATTACATTATGCCTAACTTGCTTTGCAAGTGGATACAAAATTTAAAGAGTTTTGTGGCTGTATAGTCTGATTCCCTGAGTGTACTCATCACCTTTAGATGGATGAATATTTTACATTAAGTTTAAAACTATATCTTTCTAACTACAATATCATTTGCTTTACATTATCATTTAAAATACTATAACCATCATTTTTACACCTAACACAACAAAACATATAAAAGAAGTTGTATGTGAAAATAATCTGACTTTGAAAACACGTGAACCTGAGATCACTAAGTTTCATCTGTCAACATGAACAATATTGACAATATGAACTTTATTCCTATGAATGGGAATCAACTTATCTTCTTAATTCGTTTACGAACTTTCGTTACACCTAAATACATCAACAGTTTCACCCCATTTTCTAGTTTTGAAACGAATTTGAAGGTTCAGTAATGTGTCAAGGTATGTTTCTCGCTGTGATCACGCCGAGTTGAAGCCAAAGGATATAAAAACATCGAATATCGCTGTTTGTTTTTGTTTGTTTGTTCGTAGGTTTACAAATCTTAATGTAGTAGCTGGTTACGCAAATGAACTAACTGACAAGATTTTAAGAACGCTTCGAAATCTAATTTTAAGTTCTCTGGAAATTTTGTTTTTTAGAAGTATGTGTTATGTTTGTTCTGAACCAACGGTTATCAAAACATTGGCTAGCAGTTTATTGATCTGCCAGACGTTTATAAGTATTTCTTTTTGTGACAAGAGAAATAAATGATTTAGTATTTGAAGCATGTCACGCAATTGGTAACGTTTCTTTCGTTATATTGTGTAACAAATAAGACATTTATCATTGCAACATCATTGACATTTTAGAGGGATAAAAAAAATGTTTGTAATTCAAGTATTGGAATTTTTTGCACGACAACTCATTCAACTTGTTTTGGTTATGTTTGATCTAGTTTCCAAGCGTCATACGGTAAACTAAATTACTTTTGTCAAAGAAATAGGGAAAATAAATTAAAGAAAATAAGACAAATTTTCTTACTTTAGCAGAACAATTCATGCCAGTTCTGCCTAGTTCCTGTTCTATGTAAAGGCTATTCAGTGTGATCTTAATCTTTCGAGACAAGGAATTTTATGCAAGGATGGATTTTTTGAGGGAAATGCAGATCCGAGCTGCATACCTACTAGCGTGTTTTCATTTAGATCGGAACATACATTTCTTGTAATGGCTGTAATGGATAAATTGTACCGTTAAATCTAATAGTTATGTAAGAAGAATAACTATTTCTACTAGTTTCATAATAAATTTTGGATGTTATTCCACTTGCTCTTCCCGGAAAAATGACTAGGACACTATTACGTAACTAGCAGTAACATTTACACATGTACTTTTGTAAAAATAAATTTGATTTTCTAAATACCAGAGAAATGGAAAATTGACTCAGTTACAAGAAAGCTTCCCCACATTGAAAATTTAAAAATTAAATACTTACCAATAGTTCCGTCACAATTAGTTTCATTTTGTTCATAATTTGTTTACACTTATTTAAGGAGAACAAATTCCACCCTAGCCCATTGCCATTCAAAATTAAAACAAATAGTACCAATGATTAGGTCTCAATTTGTTCATTATTTCTCATAATTTATTCACGTTAATTTAAAAAGAGACAGATTCAAACAAGACAACAGACCACCTTCTTACCGGTCCTCCATATTCGAATTTCTAAATATTAAGTATTACCAATAATTACGTCACAATTTGTTCCAACTTCTTCACTATATCGTGTAAGTTGATCGTATAATCTTACTTAAGGAGACTAAGACAAAAGCAAGGTGGACGTAATCTTCACACTATTACCCCATATTTCAAAATTTAAAACTTAAATATTACCAATAATTGACTCACAGTTTCTTCCAATTATTTCACTATGTTACATAAACTGTTAACACATATTAAAAACATATTAAAAAGACAGCCCAAAATAATGCTGCGAAGTCAATTTCACGCTGGCATATCCACATTCCAAATTTAAAAATTAAATATTACCAATAACTATGTTATAATTTGTTTCAAATTGTTCACTATGTCCCATAATTTGTTCACATCTGATAAAGCAGAAAGAGACCAAAGCCAGGTTGAGACAAACTTCACGATAGTCCCTCCCTCCCAAATTCAAAATTTAAAAATTAAATACTACCAATAATTAGGCTTCAATTTGTTCCAATTTGTTCCAATTTGTTCATTATATTATATAATTTGATCACGCTTATTTAAGGAAAGAGAGACCAAAATGAGATGGTGGGAGGTCAACTTCACACTTGCATACTCAATATCAACAAATTCAATCCAAACCTCTACCAATAATTAGATCAAAGCTAGTTCCAATTTGTTCACAATGCCCTATTATTTGTTTACACATTTTTTTTTAAAAAAAAGACAGAGATCAAAATATTTTGATGGAGTTCATTTCACTCTTATATAGGCCTACTCAATGTCACAGAATCAATTCAAATCAGTACTTATACCTAGGTCATAATTTGTTAATTGTCCCATGATTTGTTCACGCTTATTTAGAGAGAGATAAAAACAATGTTGGTTATAATTTCTCAAATATATACACAATTTCAAAAAAAATCAACTGAAGCACTACGGATAATTATGTTATAATTTGTTCCAATTTGTTCACTATGTTCTACAGTTTGTTCACGCTTAGACTATTTAATGAAAGAGAGACCAAAACAACGTTCACACTGTAAATTACCCTACTTCTGGGCGGCAAATTTTGTGAAAAGCATCTAAGTGGAGTCCAATATATGTGAAATAAAACTTATTCCACATGGAAACAGTAAAAGTAAATATTTGTACTACCTGTAAGGGGGATAGAGCTTTATAATTTAATGAAGTACAGGACAAAGAGAAAAATCTTACTAAATACAAACATACTACAGGTATATTATTTCCCTTATCGATCTGATAGGGCAAATATCTATAATAAATTTAATACAATGGCTACTGATTTCTAGCAACTCCCTGTCTATATAAATTATTCTGGATTCAAAATTTTACATCTCCTGTCCCAAAGATGTACTGCTGGTCACAGTTTGCAGAAGATAATGTCTAGCTAGACTGCCTCCGACCATTAGCAAGGGATAGCAAGCATATACATATTAAATCTCTCAGTCTCTTGTAAACAAACAAAAAAACTTGTAAACAGTACAAAAATGGTTTTAGGCCTACCTTAGCCGGAGCTAGAACACTTGATAGAGCATTGAAGAACTCCAATACGAATACAGAGGTTGTTCAGCCTACGTTTGGCACATTTCGTTCCTTTCCCCTCTCGGGCACAATGCATTCACCCGACCTGGCTTGTGGCGTCCTGCAAAGTGTTGTGCAGTGGCTTCCTGGGAACGGAATTGTTTTTCCGCGCGGACGACAATAACGCACAAAACAGGACCATTGTTGTGAGTGTTGTGTTAAATTTGTTTCCAACTGTGTGGGTTTCCGCCCTGTGACCAAAATACCGCCCAAACTAAGCCGGTTTTGGGATGGCTATGTTGCGGCTCTTTATGACGCCCATTTTAGCGTTTCTGTCATTAGATAACAGTGCAAGAAGAATGGTTGCAACATCAGTTTAAGTGGAACAAAAAATGTTATTAAAAAGTACAAGGGCAACGAAGCTCCACCATTTGGATCACTAACGAAGTTGCCTAGGAAGCGGGAATGAACCAAGGCCACCTCCACTATGCAGAGGAAACTTCGCAAAATGGCAATGAAAGAAAATCCGCCAACACAAAGGTGTATGGCTAATCGTCTTGACGTGTCTTTGGGGACTGTGAGCCGGACGTTACACCATCAACTCAAGCTGGAAAAAGTCATGAAAGCTCGCGGCCATCTTCTCACGGATGCCCACCAAAAAAAAAAAAAAAAAAAAAAAAAAAATGAAAGTGTAACGCCCGGAAGCTGTACGAATGGCATCTGGCAAAACAAATGTGGATGTATGTCGTAACGCTCGATGAAGCATGGATTTACCTTTCCGACTGATGCAAACCGAGAGCCATCATGTATCGAGAGAAAGGCGCCAAGAACTTCAGAAGGTGAGTCCGTGTCTGTAAACAGTCCTTCCCAAAAGGGTTCATGGTCGTTACTGGCTACTGTTACCGAGGTAAACTGAAGATTCGTAGGGTGGCGAAGAACTGCAAAATAAATTTGCAGTATTTTCAGGAGCAGATCATGCGGCCGATCTACGAGCATGAGATTCCAGCAATGTACGGAAATGACGCCAATCTGGTGCGCATTCACATGAACAAGGCCTCATCACATAACTCGCGATCGTCCCTCGCATTCTACAGGGAGATGGAGGAGGCAAGTGTTATAGAGGTTATACTTTTCAATGAGGTACCTGTTAAATCTTCAGATGCAAGTCCTATGGACTATTGCTGAAGCGGGCTTTGGGAAAACGGCGTGTGGCAACTGTGGAAGGATTTTGGAAAACTGTACAAAGAGAATGGGACAAGATTCCCATTCCAGTTCTTTAGAGAAACCTATTACAGTGGAAATTACGCTGTCGGGCTATTGTTAGGAACCAAAGGAAACACATCGAGCACTTACGGACCTGGTGCCATGGATTCTTCTAAATTTTTAGGTAAGTCGAAATTGGCCAAATGTAGACTGAACAACCTCTGTAGACATTTATTCCCCTCTACTTAATACGTGCAGGGGATAAAATATTACATATATACATGGATTCACGATTTCACTACAACTTACTCTTTATAAAATCACAATTATTTTTCTATTTACAGTTAGGTTACTTCAATTTCGTTATATCTGCCTGTATACACTGTACCTCAACCATAGGTTGGAGCGGAACATGGAGATTTTAAAACTTTCTTCTTTCTTGGGACAGCTTTTTTATATTTTGGTAAGGTCTTTTCTTCGTAATGCATCTAGACATTCTTTTATTGGTCTTCCTCTTCCTGGTTTTCCCTCTGCCTTTCTATCAACACGGTGATCCAATCGAAGCAAGATAGCCAAGCATGTTGTTTCTTCTTTTTCCTATTATCTTCATTATCTGTCGCCTTTCATTAACTTCCTTTAGTACGTCTTCATTCTTTTTCCTTTCGGTCGATAATATGCGTAGTATTCTGCGCCAATACCACATTTCAAATGCCTCCAGCTTGGATATTTCAACTTTTCTCAATGTCCACGTCTCTTGCCTTAAAGCGCCACGCCAGGCTCTTAATAAATCGTTTTCGAACGTCCAACACATTTCTTGATGTTAGCAGTCCTTTTTACCTATTGAATGCTTGTTTAGCTTGTGCCACTCTGGAACTTCGTCTTTTTCACTTCTTCTGTTCGAGGATATTAGACTTCCTAAATAGGAAAACGTCTTAACGTTTTTGATTTTCTTTCTCCCTCTAGTCATATGTCTGCCCTTCCTGTCCTGCTCTTGTGCACTTTTTCACTTTGATTTTCTTCTTATTTACCTTCGTTTTGTATGTTTGTTCCAGTTGGTCATTCAAGTCTGAAAGTCCTTCCTGTAAGTCCTTTTCATTCTCCACTATCAGTGCTATGTCATCAGCAAATCTTATTGTGCTGAAAACCTGGCCATTTACCGTTTTTATCAAAGATTTCTTTCATGGCCTCTTCTATATAAACGTTGAACAGGAGAGGTGGAATTCATATCTTTGTGTTTCTCTTTTACTTATTCTTGCTTCTTGAGGTCCTGGGTTCGATCCCAGCCCCCGCCAAGTGAACTTTGTGATGGACAAACACCGTATGCGTGGGTTTTCTCGGGGTTCTCCCGTTTCCTCCCACTTTCTTCATTCCACCATTTCATTCATTACTCATCCTCACCGTCTCCTTTAGCCTAACCGGCATAACCGTGGGACGTAAAACAAAGATTTCATTTCATTTTCATCTTTATTTTTGCTTCCTTATAATATCTTCCTATAACAGCTGTCTGGTTCCTGTAAGGTTCGTGTATTATTCTTCTGTCTCTGTAATCCGCCTTCAGATTCTTCAACGCTCTGAACATAATATTCCATTCTACGTTGTCAAAAAGCTTTTTCTATATCTACAAATGCTACCACAATTGGTTGGTTTATTCTGATGTGCTGTTCCATGATCGACCGCAGACTCAGTATTGCTTCCTTGTTCTTTTTCTCCTGAATCCAAACTGGTCCTTCGATAGCCGTTCAATTTTCCCTTCCTTTCGTTGTGCGATAATTTTGCACAATATTTTGAATCCATGTGAAAGCAAAATTAATGTTCTGTGTTCTTCGCATTTCTGTGCTCCTTTATTCTTCGGGATAGTAAACACTTATACTTACTTGACTTTTTTACATTAACACTGTTCATCTTGAAGTAATTTCACATCTTTTTTTGTATATTCTAAGCAGTTGACGTTCTTTATTCCGTGAATAGGAGTTTGCCATCACTCAGGGTCAATACACTCTCATTCGGTCTTTGTATGACGTACAAGAGAATTTCTCCCAACAGTTCCAATAAAAAGATATATGTAAAATCCTTCTTGCTCTTGTTATGGCTGATAATTTTACAGTTATGTATTCTGCTAGACCAGCCAATTATAAATTGGGTAATGGGAATTATTACTTGGTCAATTTAGCAATATTGCTGACACTGCTTAATGTAATTTCACAATGCATTTCTATATAGTCCGTCATTACGACACAGAAGAAATTCTTATATGTTGATTTACACCATTAATCAGTTAGGTTATTTATGAACCTTCTGTTAGGTTACTGCTTACGTTCTTCACAGTAATAATATTCACTATAATATTCACCACTAAATATCTAGCATCTACAATACAGAGAAAGTTCCCTATGTATAAAGTTCGTGTAAAAGCCCGGGAAGCACTCGTTTCTTAAAACCGTATCCTGCAAAGTTTACACTGCATTTTTTTTCGGAACTAACACTGCCGATAGTTTATCAATATCTTTTTCCTATAAAAACTGCATGATGCAGAGCGAAATGATAACTACTGTCTTAAGACAGCGTCTCTTTGTAATGAATAACAAAGTCCACCGTTCTTCATCACGAATGTCGATTGTCTTGACAGCGGATGACCTCAACAACCACGGCTCATAGCACTGAATGACTGCATTACTGCTTTTAGTACTGATTAGCACTCTCTATTCTCTCATACTTGGTTTTATTAAACTTACGTGGACAGAGTTTACCACCACTTGCTTCCGATCTTGCCAATATTAAATGGCTCCCGGAAGTATTTGGTAGCAACGTGGGTGCTCTGCCTTTGTTCATATCCACCCAGCTGCACTCAATTAAATTTAAAATCCTTCATTTCATATATTCAGTGGAAGAAACCAACTGTTTTGGTGTCTTCTATGAAGAATAATCTTCTAAATGACACATTTCCAGCCTCTTTGCCAAAAATAAGTTTCCATAAAAATGTATAATTTCCACTGCGGCAAACTTCTCCAGGCCTTATTGACAGGTGAAGATGTCTAAGTGAGAGCAAGTTAAGCTCTACGGGATACCTAAATCAGCTGGTGTGAGTACAACTGGGGAACAAACGATGCATTGCTTATGGTTTGTTCTTGATACATTTGTTAATACAAATAAAAGTAGTCAACAAGGTACAATCAATGTTTACTGAGTAACACATACTACATATTTGTTACTTAACAAAAACTATTTACAGCACAATCACTTCAACCTGCTCTGAATCCAGTTGACACGTTTAGCTGTTCCAAACACAGGCTTTCTCCCATGGGAATCGATAGATTGAAAGGCTTCCTTTACTTTTAAAGCAAAATAAAGGAATTTGAAAGTTTTCCACATTGGAACACGATGAAAATTAAAATGAAAAATATCCCTACATTTTCTAATAATAAGTTATTTTACATACATATCACTGCTTTTCTCAAATTTCTACTCTTCCTACTTTCATTGAAAATACTGTAATTCTAGGCTTACTGTAGCAGATCGTTGGAACCAACACTTTAGCAGACAGAGATGTAACATTCTTTCAAAATTTGTGAATACATGTACGATTGTTCCTTTGGATCTAGTATTCAAATGTGTGAGGTGATATAGTGGCATAGTGGTGACAAGGCCTAGATGGAAAGACTCAAATATTTTTTCTTACCATTTCATGTATATGCATGCATCTGTATTAAACATATCTTATTTTATTATCTCAGCATCATTTTATCCAATTAATTTGTGTATCTCCGATTACTGTAGTTGGTAGAAGCCTAATGCCTTCATGATGTAGTGCTCATATATGATACCCATACATAATAAAGAGTATGTATGTATGTGTGTATGAGACCAATTACAAACAAGTTTATTGCACCACAATATTTATATTTGTTTCTGGGTAGAAGTAGTCATATGTAAACATGGCGTTCACATAGCAATCAATAATAATAATAAAATAGACACGAATTGAAATTCTGATATTCTAGTATATTGATTAATATTTGATTAAAGATATAATTCCGTAATTTACATATTGATATGCAAATTTCCTACTTGGATAATTCTGCACTTCTCAACATTTGTATACGCAATGTCAAAGAATCATCTCAAACCAGTACTAATTATTAGGTCTTTCCTCCAATTTTTCAGTATATTCCGTAATTTGTTAACATTTACTTATGAAGATAGAAAGACCGAAAAAAAGGTGGTAAGGACTAACTTTACATGTATACTTAGTGTCACAATTGTATACTTACTATCTAAACCAATACTAACATTTAGGTCACAATTTGTTTCAATTAGTTAACTATGTCCCATAGCCTAATTTGTTAACTCTTATTTAAGGGAAGTGATACCAAAATAAGAATGAGAGGGAAACCAACTTCACACTTTCATACTCAATGTCAAAGAATCTATCCAAACCACTACCAATAATAAGGTCACAACTTGTTCCAATTTCATCACTAACTAATTAACATTGGGCCTATTTAACCCGAAGGTTCAATGCCACATTCACGAAGCTCTCCATTAACTTCTGTCCTTAGCCAACTGCAATCAGTTTCTTGTACTTCCTATTTCTGCGAGATACATCTTAATAGTATTCTCAAATCTGTTCCTCAAATCTTCCTAATGGATGTTTTCTGATTGGATTGCAGAAAAAAACTTGGAAAGTGTGCCTACCTTCTTCCATTCTGGCTGCGTGGCCTGCCCACCCGGACCTCCTACACTTGATGATCCTAACAACGGTTAGTAAACGGTATAAAATATGCATTTTCTTGTTATGAAGTTTCCGCCATTCTGCATTCCCGTTTCTCCTGGCTCCGCATATTCGTCTCAGGACTTTATTCTCAAATAATTTAGGTCTGCGTTCTTCCCTCACAGTAAGCGACCATGTTTCACAACCATACAGAACAACAGGCATGATTATCGTTTTATATATTTTAAGCTTCAAATTTCTCGACAGAATTCGAGATGACAAAAGATTTTGAACTGAATAATAACATAAACTCAATGCTCTCAGTCGACATTTAATTTCTTCGTGGATATGGTTTTCGTCTGTTAATATTAATCCTAAATATTTGAAAGTATCCACTTTGTGAAAACATTATTTGATATTTTGATGAATCTATAATTTGCAATATTATGGCCATGATTTTGTCACTATGCCCCATAATTTGTTCCCGTTTGTTTAAAGAGAAAGAAACCAAAGTAAGTTGGAGAACAACTTCATCCGTGTTTACTTAATATCACAGAAGGAATCGAAAAAACTACCAATAACTATTTCATAACTAGTTCCAATTTGTTCATTATGCCCCATAATTTGTTCATGCTTATTTAAGGAGAGACAGAGAGACCAAAACATTGCAGTGGAGCCAATTTAGATCAGAGAATAAATCCAAATCAATATTAGATAACAATTTGTTGACTGTGCCCCATAATTTGTTTACGCTTACTTTGTATAGAGATAGATCAAACTAAGGCTGAGGGGGGAACTTCACTCATTGTCAGAGAATCAATCCAAACTACTACCAATAGGTCATAACTTATTCCCATTTGTTCACTCTTTCCTACAAGTACAATTCGTTCACGCTCATTTAAGGAGAGATGTGTCAAAAGAAGATAGTAGGGCAAACTTGACATTTATATACTCAACAGCACAGAATGAATCCAAAATTTCAAACCACTACCAAAATAATCAGGTCACAACTTGTTCCAATTTGTTCACTGTGTCGCATAAATTCACGCTTATTTAAGAAGAAAGAAACCAAAGCAGGATGGGGAAGCTACTTCATACCTGCATACTAAATATCACAGAATCAGTCCAAACCACTACCAATAATTAGGTAAAAACTTGCTCCAATTTGTTCACTATATCATTTAATTTTTCATACTTATTTAACGAGAAAGAGACAAAACATTTTGGTGGAACAAATTAACTCTTGTGTATTCAATGCCAAAGAATAAATCGAAACCAATACCAATATTTAAGTCATAATTTGTTAATTGTGTCCCATAATTTGTGCATGTTTATTTACAGAAACAGAGAAAGACCAAAATGTTGAGGTATCAACTTTACACTTGTGTACTCAATTTCAAAAAGTCAATCAAAGCACTACCAATAATTAGTAAATAATTTGAAATAAGAATTGAAGCTTTCCTGGCGGCGAATATTATAGGGATGTTCGCGGGATATCAGCCAGGTGAAGTCCGATGATAGAGCCGACGTTTCAAGAACTGAGATCGTTCTCATCTTCAGGGCGATTATGCTGAGACCAGTTCGAGTGTACTATATATAGGAGAGGTAAGGAGGGATTAAGAATCCCTGTCTCTGATTGGATGGTCTATAGCTTGACGCTGATTGGTCGTATTCATATATGCTTTCTTTATGACTGGTGTCCATGTCTGGCTAAGTTGAAATCCTGTATGCCTATTGATATTGTTGGGTTCTTGTAGTATGGCAAGAGATTCTTTAATTATCCTACCCCAGTGGTTTGAGATCTTTGAAATAATTTTAGTGTCTGAGAATGAAATTCTATGTCCTTCCGTTATACTATGTTCCGCCAGGGTTGAATTCTCCAGGTGAAACGGATTGATATGTATCTCATGTTCCTTGACTCGATGTTCTATTGTTCGTCTTGTTTGTCCTATGTAAGTTTCCTCGCATTTGCAAGGAATGCAGTATACTCCTGGTGTTTTGAGGCCCAAATCATCTTTAACTGGACGGAGTAGATTTCTGATATGACAGAAAACGTATGATGATAATGAATTGGAACAAGTTGTGACTTATTTGTTGGTAGTGGTTTCGAATGATTCTTCGTGACTCAATTGAAAGACATTAATGTTGTAGACATGTGATTTTAGCAGGACGGCGCCACATGCCACTGAAAGAAACAATTGGCGAACGATTAATTCCACGAAATGGACATGTTAACTGGCCATCTCGTTCATGCGATTTGCGGGCATTAGATTACTTTCTCTGGGGATATGTAAAATCGCATGTCTACGTCTACAAACCAGAAGCAATTGAGCAATTGGAAGCCATGATTCGACACGTTATCGTCGAAATACAGTCTGATTTACTGCAAAGAGTGTATGAAAATTGATCCTGCAGATTACGCCATGTACGCGGCAGCTGCGGTCGCCACATGCCCGAAACAATTTTCAAACATTAATGCCATAAAATGATCTGTCAAATAAGGTCAATTTCATGGATAATAAAAACATTTTTCTGTGTATTTTATTTCATCATAAAATTCTCCGCCTCTAGAAAACACCCTCCTTACTTATAACAAAGAACAGAAGGAAACAATTGTAGTAGAAGCAGAGAGAAATGAGGAGCAGCAATTTATAAAGGGGCTAGACGAGATATTTGTTGTCACCAATGTTGTTCTAAGTTCTACATTGAAGAAGTAGGAAAAGAAATCAAGGACATTCATAGCATGGGAATAACTGTTCATGGACAGAAAATACACATGCTTAGGTTTGCGGACGATATCGTAATGTTGGCAGACAGTGACGAAAAATTAGAGACAGATCTAAACGGCATGCAACAGCTGCTAAGCAGCAATTAATGAAGGTTAATAAGAGTAAAGCAAAAGTTACAAGATGCGCTAGAAAACAGACAACAGACAATAAAGATCAATATAGGAGATCACACGGAAAAATTGGAGGAATTCTGTTAATTAAGAAGTAAAATGTAGGTTGTGAGGCAAGAACATGGTAACCCACAAATTTTCAATTTCTGAATTATACAGCACCCGATAAAAATCAAAGCGTACTGCTTCGTTTAATCTTGTCTGGGATCAAATTGTGCTCTATACATCGCTATAATATTCACTTATGATAAGCCTCTTTGTAACGTTTCGGAATGCAAAGATGATAACCTACAGTAAAGATGACGGGCAATGAGGAGCTGTGTAACACCTTCCCATCTATAAAGAAAAGAATTAGCTCATTAGATATTTCTTACAGCCAATTCCATGAAGATGATTTATTATTGAGTGATTCAGGAAGTGAGTACTGTCGCGAAGATGTCACAACTGAGTCGTCGTGGGAAAATAATGAGGTAAATTGCACTATGTTTTCTATCATGATGTAAGTGGCTTACCATGTTCTGTTTTCATGATTTTGCAGAATTATATCTGGGTACTTTCTATTTGCTTTTGCATAATTCATTATTGTTTTCGGATAAAGGTTACGAACTGGTGCAATTGTGTTGAGTGAATCATGCTGTATTTTCAATAATAAGTGGTTAATGTGCGATATTAAGTTTTACATTGTATTTGGTCTAGGAATTAATTCGTGCAGTTGGTACGCACACATTGAAGCTGTAGTACAAACACAAAATACATAAATACCTTAAGAAAAACATTGTCCATCGCTAGCCACCACTTTCGCCCATCTGTCAGGCAATGTACGGATTCCGTGGCGAAAGAAGTCCTCATCCTTGGAAGCGATCCAGTCAGAGACCCATGTTTCGATATCTTCTGAAGAAGTAAACCGCTGTCCAATCAAATCGTTGTTCATGCAATCGTCTAAGTAGTAGTCCGAAGGAGCAACGTCTGGTGAATACGGCGGGTGGGGTAAAACTTCCCATCCGACATTTTCTAAATAGGTTTTGACCGGTTTTGCGACATGTGGGCGAGCGTTATCATGTTGAACAATAAGTTTATCATGTCTGTTCTCCCATTCTGGTCGTGTTCTGGCCAGAGCTTGCTTCAAACGCATTAATTGTCGTCGATAACGTTCTCCACTCATAGTTTCACCCGGTTGCAGCAGCTCATAGTACACCACACCTTTCATATCCCACCATATGCACAGCATAACCTTTGCACAGTGAATATCTCGTTTTGGTTGTGATGGACCTGGTTCACCTGGTTTCACCCAGGCCTTTTTTCGTTTAGGGTTCTCGTAATGGATCCACTTCTCATCACCCGTAATAATTCGATGCAGAAACCCCTTTCTGCTCTGTCGTTGAAGCAGCAATTCGCAAATGGTTTTTCGTCTTTCAACGTCTCTGTCTTTCAATTCATGTGGAACCCAATGTGACATCTTTTGAATCATTCACATGGCTTTCAAGCGTTTGGAGACTGTTGTTTGATCAACGCCTAATGCTGCTGCAAGTTGTTCCTGCGTTTGACACGAAACCTGCTCGAGCAATGCTGTCAATTCTTCGTCTTGAATTTTTTTTGGCTGTCCAGCTCGCTCTTGGTCTGCCAAGCCGAAATCACCACTTCTAAACCGTGCAAACCACTTCTGACACGTTCGCTCAGCTAGAGCATGGTCACCATACACTTCCACCAAAATACGATGACTTTCAGTCGCACTTTTCTGCATGTTAAAGTAATGCAGCAGGACACCCCGCAAAAACACTTTATCAGGCACACATTGCGCCATGTTCACTTAACTACAAACTGGTGTTGTTGACGCTTTAATCCACTGCCCTATACTACGAACGATACGCGATGACAGGGGTTTGCAACACATGTGTGGATACACGGAACTGTGGGACGCTCCGTTCGTTGCGCCATCTCTTGTCCACCCGCACGAATTAATTCCTAGACCAAATATTAGTTGCTGTGGGATATCAAGTATTGCATTTTAGTAATTTCAGTATACCTTTTTTTGCTGGCGCACCAAGAATCCAGTCTGTATTTCCAGCAACACTCTTTGTCTTTTAAAAATTTACGAGGATCCGTTTCTGGTCCAATAACAATCCAGGAAAACATTTTTTCACACCAGCAGGCCTCCATTAGCAAAGTATGTATTCGCAAACATTCTTCCGGAATCCGCTCTCCGTTGCTGGAAATTCATGCCGGATTTTGGCTGGTGCAGCAAGATTTTGTAAGTTCACAGGCCATAAGTTCACTTGTTGGGCAAAAAAGTGAACATGTGGCCCTTGTACTTCAAAAACCAAAAGAACTATTACTGTTACGTTGCCTGACGTGATTTTCTTTTATTAATACTGCTTTACTTTGGTGAGGTATAGAAACGAATATTCGAAAGTGGAGGTTGAATATATAAGAAATGATAGCTTTTTCCAGTAGCAAAATAGTTTCACTCTATGTCTGATAGTTGGACAACCAACATCACAAAAAATACATACCCGAAAATATAACATGTCAGGATATTCCTCCACTTGGAGGAAAAAGTATTACTATCTGAAAGCATCACTTAGAGAAACAACCACGAGATAAATCTGCAGAAATTCCATTCAAGTTAAGTTCAAAGAGATAGGAATTAATGCAAAGAAAACAAAAAGAATAATATGCATCATGCAGAGGCCGAAAAGGTATGGATTGCTAAACAAAATGAGGAAAGAAGGAAAGAGGGATAGGAAAAGCAAAAAAAAATGGGAATAAATTAAATTTTAACTCTACTTGTCTCGTCTCGTTTTCGAGATGGGACACGAGACGAGACGTCTCGTGTCTCGAAATTGCAAATAGGTTTTTGAATTTATTACTCGGATGACATATTAAGATGTTAGAACATTGAAACCGTTCCGTTTGCTTTGCGTTTTTTTTTCTTTTTAAAATAAAGTTAAGTGTGATAGCCTTGTTAGCTTATTTTATTAAATTATTTCTTTATGTTTAATTTTCCGGCTGTTTCTAGTATACACTACTTAATTTCCTACAGTAATTTGAGTCCGGCATTTATAATTGAAATTTAACTTTTGGTTCTATTGTCAATAGTAAAGGTGTTTTACAACACTTTCAATTTTGACTGAGGAAATGAAATTTCATCACGTATTTGTGAGTTCGAACCCCTGCCCTGGATGACTTTTGTATATGTTCTTAACCTTACTTTTTACAACCCATGTCCTGCACAGGAAAAAAATAGGTGTGTTGGTTCAACACCATGGGTGGGGTTATGGGGGGCATGAAGGGCATTGCCCTCCCAACTTTTTAACAAAAAATAGTTATTCATATTAATTCTACACTCGTCTAGGAAGTGTTCCACAGGTCCGAGACCGACCAAAAGGTCTGCCCCTCCCCCAGCAGATAATTCCTAACTCCGCCAATGCTTTTTGTGTTAACAGAACACACGGTGTTGATTTCGATAGTGGGAGAAAATGTTAGTTGCAGGGAGATTTGAACATGGATTACCCACTTAGAAGTCGAGCGTCTTACCTACTTCGCTAACTCATCAGACAGAAAGAAGAACTTGAAACAGTATAGAGATAAAAAATATGTTGCTGGACACTAAACACAAAATTACTCACACGACTTATACCATGATTTAATTACTTTTTCAATGGTCGACTAAGAAGCACATTTCCCTATCCCTTTCATTACCCTTTCTGTACTTTTGTTTTGTTTAAGCCACTACAAGACCTGGCGACGTGACAGCCAAAACATTTTGTTTTATCACGCTCTTGTTATTGTCTTTGGAGCCAATCATAGCATCGGTATTACTAGCGTCGAATCATAATAGTAAATAAGGTCGTAATTGAGATATGCCAAGTTCCATTTTGTTCTACACTTTCCCTGTCAAAAACATTCTTATAGGGCTATTATCATATCTAATATAAGTGTGTTAAGACTTGGGAACGATTAGTGAAAGTTAGGAAAATCACGTTGCCATTTTAAGCCTGTCTTAAGACCGTCTTTACTGTTATAACTGTCATGTGCTATTAATAACTCAAGTATCGCAGTAGACATGCATATCTGACTAGACTCGCGGTTTTAGAGAGTAAGGTAGGTTGTACGGAATACTATTTTAAAAAGTCTTAATGAGTCGGTATTGAAATTTCCAATACGTTCAGGAAGGCCTATTTCAATTCGGTTTGTGATTTTACTTCGTAGGAGCTTTTATTTTCAGTTGTTTGCCACCCTCTAAACGTGCCGCCTTACTCCCTCCTCCCAACAGTCAGTACCCTCTGGGGCCAGTGCAGTCACATCGAACTTTACTTGTCGCGTTAACATTATTTGACATTAATGTCTTCGTTTTCGACGTATCTATGAGCAATTTATATTCGCCTATTCGTGCTGGTAAAACAAATTTCAATGTTTCAGAATATAAAAAGAAGTTCAGGGTCGAGGAGCGTCAAACGAGCGGCGCAAATCTGTCTTCAACATTAGGGGGAGGGGACGGATAAGACCGTTCCCGTAATTTTTGAGAGATGTTCAAAACATTTATAAGTTGAAAACAACACTGGAGGATCAAGGAGCAGAATTATCTTCAACACTGGGAGGCGGGCAGATTTGAGGCTTATTCTGAAGGGAAAGAGGTGAGACTCATATTACGGTAAATGAATCAGAGATGAGCCTGTCTGAGATGAACCTGTTGTATACTATATGGCGATGTAGATGAAGTTGCAATCGGACACAAATCATCACATTTCTCAACCAAAAATCATCACTGGGGGGACAGTCCCCCCTGTTGCAAGATTGGAGGGGAGACATATCCTTCTCATTCCCCTGGACTTGCGCCAGTGCCTCAGACAATTAACTGCAAAGAAATATTATCTTGTAAATTATTTTTCCTTGCCTTGTGAACTTATTGAATTTATTTTTAAGACCTTTAGGCAAGTTTGGCTCACGATGAATGGACGATGGTGGGAGAATTAGTGGAATAAAGAAAGTGGCAGGATAGGCCTACTAGACAACGCCGAGAAAGTACACACACTCGATGTTTGTCCACCACAAAGCTCACATGGCACTAACCGTGATCGAACCGACTACCACACGCACGAGAGGTGAATGCTTTACGGCGAAGACACCGTGAGAATTCTTGCCGTGTGTTCTGCGTAATAATTTTGTTGTATCTTGATTAGGATGGTGCAGTCTACTACATTTGACTTTCGACTTAAGAATAGCCTCCTCCTTCTCCGCAGCAGCTTTGATCAAAGCAGTTGTTAAAATTAGCCATATTCTGTTTAAACATTCCTCGCCATAGAACGAAAACAGTAACATATAGCGAGAACATTTTTGTCCAAACGATTTAGCGTCTCAAAGCAACATACCATAATTATTGTCAACACCCTACCGGAACAGGAAGTGGTTCAAATTAACTATTACTTCCTATTTCAATTCTTATTTCCATAGATCAAAACAGTAGGAGATATCAGGATACGGCTTTTTTACAATCAACAGGAAGTGGTTCAAATTAACTATTACTTCCCATTTTAATTCTTATTTCCATAGATCAAAATAATAGATCATAGGCGGCGCCAGGATTTTGGTAATGTGGGTGCAGGCTAGGATAGGACAACACATCCTAACATTGTTACCAGAAAGTTCTGCACTATTGAGCCTTAAGATCTCCAAAATAATTCCCAAGTTTTACTCAAAGAAAAAACTGGAAAAGATGGTATGATAGCAAGTAACTTATGAGAAACTTAAGAAGTCAGTCAAATGTATCCAAACATAGGAAACAAGAAATATACAAATAGAAAAGATTATTGTAGGGAGATCTGAAAACCGAAGTTCATGTGGGTGCGGCTGCACCCACTGCGGCGCCGGCTATGTAGGAGATATCAGGATACGGCCTTTCTTTACAATCAACAGGAAATGGTTCAAATTAACTATTACTTCCTATTTCAATTCTTATTTCCATAAATCTCTTGAGAAAAAACTCTTGAGAAAAGAAACTGAAGAATGTTTCAGCATTCAAGCTTAACTTAATACTATTGCGATACTTATATTCAGTGTAAGATATATCTTACAGTTAAAATTCAGTGCGTGACTGTTGATTACATAGAAAGTGTTGTTATGTATTGTTCACCATATTAAACATAACAACTCATATTTGATATCAAGAAATAACTTACACATGCAAGACAGCACCAATACTATTAATCTACGTCTGTATTATACAAATGAAAAAGACATTGTTTAATGTAAAGAAAATGGTTGAACCGTTCAATAACATAGTTAACATAGCTTTTAACATAGTTAACACTCACCTCAAACTGGGTTGTTGTCACGTCATATTTATTAAAGTACGTATCCTAATAGAGGAGAGAGGGTTAAAAATACATAACAAATAGAGTACTTCGCGTTAGTGAGATGAAACTTAGTACCATAATATGGGATTACTTTGCACAAGATTTAAGCCATTTTAAATAAAATCGCATGTAACGTACAAACGTAATGATTTAGAACACTGTATTTTAAACAAATATTAGCTATGGCGTGGGAGATCCGGGTTCGATTCCCGGCGGGAGCTCATGTGGTTCGGATTCCACGTTAATCAGTAGGTCCACGTCTCATATAGCCTCGCTGCTGAAAGGGGCGTTAAATTCAAAATCAACTCAACAAATATTAGCTAGATATATAAGAAAAACATTAGTGCAAGTTCGTTAGTAAACATCCAGTATAACCATAGTTATTGAAATATAAGCTTTGGTGAAAAGTAACCCCATAGCTGGGGTTACTCTGCACAACATACAAAAATGTATGTTTGTCATACGAACATAACGTTTCTGTGCAATGTTTTTCCTTCAGTATTTATACATTTTACTTTCTACACAAAACTGCATGCAGTCTACAAATATTGATATTAATGTTAGAATGATGCTGCTAGTATCAGTACTTACTTTGAATTATCGATATTTGTAAAGAAAATTATGTATTTTCTGCTACCGGCACAGGAACCGCATTCTAATTGTTTAGCATATGTCCCACAAAAATGCCAACTCAGGAACAGAAAAAAATCCCCCTGAACTGATTTGCCTTGATTCCTTATGTCCAAGAATATCATCTCAACCGTAATTAGTGGGAGATTTACGGGATTTGGGACTTTCAGGCTGAAATGCACCCAAATTGCATGGTTTCTTCTTAGAAGCTATCTTAACTGAAGTAATTCTTCCATCGTCTGCCTGTTATTATCTACAGAGTATAACCGTGGAATGTTGAATTAATACGTATATTTCACGAAATGAAATTATACTAAGTAAAATTCCACATACGTACTGAATGTTGTTACTTTTTCGTTGCTATCAGAACATTTCGTTAACCGTCCTTAATTTTAGATTCTATTTCCTTTACAGAGATGTTTTTCTGAAGATTAATAACGATAGATTCGATTCTCTGCGCCCGCTCTCTCTTCTTCCCAAAGTCTTCTTCCTGAAACTTTTCGCCTAGGTTATACGATTCCTTACAATACAGTTTTCTCGTGTAACGTGACTTCTCACGCAGAGTCTTCTTACTACGGAATAAGAAACAAATCGTTCTTTTGGCTACTCCAAGTTTCACCTAAGCCCAATCAGGTCATAATTGTTTTTCTAATTATTACTGATACTAATTCTCAGTGGAAAAATCAAGTTTCATTTACAATATCATAAAAAGTAAAGTATCTGCAAAATATGAACAAGTGAAGCTAAAACCATGATTCCTTCACCAATATTCTCAGAAAAATATATTTTAGAACCATCAGTTATTGTTTTATATGAGTAACGTCACTTTGTGTAATAATTTCAGCCTAAGCAATCTTCCAATGTATAGTGTTGGCAACGTTGCTGTAACCGAGTTTGTAGACGTTAGAGCAGCACTCAATGTTATACGCCAATTCACTTCCAGCGTACGATAGTGACAATCCCAATATTGAAGGAAGTGATAACAAATTTAACTGTTAATAAAACTAATTTTGGACTCTTGGTTTTAAACTATAAAGAATGAAACTTTAAATGTTTAAAATTTGACTAAATGGATTTCTTAATATACATACAAACCAAACCAATGTTGATTGTATACACTTTGAATTGCATAAAATAGCATACTCTTCTTATATTTGAAGATACAGAATATGTACTGGTACCATTTCAAAAGTCTTACAATGCTCTACAAGTTTGTTTCAAGAGATGTTTTGGAATATTTTCTATTTACGGACTTATTTTAACTTATACTTAAAACCAGATAGTCAAAAACCTGTTTTATATTTCCCTTACTGTATCTCAGAAAAGTTTAAGATGCAGATAATACGATACGCATTTGTACATTTAGTTATATATTCTCTTGAGTTTACTATAAACAGGACGATTCTACTCTATTCTGTGGATAATTATATCCGTTCACAGAAAACTAAAAATTTTGACAGTGGCATATTGATGATGTCGTATTTCCGAAACACAATGAGATTCTTTGAGATTTTTCGTATTTATAAAATACTCAGGGGATGATGTGCCAAATATGGGAGATTTTTACTCTTTTATTTTGAGTGTCTGGGTTGAACTGTAATTTGACCATACTACTTGTTAGATTTAGGAATTAGGTATCTGGACTTTTGGCATTTATGGCCATGTTAGCCCGTCACTTATGAGGGACGATGTTTCTCAGTAATCACACTGCTCGGGAGATTGGGGAGAGGGATAGGAATGGAGAAGGAAGAAAGCGGTCTGGAACCATTATATTATGTACCATCCCGGCATTTGCCTGATGTGAATAAGGAAAACCTTGAAATCTTCACTCAGGATGGGTGGACACTGGACTGAAAAAGCTGTTACACTTTTTCGACTGAATGACCCCACCTATGAAAAAAAAGAGCGTCTCACCCTTAGATTGCAGTACAGGAGTAAATGGCAATGCCTTTCCTTATGCCCATTGTTGTCAAACTTAGCCTGAATTTTAGAAATAGTCTTTTTTGCTAGATATGGACAGATTATTGTAGAACATTGTATTCTCTATCAAATAATATGTTTTCCTCATATCAAGAAAAATTTTCAAGTATTAAAATCAATCGAAATAGTGAAATCTTGCTAATGGCAAATTCTAACGTCGCGTTAAATATATCACGTCATAAGTTCGGAACTTTAAGAGATACAACGTTGAAACTTATACAGCTATTAACACCATATTTGGTGCCAATGTTGGAAAAGTTCGCATACAAAAAAAAAAAAAAAAAATTTTGATTTTAAAAAAAATAAAATGTAAGAGAAAGTGTATATAATATTGCAATGCAATATCTAAAAATTTGACTAGTAACAAACTTTTTTATTTTTGAGGTTAGATGGAGGTGCAAAGCGAGAAAAATATTGAGAAAGGATTGAATTTATTTTTAAAACAAATCGCAGGTCGATATCTTTCTTTATTTAGGTTTTATGGCTTTCAGTGTTAAGAGTCAACTTTCCAAAGCGCGCGCATCTGACCAGAAGAAAGGCAGTGACAAATCTTGCCGATACTATTTTCCTTATAATATTTGTTTTAAAGTTATTGATGTAAAGTTTTGTGCTATACCGATGACTATTCACTGTTGATGCTATGCGAGTATCGAATCCTGGACCTCACCTACGAGAAACATTGCGTCAACTCCACTCAATCTTACGTTCCACTTACTTCGCTCGTTTTCCTTGAGTTGCACATACACACACACACACACACACACACATATATATATATATATATATATATATATATATATATATATATATATATATATATATATAATGTAAAAGTAACATTTAAATATCGGGAGCATGTAGTACGTATTTTCTCTCCCAAGAAAGACAAATTTCAATCGCCACCATACCCTCTAGCACGTCCCTCATGATACAGTTCTTTCTTAGCCAATTGTTCCAACCCGCCTCTCTTCCTCTTATTAATAATATCTAAAATTGTTCTTTTGTCCCCCACCATTTCTAATACTCTCTCATTAGTTTTCCGTTCAACCCAGCTGATTCTCTCCATTCTCCTCCACACCCACATTTCGAAAGCTTCCAGTCGTTTTAAATCATTTTTTGCGTAATGACCATGTTTCTGACCCTTACAGTACAATACTCCACACAAAACATTTTATGAGTGTTTTTCTCAACTCTTTATTCGATGTCCTACACTGAGAAAAATCCATTATCCGGACAGCGGTATATTGTACAAATACAAGGATTCGTTATGTTTACTAAGGAAATCTGTACGGAGCGTACTTTATCCATATACTACACAGGTACTGCCTTTTACCCGCTTAGATGTTACATCATGTGGCTGCAGGATGTCTGACATCTAACAATCTTCTGTATTTTACATACGTATACGTATGTTAAATACTTCAGCTATATGTTATATACGTCCATCTGTGTGTGAGATCCAGACCGCCTATAGACACTCTTTCTTTCTCCATGGCTGACGTCATTGAACTACCGTCTTTTGCTTGCGAAACGAGGTTGTTTATAAACGGAACAGAAGAGAGGAAGGAAACAAAAGCCTGGGTAAGTACAATAGTTAACTATTACTTTAGTTAAATATTCCATTAACTATATATTCTTTTAGTGTAACTTGCTTTAATATAGTACTAAGTAAGTAATGTAGTTTATGACTACAATTCTTACTATTGTAACTCGTTAATGATTGAGGAGAATGGAATGGGTGTATCTGAATTTTGAGAAATCTTTGAATATTAATGTTTTGAAACATTTTACGTTTCAAGGTAGCAAAATGAATGTTATGTGTTTATTTATTCCGTTTTATGTGTGACGATTTATTACTTGGTGCAGATTTTCTACAGGACTGCTTAACATAATTGCTAAGAAACCGTTTTCAGCGCGAAAATTTCCTTGTTTAGAGAAGATTTAGGATTTAGATTTCTGGGCTTTCGGCATCAATGGCCTTGTTAGCCCGTCACATATGAGGGATGACTTCCCTCGGTGAGCACACTATCCGGGGAAAGGAAGGGAAGAAAGGATTGGGGGAGCAAGAAAACGGCCTGGGATCTATATATTAGGTACCGCTCCGGCATTTGCCTGCTGTGAATGAGGAAAACCCAAAGAAACCTAATTCAGGATGGCTGGACTTAAAATATTTTGATACTTTTTCGACCGAGTTCCCCCACCGGGATCGAACCCGGGACCGTTCGCACCGAAGGCGAGAGCATTAGCGACTACGCTACGCGGGGCCACTTGTGTAGTCTAGAAAACTCATTTTACTAGGATACTTGCAAGATTTTTTTTTTTTTTTTTTTTTTTTTTGCTTTTAGTTTAACGCCCCATGATTGTACATCAATGTAAGTGAAAAGGTGACGATGAGATACATGATAATGGTGGAATCAAGAAAATGTAAGGACACTGGAGAGTCTTAAGAATAACCACACCTACAGTGTTCACCAAAAGCCTATTTGTCGGGAGCAGGAATCGAACCAGGGACCTAACGCGTCAGAGGTAAGCGCTCTACTACAGAGCTTTCTTTTGTTTAAAGAACTTGTTTACAATGAAATATATATATTTTACGAAGATATTGACATATTTTACAGCCTCACTGAAATTTAAAAAAAAAAAGTAGTCAGGGAGAGCTTACTTGTCAGGTTTTTATTTTTTAATTTAATTTATTTTTATTTTTATTTATTTATTTTTGCTTTGTTATATTCCCTAGTTAATTAATGTTTGGGTTACTGAAAATTAAAACCTTTTTAGTATTATTGTTATGTCATCACTTTGGAACCAAAAAGTTAGATTTTTTTCTTGTGTTTTCATATAAGAAGTTGGTGAGTTTGTGCCTTAGCATTGGTTTGGTTTCTAGAACGTAATTGAAGGTCATGTTGAGTTGAGTCTTGGTGGGTTTGAGTTCGTGAAGTGTCAGGCACTGCTTGTGCCCCTGTCTTCTGTTTGTGATGTTTCCTGGCTTTGGGCTGTGACGTATGAGGAGTACCATCGCAGGCCGCGTGATATACAGGTAGCTAAAACACAGCTTCAACAGTTACGAGTGCCAGGTGTTTGAATTTCAGCTTTCGTTACGGCGTGAGAAATGCAGTATAGTACTAGGTTCAAATTCTATGGGTGGTAAAAACGGTATATTACTTTCGTGGTGTGGTAAGAAATACAACGTAATTGTTATTAGTTTAATTAGTGTTTCTTCATAGTATTGTTTCACTATTTCTAGAAGGAATTAAGTATTAACGAAGTAATGAATAAGCAAAAGCACACATTGATTGACGTTTACTATTTCTCATACTCCATTGAGAATGTTTTGATCCTCAGTTGCGCAAACATCCAGCGTGCGTTTTTTTTATTTTTTTGGGGGGTTACACTGCCTCACAGATGAGCTCCCTCGTGGCTAAGTGGTTAGTGAACACGCCTTTGGCGTGGGACACCCGGGTTCGATTCCCGGCCGGGGGCCGCGGTGGCTCAGTGGTAGAGCATTCACCTCTGGTGCTTGGGGTCCCGGGTTCGATCCTAGCCCCGCCAAGTGAACCTTGTGGTGGACAAACACCGTGTGCGTGGGTTTTCTCGGGGTTCTCCCGTTTCCTCCCACTTTCTTCATTCAACCATTTAATTCATTGCTCATCATCAGCGTCTCCCTCAGCCTAACCGGCATAACTGTGGGACGTAAAACTCAAAGGTTTCATTTAATTTTTTCTTAATCTCTTGCACCGACCGACCGATCTCGATCAAATTTCCAACGTAGATGCGGTTCTGGCCTGGGAGTGTTTTTAGCTATTTACTTTGACAGTAGAACTTAGGGGAGGGGGAGGAGGGGGAAAGAAAAAATAAATAAGACTTAATTTACTTTGAAGTGTAAAAGTGCGAGCGTTTTCTTCTCTCTCTATCTCTCCCTCCCTCTCTTCACTTCTCCAGTCTCCTCTCACTTTGATTTCATGATTTCGCACTCTGATGAAAAGTATTAAATACCTCGAGGAAAAGTACTAATATATAACCTCTCTTTTAGGCGCCCCTCCAACCACGCGCCCGGGACACGTGCTTTGCTTGCTCGCCCATAGCTGCGGCTCTGTGAGCTACATAAGTAACATACAATGCTTACGTAATACTTTGGGTAATAAATACTATTAAGAAAGGAAGAATTGCATTTTTTCAACTTTCGGAAAGAAGCTACTATGGGATTAAAGATAAGGTAGAAAAGGCAATACATTCCTGTCTATGCTTTCATCCAGCAGACATATTGTTTGGAACCAAAAAAAATGTGACTTTTGGAATCTTGTACTTAGGTTCACAGCGGAAGCGACGAAATAACTTGAATCATCCATTGTAGCTCTCCCTGCAACTAGTTTCTAAAATGTTGGCAATAAGTTTGCGAAACGAGAGGTGACGACCCCAATTTTGGGTGAAAAGTCGCTATAAGAAATAATCGAGAAATTCATTGTCTATAAGCATTGTTAAAGTTGTAGATGTAAACTAAACAATATGTTCTACGCACTGGCGCAAGGGGGCGCGGTGGCTCAGTGGTAGAGCGTTCACCTCTGGTGCTTGGGGTCCCGGGTTCGATCCCCGCCAAGTGAACTTTGTGGTGGACAAACACCGTGCTCGTGGGTTTTCTCGGGGTTGTCCCGTTTCCTCCCACTTTCTTCATTCTACCATTTTCACTAATCTCTCATCATCACCGTCTCCTTTAGCCCAACCGGCATAACCGTGGGACGTAAAACTCAAAGATTTCATTTCATTTCATTTCACTGGCGCAAATCCCGGGGGGTTGACGGATACATGTCCCCTCCAATCTTGGAACTGAGGGGGACTTTTCCCCAATAATCCGATTTGAAATGTGTTTTTTGGGAGAAATTTGATGATTTTTGTCCGATTGCTACAAAGAAACGTGAGATAAAATAGATGTCCTCCAGAATAAGCCTCAAATCTGCAGCCTCCTAACGCTGAAGACAACTCGGATCCTCCACAACATTGTTTTTCAATTCATAAGTATTTTAGACATCGCCAAAAAAAGTATGGTAACGGTCTTACCCCCCCCCCCCCAATGTTGAAGACAGATTTGCGCCGCTGGTTCTATTCACATCTTTGTAAACAGGGCGCAACCAATCCTTGAATTCAGGGATCATTTCAGGTTGTTTCGGGTACTTTTGTTCATGTTGTGGTCAAAATAGTTCCGAAATAATTAACACTACAGTACTTACGTTAAGCAATTTTTTGTAAAAGAAAAAGTGCAGAATAATTAAAAAACCCCAAAGGACAAATATAACAAACACCTTCTTCGCCTTTATTCACGCATCTATAGCTAATCTTGTTGCTATCGGTAATGATGTATTACGTGTGTCTCTCAACGGAAACTATCTATCTGTCTAAAAGTATTAATAATTAATAATAACAAAGAGGCAAAAATTGAACTGAAATTCCCTATATTAAACATACCCTATAGTTCGCAGTACTGCTCGAAAGGCAGCAGAGGTTTTAGCAGTTGGTTGTGTGTTAAACAAACTTCAACATGTCTTTCCTTTTTCATAAGTACCCGCTCTGTAACGAAGAGAGAGAGGGGGAACTCTGATATCAAGGCACTGATAAGAACAAAGGTAGATCTAAAAGTCTATGGTTGCAAGAACCTGTCCCGTTTTTAACTGAAAATTTTATGGTCACCCTACGCTATCGTTGAGGTCGAATTCCTCTTATTTAGCGACTTTACCCAAAATTGGCAACATTGACCCCCACCGAACAACACCCCGTCATCTTTAGCCTAGCCAGCATAATAGTGGGACGTAAAACTTCAAGATTTCATTTCGAACAACACTCCCAGAAACCTACTGTTATACCATTCTCAAAACACCCTTTCGTACAGTTCTCCCTATTCGAAAAAAATTGTAAATAGCAGTGTTCATACATAAATATGGAACTCAATTTCCATGAATTTTCCAGGTTTTCCAGGTATTAATTTTGCAATTTCCAGGTCTAGTGGAAGAAACTAATAGTACGAGAACACATAAGTTTTAAGAATACTATATTTATATATTTGAGAATGGCCACCCTTCTCCCCAATGAACGATTGCAATTAAATATTGAGTCACAAGAAAATAAATAATTAAAATAAATAAAATTTAATTTGAAAAATATTAAGTTGAGAAGCCTACTAAGGGAATTATATAATACTTTTGTTCCATACTTGAATACATTCAAAATATACAAAAATATTGGCTTGGGGAAGAAAAAAGGGCCCGCGAGATTTTAACTGATTCTTGTAGTACTCGTCGACAGAAATAGATTACTGAAAAAATTTTCAAAATCGGCGCGGGTAAACACGCAGAAAATCATATTTTCATGTACCGGTTCAAAATGGGCAAGAAAAAACGACCGCGAGATTTTAACTGGTTCTTGTAGTACTCAACGAGAGAAATCGACTAGTGAAGGAATTTTCAAAATCGGCACAGGCAAACATGAAGAAAATCGCATTTTCATGTACCGGTTCAAAATGGAAAAGAAAAAAGGATCGCGAGATTTTAACTGATTCTTGTAGTACTCGTCGAGAGAAATCGACTAGTGAAGGAATTTTCAAAATCGGCGCAGGCAAGCATGAAAAAAAAATTGCACTTTCATGTACCGGTTCAAAATGGGGAAGAATAAAGGGCCCGCGAGATTTTAACTGATTCTTGTAATACTCGTCGAGAGAAATCGATTAGTGAAGGAATTTTCAAAATCGGCGCAGGCAAACATGGAGAAAATCTCATTTTCATGTCCCGGTTCAAAATGGGGAAGAAAAAAGGACCACAAGATTTTAACTGATTCTTGTAATACTCGACGAGAGAAATGGACTAGTGAAGTAATTGTCAAAATCGGCGCAGGCAAGCATGAAGAAAATCGCATTTTCATGAACCAGTTCAAAATGGGGAAGAAAAAAGGGCCCGCGAGATTTTAACTGATTCTTGTAGTACTCGACGAGAGAAATCGATTAGTGAAGGAATTTTCAAAATCGGCGCAGGCAAACATGGAGAAAATGGCATTTTCATGTACCGGTTCAAAATGGGGAAGGAACAAGATCCCGCGAGTTTGAACCGCTACGATGTATGTTCACGAATGTGCCCGTCTTCTCAAATTTAGTTAATTACTGTGACACTAAAACATGTGACACAGAGTCACATTGTGGATGACTCTGCAATCGGCAACCACTGCACATATACTCCTCCCGCCCCACAGTTTGATTATTTCGATCCATTCCTCACGTGCTAACGGCATGGTTCAACATCTGCAAGAAAGAGGTAAATGTAACGTTCAATTGGCAATAGCTTTTCACCAAATTAAGCTGCATGAAATCTGATTGCATATTTGACATACTGAGAAAATTCTAGCCCGTGGCCATATGTATCACATATCCCATCAGTTCATAAAAATTTTGAACACAAAATTACGGTCGTCCGTGTGACGTACTCCCAAAACGCCTAATGTGTATCACCCACCTCACATTCAATGAAACCACATCCGTGTAGAATTGAGAAAGGAACTTCTTATGATGTATACAGGATATCTCAAACGTTCCCTGACATAGGGTAACTCTTATTATCAGAGTTACAACAAAATGTAAGAGGAAAAACATCTCGAAATATGACGTTTTCAATCTAAAGTGAACACTGTTTAAAAAAAAAATCGGACGAGATGTTTGTGCTGTATACTCTTTATGCACCCAATTTTAAATGAAAATGCAACGTTGTCATTTACCTGGACCCACAACATAAGTGAATGAAGTTACTGTTTGAAACGGGGGCTGGCCATCGACATGTTAGCGTAAAAGACAGTAACTTCACTCACTTATGTTGTGGATCCAGGTAAATGGCAACGTTGTATTTTCATTTCACATTGGGCGCATAGAGAGTGTACAGCGCAAACGGGTCATTCGATTTTAAAAATTCCTTCACTTTAGAATGAAAACATTATATTTGGAGATGCTTTCCAAAGTAGTATAATTTAGTTTGTTTAAATTTACAATTTAATACAAGTAGATTCGGATTTACATGCGTAGGATTTTGTATGCATCTAACTAATGAATTCTTTTATATTCATGCTTAACTTAGTGACTTGGCTTTGGACTGCAACTGATTATTGTAACCCATTATTGCTTGAGAAGAAACAAGATATCCTAATCTTCATTTGGAGAAATCAAAGGTCTATTGGAAAGCTGGGGATTAAAATCATTAATTTCTACATTTCAAGGTGCGTAAATTATATATTCTGTGTTTATTGTTAAATTATTATTACTATTATTGGGTTTAGAATCAATCAAGCACTTCATGATATTTTATGGGGATCAAGATGGGTGCCGGATAGATAAGTATTTGAGCGTCAGGCTCTTATTTCTTTTCAATTTAATATTTAATCAATGATTATTTTTCTCCCTCATTATTCCACCAAATCGTATTCCAAGATCATATATCAATTTTTGATCGATATATCCATATTTTTGATCTCTTTCATATTTTCGATTTTTGATATTGTTTATATTTCGATATTGCTGTATTTTTCGATATTTCGAACAAGTTTCGATCGTTTGTCGATATCGATTATCTATATCTAAATTCGGATATCCCAAAGCCCTATCGAACCCCCTCCGAAATGAAGTTTTTGGCTATGGACCTGATTAGGGATGCGCACGAGACAAGACGAGAGAGAATTTTTGTTACGAAATTCGAGACAAGATAGAGCTCTTCCAATAGAAACGGATCCAGTTTTCGAGACGAGACATAACTTTCGCGGCACCTTTTCGAGAGGAGACAATCTCAAATCTTTTCTCTTGCGCATCCCTAGACTTGATCATGAGTTATCAAAAAAAAAAAATGTTAATGAGAAATAACATGTAAATACAATATAGGTAGCTAAAACATTTTTGTTTTCATTCTTCAGTAATGCATTGTTATTAATCTCAGGGGGCGCCGTGGCTCAGTGGTAGAGCGTTCACCTCCGGTGCTTGGGGTCCCTGGTTCGATCCCAACTCGCGCCGTGTGGACTTTGTGGTGGACAAACTCCGTGCTTGTGGGTTTTCTCGGGGTTCTCCCGTTTCCTCCCACTTTCTTCATTCCACCATTTCACTCATTTCTCATTATCACCGTCTCCTTATCCTAACCGGCATAACCGTGGGACTTAAACTTAAAGATTTCATTTTTTATTAATCTCAGCATTTTATAGTGTATTCTTAAGCTTAAGGTGATGTATAATTAAATTTTGAATTCAGTTAACTTATTTTGTTTCTCAGATTGTTTTCAAAATGTATGTACAAACGTTTATGTTCATTCTTGAGATTTTAAAGTGACGTATAGTTATTAAACATAGTATTTAATATTGTACTCTTAACGTGGAAGTGATATACAGTTAACTTTTGAATTCAGTTAACATTTTTCTTTCTGAAATTGCTTTCAAAAGTATGTAAAAACGTTTTTATTTTCTTTCTTGAGTGCTAAAAGTGATGCAAAGTTATTAAGCTTACTACTTTATATTGTATTCTTAACCCTAAACTGATACAAAGTGCGTTTTTGAATAAATTATGTCAGGTTATTTGAGTGACGAACACTGGTAGAAAATCCTGACTACTACTGGAACATTTTGATTTTAAGCTTACGACTACTGGTGCAAGGATTTTAAAATATTGTTTTTCCTTCAACGGCTACTCCTTTTTGAATTCTGACTACATGGTCATTATAGGAAGGATCAGTGAGTCTTTCCAACTATGGTACAGCTCCGACAGATTCACGATGCTCAGAGAAGAGACAAAATAGTATGTTTTCAAACTTAAAGTGAGAACCACTGGCGTTTTTACCTTGCTATGCAAAAGTAAGTGAGTACTCCAATGAGGTTCCAATGCGGTACCTAATTTCTGCATTTTAGATATATAGAAATACATGTCTCTAAAATGTAAAGAACTGATTTTTTTTAGGGGGGGGGGATAAACTATAGGTATGTGGGGCTTGCATACTTGCCGCTACAATTCGGAAATTGAATTAAAATATGACTAACGGCTATCAAGATGATGTCAAATAAAGGGAGGACCAACACAGTTAAGGGGTTTTCGTGTTAGATGCTAAAATTTCCGAAATCGGTCATGGAAAGTTAATAAACACCAGTAGCAATTTCATCTTAAAGTAATTAGATATCTTCATGGGGTGTTAGAACATCATGGAGTCTACCAAAATTAAATTTTAAAAGCTTTTGAAAATATAATCTGACATTTGTAAACAGTATTTGAAATATGTGTTTACCCAAAACTTCCAGCTAGTACATCTAACATCTGGAGAAACACTGTGAAATAAAAGCCTATGAGATCTTGAAATTTCGGAAACAATTATTGGTCGCAACAAAATTAAATAAGATGGTACTTCTATGGGTTAAATCAGTACCTCAGTACAATTTCGATCGAAAGATTAGTTCAGTCCTAGGTTTTCTTCAGGCAATTCCAAGGGTTCATCGAGCTGTGCAAAAGAATGAAAATTCGCTTGTGAATGTCTAAGATATAAGGAATTATATATTTTATGACGTAAAAATAGAGATCTTTATGGCTTTGTACTTTTGGGTCTTTCCTATAAGAAAAAAATTCAGAAAACTACTGTATATACCTTAATAGACAATTCAGTGGGCGGGGACACAGTAGCTTAGTGGTAGGGTATTTAACTAATCTTTTTTTTTTGCAGAAATTATTGGAGTATTCACTTAACCCATAGAAATACGATCATACTTAACTCCCTATTTAATTTTAAATTAAATAAAAGGAAATATTTCAGTGTAGCGACCCACGATTATGCATTTTAGTCTCAGTGAGATTATGATTAAAACAAGTGAATGTTGTTGACAGAGTTGATGGAATGCAAAGGTGGGAGGAAAGAGAGTATCCCGAGAAAACCCACGAATACGATGTCCACTACAAACTGACTTGGCCGTGGATCGAACCAATAACCCAATACACCAGAGGTAAGCACTCTACCACTAAGCCACCGTGCCCTCGCCCATTTAATTGCCTATTAAGGTATATACGGTTGTTTTCTGAAATTTCTTCTTCTTACAGCAAATACTCAAAAGTACAAATCCATGTGGGTCTCTATTTTTACGACGTCATAAAATACATAATTCCTTATATCTCGCTTGCTATATTAGATATTGACAAAAAATGTTCACTTTATTTCAGAGCCCGATGAACGCTTGGAATTGTCCAAAGAAAATTTAGAGCTGAATTAATCTTTCGATCGAAATTGTACTGACGAGTCTGATGTACTCACTTAACCCATATAAGTACCATCTTATTTAACTTTTGTTAGGATCAATAATTGTTTTCTGAAATTTCAAGATCTAATACGCTTTTATTGTATGGTGTCTCTCTAGCTGCTAGATGCACTAGCTGGAAGTTTTAGGTAAATACATATTTCTAATACTCTTTACAAATGTCAAAATATATTTTCCAAAGCTTTTAAAATTTAATCTTGGTAGACCCCATGATGTTCTTAAACTCCATGGAAATATCTAATTATTTTAAGATGAAATTGCTACTGATGCTTATTAACTTTCCATGACCGGTTTCGGAAATTTTACCACCTAACACGAAAACCCCATAACTGTATGGATCCTCCCTTTATTTGACAATATCTTGATAGTCATATTTTAATTAATTTTCTAAATTGTACTGTCTAATATGCAAGCTCCACGTACCTATGGTGTCGCTTTTTATTTCACCATATTTCGGTAACTGTTAGGCGTGCCGATTTGCGGTTTCGGTAAACACACACCTCTAACGTTCTTTAAAACGTTATTAAGACATATTTTAGAATATTTAGAAATGAGAGTTCTGCGAATATCATGGTACCCGAAAACCCCCATCAGGGCGTGTGTGTAGTGTATTTAATTGAAACTACTTTTGAGGTTGTTGTAAGCCCTCGTAATTACGTTTCCGAAACTGCACCACCTAGTACGCAAACCCCACACTTCTATGGTGTCGCTCTTTATTTTCCCATATCTCAATATCCCTAAAGCTTACCGAGTTGAGGTTTTCGGTAAACAAATGTCAGTTCCCTACATTTTAGAGACATACATTTCCACATATCTAAAAAATACAGACATTAGGTACCCCATGGTACCCCGAACACCATTGGGGTACCCACTTACTTTTGAATAGTAATACATTTTGAGTTGTTGTTCAGCATCAATAAACACTTCATAGTTTTTCTACGTGCAACCCAAAAGTTCATACCTGACCAAACAGATTTTGTCCATTTAATCTCAAAAATGTTAAGATACTTTGTATTGTTAAGTACAACCAAGTTAAGCACACTGAATTTAATATTTTAAATATTTTCTGATTTTTGTTGCAGGTATTTCGTGCATCAAAACAAAACCAGGATTCTGCTTGGAAGACAGTGAAAAGAAGCAGCGTATGTTGTGGCTAAAAGTACGTCCTTTCTGAAGACAGACCCAATTGTATTTACATTCTTTTGTACGAATATATAACCCTAATAAAAATACTGTACTACAAATTATTTCTTTCTTCCATAAATTAGAATAAAATATTATCTCTGTTTAAAGAAAATGTTTGTTAGTGTTAAGTCATTTCAACTCTTTTTCTCTGTAATAAGAACATTATCCCTCGCAATATTTTTTATCTTTGTGCTATTACGATTGGATGAAGTAAAATTCTATACGAAGCACTATTATTTCAGACATGCATTAAGAACTAATGTATTGTTCTGTATGTAAGGCAATGTGTATACTGAACATGTCTAGCGAAGGTGTTGTTTTAATATAGAATCTATAACTCAGCTTTTCAGTAGTCAACTTTATTGGGAATCCGAAGAAAGAAGTAAAAGAAAAAAAAGTTGGACTTACCAACGTATGTGTTCGAATTCTGGACTAATCCAAATTATCCAGAGAAATCATTATATATTTCTTTGTTGATATTTCAGATGTATCCTTTATCCAAGTCATATGAAACGGAGACTTCATACATCGCTATACTTTGTATGAACTATGTTCCGTATTTACTTAATCACTTTGTAACTTTCTCTAGGGTTGACAAGGCCGCAGGTGTCAATCGAATAGTTTAGTGTTTCACTCATGTCACCTTGTGACTAAGGTACGTCCTGTCGGTATATATATGGTACTGGGTTCAATTAGCGATAAAATACATTTTTAGCATTAAACAAATGCAAAAACCTACACGAAATGAGATACCATGATCTCTGACTTACGGATAACATCAAGCAACTAATGGTACTGAGTGTGATTGAGTTTACTAGTTACTATCTGGCTAAAATCAGTGTTCCTTTAGCTATACTTCTTTTCGTGCTCTGAATTGCAAAGATTGAAATAACCGCTTTAAATTATTGAATATATATCTTCCGAGTAATTCTGAGAATCATTGCTCTTTCTTTAAGTAATGTATGAGACTGTTAAACTGCTCGTTGCTTAAAATGTTGCACTAAGAAGGATGCATCCCGGAAAGTCCAAATTTGCAGAATGTCTAGAGCAAGGAAGAATAAATATGTTTAGTCGATGGCTGCACAACTCCTCCGCTGTCACTACGTTGTCACAGCGAATACAGCGGACGTTTAAGAATATTCTGCACTTACTATTAGGTATCTGCCTGGGAACTTTGTTGCAGCTACCCAGTCTCCTTCTTGGTGTTGCATTTTTAATGGTGAGTACTGAGTAGGAATCATCTTGTGAGCGAACACGTTTTCGGCTGTCAGCATACTTTTAATTATTGCGACATTAAAAAAAAAATACCTGTTAATTAAAATGTACAGAGAAGTTATTTCTGGAAAATTCTATTCAGGCCTCTTGTGGTAACAACTGCACTTTAGAAGAAGATACTATTAAGGAAAAGAATGAGGTAAAATAATCTTTATGTCGTACAAGCAATGGATGATAACAGCTTAATAAATGATTGTACGTAAATCTTGTTTGAGTTTGAATATAGGATTGTATATGGCTGTGCATTTTGCATTATTATTGAAGTGCTGCAACTAACTGCAAACCATATCATAAATTCTTACAGTAATATATCACATATTGATTTACTCTGTATGAAAACGAAAATAGTTTAACATATGGTTAACCTTCTTTGTGCCCATAATTTTAAAATTAACGCTTGTGTCACTTTTCAACACTTGGCTTTGCAGTAGCTTTCCAACGAATTAGCAGGAAGCCCAAACTTACAGGACACCCTGCAGGTAAACACATTTCTTTGGACAGTTTCACTGCTCCAAACTAAGATTTGAAAAGTGTAGTATTGTTAATTTTATTATTATTGGCACAAAGGAGATCAACCATATTTTAAACTATTTTTGTTTCCATACAGAGAAAAACAATATGCGACAACATTACAGTAAGAATGTATCATGCATTTTGCAGTATGTTGCAGCACTTTAATAATGGTGCACTATACGTACAATCTAGATCCTGAATATGTCCAATCCATATTTAACAAGAAGGCAATACGTATGCGATACAGGTAAAATCCGTATATTTCATATGGACAACCTATTAGCTATATACATCCAATCCATACATTACATATGGCCAACCTGTACGCGACATACGTATAATCTATATGCTGCATGCAGACAGTCTGTAAGCTACATATGTGCACTCTGTATGGTGCATACGGATATTCTGTATGCTGTATCGGGACAAGCTGTGTGCGACATAAGGAAAATCTGTATAATACATACGTACAATACGTATACTGTATCTAGTCGTACGTACGGGGAACAAGTACAATATAGATGCTGTCTCGGGATTGAATGCAAGAAACATATGTACAGAACGTATATTGCATACTTCTTGAAATTATGCTCCGTCCTGATAGTCAGTGAGTGTCGTCATTATTAACCGACATGCTACATACGATCCTGACGTCACAAAGCTAGATATCACCTCCGTATATACTTGTTACTGCAGATGACGTCACACGAATGACGTCATTGCACTTATGCAGACAGTACGTATAATACATACTTTTTCAGCTATACGTTTGGTGCAGGATGTTATATACGGTTATACGTTAAGTCCAGAAACTACAGGAATTACGAATGTAACCTACGTTTTTAAGTATGCCACCTACATTTTTTTCTCTCAGTGTACAAAAAAAAAAAAAAAAACACTTTTCTTCCTCTTTAAGGCTTCTTTCTCTATTCCTATCCTTGCTTTTATTTCTCGTTTACATTTCCATGCTCTTCGTATTTTCAGCTACAGACTCAATACATGGAATTGATTTCACCTTTAACTGGAAGCAGCGAAAGTGTATTTAGGATGCGTTCTTTTCTTCTTTTATTTTAAATTTACAAATCTTTCGTTTATATTCACAAATGTATTTATAATTTATATTATAGTGCCATGTTTCATTTAGACCTCCTGGTATTTTTAAAATATCATACAGTTGTTCCGCGGGGAAAATCGGATCTAAACCATCGGAATTGGGGAGCAGCCGCCTTCACAATATACTTTACTATGTAACTTTGTTTGACAAAAGGAATTGGATTTGCGGGTATTTTGCGTACATAGACGAATGAGCGTTCTTGTACGTCATATTTTCTCGTCACGTATCACTATCACCGTACTCCAGTTTTCACTCATATCAAACTTCAAAAGCAGTAATCTTATCCATTGCTATTCCTTAGTTTGCCGCACAATCGGTATAGAAAATATTTGTGTGGAACTCTTTAGCCTGCCATTTATTTCAATCATATGTTTTCTATTCGTTTCATATGTTCTCCCGATTTCGTATTCCTTCCATCAAAATTTTATTGAAACGATTTATAAATCATCATAAAGGAAAAACTCTAACACACAATTATTAGACAGTTGTTTCGTTTCGCCGTTCTAAATGAATTTGCGTGAATGGAATGGCCAAAGCGAAGAAAATTATGAATTTAAGAAAGTCTTTATTTATTGACTTGGTCACTCTGTCTTTCTTATTCTTTCTTCAGAAGAAAACATACAATGGAAGAGATGTGGCAACAGCGCGCTCCATTTTCTCTGTACTGCAATCTAAGAGTGAGACGCTCTACAGAACGTACTTGTGTAGATTTGTAATTCTCAATGACTATATTAGTAGTATGCTAACATGATACATATCGTGAACTCATGTGTGGCTGTATGGTTATTGTACGTGCTTTCGACAGAGGAGACACGGATTCCATTCCCAGTGGGAGCTCATGTAGTTCTCATCCCAGGTTAAGCTCTAAGTCCATGTATCATATAGCTTTGGTGCTGAGTGGGACACTAAGTCAACTAACCAACGACAAGTCTTTTTCAACCATGAACATTATCTGTATTGATTTATGTATAATAGTAGAGTATAGTTTTTTTTTTTTAATTTCCACCCATACAATCATTAAAAATTGGTGCTACGTTTTCCTTGCAAACCTTACTGGAGTCAAAAATATAAAGGCATACTACAGAATACCCAAACGTTCTCATACTCCTAAGTTTGAATACCACGGAGGACAGTGTCAGTGTAATTCTAGTCGTGGTATTGGTTACATTGCTTTTTTGGTCGCAAACAACATTGTTTGGTATCCCTGTTTTCAAACACAGTATCTATCCCTGTTTTCAAGTACTGCCTGTTATCCCTGTGGAGTATTTCAGCTGTTAAGCTATAGCTGATATGAGTGGTTGCAGTTACATAATTGAGGAATAAATAGTTAGTGGCATGTGCGTAGGTCCACGATCAGAGAATGATATGGGTAATAACTGCGTTTAGACATCACTGTCGAGGAGCCACTTCATAAAACAACCCTGCCTGATTAGGAGAAACGGACAACTTCTCAAGTGCTCCGCAAGATGTCAAATAAAATATGAGGACGTCAAGTATCTTGTATACAGCACAATGGAGCACACAGAAATCCGCTGGATACATTGTTCGTAGCTGTAAATACTCAACTATAACAATGTACTAAATAAATAACCTAAAGTTACTCTGTACTGCTCTCTATTATACTTAATGATATGTTACGAGTACAGGGACTTCTCGCACATCCTGTAGAAAAATCTCTTAATAAGACTATTAAGAAAGGTGATAAAAAATCTTTCACATTATTTTGCTAGTATATAAATACGCTTTCTATGTTAAAGCCACTTTTATTCAACTGAATAACTACATTTTATATCTTTTTTAGACTATTATAGTGAAACAGGATAAGCCACTTTTCATTCTTCAAGAAATGTCCAACTTATAAGGAGAACACGATGCACTAGCACAGTATATTTAGGTAGTCGTTGTTATGCGTACAAATTAAACGCTGGCTGACGTGAGTTCAAAAAATGCAAGTTAAGAAATAATCCTAACCCAATTTCAGAAGGTACTACCGGCAAGGCAAAATAATTTACAATACTAAATACAAGATATCAAATTATATGGCTAATTACATACATATAAACAGATACAAATAAGCCAGGTGTAATCGTATACTTGAAAATTTTACTCAAGTTTGAAGCAAAAATATATTTTTCTATCATTCTGCAAAGCACAACCGTACTACGTACAGTACGTGGTAGCAAAGAAGTCGCGCAGGTGGAAAGTTATTGGTTGTGATGTTGCAAAATTTAGCTTTGCTACCAATTACAATATTTCCTGTAATATCATTAATGTACACAGAAGAAATACTGGTTGTAGCTTGTGATCTTATTGTGCAGTACTTGTCATAAATTGTCATTGTAGAGCGTCTCCAAAAGGTAAGAGGGATTTATAAAAATGAAAAATGTTCAAACGTATAGTAATTACTCAGTAACCAATAAGCAAAACAACTGCTTCTCCCCATATTTCCTTCAAAATTGACGACGATTGGTGCTGACAGCCACATGGAAGTTCTTTGTTAGGGAGCAATGATGCTGATAGTACCTCATACATGATATACCTGTATATTATAGTCGGAAAATAGTACTAGTAGATAATGAATAACAAGTATTTGATATTAAACAATCAATATCCGTATAATAAACGTAGCTACCTTTATCATCAAGTGAATTTCTGCATCTATTGTTTGTATGTATTAAACATGCAAACCATAATAGCAAACCGCGGTACAAAATTTGGCTTCATTTTACGCTTTTACTCCATCTGATTTATTTACAGATTGCTTCACCCACTACTTTACCCGCAAATGAACTTGGTAACATTCTCAGTCATTAATATACAAAAGTAATAATTCAGATTATATTTAGGAAATTTTTACTATAAACATTTATTTATAATCATTCCCTCTCTTATTCTCAGACATTTGAGGTGCTACGAATATAAATGACTACTTATGACTTAGATTCAGTATTTACACATTTCTTATACGTAGTTTTCCACATTTCAAGGAATCTCTGAATATATTCAAGGAATCTCTGAATACATAGTTATTGTGCTTCCTCCAACAAACTTTAAATTTTAGGTTTATTCACTGTCGGAATTCAGTATCGCTTGAACAACGTTCGCTTTTCCATTATCTGTGCTTCTGTCTTTTGCATACGCTAAATTATGCATAGAAAGCCTCTCATAACCAAGGCGGGAGTCCGTAAGTCTTACACATCTCTTCACAAGAAAAGCCATCACAAGAAAAATTACAAAATGAATGGCTACGTGCCACGTAAATATTAGTGTCACTATCATCATCTGGTTGTGGTCCTGTTCATTCCATTTCTCCCCGAAGGGTGGATACAGAATAAATCCGATTTGATAAAACCAAGTTCCTTGCAAAAGGATGAAGTATGCTCTAGATATTGCAGGTAAAACATTTGTTTTATACTTCATTTCCAATGCAAGCGAAGCCATACTTGCAACGATAGTATAGAAGAGGATCATATGGACCTGAGAAAAACAATGTAAAGTTAATTATTACATAGAATACGTGTGCAAATTGATCACTATCTTATATATACGTGAGGAAACTATGAAAGATGCAATAGATATACTACAGTATTATTCACTTACCCAGATATCTATAAATAATAAAAGCGTTGTTCAATAAGGTGGCATTACGGAAATTATTTCATTTAACATTTAATTACAAACTACCCTTATCTCTTACTGAGATGGGATATATCACAGACAATCTTGATAAGAAGGAAACATATTACTGGAAGAACTAAAGATTAAGTTTTGTCGACGACACGATTTCAAATGTAAAACCATTTTTTTTCACGGTGAAGTTCTTACTCTTCTCCCTCGGTAGGATAGTTATAGAGTACGTGTGTATTATTATTCTTAAAAGCTTTGAACAGTATGCATTAGAACTTTTTACCTACAGGTATGAATAAAGTGGTTGAAAATATGTTAACTAGTTATATATAAAATTTGACAGTTTTGGTTTGTAATTCAATTTTTTTGTTAATAATGTTAAAAACATTATGTTAATTTTTATCTTATACTCCCTAGAGCTTGAGAAATTGATGGCAGACAATTACAATTTTCATTTATTTTGCTATTTAAAATAAAATTCGCACACACAAATATAAAACAAAGAACTGTTGATGATATCAGTGTGAGACCTGATACGAGGAAAATGCCATAAATAATTTCCGTCTCCTTTTCATAGTTGCTTCCATGGTTCAGTATCTCAATGACTCACGTTCTCCTTTTGCATCCAAACACTAGAAAAAGCTTTAGAGAGGTGAACAACAACATTACTGACAATGAGGACATGGTCTCATAGAAATCTTCAGTGATGAATCTTCAGGTTTTATAAGCCAAAAAGGTTGGTCTATTAAGCATACCAGACAAAAGAAGATTTACCCCTCTAAAACGAGAGAAAAGGATTCTATCATTATACATGGTACTTCACTATAACTGACTAAATGACGCGTCGCTGATGACGTATGATCTGTTAACTGGATTGAATGGGCCACTCGGTTGTATGCCAGCAGCTAGTCAACGTAGGTCGAACCAAAGGTGTCATTGAATGGCCAAAAAGCGGCTATTGTGTTTAAAGATACTCTAGAATACATATTAAATTATGTTGATCGGCTTGTTGGTGTACCAAAAAGGATTGTCCAATGTATCTACAGGGAATAAATAGCCTAAAAGGTGTGTAACGCAAAATGGTATCAGAATTTCAATCTTAAAAGGAATTACTGCAATCGTGAATGTAGGCCATACCCCACCCAAGTTCTGAAAAAACATTGGGAGGAAACTTCGCACGTTGGACATTTGAAGTTGAGTACCACGAACGAGGCTACTTGTTACTGTGGCACAAGTCTTTTTACAGGGCTTACGATTAGAACTACTACTCGCTTTCTATCCGTTCGTTCGACGTGTTGATCCTATTTCTTAATAGTTAATCTAGAGGTAATTGGAGTATTATATTAAATTTTACAGAGCAAATGAACAGTCACACTTAATATATCATAATCTGCTACTCGGACTTTATTCCTAGAACTCCTCATAGAAATCCTTTCCACAATATATCATCCTTTCTAATGCGTCGTAGTACTCATTAAAATACAACTATTCATTTAAACTAGAATTTCTAGAACAAAATGGTAATGTTCAACTCTTATCTACAATATCATATCTAGGAAGCCATATTTTCGTATACAAGTTTCGTGCGTTTGAAATTTCTTGATTATACCTACAAACATAGTGGTAAAACTGTGCAAAGTATAGTCAGTAGTTTCTTACTAACGTACTTAGGTTTCATATTAGGTTGATGGAATCTGGGAAGGAGGAAGCCAATTGACAGGCTAGTAAGTGCTCAGTTTGATATACTGTACGAATTCACTATTTTTCGCCCTTCACTTGATTCTTCAATTCATCCGATCAGGAACATATTAAACATAGTGGTAGATCTTCACTTGTTGCAAAAGTGTGAAATATTGTGTAGAGCAGGCTTCGAGCTACCGAGATACGGGTGGCCAAATTTTGCGTCACATTTTCGAAAAAGAAAAATACACCGAACTCATCTGATCGGGATCAAACTTGACATATTGGTAGATCTTGACCTGCTATGTAAGAGTGTAAAATATTATGTATGCAGAATTTAAGTTCTAGAGCTATGGTCGGTCAAATTTTAAATTAGATTTTAGAAGAAAAACATAAACAACCACTTTATTCATGCGACCGGAATCAAATTTGCCATGGTGATATGGCCTGAATTGGTATATAAGAGTGTAAAATATTATGTTATGCAGGGATTCATTTGCTGAGCCATGGGCAGTCAAGTTTTGAATAAGACACTCGAGTACTAAAAATCATACACCGAACTCATCCGATCTGAATCTATTTATTTATTTATTTATATTGCTGGGAATTACCAGCATCTACGGCCTTAATCCGTCACGTAAGAGAAATGGTCCCTCGACGAGAACATCTGGGAAAGGAAGAAAGGAATGAAAAAGGAAGCAACCTATGAGCTGCATGTTGCGTACCATCCTGGCATTTGCCTGGTGTAAATAAGAGAAACGCAGGAAAAAATCTCACTCTGGATGAATGGCCTGAAAAAAACTGTTTCATGTTTTCGACCAAATGCTCCATCGCGAATCGAACGCGGGACCGCTCGCACCAAAGGCAAAAAACATTAGCAACTACGCTACATGGGGACACAGATTTGAATCATACTTGGCATGGTAGTAGAATTTGAAATATTATGGCATGCAGGCTTATAGTTTCTAAGTTGTGGATAATCAAAGTTTTAAATCAATTCATTTGGCATAATATCTAAAAATGTAACAAATACTGATTTTATAGCAATTAAAGAACAGTTTTGAACAAAAGATAAATAATAAATACTATTAAAGAGCAGCCAAAGGTTAATATTGGACATTTAAAAAATCAAATGGAGGATGATTTTACGACTGAGCGTATTTCACTTGTACAAAAAAAATTGATATCGTCATGTCAGTAGCAGAAAAAGTATATTTTCGGTTCGAAGGAATTATGAATATATTATATAATTTCTACTGATCCGGAAGTGTTGACAAAGGAAGAGCAAAAGATTGCATGGAAAAACTCTCAAACTCAGTTTGCAGCTATATTAGGAATTGAGCAACTACTTCTTAACAAAATGTAGTTTTGCCGAAATATGATCTTGACGCACGAGTTTTGTGTTCTTCTGGAATAATAAATTTGATGCCAATAAATAATGATCGAAATTTAACGAATTTAAAAATTCGTTTAATGGAATATGCATCCTTCCCTGCAAGATTACTATTTCACATGTCTTCTCATGATAATATAATGGTTCTGTTCTCACCTAAAATACGTGTTTATCACTGCAAATATATAGAGACCGTATATATCTGAAAAATGTTAATATTACTTCTATGAGCCACATATATTATTCCCCAAAAGCTAAACTATAATGTATTTTAGTGTATTTTCTCGATTCGCATCTTTATAACAATTAATGCCCACTCTACCACTTTCATATTTTGAGCCTTAAACTACGAAAATGAAAATGAAATTTTGCAGTTTAACGTTCCCTTTAGTATAAGGAAGAAAGATGATTAAATGAAGTGGATGATGATGAAGAATTGGTGGATTGAAAATGTGAAGGAAACGGAAGTACCCGAGAAAACCTAGGGATACGATGTTGTCTACCACAATAAATTTATTTAGCCGGTGATCGAACTAGGAACTCCTCATACCAGAGATAAGCACTCTACCACTGAGTCATCGTGCTCTCCGAGCCTTAAACTAGTTAATAAGGAACATTACTTCATAATCCATTCCACATAAAAGCCCAGAATGAAAGTTTACTTTGGGTAGAAAAATTCCAATTATGCCTCTAGATGTCAATGTCAATGATATTGACAGTACAGATTTTTACCTAAGTATATTAGCTTATCTAAAATAGAAGTGTGTAGAACTATATACCTAGGTAGTGCACAAAACTTAGGCAATGTTTTAATATTGATGAGTATTGATGTCTGCTGCTATTATAGCAGAAGTTATTTATTCCTAATTATCGCAACTGTATGTTACTGAAAAGTTATTTATGGCATTGTAATTACAAAAAAGAATACTATATATGCAACAATTAGAATTAACTTATGCCACAATAATTTTGCAACAGTTCTAAAATTACTTGAACTATGCTGACGAACGCAATCAGTGTGATTGAAAAGTAAGTTTATTCCTTGTGTTGATCATATCTGTGTTATGTCTTTCAAATTCATTGTTTAACAATTCAGCCAACTGAGAAGGATTATCTTTGAATCTATAATAAGATTAAATGTCCATACAGACAAAGTGACTGACGTGTGCAAGCAATATTGCGTGACAAAGGCATCATTACTCAGTTCTTGTATATTCAATATTCCTAATCCTACCTCGCAAATTATCCGTTCACTGCAGGTCCTTAACTTCTAGCTACTACAGCTTCTACAGTTTTCAACCAATCGGAGGAAGGTTGATCTGGGCCCTTTACTCTGTTCTGCTCACTTAGTGGTTTCAATTTGCTACGTTAGGTTGTGTGTAGAACGTTCTTTTGCACAGAAAACTCAGACAAAAGGAATAGTTAAAGAAGGGACGGGAAGGTTTTAGAACTATAACCTGAATTATTTTATGAAGATCAACCACGCGTTTAGAGTCAAGACTAAAGGCACAATCCTACCCTGTTCCCATTCTAAACAACAAAATATAGACACATCGATGTTTCAAATTTTTTGATATCATTGTGTTCTGCGGATACGCTGATTTGAATTAAACTACTGTAGTTCGTGGGTAAATTGTGATTCTCTCCATCGACAAGGTTTCATTAAGACCCAGACAATAATTTAGCTAGGCTAGTGACTCATTATAGTAAATAAACTTCTATTATTGATGTTATTAGCATTTAGCAAATACAGTATACCTGTTCGATTTTTTAATTTGTTATGTATAGATAGACTAATGCATGAGTCCTGTTAAAAGTATCATAATAAAACAGTAGAAACTAAAAATTAGAATACTATTAACTGAAGTAGCAGAACCGTATTCTAAGTATTAAGAGGAAACATGCATAATAGAGAGAGTATAGTTATGGCTGATTATTATTTGTGACTTATTAGTCAAAATATTTTGGTTGTGAGTTTTATCCTCCTTTTGAAGCCCGATCTTTGTGAAATATAAGAGCTGCATTAAAGGAAACAATTCTAGTGACTATCATACTAAAATTCCGGGTGGGGTTTGAGAAAGTCCTAGATCAGAATTTCATTGTATGTAGGAAAGTATTACAAAAAAATCCAACTTTACTATAGAATAGTTCAATTATGACGATAAAAACTAGTGATATGTTGTTGGATACAGATAAATTCTTTTACTCTGCCAAAAGGTAACAGCAAGCTATCACGATTAAACGTTGACTGACAGTGAGACATGAACATGAAATTAGTCTAAACAGTGCTGTGTGAGTGCCATTTGTATCAACTGCAAATCATATTGATACTTTTGAGTAGGCTTACCTTAGGGTTTCCATATGAACTTTGTAACTTGAAACCTTTTCATCTGCTTGATTTCGCCATTATTAGAACTAATTTAATACAAAATATTGAGCTTTCCTTCTCCTAAATGAAGGTGTAGGTATGGATTTATTAAGAATGTACACATTATTATATGTTCTGCCTTATTTCTAAACGACTATAAACAAAGCCACATGTAACTAAACTATGCTCATTTGGTGCTAAGCTGCTAACACATGTACTGTTCCGCAAAATAATTCATCACTAAAGGTATAATTTTCAATTTAAAAAAGCAACACGACGACAGGAATTCCTTCGATTCGTGAACCGTCAGGCTATTATCGTTCCAATGGTAAACGACTTGACGGCATGACATTAATACCTTGAATGAGAGGCAAATCACTAGTATGGAATTTTACATGTTCGGACACATTTGTTCATTCAAGCCTCCCATTGACTGTTGTAAATGCTGGAGAAGTTGCTACACGCAGAGAGGCAAAAAAAGGAAAGGATATACGACAACCTCCTCGAGAAATTAATTTTGCTCCAATAGCCATCGAAACCAGTGGGACATGGGGTTCTAGAAGCCTTGATTTTATCAGAGAGGTATTCATATCTATCGTTTCTGGAGATGTTCGTTCAGCATCCTTCCTAATCCAACATATATCCATTGCGGTCCAACGTGGCAACGTTTCATCAGTTCTTAGTAAGTCGTCGCCTGGAAGGGGACTGGAGGAGGTGTTTCTTCTCTAGTACAACAGAAACAAGCGAACAATATCGTACTACAAGTGTTAAATACACTTCTAATGTAAAAGTGATTTCAGAAAATTCTTGTAACATAATCCAAAATAAATATGCTTAATTTTCTTTATATTTCTAGAGATTTCATTATGTTATTCCTATTTCAATAATTCTTTATTAATTTCATGTTCCTAATTTTTCTCTCTCTCTCTTGGAATTAAAATTTCTTCACTGAACATAAAAAACAATGAAATATTGGTTAATGTACGCTTTCACTCAAATTTATATGTTTGTTAATAATAACAATATTTGATTGTCTATTATTTGAAGTATAAACTTATAAAATGTAACAAAATAAAAAAAAAGTAATAAATGAAACACAAAGATTAGTATGAGTGAGAGATCGAATTAGTAAAGCTGCAATCAAACGAGCTTAATGTAATAATGAATACCGCATGTAGGTATGCACGATGATAATAGCTTACTCCTGTCTATATTTCAACTGCGTGAATTTGTGTTCTGCTTTCAAATCAGAAAAAAGGATATCTATGTGTTCCGCGTTAGCCTATTGTAGAATGAAACAAGAAGAGAAACAGTTTACCTACAAATGGAAACAAGATGTGCATATTTATTGAGCAGTGTAATAACTGTTAAAAAGCAATGACACTCGCAGATTTTCAGATTATGTGTTTTCTGTCAACTCCGATTTATTAGAAACCACGTGTAGCAATTTTTCTCGTGTAACCATGCGAGCAAAGCACCACTAATCAACCAGGATTTTGAATAGCGGAAAGATGTAAATACATATTATTCATTGTTGCGTTTAGAAATAAGAACGAACAAAGAGTAGTTATTGTTCTGACCTGTACGTCCATTGGCGTTCTGCCGTGTAAGTGATTGAAGAATAAAAATGCCTCCATCCCTAAGGCGAGGAATCCAGCTGCGTAATCCAAGTCTGGAGGAACAGTGCATTTATAGAAGTACAGAATATCCATGACTCCGTTAAATGCAAAGAACAAGAGCATTGAAACATGTTGAGCATTGACTAAATGAACCCATCGTCCGTTCTCAATCGCTGTCGCCACTTCACCTAAGAAAATGTATATTATTTAACCACTATTTTGAGCTAGAGAGGTAATAAGGTTTATATTAAATTCTATATGACTTACATGTACTATTAACCAATTAATTTAACTTTTTCACCTAACAAAGAAAATTTTACATAATAATATTTGAAGTTTTGTGCACTTCTAGCACATTCTCATGTAATTTTCCTTATTACCCTATCTTCATTCGTATGCTAAAGATACGGTTGTCAATCGAAAATATTACTGCAATAATGCTACTCATGTTTCTTGAAAGATGAAACGAAGCGATACGGAAAATGTATTTACATAGACAGAAAATAAAAATGAACTTCCGAAAGGAAGTGAGTTAGAAAGGTTCTATTCGCGTAGCTTACTGATAAAGCATTTGCAATAATCCATAGCGCCACACTGTGGATGAAATGGAAAGGGAGTACTGGCCATGCCCATATCAGCAGTTGGTGACATATCGAATGAGGGTCCGCACCATCTTGAAAATCAAGTTGTTGAAAGTACAGTTCGGAGAGTTCAGGAGGGTGCAGTCTAGCACAGTTGATGCAGTTAACAGAGTTTAAATGAGAATGTGTCTTGCAAGTGTAGGAATGTGAGTAATCGCGCTATACGTTGTACAGAAAATATCCCCTTTATATCAATGTTGACTTTGTTGATTCAAAGGTGTATTCGTACGTCAGTTCTGTTCCGAACAGAAATATCACACCAACACATGCCTAGCGCTTCAGTATCAGACTAGTTGTCATTGCGGCTACGGTGACTGCACCACAGATTGATATTGCACCATGTTGCACTAGGGCTGTTCCGATAATCGAGTAATCGATAACAATTCGATAAAATTTCAAAACCGTTTCATCGATAAAGAATTTTAATGTTATCGAATTATCGAACTTTCGAGAATCCCGAAATGTTTGAGACTCTCGAAATGATCGAGACTCCCGAAATGTTCGAGACTCTCGATATGATCGAGACTCCCGAAATGTTCGGGACTCTCAAACTGTTCGAGGCACTCGAAATATAACAAACATTAGACAACTTCGAGACACTCGAACTGTTCGAGAGTCTCGAATTGTTTGAAAGCAGCAAATACAGAAATATATCAATATGGTCACATTTGTCGAGTCGCTTGAATATTTAGAAAAGTTCGGGATTATCGGAGTGTTCGAAAGAAAGAGGTTATTCGAGGTTATCATAGTTGTATATAATATGTATTACATATATACAGAGCGTTCATTTTAAAACTTTTCTCCTTAGCAATGAAGGAAAAGTTTTTTTTTTCCCCCACAGATCTGTACAAGGTTTAAGCAGTCTGTCAGAAGAGAGAAAGAGGAAGAGAAAACATGCATCACCCGAATGGAATTGGAATCTAAGACAACATTAGTCTACTAATAGTCACTTTGCCGATTGCGCCAATAACGGGGCAGCAGAAAAATAATTTTACATATGATTTCGACAAATACAACTTCGCAATAACTTATCAGATGAAAAAAGTTGTTTGACTAGTGTGGCAGCAAGGAGAAATCATTGGAGGTTAAGGAACCGAACTGTTCATCGCTACTTTTGATAATACCCGGAACTTCAATAATACTCGAAATGTCGATAATACCCGAAACTTCGATAATACTCGAAATGACTACAATACCCGAAACTTCGATAATGCTCGAAATGTCGATAGTGCCCGAAACTTCGATAGTACTCCAACTTTCGATAATACCCGAAACTTCGATAATACTAGAAATTTCGATAATACCCGAAACTTCGATAATACTCGAAATTTCGATAATACCCGAAACTTCGATAATACTCGAAATTTCGATAATACCCGAAACTTCGATAATACTCGAAATTTCGATAATATCCGAAACTTCGATAATTTCAAATACTCGAACGGTTTCGAGTAACCGATGACAACTCGATAAATTTTCACTTCCGAAGTTCGATAGGTCGTCAGCCTTATCGAACACCCCTATGTTGCACCCGAGATGTAAGAAACGTCCATCTGCAACTACATGTACTTGCTGTACGGAGAAGTGAAATCAGAGATACTGTTTACCAGATATTGCCTCACACTTGACCATCGTTAAGCCTACCTGCAATGATACCGAGAACAAACTGGAACGATAGAGGGACGAATACTGGAACATTTTGTTTAGTAATTAGGACCAGTTCTTTCTCAGCGTTAGTGACGGTAATTTACAGATGGAGTATCGACGCGGTGAGCGGAACCTGAACCATAGACTAGAATGACCGTTCCAGTGTTTCTACCAGTCATGGTCCCTGGAGCTCTGAGAGTGCCTCCCCGAAGGAGACCAAAATAATACGTTTATAATAGAATAGTACCGTGTGAAAATTATATGTGCCCCTCCGAAAACTAAGTGTACCCCCGAAACTTTTTTCTGAAAGAAACACTGGACCGTTCGACTCTGGTATTGATATAAGGAAAATTGGAATATATTCAAAGCATCGGCAGCTCGTCGTAGTTCCTGTACCATCAAGAAGATGTGCCTTCCAAACAAGATAATGCATCCACACATCCCTCTTCTTACTCATCTCTCTCTGCACCTCCCTGATTCTCTATAACTCAATTGAGCATGTTTGTGAGTGACTAGATGACATCTGGCCCGGTCTGTTTAGATGACGACGAACCTTAATTAATTCTGTCGCTAAGCGAATTACGTAGGAGAAGCATTCAATATTATTTTCCACGATTACAACGTACTGATACAGGTTTTTACCCACCTTGCATATTATGTCTGTAGGTATAGAATGATATGCTCATTGTCACGTACAGAGTGTGAGTATAATGTTTAATTCAATCGGGACCATGGTACGTGGTGTTCATTTTTCACTTTTCACTACAGTACTTGCACATTATGCAATTCATGATTATGATGTAATGTGTAATTAATTTAAATCTGAAGTTTAGTTTAGCGTCCCTTTGCTATTTCTTGTTGGCTAGAGGAGAAGTGTGATATATGTGAGTGAATTAAGAGCTAGTTAGCAGGATGATATAATGGGAGGATACGGCAAATTCTTAAGAAATTTCACGGACCTGACGTTATCCTTCACAAGTTCCCATAGCTTATATCAAACATTGGATCATTTCCGGAGATACGGCGATGTAAAGAAAGACGAATGTTCCATTAATTTTAATTATAGTGTACACTTCATCAGCTTTTAAGAAATGATGTAACCCAATCTGGCAATATGATCTTTGATTAATTTAATATGCAAATATGGAAGGTCTAAAACTTCAATAGTACATTAACATAGTTTATTTCAGAATACTTTCTTGCATGTAAAACCAAATAATCCCCCTCGTACATTATTTAGTTACATTTTTTTTACTTTACATTCAACTGCAGAACAATATATAGAATCAATCAAATCACCTGCTGCCTAAAAAGTGTTACTTATTGTATTATATTTCACGTAAATGGTAAAATATTTACTATTTTCCAGAAGTCGACAGATTTATTCCTAAGAAATGGTAAAAGTTAAAAAAATTATTTCTATAGCATGGGACAAGCTTGAAGGCATGTGACCTAAGCGAATGAAACGAAGGCTGTGATGAGACGTTGCAATGTGGTAACGGGCAGGTTCTGAGCAGACGCACTACAGCGCGAGCAGTTGAAAGGTGGAATATAGACTAATAAGTGTGTACTAAGAGGTGGCAACACAGCAACCCTTTCATTTGCTAATAGCGCTTAAAGGGAATTCGTAGCGCCTCCTTCAAACACCATGAAGTTTGTATAACGCATTATTTTGTAATATAACATTGTCTAACCAAAGTGTATTTGCCTTCGGCGCAAGATACCCGGCTTCGATTCCGAAGCTCATGTAGTTCGGATCTCACGTTAAGCTGTAAATCTGCATTCAGTACAACTTTCTGCTGAAAGAGACGCTACATTCTAATGCAATCAACCATTACCTAGCAAAACACACGCTAATCTAATATTCACAAATTCATACATGAATCCATAAATATTTTGTACCGGGGAAAAACAAATCTTTTGGGATAGGATAGTTTTTCCTGTAAATGCTCTTGCTTCTATATTGTCCGATTCAGTTGTTTGAAATTTACCTATGGGGATAATCTCCCTCCTTGAGCTTTTCCTTGAATTCGTCTCTGTCCTAAAATACAGTGTTGAACCATGTAATCGCACTAGACTCTAATAGCAATTGTATTTCCAGTTTTCACAGTAATGTAGGTCTATAATAGTTATATGAACACTAATAGAAACAAAAGCAACAACCTACAATATAACTCAATGGAAACAACACGAAAAAATGAAGTGAAATGAAATATTTTAATTTAACGTCCCACAAATATGCCCTTTATGTTTGGGGAGACAGATGATCAAGACACGTGAATGACGATGGAAGAATTGGTGGAATGAAAATGGGGAAGGAAACGAGAGTACCCTAAAAAAACACGATGTTGTCCATCACAACCTTGCTTGGCCGGGGGATCGAGCCATGGATCTCACACACCAGAGGTAAGCGCTTTACTACTGAGGTACCATCTTCAACAAACAAACAACTCTTCCTAAGTATCACGCGTCAAGTTTAAGCAGAACCGTTCATCATGAAGTAGCAGAGTACCCCTTCGTAGCAGATTACTAATACGCATGGTTCCGGATTTGATTCCCGGTGGAAGTATTTTCATCCTATACAAACCTGGGTAGTGGTTTAGATCTCATTTGAAACTGAAGGTCCCGTCTTATATAACCTTGGTGCTGAAAAACGACTACTCTTGATTCATACAACGAATTAACAAGTAACAAATAATCAAACCATACATTAGGCATTGATAAAATAAATATTGCTGTTCACAAAAAGGGTAAACTTACAATAGGAATATTTTGTCCATCCTATCTCTTTTGAATCCAGTGATTGGGACCATTAGTACGAGCAGCCTAGCGTACAGTCAATGCGAATCTGCCGTAATCTCCCTTGCAAAAGACCTCCTCAATATCTCTTTTGAAGACTTATATTTGCCCTTCCTTCCACTTTTACATTGTTTATTTGTAGGACAGTACGTTTGTCTTTCTGTTTTTAGTTTTCCTTTTTTTCTTCTTCTTCTTAACCTAAAACTATTTTGGATTTTGAAATTGTCCTGTTATTCTTAAATAAACATTTCATATACATCAGGATCACAACTGGTAAACATGTCCTATATTTTAAAAGTTGTCTAGATGCAAAATTAATTTTTTCCTTTTTTTTTAATAAACTGCACAATATCATTACAGTTATGCACAATCAAGACTACTGTACAAAAAAAAAAAAAATCACGTGGTGGACTGGGGTTGGTCATAAGGCTATTAAAATTCGAATAATTAATTATTTGAATAATTGATTGTTCAAATAACGAATAAGTGTTCGAATGTTGAAAACGAATTTTCGGATATTCGAATGTTCGAATAACAAACAAAATTATTTTTAGTTATCCACAACTTTTGACGTTTCTATCGCTTTCCTTCCCTATCCAGTGAATAGTTGATCGTATCTGGTTGAAAGTATATTCGTTTCTATTTTCCGAGCATTTTTATTAAAGATATTGATCACTTTTGTATCCTAATCGTGACTAACCAAACTGAATTAAATTTAGCAAGTAGACTATCAACGTCAATTTGTAATCCTAATCGGTCAAATTATTGGAGAGAAATAAAAGTTGAGAAACACACGAGCGATATAATGACAGACTACGATTGTTAATGTTACCCTTGGGGACCATCAAACAAGAAAATGATAATAGCGAAATTAATTTTACTCAACCTACAGACCTACCTAAATTCTAAGTTACTTTTATCGCGTTCTATCAAAAGACATATTGATTAACATTATTTCAATTAGAAAAACATAAATTGTTTAGTACAAACAATCATACAATAAACTAACAGAATGCTTGCAACGATATTGATTAACACTAACTTTATGGTAGACACATGATACTGCACAACTACTTAATGATAACCACATTTTACCAAAAGGGAATACTTCAGAAAGAAATGTAATCTTTAAAAAATGATCTTAGATCAAAGACAACTTACCAGTTATTCCTATAATAACTGCCACAATTTTCAAGATGCCTTCAACAGGAAGAGTAGGGCAGCAACTGGAAGGAAACGAACTGGTACTCCTGTATCCATTGCCTTTTGGGTGGAATCGAAGAGCCAAAAAATATCTGTGAATATGAAAGTTTATTAGACAACTACACTACTATACAGAATCCAATCTTTACATAATAATAAATTCTTTATGATGTGACTTCGTTGTAAATGCTTTTGTAATCATTGCATGCACATAATTTTGATTCTTCACCTTTGCCTAAGTTTCTATTATTAATATATCTTCTTTATCTTATGCATATTATCTTCCTATTTTAGAAAATACTGTAAGATACATTGAATTCGATCCAGAGCAATAAAGTTATTCTAAATATTAGTTTGAGGAAAGAAATACATTTTCGTTCTTGTCTGTTTGAGATTGAATGTTTGTATGAACTTTGAGGGTATGTGAGACTTGTGCCTAAGAATTAGCGTGTACACATTCCGAAGCCCGTGTACACATTCATTTTTGTTAATAATCAGTGGTTTGCTCTTAATAATTCCTCCAATAATTAATTATTCATCCTTTAAATCATTATATTATTCGGATTTTAAGGGTACATTTTGAAAACTACGACTTAAAAATCAAGTAATAGATCTCACATTAAGTAGTGGCTTTACGTGCAATATAAGGTGGTGAAAACGGATCTTAAATGCATTGTAACATAATGAAGGTTTTCTTTCTCTTTTATAGTTATGACTTGTTGGCGCTTTAGAGTTCATACGAGAGGATTTGTAAATCCAAGTCCGACTCGTCAATTCGAAGTCATGTTTTTTCGAGCTCGAAATGTTTATTATTATTATTATTATTATTATTATTATTATTATTATTATTATTATTATTATTATTATTATTATTATTATTATTATTATTATTATTATTATTATTATTATTTTGTAAAAATCAACTCAGATTTGATAGGTTAAAAGATTACGATACATGTCTACAGGAAAGATTATGTTTGCAGTGAATTGAGTTTTAAGTGAAATGTGTTACTTTGTGTGAGTTTCCAGTGTGTATCTTATTATTCTGTTGAAAGATAAACGAAACAGCATTACATTTTTTATTTTTTTAGAAAAAGGTGCCAGTACTCACCAAGAATTTGTTATTACTATTTATGCAATTTTAGTCTATCTTCCGATATATCCTCGTCGTTTTCTAGATCACTCCTTTCTTTCGAATTGAGTTTATGTGGTTTCAGTTATATATGTACGAGGTGCACACCAAAAATACATGCCATTCGTTCTAATTTTCAAGAACAAGGAAATACAGGGAACTAACCTGTGTCTACTTCTCAACAAATTCTCCCTCTTTATTGATACAGTTGCAAAAGTTACGTCCAGTTTGTGTATCATTTGGCATGGTCATCTTTGGAGGTATATTTCATACTGGAAAATAGCAGGTCCCAGGAATGATTTACTGGCAAAATGGCGTCAACGAAGAGAATCCTTGAAGTTTGGGAATAACTAGAAGTCACTCGGGGGTAAGTCTAATGAGTAGGGTGAGTGCGGAAGAACTTCAATACCGAGGTCAGCCAAAAGTAGTCACAACATTAGTATAGTGTGGTAGTTCATTGTCCATGTGAAGGATGAAATTGTCATTTTCCATTTGCGGTTGTTTCTCAGACATTTTTGGTCAAAAATCTGTATACAAAAGTACGGAAATACTCGCCCGTAATTGTATGACCTTTCAGAATAAGGTGGGACAATATCACTCTCTGGAAATCCCAGAAGAGAGTGTATACCACCTTTCATCGGATGCCACCTGACGAAATTTTTTGGGGCTGGTGAATCTGTGTGTTTCCACAGCATCAACTGCCTTTTTTCTGGGATGAATAATGGAATTGGTAATTCATCAATTGTCCCAACACTTTCCAAAAAATTTCGTCCCTCCCTTCAGGAGTCTGTCAATTTGCAACATTTGATCCCATCTTCCTGTCTTGTTCATCGTCATTAAACTTTCGTGGAGCCCAGTGAGAAACATTTCCGTTAGGCTTAGTTCGCTTGAAATTATTTATTCTTCTGTTCCTATTGATAGGCCCAGTGCATCACAAATTTCCAGAATGATGATACACCTATCTTCCATGATAAAAGTTCCAACACGGACAATGTCATCGTGAGGTGATGCTGTTTTTGGACGTCCAGACCTCTGCTCATCTTTCACACTCGTTCATTCTGCTTTGAACTTACGCATCCACTTCCTAACAACGTTTTCTGCAAGAGAACTATCATCACTCATCCCCTTCAACTGGCGATGAATATCCGTTGCACAACGTTCAGCTGCGATGAGGAGTTTCACAGTTACTCCAAACGAAAATTCCATGTCACCGGTCAGTTTCAGACACTTGTCTTAGTCGTTCAGGCACTGTGACTCAACTACTGCCCCTGGAAACAAAACCTACACTGCTTACATGTTAGAGACGAAGGATGGAGGTCTACGACGCCGCAGTCGCTTTCTTGAAATGACAAAAAATGTGAACTTTAGAACAAAACGGCACGTACTTTTGGTGTGCACCTCATATGTATGTACTTATCCCAGATGATGAGATAGATCTCTAGGCTTCACTATTTTGATGCTGACAATGATTGATGTCAGCAGCAAATAATACAGCACATTTGTCAACAGGTTGACCAGGAACCGCAAAATTAGCTCCCATATAGAGGATGACTGACGGACACGATTCAAGGTTTCCTTCTTCGTATCTTCTAGAGTACGTTTGTTTTATCTTGGCACATTTCTCGCTAGTGTCTGGTGCTTGGGGTACCGGGTTCGATCCCAGCCCCCGCCAAGTGAACTTTGTGGTGGACAAACACCGCGTGCGTGGGTTTCCTCGGGGTTCTCCCGTTTCATCCCACTTTCTTCATTCCACAATTTCATTCATTAGTCATCATCACCGTCTCCTTTAGCCTAACCGGCATTACCGTGGGACGTAAAACTCAAAGATTTCATTTCATTTCATTTCCCGCTAGTGCACTATGTTGAACGTTTTAATTAAATAGACGCCTTATTGGTTCTGTCGTCAGTTGTCAGCCAGCCCATCATATGAGGTCATTTATGTTTGGTGGGTATTTGAAGTGATCAGTTGCCACACGCGAATAAGCGTGTTACAGTAATTTGTAAGTAGTGTCGCTGTCAACCGTGACGTGGCAACAATGTGTTACAGACAGGTCCATCCTTTAGGCGGGAAGCGTGCAAAGAAAAAAACAAACGTACTCTAAATTGCTGCTGTTTCTTGTTTTGGACTGCAGATGTTCTTTTTCTTGCTATACGCAAATTATTGTTGGTTGATTTGATGCGAGTTTAGTCTTTTTCAGCATCGAGGCTCTATGAGATGTGTTAAGTGGGATCCGAACTAAGTAATTCGTTCAAATTTCAAAGTTTTTTCTACCAGGATTCGAACCCGGGAGCCCGTGCGCAATATGCGCAAATTTTGAATACTATATGGAAAACTGTCAAAATTTTGTGAAGTAAATATACTATATAAAAATAATATATCTTATAAATTTGTTATGTTTCTGTTGGTTTAGTTCTTCGTAAAATTTTTGTTCAGATATTCCTGTGAGGACGGATGTGACAGAGATCACCTTCATTAGAGATGAGTACTTTTCGTTTAGCTCGGAAGATTTTTCTTCGGAGGCAGTCTTGATTCCCCGTTTGAGTTATGTGGTTTGCTTCGGTTTTATTACTAATACCAAGATAAACCAACAATTGTTCAAACTTCCAAACATGTTTTAATAAAATCATTGAGTTGATTGATGACAATTACGGAAAAATATATCAACAATTATGAGAAAAGAATATCTAACGTTAGGGAAAAAAGATAATTGTTGCAACAATATTCCTTTATAATCGTAGCAACATTTCATTCATTTATTTCTATTTTCTTAAATGCTTACATGTAACACTTTGTTTAAAATTTCCTTATTTCTTCATCAACATTCCTCTACACAGACATTAGCATCTTCTATTTCATCTTCTCTGTCCTTTTTTAAAAAATAAATTCTTTGGTAAAGTATCGCAGGAAAACTTTTGGAATTGAAAGAATACCATGGGGTTTGCTAAGTGAAATACGAAGGAATTTGTTAGAACTCACTACCTTTCATCTCATCATCATCCACTAGCAAATTACTTGATAAAGTACCGCAGCAAAGCCTTTGCCATTAAAGGAATTCCAAAGGTTTGCTCCGTGGAATATCAAGGAATTTACTAGAATCTGGTTCTCCGGCGTAAGATCATATGGTGCATATGATCTTACGTCCCTCTCCAGTCAAAAGTAGGCCCTCACAGACGGTAGAGACCTTGACGAGGTTGTGGGGCTTTCAACCAACATCTGCCTGCACCATCCTTCTGAATTTTTTTCTTACAAGAAACAATAATTTTTTTGTTTTCTTTTCAGGTGCAAACGGTGTCTAGAGAAGTTTCAACCACACCATTAGTTATGGACATTACCAGAATTAAAGGTAACAAACTTGATTGAGAAGTGGAACTATATCCTTGTTTGGAAGTTATAAGATGAAATCAGTTAAGTTACTAAACTCAGTAACTTTCCTGAGGAGTTTCCTAAACAAGGAAAATATACTAACATCTATTTTAAAAGTTGAAAGAAGCAGAAAATCAAAATAGAAACACAGACCAGAAGAAGACACTGACTTCTTCAAAATATTCAAAAGCTCCTTCAACACATTTGTCTAGAATTCACAATACTCTTAACTACACAGAATGAAACCTTTACAAAATCTCATTTCTAGAATGGAGAAAAAATTTAAGTTCGGGTGTTTTCTTTAAATATAAAAAGTGGTCCAAAAGTATGGCGATACAATTTTTTTTTTTTTTTTTTTTTTTTTTTTTTTTTTTTTTTTTTAGATAAGAAAGAAACGCGATTAAGCAAATCTAACAGGATGTGAGACGTTCATTAAAGATTTCCAATTACCTAGTTAGTTATAGTTATTGTAGAATACTGAAATTTTACAGTTGAATTGATACATATATCTATAGGTTATGAGGAATATTTGATCTTTTAACTTCCAATATTATTACAGTCATCAAATTGAACGAAAGTGTGAAGATGGATCCAATTGAATCCCGAGCGGTAATCAAGTTTCTGTACGTCAAGGGAACACTTGAGGAGATTAAATAGACCAAGTTAGTCGGATTTCCGTAGGTGGCTCCCACTACAGAGTAACTTCAGTCCACCATTGATGAAGACACTACTGGACAAGAGAAAGACACCATTGAGCAAAAGGAAGATGTCAAGAACTGTGGAACGTGTCGGGAAAATAATCCATGCGCATTAACAAATCCATAAGTGTCTGTCCAATGGATTCTCTGGCTACACTTTTTCAAACTCATGAGCGATTCACTTCCCCCAGGAACATTTTACTCTGTACCACGAAAACCAGGAGGATTTTTTGTCAGATTAATAACGCGGGATAAAACGTGGGTCTATCATTATGGCCAATTGACTAAGACTTAGTTAAAGCAATGGAAGCATTCTTACTCACCAACTCCAAAGAAATAATGTGTTCAACAATCAGCGGGCAAGGTCATCTTAAAAGTTGTTTGGGACCAGCATGAAATAGTGATGTATTTCCTGGCAAAGGGTACCACAATTTCAGGGATACTTTGCATCACTACTGGAGAAATTATGGGATTCCATTAAATGAAGAAGTGTGACCAAAGGTGTACGTATCCTTCAAGACAACACTCCAGTTTGCAACTCGTATATCGCCCAGACAGAAGCATAACCCTGCAGGAATGAAATCCTTGTCCGTCTTTCCTGACCTTGCACCTTTCCATCTTCCTAACCATGAAGTCATTTCTTAAGGAAAAGCATTTCAAATGTCATGAAACGTTGATTTCTGAGATCAACTCATGGCTCCTGGAAAAATCTGCGGACTTCTACAAACAAGGTTTCCACAAGTTCGTAAAGCAATTGGAAAAGTGTCGACATTGGAGAGAAGAACTAAAGTTTGTACCAAATTTCGTTTATCTCAGTCAACGGTAAGTGGATCAGGAGAAATCTTTAATGAACATAGGGTGGCGCAAGGAAACGACAAAATTTCAATGGACGTAAGCTGCATGAATAAACACTGAAAAATGCATTTAAAGGCGGAAATACGAGACAGAGTATGCCATTTACAATGATATTAACTATCGCACTTACATGTGACTTGATTTCTCGACGACGACATCGAAATTATATGTTCCATCTCAACGTGCAGAAACATCTAGACTGATCGGTATATCATGTTTCGAAAAAAGCAAGCGATTTCTTCTTCAGTCCTCTGTTTCAGTTCAGCTCACGTGTGTCTCATACTTTGTCTTTGAAATATCCTTACAGGAAAACACTGTGCCCAGTGAGCTCAGAGAATCTCGGAAGCTATCGAATATCACCGTTCTTGTCAAATGCTTTTGAAGTGAATATGCCTTGTACATCACTACAATGTCCTCTTATTACTAAATGCCAATACCTTCCCTATGATATCTCATCGATTCCGAGCAAAAGCTGACGCTACAGTCTTGCTAATCCTAGATTCAAAACTTTCTATTCCCTGCGCCACCCTGTATTTGTAATAGGTTCATAGACATTAAAAAACAGAGCTAATGTCTTGAAGTTCATCATCTGGAATTTAAGCGAATTTTAAATCTCACCAGAGATTATGAACCTCATTTCGATAGGAAATCCTGTCATGAGTTTAATAGTACCGTATACTTGCTTTTCCTCTAATGCAGACCGCGCGCGTTTGGTGCATAGGGTCCTGGGTTCGTTTCTGTGTGGGAGAGAATTGAAATTTGAAAGCATTATGATGATTTTTGTTCCATTCAACTAAACAAATTGATCGTAGTGAGATTATAATTGCCCTTTTTGGTTGTCAGCGACGTAATTCAAGTGATACACATATGGCACTGACAAGGAGTGGAGAAAAGTCAATAGCATAAGAGTATACCAGGAGGGTATTTCAAGCTCTACCAACTCGAAAGAGCCGCATCAGTATAGTGAGGACACTGCTTGCAAAATCGAAGCAAATAGGAAGTGTAGCTGAAGAAACTCAGAACAGTTTAGGCGTGGACGAAGATAGCAAGATTGGCTCCTTCAACAAGACTCTCTCCCGTAGCATGCATCGTTTAGCCCAAAAGGCGTTAACCGAATGTTCATTATGTAGGTACATAAGGTCTTGCATAAATTACACCCATAAATAAAACTGAAGTTCCGATGGCAGATGTCAAGTAAGAATACATTCTTTATCCCCAGCACAATCTACTGATGAGATAAAAGACATACGAGAAAGTCAAAATATAACTGAAGAAATTCTTGGAAATATCTGGGCCACGATGGCTTAGTGGTAGAGCGCCTTTCTGATGAAAGGAGTCCGTGGTTCGATCCCAGGTCACGTAGATTTGCGATGGATAGCATCGTGTCCGCAGGTTTTCTAGGGTTCTCCCGTCCCTTCACATTTTCATTTCATCAATTCTTTTTACAATCATTCCCTTTCATTAATCACTCGTCTACTTTAGACTAAAGAGCATAACCGTAAGACATAAACCTTGAAATTTCATTACATTAACTGTTCTATTGAAGTTGTGGCTCTTAAGTATTCGAAATGGGACAATTCCGACAAAATGGAGAGAGAGATTTGGCAACCACAACGTCACAGGAAAACAATTCATCCAGGAGGGCGCAAGGAAGTGTCTGATATTAATCAGCCAAAGCAAGTTTTAAAATGTTCCACTGGTTGATGAACTCCGTTGCTTCCCACTTTCTTCACCGTAATTTATCTAATTTTTATTCAAATAACTTTCCATTTTCTCTCATCACGTCGGGTCGCTGCTGAAAATCCTACCCACATCCAAAATAATACATACATATATTCGTAACTTCAGCTGCACATTACTAAGCTGTATGAAGTGCTATACAGTCTATAGTTTTGTGTAAATATTAACTCAAGTTTCTGATCAAATCACAATTCAAGCACAAAAAAAAAAGTTTACAATTATCAGTCCTGTAAATTAGTTTAGTTTGACTTAAAACACATAGAAAAATATAAAAAGCCAATTCATTAACTTATAACTATTTAATTATTATAGACAAATTTAATTATGTAGATTAATAGGGGCTATAAATATAATTACTTGTTCTCGGAAGTTGAAGACCTAAAAATTGCCAAAAAAAGGACCCATAAAAAGACCTAAAAATATATTTAAAAAAGGACCTAAAAACTGGAAAAAAGGACTTAAAAATAACACCCAATTTAATTAAAATTACATATTTAATGAATATAATGCTCAAGAAATACAAGCTTCTGGTAGGTAGACGGTCTGTCCTTCCACAAACTGAAGTACAAACTAAAATAAGAAAATTTCCCATCCTCAATCCCCTTGCTTGAGGACATTACTATGCCTCCTTATCTAACTTGTGATTGTTGCAGATCCTTATCTAACTTGTGATCTGCTCTTATCAGTCCAGTCGTTGAAGAATGTCTTATCTTTTGAATTTTCTTTACTAAAGAAAAGATGTTGAATTGAGTTGGTTTTGAGTTTAACGTCCCGTTCAGCAGCAAAGCTATATGAGACATGGACCTACTGATTAACGTGGAATCCGAACTACATGAGCTCCCGCCTAGAATCGAATCCGGGTCTCCCGCGTCAAAGGCGCGTATGCTAACTGCTTAGCCACTGAGGAGCTCCTAAAGAAAAGATGTTTAAGAGGTGGTGGTGAATCGAGTTAATAGCCAGTAAATTTATTGTCGAAAGATGAAGTGCAACAAAAGACGTTAAGACATATGAAAAGTTAAAAAAGACCAATAACAAAAAAAAAAAAAAAAAAGCCGAGAAAGGCAAAAAATGACAAATATAATCCACTATTTTCTGACCTACAATGACCCAAAATGAACACACATTATGTTAAGCCTCGTCTTTAGAACGCAAAAAAAGAATTTTTCCTCAACTTCCTGGCTCTGTTTTAAGAAAAAAATGATCTGAAGTCCCATTTCAATAGACGTCTTACATTATAGTACCGTTAACTTGAATTAATTTCATTTCTTGACATTGAAACTGCTCCATTTCAGTTCGTTGAAATAATTATTTCAATCCCATTTAACAAAAATAACAGAGCAGGAGGCCTTTGTGCAGAAAGGTATAAACATTTTTCAATATTCTAGCAGCTGAATATGAGGAGCATCACTACCCAGCAAATTAAAATATTAATTACGTATGATGAGATTGATTTAACTTTCGTGTAGGACGAACATCTAAAGGTTCTTTCAGCGAAGGAAAAAAATCACGATACCTGTGTTGATTTTATCAGAAAGGAGTCAACCTGGTAACATTCAATGACTTACAAGGGTGCGAGAGGAATTTTCGTACCATCACTTGTGTTTTTTCTAACGAGGAAACCGATTCAAATGTGACACGAAATTGTGGACGAGTTTATGCGCAATCGAAGTATTTTTTTGTGGAATTCCATTAGAGGGAAAAACTCTCAATGTCAACCGTGTCGGAGATGAGTAAGAGGAAAGTTGGTGCTCTGAATTTTTGCAGATTTTCGGCTATGTTGCGTGAATATGTTTGAAAACAGCATTTAAATATTAAGAAAGATGCACCAGAGTGAATGAAAGTAGTGTTGAATGTTGAGGTGAGTGGCGTGTGTGTCACATTTTTGATCGTACAGGCGAAAATTTTCAAATGTCAGCAGGAAATTTGACGTTAAATTTAATTATTTGTTCAAAACGACCTGTATTTTGAAAAAAAGCACATATCGATATTAACTAATAGTAAACAAAGAACAAAATGTGTTTTCCTTCGTGCTAATATTATTCACTAAACAAATACTTCGTCCATTTTATGTCACATTTTGGTTCGTACACTTGAGAATATAGTATCAAAAGGTATAAAACTAAACCCCAACAACTGAAAATTTAATATTTTGTCGCATATCCTCTTACTTTGATGACCATTTGACATCTTACATGCATAGAGTTAACAAGGTCTTTGCATGTTTGAGCACTGATTGACTCCCATTCTTGCATCACTACCCTCTTAAGCTCGTCTTTCGAAGAAACTCGTGTTTACCCACATTACGCTTTAAAGTAGCCCATAAGTGTTCGATGGGGTTTAAGTCGGGGGACTGAGGAGGTGTTTTCAGCAACTTTGGTACATTCTATACTAACCACATTCTATTAATTTCAGTCTTATGTTTGCTGTCATTATCTTGCTGAAATATATAGTTGCATTTTTTGTGCACTTTGCTTTACATTTCGCTTCAAAACATTAAGGTACACGTGTTTGTCCATAATACCATCTATGAACTCTAATGTCCCTACTCCCTTGAATGACATGCACCCCCATATCATGACAGAACCACCTCCATACTTTACTGTGGGTGTTGTATTCTCAACCCTATCAGCTGTGTTCACTTTTCTCCACACCCTGCTTGCCCCATCTGACCCACATACGTTCACTTTTGTTTCATCGGACCAAATCACGCTGTCCCAGAACTCTTGGTCCTTGTCAAGATGCTCTTTAGCAACTTCCTTCTCGCAGCACGGTTCTTTCTGCTAACGAACGGTTTCTTACGACACATTTTACCATGAAATCCATACTTGTGCAATACTCTTCGTACAGTTTCATTACACATACATTTGTTACACACACTTTCAACCATTGGGCGGAGCTTTGGGACACTTAATTTCGGATTACCTGCAATCTTATTCACCACAAAGCGTTCCTCGCGTTCACTTAGTTTCCTTTCTTTCTTCCTTCTCGGCACATTCTTTGTAGACAAATTATGTTTAAACTTATTAATTATGTACTGAACTGTGGAATGTGATTTCTTTACCAACGTACCAATCTTTCTCATCGAATACCCCTTTAATGCCAAATTTATGATTAGTCCTTCAACTCACAACTAACCTCTCTTCTCTTACCCATTATGATCACAATAGATAGACGATATGGGTGGGAATACGACCTTGATCACACTATCACAGCACAAGTGAGCTGCTAACATCCCTATCTACTGCCTTCTTCTTCGCAAGGACGCGATTTGTATAATCATTGTTGGGGTGGAGGTGTAGTGTACGAACAAAAAAGTGGCGTAAATAACGGGAGGTTCTGGAAGAATAATTATTTTATTTCTTTCTTACATACATAAAAGCTTTGCAATCCTGCCATTAGCTTGCTTTTATATACATTTTACGAACAGCATAATATTTTAATCATTTTACAAAAATGGATAGACAGGTTAATGTTCTAAACACAAAAATGTCATCCGTACGAACAAAATTGTGACTAACTGTATTAAGAAAGATGCACCAGAGTGAATGAAAGTAGTGTTGAATGTTGAGGTGAGTGGCGTAGCTTTTACCTGGGGCCGGAAAATGAAGGGCCTGTGAGGAATAACAAACGCCATTGATACGAAGAAAGATGATATTACTTGCTAATATGTCTTTAGTTCGTAGAAAATGTGAAAAAGTGATATGAAAATGTATTAATTATATTGCCAAAGGAACAGAGACGTTATTATGTGAACAAAAATACAATGCCATATTCTGTGCAAAGCGCTACAGAAAAACAAAACAAACAATATGAAACAAACACATATTGTTGCAAACGTCCACATTATATATATATATATATATATATATATATATATATATATATATATATATATATATATATATATATATATATATATATATATATATCATCCTATTTGACCTGATGATGCTTTTATTCGATTCAGCGTACCAAGAAACCTACCTTACGCAACAATTGAACTCCGCTATTTTCAGCTTCTTCCTTCGAAATATTCTTCCTCTAGAATTTTTATAGACTGTTCGGTTCTGCAACCCTCATGTCTAAGGGGACGTATTGTTAAAGTTTCGTGGATAAAGGAATTCTTCATTTTTAAAAGTCCATTTTACTTGTACTATCTCTACATATTCAAAAATTCACAAAATATCGGAGCACCAGCCTTCCAGTTATTCTTCTAAATCTGCGGAACAGTTGAGATCGAGGGCTTTTTCCTCTAAGAGTTTAATTGTATACAAAAAACACTTCGTTTGCGCATAAACTCATCCACAATTTTGTGTAACACTTGAATCGGTTTCCTCGTAAGTACATGAAGCAGGATCTAACTGATGTTGCTGTTCCAGGTTCAATGGTAGCTTCATCCATCAGGCTGAATTCAATGGACATATTTTCTACAGGATTTAAACATTTTATAAGCTTTGCAAAACATACTGCAGAAGATCCTGTCGGATAGGCATTATTTCTATGTTCGAAATTTAGAAAAGGTGGAAATCTGCATGTCAGTATTATGTATTTCTCTACTTGCTGCTCCCACAAGCTAGAACTTTTAGATGCAGTCATTATGCATTCTTTCAAAGATTATTATTGCAAAGAAGTGCATCTACATTTGGCTACTCATTGTAATCTTTTCCAATGTTTATTACGTTTCAAGTTTCCACACCGCTTAGAGAAATATATTACCAGGCTGAACTGTTGAAATAACAGTTAAGGGATTCAAAATAACTGGAATATATTCACTATACCATTTTGTGTTGATGAAAGTAAGTTCCTGAATTCTGACATTTCCACTACCTTATTAGCTACAGAGCTAGGCGAAGAAAACGCCACAATGCTGTCAATTAGAACTGTAAATCACCTACTACAGTTAGAAGATATGTGTTCGAAAGCCAGGTGAAGTCAGAATGGTATCAAGCACTCGGTGCGAGCCGTCCTGGATTCGATCCCATTTGGGGGCACTCAGTCGAGAAAGTGTAAAAAGCTTTTTCAGGCCAACCATCCTGAACGAGGATTTCCTGGGTTTTCCTCATTCACATCAGGCAAATGCCAAGATGGTACCTAGCTTATGTCCCAGACCGCTTCCTTCCTTTCCTTTCTCCGAATAGCGTGTTCACTGAGGGACGTCATCCCACATACGTCACGGGCTAAATGGCCATAGATACCAAAAGCCCAGAAATCTAAATCCTAAATAGCATCAACACAAAATGTAAAAACGATTTAGAAGCGTCCACTACATAAACACAAAGAGAAACTTTCTCAAGACCATTAAAAAAGTTAATTTAAAAGCCTCAAATAAAGAACTTACAACCTGTCAAAAGAAAGAAAGAAAAAAGAATTCCGAAGAGTCAATGAGTACGTCCAACGACAACATCACGACAGCTGATCAGGATGATGATGGATGTATTTTCTGTGATAAATTAAGTTACTAAGTGTAAGAAAAGAAAGACTTGTTGCTATATGCATTTTGTCAAAGAAGATCTCATTACAAATGTACCAATTATCTTTAAAATTTCATTTGCTTTTGCTCTTGAATGTGAAAACCAATATTTGTAAGTTTTAGATGTATCTTCCTTAATATTTGTATGTTCATAGTTGTTTTTGTTAATATTTTAAGCACTATTTACTCTAAGAATGTTATATGAAGATATTGCTTGTTTATATTTCATCCAATGTGATACTTGCATATGATCAATCATGTTTTAAGATATTGACATTGTATTTCGTTCTAGTATTACATATTAAGATCATGTATTACCTGACCAGGATATTAGTGCGGTTTTCCGTGGAGGGCGCTAGTGTTGTGTTTACATCAGTTTCTAGGTAAGCGCGGTGGGACAGAGGAACGGAGAGCGTCACTCTGCAGTGTATCCAACGATTTTCAAAAGTTGCAGTTTACATATTATAAGTAGCCTAACCTGTTTCGCTTAATAAAGAACTCCATAAATTATATAGTTGTTATTGAATGCAGTAATGGTTATTCTTGCAGTAATGCAGATGTATTGTGGATAATGACATACGCATGGAAATTAATAATTTAAGAACAAGATAGCAAACAAGTGAATTTCTACAGTGTATTAAGCAGAACGTTTTATTTGATTTCATTATAAAACAGTAGAAACCTGTAAAACTCAGTAATAAGATGTTAATGACTAAAAGATTAATTATGGGTTGGTAGCTTAGATACTTGCGCAATATCTTGTAACTGTAAGTTTAAATCAAGTTAAGGCTCGCGATGCTTGTATTTGTTTTAATGTAGGTCTATCGATTGACAATTAAATTATTTTCTTGAGTTGTAGCCAAGAAAGAATTCCGATACGTTACCACTCGAGAACTGTGGAAGTTCTTTTCGTTGGTCTATTGGCTAGTGTATGTGTCTTTGTTGTACGTGGTTCTGTGCAAGCCCAACAATTAATTTTACAATCTTTCACTTTCATTAAGCATCTGTCTCCTCTAGCATAAAGAGCATAATCATGGGACGTTAAACTAAAGAAATTTCATTTCATTTTTTCGATGAATGTGAACCCTTTGGGGGAAAAGGAAGTGAAGAAGAAATTTTCCTTAATTTTTTAAAGGGCTACGGGTGGTCGATGTAACCCTTGTGTAGGCGCTGGTTTCTTAATAATTTTTCGACGTTGCTTTGAGACTGTTCAATATATTGCAATTCATAAAACACAAGATTATATGAATTCAAAAAATACAAACAAAGTTGCTAGATTAACATTATTATATGTAGATTAATGCGATATTAACACAATACACGTAGCTAGTTGCTTTCTTGGTGTCACGTTTTTACACACACACACTCTCACTCCTGCTGGGGAGAAAAAGTATTAGTTTTTATGTTGCTCCCTCTTCATTTACTTACTGGCGTTAGTTTTTATTGAGAGGAACGCTCAGTTCTGAACATACCGCCCGCCTTGAAGGAATTCCTTCAACAAATCTATGAATGATTAATTTGGTTCATGAACTTAATATACACAACAATAGATAACACAAGTTATGAATGAATGATATAAACATAAACAGAATAATGCACACACAACACAACACACTATGAATCACACAATGTACACACTATGAATAACACCAACACATTAACTCTGCTTAGGAAGCGGGCACAATTGACGAATAGATCTTGTTGTTGTACCTCTGGTAGTTTTCACTGTCGCCACTCGTACTATTCCGTCCTTCCCAGGAAACAATTGCACAATACGTCCAGTTTTCCATTTTAGAGGTGGAATGTTATCTTCTTTGATGAGCACCAAATCACCTTCCAGAAGATTGGGGAATTTTCTTCTCCACTTGGATCGTTCTAGAAGACTTGATAGATACTCCTTTGACCATCTGGACCAAAATTGCTGATGAAGTTGTTGTATGTATTGCCATCTCGAAAGTCTATTGACAGGAATATTTTTCAAGTTAGGTTCTGACATGGTAGTGAGTGCGTCGCCTATTAGGAAATGACCAGGTGTTAAAGGATGTAGGTCGTTTGGATCATTAGATAATGGTGTTAGGAGTCTAGAGTTTAAGCAAGCCTCAATCAGTGTCAAAATAGTGTTCATCTCTTCGTAGGTGAGTGAAGCATTTCCCACGACTCTCTTTAAATGATATTTGAAAGATTTAATTGATGATTCCCATAAGCCTCCGAAATTTGGTGATCTTGCTGGAATAAAAACCCACGTGATGTTATCAGCCGCTAGAAAATTATGTAGTTTTTCTTTATGGTGTTCTGATTCAAATAAAGTCTTCAATTCTTGTAGTTCCCTTTTTGCACCAACGAAGTTACTTGCATTGTCAGAATACAGTTTAGCGCATTTTCCTCGACGAGCCATGAATCGCTTTAATGCTCCAATAAACGCCTCTGTAGTTAGATCACTAACAAGTTCAATGTGAACCGCCTTAGTCGCAAAACACACGAAAAGTGCTATATATGCCTTATGGAGTTTGGCTCCCCTTCGGTTACTCGATTTAAGGTAAATGGGCCCACAGTAGTCAACGCCGCTGTGAAGAAATGGTCTTGTTGGTTGAACTCTGTCAGCTGGTAGATCTCCCATCATCTGTTTACCATCTTTAGGATTGTTTCTGAAACATGTGATACACTGATGCACAACTTGACGAACCAAGTTTCGTCCACGTATTGGCCAATACGATTGTCGCAAGGATGATAACAATAATTGAGGCCCGGCATGCAATAGCTTCTTATGTTCTTCTTGAGCGATTAACTTTGTCAAGTTGCAGTTAGCTGGAAGTACAATAGGATGTTTCTGTCCTTCAGTAAGATCTGCTGCATTTAATCTTCCTCCGACTCTGATGATTTGCCTCTCATCCAAGTATGGATTCAAATTTCTCAGTTGACTTTGGTTGTCGACTTCCTTTCCTGATCTCAACGCATTCAATTCCTTGTGAAATGCTTGTTGTTGTGATAGTTTAATAAGACATTCGAGTGCTTCATGTAATTCACTTACTGTAAGATGTCCATGCTGTTTGTCACAATTAGATCTTCTCATGTTGTGCGCAAATCGTAGACAATAAGCAGTTACACGTTGCAATCTTCTTAATGATGAATATCTGTCTAAGAGTTGACACGGTGTTGTAGAAACCATTACTGCTGTATTCTTTCGTCGCTCGGGAACATCGCTTAGGTCACAAACATCTTCCCTCGTCTGTGAGTCTAATTTCTCAGATAGCCAGGAAGGCCCATGCCACCATAATTCATTATCAAGAATCTCTGATGGTGTTAATCCTCTCGATATATGATCTGCTGGATTCTCCTCTGTTCTGATGTGTCTCCATTCATAGTTACAAGTCAGCTGTTGAATTTCCGCTACACGATTTGCAACATACGTCTTCCATTGAGAACAAGGTCCTCTTATCCATGCTAATACAATGGTGGAATCTGACCATAAAACAACCTTATCGATCTTGCAATGTAATGCTTGTATTACTTTCTGAATTAGCTGTGCAAGTAACAAAGCTGCACAAAGTTCTAATCGAGGAATAGTTGTCTTCTTCAAAGGTGCTACTCGAGATTTTGAACATAGTAAGTTTGCTGTGAATTTCCCATTTTTTGTACTAGATGTTACATATATACAAGCTCCATATCCATTCTGAGATCCGTCGCAAAATCCATGAATTTCTACCTGCGATTGTGTTTCTTGAATAACCTTTCGCTGAACATGTAGTGATTCCAACTCTTGAAGTTGCTGCTCAAATGTTTCCCACTCTGAATGCAATGGGGCTGGAACCTTTTCATCCCAATTCAATTTTAATTCCCACAAACGTTGCAGAAATATTTTTGCCTTAAGAATAACTGGTCCTATTAATCCTAAGGGATCAAATATGCTCGCTACTGTAGCAAGAATAGTCCTCTTCGTGATTTGTTGAGGGTTTTTTCTTGGTTTGACAGAGAAAGAAAATGTGTCTTTAATGGGATTCCACAACAATCCTAAACTTCTTGTGATGCAATCATCATTTGGTTGAATGGTGAAATTTGATTCTTGAAGTTCACTGGGTATTTTTGAAAGCAGTGAAGTGTCGTTGCTACACCATTTTCTCAAACAAAAACCACCTCTTTGCAGAAGAGTTGTGAGTTGACCTTGTAATTCATGTAGTTCCTTCTTCGTGTTTGTCCCTGTTTGAAGATCATCAATATAGAAATCCCTCATTACAACTTCTGCTGCCTTAGGGAAATTCTTCTTCTCTTCTATGGCTAGTTGCTGAAGACATCTAGTGGCTAGAAAAGGAGCTGCTGCAGTACCATATGTTACAGTTTTGAGTCGATATATTTGTATTGCTTCTTGAGGGTTTTCTCTCCACAGTATTTTCTGGTAGTTTGCATCTGAATCATGTACCCTAATGTTGCGATACATCTTCTCTATATCGGCTGTCATGACGTATTGATGTTGCCTGAATCTTGCTGTTATGTTAAATAATTCTTCTTGGATTGTAGGCCCGACTCTCATCGTGTCATTTAATGAAAGTCCAGAAGTTGTTTTGCACGATGCATCAAATACAACCCTGAGTTTGGTAGTAGTACTGTTCTCCTTCATTACGCAATGATGGGGAAGATAGTAGTCTGGCATCATTGTATCGCTCTCTGCTCTAGTTATTTCTTCCATATGGCCCAAATCTTCGTACTCTTTCATGAACGCTATATATGACCTTTTTTTCTCAGGATCCTTCATAAGCCTTTTTTCCATTGAATAAAGTCTTCTCGTTGCAATCTCCTTGGATTTACCAAGATTCCTCACATTTTCTTTAAAGGGAAGTCTGACGACGAATCTCCCAGTCTCGTCTCTCCGGTATGTTTCTTTGAAGTGTCTTTCACATTCTGCCTGCTCTTGACTTAATGGATGTTTTGTTGAACATTCTTCTATCGTCCAGAATTTTTGTAATTGCTCGTGTATTTTTTCTGTTGTGGAGAGGTGACACACATTTGTCGAAATGTGTGGTTGATTGTCTATTTTTCCAGCTACAATCCAGCCAAACAATGTTTTGTGCAAGGTTGGATACCCTGCCTTGAGTTTTATTTGCCCTTCACAAAGTAGATCAAAGAATACTTCCGCCCCCAATAACATGTCAATACGCTGTGGTATGTTGAAGCTAGGATCTGCTAATTCAATGTTGGAAGGTATTTCCCACGATGACGTGTCTACACGAACCATAGGCAAGTCTTGTGATATTTGCGGCAATATGATGAAGTCTAATGTGGCTGAATAATGGTTATGTCTTGACTTAATTGTAGCCTGAACGCTATGGCATGACCTTGTATTAGCATTACCTATACCATTTATGTGTACAACGCTATTACTCTTTGTTAGTCCCAATAATTGAACCATTCTATTTGTTAGGAAGTTGGACTGAGAAGCACAATCGAGAAGTGTTCGACACATTTGAAAATTACCCTGTTTATCTTTAACATATACTACAGCTGTGGATAGCATAATGCTTGGTGGTCTCCTAAGATTCTGCGGTACACTGTTTGTAGAACGAATATTCTTTTCACATTCCTGCCCGAGTGATGTGGTTGCAGCGAGCGTGTTTTGACCTTGACCTATTTCCCTTTCATCTTGTGGTTCATTCGCTCTAGTGGGCGATGGACAACGCGAGTAGTGCAGTAATGTGTTATGCTTTTTATTCCATATTTTACAATTACCTGATAAGCACTGATTTGCCTTATGCGCTCGTTTGAGACAATTTATACACAAAGAAAGACGTTTAACTTCTTTAATTCTATCTCCTATAGATTTTCTCAACAATGACTGGCATTGAAATAATTTGTGTGAGCCTTTACAGCTGGGACATGCATTGTTGTCGGAATACGTTACGTGTGCTGTCGTTGAGTAAGAACTCTTTTTGCCTGCCTTATTTGTTTGTTGATATTTGTTACTTGGAACTGAGGGTGTCTCTTTAGGTCTACGCTTGTTATCAACTGCGTCTAAAACTTGGCAACGCTGCTGTAAAAATTGTGTCAGCTGTGACATGCTCGGTAATTCATTCGTTGATTGTGTTTTCTCCCACTCCTTATGTGTTGTATTGTCTAGTTTGGTCGCAACCAAATAAATAAGTAATGCATCCCAGCTTTCTGTCGGTTGACCTAATGATTTTAAAGCCCTTAAATGTTTTACCGTGCTGTCTAAAAGAGATTTAAGCGAAACAGCCGACTCACGTTCCACCATTGGCATTTCAAATAAAGCTTTGACGTGTTTGTTAACAATATACTTTTTGTTTTCAAAACGTTCTTTGAGTAAAGTCCATGCTACGTCATAGTTTTCAGAAGAAATTTCCAAGGCTTGTATTACTTCAAGAGCCTCCCCACGTAGAGAAGAACGTAAATAATGAAACCTTTGCACTGGCTGCAATGTGCTATTGTTATGTATTAATGCCTGAAACGTGTCATAGAACGACAACCACTCATCGTAGCTTCCAGAAAAGGTCGGAAGGTTTATCACCGGCAACCTAACTGATGGATTAGAATTGCTTGCTTCATTGTTTTCATTTTTCTTTGCACTGGAGCTGTGTTGATTTATGAACACTTCCGTCTTAGCTGCTAAATCAAAATAAGTACTCTCGAATTGCTCTCTTTCTTGCGTTTCCTGATCAATTTCTGATGAACCCTGTAACATTTCTATTTCGGATTGTATTGCATCAAATTCATCATAGCATTGTTTTATTTTCTCGTAACGTAACACTAACTGCGTAATATTCTGATCTTCTGTAAAACTATCTACAAAAGGTTTAAAACGAGTGAGTTTGGCCTTAATTTGACCTCTCTTGAAAACTAATTCTTTCATTCTGTCCGTCATGCTTCACTCAGATTAAATACACTTTTAACACTTACGTTCTAAATGAGGCTTTGCTAGTACAGGCTTATTTTGTATAAGTGATACAAGGATAATATTATATTGAAATATGCACTCACTACCTACCTTGTTAACTGCACTGTAGAATCCTGATCCGGCGTGGAGGACCATTTGGTCGATGTAACCCTTGTGTAGGCGCTGGTTTCTTAATAATTTTTCGACGTTGCTTTGAGACTGTTCAATATATTGCAATTCATAAAACACAAGATTATATGAATTCAAAAAATACAAACAAAGTTGCTAGATTAACATTATTATATGTAGATTAATGCGATATTAACACAATACACGTAGCTAGTTGCTTTCTTGGTGTCACGTTTTTACACACACACACTCTCACTCCTGCTGGGGAGAAAAAGTATTAGTTTTTATGTTGCTCCCTCTTCATTTACTTACTGGCGTTAGTTTTTATTGAGAGGAACGCTCAGTTCTGAACAACGGGATTGGATAGCTTGTCTTTCGGGATTGCCTTGTAAAACCTGATTACAATGCATCTTTCTTTTAGGATTATTATCGTAATCCAGCCTTTTGGTAAATGTGAAATAAAAGTATCGATAAAACATCAACGTATGGGTAATGTAAGCATAAATATCATTGGTTCAATACACAATAAATTCACAACTTTTATTTATGAGTATAGAAATTCTCTTTGAACTCCCTCTGACTTTCTTTCAGACCCTAGGTCTCTTGTGACAAAGAATTAATTCTACTATCTGTTTTCATACACAATATAATTTTGAAACTTGGGAGCCTAGTGTTGTCTTTGTGTCTGTAATAGCCCGTGAGCATAAGTTGCATATAGTTCAAACATATCAGATGTACGGTCTTGTTTAACAAATCCTGTGTGCACATATGAAATTCGAAGACAAAGGCAATCAATCGTCTTTAAACAGCTGTATTTTTATTTCAAGTGTAAGTACTAAAATGTGCTACGTATATTTCCAAGAGGGGATCCTAAAAAAAAAAAAAAAAAAAAAAAAAACTTACGTACCTAACATTGGCACTCATCATCTTCTTCATGATTTGATGTAAGAAGCGGCCGCATGATTTCCGGCCAATTGTTTCATCGCCGGTATCTTTGAGCAATGCTATGGCAGTGGAAGACAAACTTCGTTCTTCTAACTTGATATTTTTGAAAAACTTACGCAAGTAGTTTTGTTACTTAAATACATATCTATTCACTTTAATCAATTTCAAAAGTACCATTAACTTTATAATAACATAATGAATGTAAGAGTTACCATGAAAATGTATTTTGTATTTCTTTTTTAATATGAAATTCATTTTTTTTTTTTTTTTTTTTTTGGAAATTTCACTGGAGCTATAAGAAATCAATTGTCAGGCTTTCCACTTTAAATTTTAATCGCTCTCATACCGACCCCAATGTAACATTGGGTTTATTTCTTTTAAATAAATTTTTCAAAATATGGTAGAAATACTGGATTTTTAAATTACCAAACCATGCTAAATAATGACAGGTTAGACATCGGAGAAACTTATCTTTATCTACCATCTTAATTATGGGCGGATCCAAATCACCTTCGGAGGCGGTTAGATTATCAGTTTCTCTGTCACCAGTCTTTTGCAGCACATCCGAAAATGATCTCAATGCAAATTTGTTACTGAAGGTACTATCAATCGATCGATCACATGGTCCAAATTGGTAACAATTTCGAAGACGCCTTATCTCTAAACTACACAATAAAACTAGCTTTAAACAATGAAAACACAGTTGCCAAAGTATAACTTTGATTCACAAAGATGAACTTCGAGGTTTTGTTAACAAATGAAGTAGGAATTCCTTACACTCTAATGCTACGAAGTTTTATGTGTTCCTTTGTACAACACTGAGGTTAGTTTATTCGCAAGTTATTGCCAAATTAATATGGAGAGTGTATGTACTTTTTTTCACAGTCCCTTAAAATGTTCTGAAAATAACTTACATAACTTTTGAAATTGTGTTTGCCTTAACTTGAACATATGCGTGAAGTATGTTTATTATGAACAGGGAAAAACAACTGTGATAGATTAATTACAAGTAATCCGGTTAGAAACACTGTTGTTTGTATTTTAGTTCCAAAACCGGCCGCCCGCACTCGTTCGCTGGTTAGGATATACTATCCCATGTTATGAGCTTAGTATTCCTAATATAGGAAATTGAGTTTCTTTCAATTTTCTCTTATAGCATAAAACCATTGATATCTAATCAACTTTCATAGTTATATTGTGGTTGGAAAAGGTCTCCAAATTAATTTAATATACAATACTTCTACCTAGAAGTAAAAGTATCTTAGAAATAATCGAAAGAAACAAATGACTTTCATATCACAATATGAAATTACGATAGACTTCCAAACTATATGAATTTAATACTTGAACTTGATTTAGTACATCTATAACTTCTGTTTGCAATAAAGGAACAACTCCAAAGATAGAACAAGTATCTCAGAGGGGCCGCGGTGGCTCAATGGTAGAGCGTTCACCTCTGGTGCTTGGGGACCCGGGTTCAATCCCAGCCCCCGCCAAGTGAACTTTGTGGTGGACAAACACCGTGTGCGTGGGTTTTCTCGGGGTTCTCCCACTTTCTTCATTCCACCATTTCATTCATTTCTCATAATCACCGTCTCCTTTAGCCTAACCGGCATAACTGTGGGACGTAAAACTCAGATTTCATTTCATTTTTTCTATACGTCAAACATTATATCCATGATTTTTTTAAAAAATTCTCGTTCTTTCTTACTATTTTTGCACTATGGATATTAAACATTAAAACCGAAATTGGTAACTGATGTCTATCACTTCATGAGATAAAACATATTCATGTTACTAAATCCAAATCAAAAGAAACTGCCTATGGCTAACTATTTCCTTCCTATCCATTATGCGATCAGTGTTGTAACCTAACCTAAAAATCATAGATTTTTACCACTTCCGGTTTTAACAAATAAGTAGAAGTCGAGACAGAACTTGTTCTTGAGACGCTGAATCTTTGGTAAAAATAGGTTTTGATATTTCTTACCGTTTTAACACTATGTAAATAAGTATTGAACGTGAAGTACCAGTAAATTCCAACCACTTTCGCTTTAGGTAGTGTATTCCAGGTGGTGATGGTATGTTCTCTCTAGACGCTGAATTGATTCCAGAAAATACTTGTCCTATCTATTACCGTTTCTGTTCTGCTGCATTGAATGTTAAAACCGGAAATGGTTTATTTATACCGCTTCTGGTTTGAACAGAGGGTTAACATAAGAGATAGAACTTTTTCTTGGGAAGCTGAATCGATTGCACAAAATCGCTTCTCGATATCACTTACGCTTCTTGGTCTATGGAAATCAACATCGAAACCGGAAGTACTAGTAAATTTATACTATTTCCTGTTTCCGTAGAGTATTGCAGGTGATGATGGTGTATTCTCTTTAGACACTGAATCGATTCCAAAAAAAAAAAAAAAAAAAAACGCTAGTCGCTACTGTTACAATTTCTGCTCTATTGTGGTGAACGTTATAACCGGAAATGGTTGATTTTCTACTAGTGCAGGTTTGAATACATGGCTAAGGCGGAAGACGGAAGTTACTTTTGGGATGCTTAATCGATTATTAAAAACCGCGTTTCGATATATTTTAATTTTTGGCTCTGATACTTGTCAACAGACATGCGGATGAACGGACTAATATAGGTGTTCTAATAACACTTAGGACACTTATGCATAGCGTATTTTGAAGTCAAAAAAGTATTCCATTATTGGTGTCTAAAAAGTACTCCATATTTCTTGTTGTTATTATTATTATTATTATTATTATTATTATTATTATTAATAATAATAATAATAATAATAATGAAGAAACACAGGAGAGCATATAGTGATGTTTTATGCTTTTACATTTCTCCTGTGAAGTATTTGTAATATTTAAAATGAAGCATAAATAAATGGTTTGTGGTAATGCACAACTAGATACATTAATAATACAATTGTCACTGACATCATTGCATTCTGTTTTAAATGGATTTGAAACACAGAAACAAACTATGACAGAAATTATGCCTTTACTAGGCTCGACTACCGAAGGTGTTAATACTTGTTACATGCTACGTGTCTCATAGCTGAAATAATATTTTACGATAACCAATTCGTGAATCATGAGATAAGATTAATGATACAAATTTTACCGAGTTTCTACTTTCTTGTTTAGAAATGCTATTATTGCATATGTAATGCTTCATGGGAATGAAATAATAGATCAAATACTGAAGTGAAGGCTTGTTCGTCCGTATATTTGTTACTCAGAATATCTCGAAAAGAAAAGTAGGATATTGACAAATAGATTTCACATTTCAAATCATTCGTTTCATATCCTTTCTGTTAGTCCCTTCATGTGTATGTAACTCGGAATATGTGCTATAAATAGATAAATGGATTTCAGCTTCAAAATGGTCTTCCTCCGTTTCTCTGTTCATATTCAATGGCGTGATTACCTATTTTACTATTATATATTTCTCTGTAAATGTTTCCCTTTATCTACCCTGTATCTTAATAACGGTAAGAGTTATCAACTAACAAGCTCTAGATTTGGAATCAATAGCTTTGATTTATTTGGCCATTTTAAATGTCGTGGCCTATTTGTCCGCCTAGTTTATAAATATTGCCTCCGGACTACGAATGCTCCAAAACTCGAACAACTTGGGGTCCGTAAGAAATATTCGAGCAAATTTTGGTCCAAAATTCGAGTGTCGCTTTGGAATCCGAACAACTCATTACATTGTTTTTGTGTGTTTGTGCGTATATTTTATTTATTTATTTATTTAGAAAACAACACAACAAGCTTGATGCCTAGTTATAGTGTTGTATAATCTTATCTCATATATAGACATATATACATTTATCCATACAATTAATCAATTCACTTCGAGTGTTAGGTACTCGGTAATAATCCTGTTTCTAAATACATATTCTGACATACTGAATATATCTAAAACATCAGTTTTATGACTTAATTCATTGTAGGAGTCACACATTCTCCACAGCGGATATTTACTGAGAGTATTTGTTCGTGCCCTTTCACAGAAAAATATACCAGTATTCCCTGGTCTTGTTCTGCCTGTTGGAACGCTCAGATATACTCAGAGCTCTGGACAGTCAATTTTATTATTTAATACTTTATATAAAAATAGTAAATCAAACATCTTTCGTCGATTCGTCAACGTTAGGAAATTCAAACTCCTTACTAAGTCTACGTAGGGAATCTGTTTGGGATACTAAGCTGTTTTCTTGTACGTAAGCATTTTTAGAAATTTAAATTGTATGTTTTCTATTGCTTGTAAGTATTTATTTACATTCGGTGTCCAAATAACGCACGCATATTCTAATCGGGACCTTACGTACAAATTATAAAGTTTAATGAATGTTGACTCGTTTCTAAACTCTTTACCCATTCTATAGATAAAGCCGAGGTTTCTGAATGCAGCGTTAGAGATTGCATCTATGTGATGAGAGAAGGTCAATTTTGAATCAAAAATTACTCCTAAATCTTTAACTGAATTTGGTTTACACAGAGATATGCCATTAATTATATACAGATAATTGATGGGATTTTCTTTCCTTGAGAACGATAAAGACTTGCATTTTTGCATTTAGAGATATTCAATGAAAGTTCGTTTCTATCACACCCAGCACTATGCCCACCAATATGATTTGTCGTTCAGTTTGTTGTCGAAAACTGTAGTGAAAGTATCTCGTGTAATTTGGGAGCTACTTTTATGCTTTTGTGGTTGTTGTACCTTAACGTTAGCTTAAATACAATAAAGTTTACATTAATAACTGCATCTTTAGTATTTTACCTTAAAATCGAGTGTATCTACTGTTAAAATAATTTTCAAAATTCGAGTTTGTAGGATCCAGCAATGGATTAAAATAGTTTCTATTATTTTTAAGTGGAAAAATCGTCTTGAAACTGGAACGAATTAAGATTGGATTCTAAGCTATCACTGTGTCTCAGAAGTGAGAAAAAAATCTATTGACAAATGGACTTGATATTTTTGGTATCAATATCCTTAATTTATTTTTCTTTTATATATAATAAACTTTTTCCGTTTGTCTATAATATCTCTAAAAATTAGAATAAAAGTGATCCAAAATAGATATTTCATATTTGAAACATAGATTACACATTACGAAATAACTAATATTTAAAATCCCTTTACAAGAATTCTGTTGAGCTGCAAAGCAATATATTATGAGTACCACTAGTAGATGTGGCAATATCGTTATTTCAGGTAGGTACATGTACTTAAAATTGTACTAATTATTTTGTTATTCATTTACTGCGTCAAAGATTTCTTTTTTTTAAGGGCCTTGAAATTCAACAATTGATATTTTAGTGCAGTCAAATTACCAAAAAGTAATGAACAAATTAGTAACAAGCTGAAAATTAGTACAGATGTTGGTAATGATGTTCTAAACAACATAGTAAGTATCCCCTAAAATCCCACGTGATCTTTGCCGCCATATTGGAAAATGGGCGCTCCAAGTGTCAAATAAAAAATGTCCAGATAACAATAGCTGTATCTTCGCTATGATTGAACATAAAGAGATAAACTTAGTGTCGTTTTATAGAACATAAATAACACAATGGTTTTTATGGAGAAACAATTTTTAATAATGAATACTTTTAAAAATAGCTCTAAATTCTAAAATTCCGAAAACTTCTGTTTTTCCGGTAGCCAATGTCATTAATTTTATACTGGTAGACAATAGCTTTAAAGTGCCTCCAAAGATAGAAATCCAACGGAGCTAGGTCGGGGGACTTTGCTGGCCACTCAACTGGTCCATGCCGACCTTTCCAGCAACCGGGAAAATGTTCATTGAGTCAGGAAAATGTTCTTTGAACCATTGATTACATTACGAGCGTAATGCGGCGGTGCACCATCTTGTTGCCAATATTGATGAAATCGCCCTTTCTCGTTCAACAAAAGTGACATAAGCATATCTCCATATCGTGCAGCATCCAATGTCCCATCAATGAAAACAGGTTCAATAAGTCTTTTGTCCCATATTACACACCACACAATTATCTTACCTGTGCCTTGCATCTTTGATTCATCTATCTAATTAAGATTTGTATTAGCCCAGTACCGATCATTTTTCCCAGTACCGAGAAATACTACGGTAAAGTTTTTTTTTTAAATCTGCAGCGGTTTTGAAGTTGTGAATGAATTTAGGATAGATTATGTTATCATTTACACTTAAATTTTGTTATGTGTGGAACATTGTATGCACGGGATCCGACTGTCTCTATTTTTTCTTGTAGGTAGGACAGGATAATAATTCGAGGGGAAAGAATCGAAATTATCCTTTTGGCTGGAAGACGCAGTTCAACAATAATAACAGCCACCTTCAAAGAGCGACATCTTAATTGCGAGCAGGTGACAGTCAGTGCTGTACGAAAACTAATCAACCAAATTCAGGGCAACGGTAAATGTTGGTTATTTACCTCGATCAGAACGACCACGAAATGCAACTGATCCAGACACATCAGCAGCTGTGTTGGGTGTATTGGTGAAAAGTCCTACGAAGAGTGTGCGACGTCTGTCAAGTGAACATATTGTTAGTGTCAAATGTGTTCAAAGAATATTAAAAAGGGAAAAGTGCCACCCTTAAAAATTACAGTTGAGACAAAATCGTCAGAGGATGATTCTGATAGACCAATGGCGTTGTGTGAGTAGGCGTTGGCCTAGATAGCTCGTGACCCAGTGTTTCCTCATAACATTGTTTTTAGTGATGAGGCAAATTTCTACGTAACAGGTGAGATTAACAACCAAAATGTCCAGCACTGGGCTAATACAAATCTTAATAGGATAGATGTGTCAAAGATGCAAGGTGCAGGTAAGGTAATATTGTGGTGTGGAATATGTGACAAAAAACTTATTGGACCTGTTTTCATTGATGGGACCTTGGATGCTGCACAATATGGAGATATGTTTGAAACCACTGTTATGTCACTTTTGTTGAACGAGGGAGGGTGATTTAATCAATATTGGCAACAAGATAGGGCACCGCCGCGTTGTGGTCGTAATGCAATCAATGAGTCAACGAACATTTTCCCGGTTGCTGGAGAGGTCAGCATGGACCAGTTGAGTAGCCAGCAAAGTCCCCCGACTTAACTCCGTTGGATTTCTATCTTTGGGAGCACTTTAAAGCTATTGTCTACCTGTATAAAATTAATGACATTAGCTACCTGAAAAGCAGAATCTTTACGGCATGTGAACAAATACCACCAACTATGCTTCGCAGAGTGCACAAGTATGGATCGCACGGTTAAGGATATGAATAAAACACTACGATGAACATGTTAAACATGTATTGTGATTGTTATTGACATATGTGTGTTAGCTCTCTCTCTTTCTGGTTATTAAAGAATACGTAATGTGAGATGTTACAAAGCTTGTTTCTCACTTTATCTTTATCCTTCAATTTGAAACTTAACAAGGACATTTCACAGCATTTCACGCATATCAGAAATCTATTCACAACTTCAAAACCATTGCAGGGTTTGGAAATATAACCTTACCGTTGGTTTCTCTTCGACCGAGGATGTTGTTTAATAATCACACGACCATGTTGCCATTTAAAATAAACAAGTTGATTCCAAGATGACGGACGACAACCTTAAACACGTCATAATGCCCCCTTCCCCCCCCCCAACAACATTGATCGCAATTGACTTCGGATCGACTGCATTTACAGTTTCTCAAATATTTAGCCAGGTCCACTTAAAATATTTTGTATTTCACAAAAAAAATATCTTAAAATTACTTCGGATATTTGGACATCTTCCAATATGGCGAACGAAGAAGTTGTGAGATTTTAGTATGTTATTTAATTAATCTTTACCAACATCTATGTCAAATTTTAATTTGTTAATAATTACTTCCTAAGTTCAATAAAATTTTAAATCAGTTTGACGGTAGTTTTCGGAATTTTAGAATTTAAAGCTAAACATTTCTAAAAGTATGCGTTTTATCAAAAATTGTTTCTCTATAAAAAAATATTGTGTTATCTATGTTCTATAAAACGACACTAAGTTTATCTGTTTATGTTCAATTATAGCGAAGATAATGCTATTTTTATCCGGGTATTATTCATTTGACAATTGGAGCGGCCATTTTCTAATATGGCGGCAAAGGTCATGTGGGATTTTAGGGGACTTTTGTTATGTTGTTAAGAACATCATTCTCAACATCTGTACTAATTTTCAGCTTGTTACTAATTTGTTCCTTTCTTGATTAAAATTTGAGCATCATTTACTGCACTATTTCTTCTCATAGGCCTACATCTAGTAAGTCTCTTAAATAGTCTGCTAAATGCTATCCATCTTAACTTGGATAAGTCTTGTAGTAGCTCCTAAAGTACATCAAGGTTTCCACGGTGGGTCGAAACATTTAATCCAACTAGCAACCAAAGATTTACGAATAAAATACACAATTTACGTATAAAGAACAATACTTCTAATCAATGCCTTACTCTAATTTAAGGTTAGAAGTATGAAATGAGGTTTAAAATCAGCTATTGTTTTTGAGGCAGATTGCAAACAGGGCAGTATATTCTATGATCGTATCAATACTTTATTAAAAGTCTAAGTATTAAATAACAAACTCGCTCGTATGAGTAGGAAGTCTTGTTAAAGCCTTCCAAAGTCCTGCCACTAAAAGGCAACATTTGTCTTTTAGTTTTGTCATAAGATTCTCGCGGTAGTTGTAATATTCCGGCATGGCCTACAAGCTTGGTAGGTAGGGATGGTCTCGAGAGACCAAGACAGAGACGGACTTTTATATACCGAGACGAGATCGAGACCGAGACGGGCTTTTACATACCGAGACGAGACCAAGACCGAGACAGACCTCTATAAATCGGGACGAGACCGAGACGAGACCTTGGTCAGTCTCGAAAGTCTCGGTCTCGTCTCGAATATTGACAGCTAATTTGCCTTTACTCAAAATTTATTTCATTGCTGTGTGAGATAATATGGGAATGGTTGACTGATATACAGTGGCGTATTTAGGGGTAGGTGTCGGGCTTAAGCCCCCCCCCCCCGAAATAAATTTCTGATCATTTTTTCGCATTGCATGTACAACACAAACGTTTCTTACCCGTTCCTCAAGCCTCTCCCAAAACAAAATCCACTGCTGTTGTATATAATCTTCTCTCTCTCTCTCTCTCTCTCTCTCGATATATATGAGTCTCGGATCCAGGATATGATCAAGGAAGGGGCTAGATCATACTTTGCCTCTTTATTCAGTGTATACCTGAGCGTTAAGGGGGGATATAGCCCTTCCCTTGGATCCGCGCCTATATATATATAATTAAAAATGTTGAAAATTTGTACCATGTTGTGTGAAATATTGAAGGGAAAATTCTTCCAGATACTCTGCAATACCACTGGATAAACAAGCAGTGTTGTCAACGCAAAATAAAGTTGTATTTTTTCAAATTGCACCGTGTAAGATATTACTTATTTCTGATTTAGATATTAAATAAAACCACAATACCACATACATTATTCAGTGTAACAAAGGACAATACAGTATCACCAACATCAAAATTTTGGAGATCTCTAATAACTCAAATGGCGTAGACGGTGCAATGCGCATCATTTGTATCTTAGCGTCAAATACTATGATCGTGTTATAATGTATTTCAAATGAATGAAGGAACAAAGCTATCAGAAATGGAAAATTTAACTTTTTCTAAAGACTTAACTTCGAAAATGCGCTGACATATGATGTCGCATCATGTATATGCTTCGAAAAGGCTTAAGTGATCATAATGTCATTTACAACAATACCGTTTCAGAGATACCAAATGAGTAGTGATCGTTATACTGCTTAAAATAACGTATTTGTGTTACATTTTTATAATGATTGTTGCTTTAGTTTGCTTCTATAACATTACAACAATAGTTTTTGGTGGTTTTAATTACAAGTCGCAGTTCCATTATTTTAAGTAGTGTTGTCAACTTAAATAAATTGCTAAATAATATTGTAAATATAGTGCAAATAACGTAGTTAAACTGTAAAATATTTTAAAATTACTCGTAATTTTATTTATGGTGCAAGAATGCTTTCAAAAGACGATTTTTTTTTTCGTAGTCTTTATAATTTTAATGTCAAAGTTTTGGTTCCAGCAATACATGTAAATGCAAATTGTAACTAAAATTAAATGTAACTGATACCTTTTCAGTAACCCTAGTTGTTCCCCTAAGCCTTAATCCTGATGTGCAGAAAACCATGGTTAATTAAAAGTTCTAATTACACCCTAGTTACATTTCACTTGTTTTCGTTTGACACCGACCATCTCAAACGCAATTCATACTATATAGCTATATGCAATTATTCAAGGACTTACAGTTAGTAATACACATTGTGTTGATTTTTGGTTTGGTTTGTTTTAGTTTAATGTCCCACGATTATGCTAGGATGTCTAAAGGAGACGTGGAGCTAATGATTATATAGGAATCCGAACCAAATCGGTCGTTCAACTGTACCCCCACCGGAAATCGAATTTGGGAACACGCGAACCGAAGTCAAGCGTGCTAGTTACTAGACCAAATGGAGATCCTCACATTGTGTTGATTTAAATCATTGAGTCAGTGTTGTCAGATTCGAAGACAAAAACTAGCGTGTCTGTGCTCCAAAAGTAGCGGATTTGAACTATTTGTAGGCCAAATATATACAGTAGAAATGAATCATTTGGCATCTAATGACTGGTACTAATGAAATGATTTTTAATATGGACTGGAAAATGTGCTGGACATATTGCAAGAAATTATGATCGATGAACGAAAACAATTCTAGACAGTGAAAGAAAAACGTTGTCCGTTGCCATAGAAACCGCCGTTTCCAGGACAACAGATCCTGTCATGGTCAGCCAATATTAAAAGAAAACGTAAAAAAACGAAGAAAAATTTAATAACGTGCAATGTACTGGAGAGGAGTCGCTAAAAATTAATTCTCTTTAACGAGGACGATTACGAAACATCACCTACTGATTGAAATCCGGATTATTTTCCAATAAAGTAAATTCCAATAAACTTTCTTGTTATTGTTGATTATTCCATATCGGACTCCCGAAGAAAACTCATCTAAACAACTTATTGACCGTGCCAATAGCGACTACTCTCAATCATGACTCCGTTTTCTTTCATTTAGAAATAGAAAAGAAAGAGAAGAAAGTAGAAGGGTAAAAGAAGGAGGTAGGAAAAGAAGAGAGAAAAGAAATAGGGTATTTTAATGAGAAACAGATTACTGGATAATTCCGGAAATATAGTAAAAGGTCGGGAAAGTCGTTGAAAGATGAATCATTCTAAATGTTATTAACGACTAATCAATTTTGGAATGCTTCGGAATAGACACATGTTCCCTCATACCACCCAGACCTAGCTCCAGGCACCACGACCGTGGGATTGCCCAGACCTAGACCTGGAAACGAGAAAAGTGAAATCATACTTTGTACTGTTATTCCAACCGGTGATTGATAACCATCCAGCATCCGAACTCTGTTCTCTAGGATCGACCACACATATGAATTAGCCAAGAGGAAAAAAAAAATCAGACTTATAAGCTCAATATAAATTTATGTATCGTATCAATAAGAATTTCAACTTCCTGGAAGAAAGATGTCGTATTTAGGCTCATCCTGCTATTTTTGTTTCACTCCTAGAGCCGATTTAAACCATTAGTAGCGGTCCTTCATGACCTAGGTTATTTACCTTAACACATCTATTAAAACATGTCACATATATTACAGATGTTAATATGACAAAGGATATCACTAAAATTACCTAAATTAAATCTATCATGCATTCACAGGCTCACTCACTCAGGACAGTGTATATATGTTTAAAGGAAAATCAACTAGCTACAAGGGTACAAATAGTTTATTACATTCATAGTGAAAAGAAAAGACAAAACAAGTAATTATGAAGAAAATATTAAAAGCACAAGTTCTTGGTTATATATTAATAGAGTACATAGTGTTATATTTTAGTAAGTTTTTATATATTCAATCATCTTGACAAATGGAAAAGGAAAAAAAATTATTTACATGTATCATATCTTAGGCATGCTAAAACAAATTATGATTTGCGACATACGCAAAAAGACACTTATTTCACTTGAAAAAAAAATTTGACAAAAAGGAAAGAAAAGAAAAAAAAAGAACTTTTTGGTGTATCAGAACTTATATGAGTCTCTACCTCACATTGAGGAATAAAATCTTAATAATTTTGAGCGTTCAAATCACAAATCATGCACTACTCGTAGCGTCCAAAACATTTCGCTCCATTTAAATTAGTTTGTGGTCATTTATATATCTATATATATATATCTAACTATCGGTTTACGAAAACCATTTATCGTCTATATTTGGTTTGTAAGTCGTAACAGTTTATGTCTGCAATCGCACATTACGACGCTTTACCCATCTAGGGATGTTGAGAAAATAACTTTCACTAGAGGATGTTTCTCCTCTTAGACGATCCATTTCCAAACTTATTATTTGCTTAGTTTTAAGTTATTTATTTAACACAGGGACACGTCATGAGACCTTTCTTCAGGATCACTTTCGTATATATGTGTATATAATTCGGATTTTTAAAAACGATCTCCCGCAGGTGTACGGAGTATAAAGGTTCAAATTGAGGATAAAAAAAACTGGTCAAGTCACAGGATACATATGAAGGTGAGAAGGATTCAAGGTGCACTTTCCACAATGGGTTTAGGTTGGTAGTTCAGGGATAATATGCGTTATGATGTGAGTTACGTTTAGACCTGCCGTTACTTTCCAATACATGCCATTACATAATTACATAATGTACCATTTACATTTATTCAAAAGAAAAGGAAAATTACTTAAGTGCACGGCGGTATTCTTAACAAAATCTACATTCCTAAATTCGTCGGAAACTCACTGGTAAACTATAGCAACCAACACACGTTTAGGGGGACAGACACGAGCGCTCTTACATATATTCATAATACATTTAATATCATCCTTTTACTTTAAAATCATATTCACATACTACTTACATATACATTTCGACGTATTAATTTCTCTATATATATATATTTATTATAAATGCGCACACATTTAAATTAATCACCCCAACAATAATTTTTTTACAAGGTTGCAAACATTGTCCCAAAACAAATGACTTCCGACATTACATATGAAAAAAGAAAATTGATTTTTACTTGATACCGCGCATCTATAAATTTTTCACTCTTATATAATCAATTCGTGTTTAAATCATGAAGGAAAAAAAAAACTTTGGAAGGCAGGCACGTAACACAGAGCATTTCTAAAGATATAACTAGATAAATCAAAATACAATTTCTTGGCCCAGATCAACTACAAGATATTCGAAAACCAAAACAGAAAGGAAAGTGACCAATGGATTAAAAAAACTTAAAAGGGACGACGGTGAAAGAACGTAATTTAAGTGTCGTCAACTACGAAGTCTTTGTTCATTTCGGCGATAGGTCAAAATGTGATGGAGGACCCAATCACTATCTACTTTATCCATGAATCGTGTCTTGCAACGTCTCAGCTGGTAATTTCAGATCAGAGTTGTACGTTAAATAAATCGTAAGCGACAAGTTCAAAATCGGGGGGGGGGGAAGGTTGAAAAATTTTAAAAAAATCTCGAAGTAAGAAGAAAGAGACAAGAGAGAGAAAGCGGCGCCAACGAAAGAAGAAAGATTAAAGTACTACTCACTACACAGAAGAGTGATCGAATTTAAATATATAACAACTCATAGCCAAAATATTCACATATGCCGAAAAAGGGTGGTTTACTTAATTACGTAAACTAGGAGGGAGTCCCTGCTGCCAAGGATGCAAGTTCTGTGTCCATCAGATCCCAATCCCACAAGAATTTGGTTGTAAGATTGAAATCCGAGCCCCGTATCCGGCCCAAACCAGCAGGATAAAAGGAGAGGGGGAAGGGGACCAGGTAACTGCGTCCCCAATTTTGAAATCTCTAAGTAAAAAAAAATATTCGACCCCTTAGAAAAACTAAGAAGGTTCGAGGACAGTAATGAAACTAGAATAGAAGTATTAGCTAAGATATCCCTAACTAATGATTTGCCAAAAATAAAAAAAATTAAATAAACTGAATTTTGGATCGGTGATTTCTATGGCCAAACCTCACCGATAGCTCCCCTTCGCAGAATGCGCTAAATTCTGAGGCATCGATTAATTTCCATCACTATCTAGTTTGGAAACTAAGAAAAGAAAACGAAAATATTCAAGGGGGGAGAGGTCGATGCCCGGGTACGGTATAATAAATTTCAATAATTAATTGTTTTGATTCTGTAACCCTGTCAGAGCTGTCGCCTCCATGAACATTGTAAGCTAGCCCGAGTAGGTAACGTGAAGGAAAAAAAAATCTCACGGAGCAGGATATTCTATTTTAAAACTGACCAGAAAATATAATTCACTACAGCCCTGATGTATAACTACTACTGTCTTTTCACAATTTATTATTCAATATGTCTAGTCAGCGATTGTATGATGCTACCCCTTCTATCAGATGGTATTACTATGGTTGATTATTATTATAACACATAAAACTACAAAGTATTACCATAGTCCGACTATATATTGCCCTCCGGTCCGCGTGATATTATGGTGCAGGGGTCAGAACCTGAGATGTCTGTAGCTACACGTATCTATTCAATATCTATATATCAACACGCGGCGAAGTATTCACTGGGCTACTATATATTTAACTATATGGGTGTCCTATATTCTATATTCATTTACTACAATATTCATATACTTTATATTCATATTCACATTAATATTCATATCATATTCATATCATCATTCTTTTCATTTGCCACGACGCTATATTCTACAAACACCCTGTTTCCTCTATCTACGCCCAGCCTATATACACATTTCATCATAACACTTTAAAATCTATGGTCACTACAAACATTTCCCATTCCGATCACCGCACGACAACCTCACTCGAACTCAAGACTCCTTCACCACACACACAATACTATGTAATACCTGGTAGCTTTATTAAGAACGAAAAAAAATCCTACGTATATTCACTGAAAATAGAATTATCTGCGATAATGTTTAATGTTTATAAAATTCTGCAGCAACAATTAACTTCTGCAGCCACGAAGAAAGAAATGAACATTTAATATAATTTGAAAGCGAAGAACTAGCATCATATCGCCCGACTTCTGTTAAAAAATTTACGTATTGTTTATTTATTTAAATATTTCGATTTCTAGACTAGGCAGAATGTTGTAATTTTCGGAAAATATTAATTTTGGGTCACTTGACCTAACTGTACATTCATATGGGCTGTGAATTATACCTTCTAGGTTTTATTTCGGAAAGAAAGGTCAATTTCATGAAAACTAAATCACTAAGTACCTCGACAGAAGAATGGCGGTTAGTACTGACTTTTGACACTAGGGCTAGCGACGATATAATAAACCCTTGAACAACTGAATGTGACCTTGTACACGGAATTATTATACTATATTACGTTCACTTTTGAATATTGTGTATGAGTTCACTTAATGACGGAATAATAAAGAATTTAGCGCATAGTAAATACTACACTGTCCATATTTAATTATCTCACACACTCTTTCATCACTTAACTACCACAATTACTACTACTAGAACATTACAAATATACACATACTACTTAAACTACAAGACACATCATGCCAATACACACCAATCGTCACTACCATTAATACATGTTATACTAATAAATATACACAGAAAACATTCATATTTTACCATTTTAAATCGGCTCGAAAGGAGAAGGAAAGAAAGGGACAGGGCCAACTGGCCCTTGTTTTCACTGAATCACATTCTTTACTCAACCTGTTTAACCAATGCCCTGAGGGGACATATCGAAGTATTAGCTAACAATAGGACCCCTGCCCTGAAGGGGCAGGAACCCGGAAACAAACTAAATGTTCAACTCATCCCGCTGGAAGCCGTACTCCCAATTTGGGAGTCAGATAAGAGCCCTTACTGATAATTCACACGTGCATTGTGATTACTATTCTAACTACAACAGAATTAAATGCCGCCATGTATGTTAAAAAAAAGAAATCACTCGCTACCTACATAAACAAATCTATATACGGACAGGTCTTATAACCCTCAATTAGCAGGAAATTTGGAAGGTGAAAATATCAGGGGAAACACTAATCTTCAGAACCGGTTTTAGGAAAAGGAAACGGAAATCACACTACTTCGGAATCCTGTCCATAGCGATCGGTATATGAAATCATGGCGTTCCTATATTGCACTTCCTATTTCAGCCTTTTTAGTCCAGTTTTGATCTGGAAAATTTAATAGTTTATGGCTCCTTAGCTTCCTGGATGGTCTCTATTTCATTATCAACTAGATTTACCTTGTTAATGCAGCTTTTCCAGCTAATTTCTCGACTTTCTGAGCTAGAAGATCCTAGTCCGGCGTCTTCACTGAAATTCTTGCAAGGAATGGAATAATTGCGCCCTAATATCATAGCGTGGGTTTATCAGCCAATCAAAACTAAGCATTTTGGCGGTGGGGCTTTGAAACGAATAAAATTTGGTAAAATCTGGATTAAACTAGATTTTAGAAGGACCTAGGTATCTAAAAGAGAGGTGAAGGGTGGTCCTGAAAATTCTGTCGAATTTTAGATTGGTTATTTGATCTGGAAAGTTCCGTCCAATAGTGGATCTATATTTTCGGATAGCACTGACACCGTAAGAATTGTAATAATCCATTTACACATCCATATACAAGACTTATAACTAATTTAAAATATAAATAAAGGTATTGATTCCCAAAACTATAATTCCTAATGAATTTTTTACAGTTTTCCATGTTAATTTGAAATAAAATAACGAACAAAATTACGAATTATATGAACAGCCAGAAATTTTTTGTTAAACGTCAGATACAGTCGGTGCAAAAAATTTCGGGCACCCTCCTATTAAGAACATAATATCATTAGACTGTAATGGCATATTACAGTTCCCCGGCGTCGTTAAAAAAAATTTTTGTTTGAATAACAAAATTTTGTTGAATAGAATTAACATGTATTAATACTTATAAACTAACTACTCACTCATACTCTCATGCACTCAAATGAGACAGTGTAACATTCACTTTGGGTATTGAGATAGAAGTTCCCGTTTTTTGTCCTCGGTACAGTTGAAAAGCTTAAGATTCTGGAAATTGTGAATTCCGATACTTTCACCTTTTAGATTGTGTAATACAGCGCAATTTTTCAATAATTTAACTGCTAAAAAAGGGCCGGTATAGACTTTCATCCATTTTGCTGACTCATGCTTTAGAAGTGAGGATAAATTATGCAGTTTCAACATCACTAATTGCCCTTCTTGCAGATTTATAGCGTTTGACGACTGTTTAGTATGACTTTTTAATTTTACCTCTACTTCAGCGTATCGGAAACGGTTATCTACGGAATCTAACTCTTTGGGCCATGGGAACACTTTCCTATAGCTATCAACGGCAGAATAACTAAGAAAGCGTTCCGCAGGCGTACAGCCAATACTGGAACAATATGAATTATTTAGGAGATCCTGAATTTTGACTAAGTACTTGTGCCAAGTGGTTTGATCCTCATGACACCATAATCTAACTAACCTATTGAGTTCTTTATGGCTACGTTCCGTAACGCCGTTAGCCTGAGGGGAATAACTGGAAGTTTTCTTATGTTTAATTTTGTATTTGTTACAAAAGTCCTGCCATAACTTAGATTGGAACTGTGGTCCTTTATCGGATAAAAATTCCTGTGGGTAAGGCAATAGATGAAAGTATCGTCTCTCTAATACTGTGATTATTTCCTTAGTATGAGCCTTTTTCAGTGGAAGGAAAGTAACGAAACGAGAATAAATATCTGTTAGAGATAAAATATAATAATATCCCTGACTGGGTGGCAATTTTCCAATAAGGTCCACCCCCAGAGTCTCATGGGGTACGGCCGCTTGGATATGATATTCCTGCTTAGCTATAGCACGGTTCGTAAACTTTGTTTCGGCACATTCTATGCAATTTCGTATGAAGTTTTTAATCGTGGTTTTTTGATTTTTCCAATAAAATATAGCTCGACAAAAACGATAACACTTCTGAACTCCAAAGTGACCGGTAGAATGGACAACACTGATAATTTGGGGTATACAACTCTGCGGTATTACTAAGAGCCATTTCTGAATACGCAAAGGTTTAATATAAATTAACCCACAGTACATTGTTACTCTGTCCAAATTACGGTTGTTTTCATATTGCTTTAACAGGTTCTTACATAATTCATCTGTTATTTGATTTTCTCGAATAAAGTCTAGATTAATATCAGCATCCTGCGTTTTGGTTAAAAAATGAACATAATGTGTTTCGGGCTCAAGCAATACCTCAGGTGGGTATCTACTAATTGTGTCGGCTACAAAATTTTCTTTGCCTGGACAGTGTTGAAAAATTAAATCAAATTTCTGCAGTTTCAATAGAATGCGGGTGGTTCGTGGCTCAAGGTTCTTTTGGGTGAATGCGTGTGTGACTGCCGCGTTATCTGTATGGACATAAGTAGTACGACCCATGATGTACTGCTCAAAATGTTCACAGAGGAACAGGACTGACAGGAGTTCCAGCTGAGATATTGAAAGAGACAACTCATAGGGTTTCACCCGTCGACTGGCATATCCAATGACGTTAGGATTATCTTTATCTGAAGGATATTGTGCAAGTAGGCCAGCCAAATTTTCCATGCACGCATCACTATGGATGTGAAAAGGCAAGGAGAAATCTGGCTGACTTAATGCAGGTGGATTACTAAGAAGAGTTCTCAGTTTATTGAAAGTTTCCAAGGCTTCGTTATTCAGTACGAATTTTCAGGAGTAACCTGAAAAAGAATTGATCAAGATAGATAATTGTAGTGAAGACTTGGAAGGATCTTCATCCAGCAGTGGGTTGATAATGGTTGATCATGATTATAGTCATGATTTTATTATATCTGGACCTCAGAGATAAACTAAACCAAGTCATAATTTCGTAATTTTACAGGAGAAGCGAAAAATCGGTTCCTTAAGTAAGACCTATAGTACTATTTTCAAACTATACTACAATACTACTATACTACAATACTTAGCAATACTTTTAATAGACTATGTTCTTTCTAGTGGTGTAATAATGTAAGTCTAAAAGCATCCCATTACTTTGTAACTACTTACTAGGGATGATTCCATACCGGGCCCAAGTACCTGGGGAAAACCTATATATCGTCTGAAAGCTCCCGCCGTACGGAGTACGAATCCGTTGAGAAGTATGAAACCGTTTTCAAATCAAGGCCAATCCCGCAAACTGACCCTATATGGAGCCAGTTTGTTGGTGTTTGTGACCTTATTATGGTATATTCGACAGAAACAAAAATGAATATTACGATGCATCACACGTAAGCTCCTGAGCCCATCATGTTCCTGTTTGGCTCATTGCCAGAATGTGACTCAAGTAAAACTTGATAATATTACTTTTCACCCAAACATACCCATTTCGTCAGTTTTGCCTTCGAATTGTAAATACAACGTGGCAGATGGTTTCTGTACCACTCGATGTATATACATGAAAACGCGGCATAAACATCATTCGTCACTACAGAAAATTTACTTCGGATATGTTCCTCTTCCAAAGAGCCCAGTTTATCAGTGTTGCCAACCAAGTATAAAAATAAGAAATTGTAAAACACTTTCCGCACGATATGAGACGTTTATACACCAAGCTTGACAGAAACATCACACGAACTATAGCAAAAAGATGTTGAGTGTAGCCGTTTCCCAACCATTCTAGGTTGTCAGTGTTGCCAACAAGTGTAAACATCACAATGTTGAAGATGGCGTTAATGTCATTGAACGAACATATGACAAAAGTGATAGAAGCAGCATTGGACAATGGAAAAGATAGTGTGAGTGTCCCCATCTCCCAAGCACCTCAGTTAGACTGTGGTCCATACTAGATTTGTAGTATGTTAGTCATGGGCGTCTCTGGCGGGGGGGACGGGGGGACGCGTCCCCCCAATATTTTGAAGTGACATAATCTAAAATTCCGCTGAGATGCTAGCAGTTAGATCATTTCCTTTGATGTCCCCCCCAAATTTTACATGCCAGAGACGCCAATGATGTTAGTGAACCCACAAGCACCCATGTTGTCATGTTTGAAAATGCGGTAGACTTCATGCGAAAATCTTGAATGTTCGCAGATTGGCAACACTGCCACACTGGGATGCTTGGGAGACAGGGACATACACTGTTGGGAGACGGGGACGGGAGCCGGGACAGAGAAAATAGATACATATAGCTCGAATTACCTATATACTTATATAATGTGTATGTCCATGTTTCGCGAGTAATTTTCAATCAATATAAAATTTCAACATAATGAACGCACGATTAGTTTACTCGAATAAAGACCGCATGCACCGCTGGGAGCTCAGGAATAAGCTTAATCTATGTTACAGCACTGGATATATGCTTATGTACACTGAGAAAAATCCATTATCCGGACAGCGGTATATTGTACAAATACAAGGATTCGTTATGTTTACTAAGGAAATCTGTACGGAGCGTACTTTATCCATATGCTACACAGGTATTGCCTTTTACCCGCTTAGATATTACATCATGTCGCTGCAGGATGTCTGACATCTAACAATCTTCTGTATTTTACATACGTATACGTATGTTAAATACTTCAGCTATATGTTATATACGTCCATCTGTGTGTGAGGTCCTGACCTCCTATAGACACCTCTTTCTTGCACCATAGATGACGTCATGAAACAACGGTCGTTTGCTTGCGAGTTGGTTTATAAACGAGGTTGTTTACAAACGGAAAAGAAGAGTGGAAGGAAACAAAAGCCTGGGTAAGTGCAATAGTAAACTATCACTTTAGTTAAATATTCCATTAATTATATATTCCTTTAGTATAACTTGCTTTAATATAGTACTAAACAAGTAATGTGATTTATGACTACAATTCTTACTATTGTAACTCGTTAATGGTTGAGGAGAAAGGAATGGGTTAATCTGAATTTTGAGAAATCTTTGAATATTAATGTTTTGTAACTTTTTACATTTCAATGTACTCAAAATGAATGTTATGTGTTTATTCATTCCTTTTTATATGTGACGGTTTATTACTTGATGGAGATTTACTACAGGACTGCTTAACATAATTGCTAAGAAACCGTTTTCAGCGCGAACATTTTCTTGTGTAGTGAATGAAGATTTAGGATTTAGATTTCTGGGCTTTCGGCATCAATGACCTTGTTAGCCCGTCACATGTGAGTTATGACGTCCCTCGGTGAGCACATTATCCGGGGAAAGGGAAGGAAGCAAACGGCCTGGGACCTATATGTTGGGTACCACCCGGCATTTGCCTGGTGTGAAATGAGGAAAACCCAAGAAAGCCTCATTCAGGATGGCTGGACTTAAAAGCTTTTGATACTTTTTCGAACGAGTGCCCCTACCGGAATCGAACCTGGGTCCGCTCGTACCGAAGGCGAGAGCGTTAGCAACTACGCTACGCGGAGCCACTTGTGTCTAGAACATTTATTTTTACTAGGATATTTGCAACAAAATTTATTTCATTTCTTTGTTTATTTTTCTTTTTCTTTTTGTTTTTTAACAATAAAACAAAACATATTTTACAGCCTCACTGAAATTTAAAAACAGCAGTCAGTTCTTTTTGTTTTGTTTTGTTTTGCTTGTTATGTTCTCTAGTTAACTAATGTTTGAGTTACTGAGAATTAAAACATTATTATTATTGTTTCATAATTTTCGAACCAAAAATTAGATGTTTTTCTTTTTTTCCTTGTGTTGACGTCATTGTGGCAAGTTGGGGTGTTTGTATCGTACCTTGGCATTAATTTGGTTACTAGCACTTAGTTTCAAGGTCATAAGTTGCAGACCGCTTGAAACAGCTACTACACAGCTTGAAGAGTTAGGAGTGTCAGGCGTTTGACTTGCAGCTTTCGTTACAGCGTCTAAATTGCAGTATTGGATTGCGTCCAGCTTCTATCGCTGGTAGAAAAGTTATATCGCATTCGTAATATGGTAAGAAATACAATGTAACAGTTAGGTATAGTATATATGACTAGTTTAATCAGTCGGAAATTACTCTGTTTCCTTGTCATATTCTTTGATTATGTTTAAGTACTGTGACTTCATAGTATTGTTTCACTATTTCTAGAAGGAATTAAGTATTAACGAAGTAAAGAATAAGCAGAAGCCCGCTTTGATTGACGTTTACTATTTCTCATACTTCATTGAGAATGTTTTGATCCCCAATTGCGCAAACTTCTAGTATATGTATGTATGTATGTGTGTGTGTGTGTGTGTTTCTTTTTTTTTTTTTTTTGTTGCTTACACTGCTTTAGAGATGAGCTCCTTCATGGCTAAGTGGTTAGCGTACGCGCCTTTGGTGTGGGAGACCCGCGTTCGATTCCCGGCGGGAGTGGTTCGGAGTCCATGTTAATCAGTAAGTCCACGTCTCATACAGCCTCGTTGCAGAAAAGGATATTAAAATCAACTCAGCACTGCTTTACAGATGGAGTTGTTTGATTCAGGGTTCGAATGAAGCTTTTTACGGGAAGCAGGCACGTAGCCGAGGGGTGGGTCCAGACCCCCCCCTTTGGATCCAGAAATGAAAAATATTAAGGAAAGATGAAACAGATGAATCAGCCTCAAAAATATAAAGCTACAAGAAGCGTTTGGTTACTCTTTCTTACGAGGAGCTTTGTGTGGAGGAAATGGGGGGGGATCAAGTTGAAATTGGATATTATTGTAACGGAACATTCCGAATTCCATCTAGCTCCATGTTAACCCTATGCAGCGGCGCAAATCTGTCTTCAACATTGAGAGGGACGCGTAAGACAGTTCTCATAATTTTTTTTAAAGATGTTCAAAATATTTATGAAGTTGAAAAACAATGCTGCGGAGGATCAGGGGAGCAGAGTTGTCTTCAAAATTGTGAGGCGGGCAGATTTAAGGCTTATTCTGGGGTGGGGACATCATTTCATCTTACTTTCCTTTGTGGCAATCGGACACAAATCATCACATTTCTCCCCCAAAAACGCATTTCAAATCGGATTATTGAGGGGAAAGTCCCCCCCCAGTTCTAAGATTGGAGGGGACATGTCCTCATCCCCCCGGGATTTGCGCCGGTAACCCTATGGACTAAAATGACGATCGATAAACCGGTTCTTTCAGATAGCCTGTCAGTTAGAACTTAAGCAATGCCCAGAATTACCAATAATATGAACCATTTTGAATTTCGCGGCAACACTGATCCATTTTATAGGATGTCTTTACTCCCGAAAGAGATCTCGTTGCTATCCTTGACGGCATTAAACTAAGATAAGAGAAATAGAAAGAAGACGAGAAGAACCGAGTTCGAATGACCTCGGAAGACTATGTCTTTGTTAATACTTTTTTCTATTCTTTTACGCAAGATTTCTTCATAATTCTTTAATTAAAATACTTACTAACATATCCTCATTTTATTGTCCTAACAAATCAATATGGATATGTTGTCAGTAAAATAGTTGAGATTGATCGATCCCCTGGTGTTCTAACCACAGTATTTCAAGTCACGCACCCCCTTCCATTACGAAATCCTGGCTAAACGAACGAATATATGCTACCAGTAAAATAGTTTAGAATGATCGAACCCAAACGAAGCAGGTAATTAACATTAGTACTAGGTATGTGTAGACTAAATGAGGTGATTTGCTTCGTGACCCTTCGAACAATGTACGAAGCGGATGCAAGCAGTTAGTATATGGAGTTAGCTTACCTAAATTTAGATTTCGCTTTCCGAAATCTTAATGGATGTATTAAGTGATTTCGTTACTTACACTCTCAATCTCTAAATACAAGGATTCAAAACACATTTTCGATTCCAAACTATGATTCTGCTAGACAAAGAAAGCATAGGCCAGTGTATGTTTTACTTCATTTTCATATACGTGCTTGTAGGTTTTCTCGGGGACTTGGTTTCCTCCCACTTTCTCATTCCACCAAATATTCCATAACCATTAACTTGCTTTAATCACCGTCTCCCTTAGCCTAACAGCATAATCGTGGGACATTAAACTCAAAGACTTTATTTTTATTTTCAAGTAATTACTTTTCTCTCCCTTATTTATTTTTAATTTAATTTCTCTTTCAATTTCCCTCTTTTAGGAACATGAACATAATTTGCAATTCTTTCTCATTATAATAACACTATTAAAAGTCTCATATGCAGCTCACCACGTTGGAACCCAGCGGAAACAGATGAACAACGAATATTGTCGAAAATATGTATTGCTTACAGCGGCGTAGCGAGCATTACAAGATTGGGAGGGGGATGAAACTTGAAATTGCCAAGTCTTGAATTTTTTTCTTAAAAAAATGTCAAGTCTTGATAAAAAAATGCCAAGTGTTTCGAAAATCTTACAAACCCTATGAAAAACTATTACAGCAACCTTATTTTCATATTCGTTCCATTCCATGCCCCGTCTGAGACAGGAATAAGATCAGCCCATGTTCCGCTCTCGAGTCCAATTTAACATCTAACCTCAGGATCATTATCATCACCCACGAAGCACAACTGTTAATTTGATAGCTCATGGCTATGTTAGGTAACCTCTGCCAGCTAATCTTCACGAGAACCTTTAAAGTTACAATCAGTTGTAGAAATGCATTTAAAAACGTAGAATAAGGTAGGTTATATTTACTGTTTGTGATGTAGGAGTGCCTAATTTACACATTAAACATTCAATTGAGGGGTTCAGTGAGAGACCAGGCTAACCTACATCCAGGTCAAGATTGAGATTTTGACGGAACAGCATACCAATGTCATTAATTGACCTTTGCCTCAGCCACTTGTCCATGTGGCTTGTCCTGAGTCAGGGGCGGATCCAGGGAAGGTCTATCGCCCCCAAGAAGAGGAAACTTTGTGTATTTTAATATAAAATAAAACCCACCCAGAGTTGAATCTCTTAAAAGTAGCTATAACTTGTAAGTAGTGGCATTACAACCCACCGCCCCCCAGTAGTCCATCCTGGATCCACCCCTGTTGTATACTAAGCCAGACTATGAATATCAGACGTATTCTTTGTAACGTGCTGTTTTCACTTGTTTCCTTTTCTTTCAGAAAGTTAAAATTGTCAGTTAGCCTAGTCTCTCGCTAAACTGTCAATTGTGACAAAACGCACCAATAACTGTTGATGCCAACTAAAACATACATATCCAAAGCCTACAATATATATCACATTATTTGAGTTTTTTTCTTTTTCTTTTTTTTTTCAAAATTGCTTGCAATGTTTTTCTTCGTGCCAAGCATCCGAATGTCATCTTGAATTCTGACCTTCTCATTTCACTACAATTCTTTGAAGTGTAAAACTGCGCAGCTTTTCTTGTTTTTTCCTTTCTCTCGCTCTCTTCAGTCCTTCAGTCTCCCCCACTTTGATTTCATGATTTCGCACTCGGATGAAAAGTATTAAACACCAAAACGGAAAAGTACTAATATATAACCTCTCTTTTAGTAGCCCATCCAACCACGCGCCCGGGGCACGTGCCTTGCTTGCTCGCCCATAGCTCTGTGAGCTATATAAGTAACATACAATGCGCGCGCATATGTAAACTTGGTGCCAGCTTTGATTCTCGCTGAGAGAGTATACATATAATGTTGGTTCGAATTCCATCAAAACCATAGGCTCATTTTTGTGTAACCTTGGTACTGAAGAAGACAGTAGACTTCAACAAATATTCCTGTCGGGCCTCGATGGCTCAGTGGTAAAGCGTTCACCTCTGGTGTTTGGGGTCTTTGATTTGATCCCAGCTCGCGCCAAGTAAACTTTGTGGTGGACAAACACCGTGTGAGTGGGTTTTCTCGGGGTTCTCCCGTTTCCTCCCACTTTCTTCATTCCACCATTTCATTCATTATATCATCATCAGCGTCTCCTTTAGCCTAGCCGGTATACCCGTCGCACGTAAAACTCAGATTTCAACAAATATTCCCTTTTCAGCAAGACATTAGGTTAAATTGGAAGCAACGAACTAGATCACATACTTCCAACTTCATTATTGATACAACTATTATATACAGGATGCATCAGAAGTCCCTTGTCATCCTTTCTGAAAACTACAGGGATGTAGTTTCATTGAATGCGAGATAAGAGATACACATTAGGCCCAGAGGGATACTTTCGGATTACATCACGCGGACGGTCGCCATCTTAGATTCGAAATTGTAATACGGATGATAAGTGGGTATTGTGATACATGGCCATGCACTAAAATGTTCTGAGGATGTCAAATGTGCAATCAGATATCATTTAACTTATTCTGGTGAAATGTTATTGGCAGTGAACCAAGTGAGACTATATGTAGTGGTATGTCATACCTTTCTGTTTTTTTTTTTTTTTTTCAGTAATAGAGACATACCGTTTCTGGTTTTTTAGTGATCAAGATATACCTTCAGGGAAGAATAAATGCTAAATACCTTTAATAAATCCATTTTTATATATTGACAAAGATTTTATTTCTCGCGTAGAAGTAACTTCTAAGTTGACAATACAATACTGACATTTTTTTTTACCTTTTTCTACCTTTTGTTTGTAAAATGAGGTGTTTTCAAAGAAGTTCATTAGTTTATATTTTGATGTGCCATATTGAATTGTTTCTTTCGTATGTTGGTATGTGTCGTCTTGTCTGAAGTCTTATAAGCGTCGTGGTTTGAGCGTGGGCGAATTTAGGGGATTGCAGTGGGGGCGAATCTTACGGGAGTTTGAAATACCCCTCATTCCAGTGTGTGGTCCAGGAGTTTTCCCGCTGGAAATTGTTAATATTAAAAGCCGGTTTTTGAGCACTTTCATGTATAATTCTCTGATACAAGGTAAGGGGCTATTTTTATTTATTTATTTATTTTTTTTTTCAGAAAGTTGTTCACGATGGATGGATCAGTCTCTCCATTTTTTTCTCCGTAACTAAACAGGCTTTCCAGTGGTTTTCAGACATTATGTAAATAGAAATGCAATCTTGTAGGCTTCACACTTCACTGGATTTGAACATTTAGATAGCCGATATGTCGAGTCAAAATCGTAATAAAACGCACCGCCTCTGATTGTTCCCACTTCGAACACATTTCCCTGTTATAGTCAGGGGTAAAAGCGAGGGGGAACGCGGGGGACACAGTTCCTCACCTCGAAAAACATGTACGGCGTCTCCCAGACCCTAAAATGGTACAATGGGCAAAGATAGGCAGGAGGAATGGCGTGGAGTGATGCCGCTACCTACCGTCCCCCCACCTTTTCAGGTCCACTTTTACCCCTGGTTATAGTATATGTTCCACATGTTCCTACTGAGCAATAAACATTTGCAGAAGCTTCTTCCAATTAATGTGGACACAAAGTACGGTATAGGGTCAAATTCGTGCACAGACGATGGCGATACTTTGTTCTAGATGATAAAAATTATGAATATTTACTGCACAAACCATAGGCTTAACATGTCCACAAAGCTAGAAATTGAACAGCGTTAGGTCCGTTGATCGGGCAGCCATTCAACTGCCTCTCGTCGATCAACCCATGTTTTAGGGAATTGTTCAAGTAGTGACGCACCACGAATCCATAATGAAGAAAGCGCCATGGTGTTGAAAAAACTGCGAGAATGTACCATCCTCGGGCATCGCAGCTCGCAATATCTATCCCTGTACGAGCGTGAGGTATTATTCCGCAGTTAATTTTATGGAATGAAAAAGTGACTGATTAGACGTATTCCTCATTTATCTGCCAACACCATAATTAATTTTCTTTGCGCTGGTCATGTTGGAGGGGTCTTGCACGCGGGGTTGTCAGGTGACCAATTGTGCATGTTCTGCTTATTAACCTTCCCATTTACGTAGAGGTCAGCTTCATCTGAAAAGAGTATTTGCATAAAAATGTTAGAGTTTAACCATAATTACTCGATAACTCGGTCACAAAACTGCACTTGGCGATCAAGATCGTTCTCGTGGAGATGTTGCTTCATTTGCATCTTGTACGGATGCACTTATACACGCGCAGACCCTATGACTCAACCCACATTGCATTAATAAATGACATGTGCTCCTTTGGGGCCACATCGAGAAGGAAGTCAGCACTGCCGTAGGCGTTGCTTCATCTGTAGCTGTCTACGATCCTCCGCTACGACGTATGTCCACGAATGTGCCCGTCTCCTCAAATTTAGTTAATTACTGCGACACTGCAACATGTAACACAGTCACATTGTGGATGATTCTGTTTGCAATCGGTAACCACTGCACAGGCACTCCTCCCGCCCCACAGTTTGCATATTTCGATACATTCCTCACGTTCTAACGGTATGGTTCTACATCTAGAAGAAAGAGATAAATACAACGTTAAATTGGCAATAACTTTTCACCAAATTAAGCTCCATGGAATCTGATTGCATATTTGACATACTGAGAAAATTCTAGCCCGTGGCCATATATATATATCACATTACCCACCAATTTATAACAAACAAATTTAATCCAAAATGGCGGCCATCTGTGTGAGTATTCCCAAACGGCCTAATGTATCATCCATCTCACATTCAATTAAACTACACCCGTGTAGAATTTAGAAAGGAACTTCGTATGATGTATACAGGGTGTTTCGAAAGTCCCCTGACACAGAGTAACTCTGTTATCCGAGTTACAACAAAATGTAAGAGGAAAAACCATTTCTAAATATGTTGTTTTCAATCTAAAGTGAACACTTTTTAAATCGGAGGAGCCGTTTGAGCTGTACTCTTTATGCGCTCAATGTGGAATGAAAATGCAATGTTACCATTTACCTGGACCCACAACATATGTGAATGAAGTTACTGTTTGAAATGGGCCATCGACATGTTAACGTAAAAGACAGTAACTTCATTCACTTATGTTGTGGGTCCAGGTAAATGGCAACGTTGCATTTTCATTTAACATTGGACGCATAAAGAGTGTACAGCCAAACGACTCATCCGATTTCGAAAATTCCTTCAACTTACATTGGAAACATCATATTTAGAGAAGGTTTCCCAATTACATTTTGTTGTAACTCTGATAATAACCGAGTTACTTAATGTCAGGGAACTTTTGAGACACCCTATATATCTTATGGAATATATGTTTGATGTCCCTATAACTGTAGTATAATTTTGTTTAAATTTACAAGTTATTACAAGTAGATTCTGACTTACATGCGTAAGAGTTTGTATGTAACTAACTAATGAATTCTATTTCATGAAATTTCCATTGAAATATTTAACACAAAATCTTTTATATTCGTGCTTAGTGACTTGGCTTTGGACTGCAACTGATTATTGTACCCCATTATTGCTTGAGAAGAAAACCGATGTCCGAATCTTCATTTGGAGAAACCAAAGTTCTATTGGAATGCTGAGGATTGCAATTATTAATTTCTAGACTTCAAGGTGCGTAAATTATATCTAGGTATATTCTGTGTTTATTGTTATAATTACTATTATTGGGTTTAGAATCAATCAAGTACTTCATGATATTTTAGAGGGATCAAGATGGCTGCCAGATAGATAAATATTTGAGCGTCAGGCCCTTATTTCTTTTCAATTTTATATTTAATCAATGTCTATTTTTCCCCCTCATTATTCCACCAAATCGTATTCCAAGATCATCAATTTTCAATACTCATTTGTGACTGTCAGCATACACAGCATAACCGTAGGACGTAAAACAAAGATTTATTTTTATTTTTCGTTTTCATGTCTTTTCTTCATAGCTGTGAAAAATAACGCGTTCAACATCATAAATTTGTATGCTACTTGCCTGCATTCGAGCGCAGTAATAAACTATTTGGACATTACGAAGCAAAGCAGGTCTACTTTGCAGTTAGCATAGTTTTGAAAGGATGTGACATAATGATATTGGTGTTGCGATGTTCAGCACCGTAGCTAATTAAACAGTGCTAGTAAATAAATCTGTAACAATTGTATTGGTGTTTAGCTTACATGACCTCCAGACAGGCCATTTTTTTTTTACAACATATTGTTACTTGTACTCTATATGAGGGGCCGCGGTGGCTCAGTGGTAGAGCGTTCACCTCTGGTGCTTGGGGTCCCGGGTTCGATCCCAGTCCCCGCCAAGTGAACTTTGTGGTGGACAAACACCGTGTGTTCTCGGGATTGTCCCGTTTCCTCCCACTTTCTTCATTCCAACATTTCATTCATTACTCATCATCACCGTCTCCTTTAGCATACCCGGCAAAAACGTGGAACGTAAAACTCAAAGATTTCATTTCATATAAACTTTGGTGCAAAGTAACCCCATAGATGAAGACATTTTGCACCACATACAAAAAAGTATGTTCAACATACTAACATAATGTTTGTCTGCAATGTTTTCTCTCCTGTATTTATACATTTCACTTTTTACACAAAACTGCATGCAGTCTACAAATATTGATGTTGGAATTATGGTACCGGTATCAGTACTTAGTATGAATTATCGATATTTGTAAAGAAAATTATGTATTTTCTGGTACCGAAATAGGAGCCACATTCTGATAGTTTAGCATGACCCACAAAAATGGCAACTGAAAAACAGAAAAAATCTCCGTGAACAGATTTGCCTTGGTTGCTCTTTATATCCAAGAATATCATCTCAACCGTAATCAGTGGAAGATTTACGGGATTTGGGGCTTTCAGGCTGAAGCCCACCCAAATCGCAGGATTTCTTTTTTAAAAAATCTAATTATTCATTCCTATGCGTATGCCCGTCAAGCCCTTCAAAAAGTCTAGTGATTTCTAAATAAACGAAGTATTTCTGTGTGAAGTCCCTCTCAAACTATTCTTCTGAATCCGCCGCTGTTCGTAATTTATTTTCCAACAAGAAATCCATTTCGACATCTACCTAAAGAGGAAATTTTCCTAAAGTTAGACGGGAGGAGGTGCCAGTAGTAAGAATTTCCCATTTAAGGGGTTACGTTGACCCGGTGCAAGTAACCACGATTTGAGGCTCAAAACAGCCTTCTCCCAGTGTTATTTTTTCTATGACTTTACAATGTTTCACCCTTCAGTTTCAACTATTGCTTGGAAGTCCCATCATACACAGTAGAATTCTACGAAACCGACTTAACTTTGACGGAAATTCTTGTAGGTGATATCTTCCAAATTTTGTCTGCATTTACAGTGAGTGCTTTCCATACCTCTACAACAACAAACCCTTCAGGTGATTAGAACTGATGTTAACCGCCAACATTATAGCCAAAATCCAGTTAGATGTTCTATCTTACGGTGGCAGTTGAAACTTTCTCTTTACAGTTCATGGGTTTACCGACGGAAGACTGTGTAACTTTTTTCGTATTTTGTGCGAAGTTAACCCTGAAGTGCAAAGTAACTAGGGATGGTATCGAGACGAGACGAGACGAGACTTTGTACAGTCTCGGTCTCGTCTCGGTTTAAAAATAGCTGTCTCGGTCTCGGTCTCGTCTCGAGTCAAAAATCGCCGTCTCGGTCTCGTCTCGGTCAACAAATGCTTGTCTCGATCTCGGTCTCGGTCTCGAGGGTCAAATCTCGGTCTCGTCTCGGTCTCGTCTCGAAAGTCTCGAAATAAAAAGGTGAAATTAAAATTATAAAAGCATTATTATTGCAAAGTCTGTAGTTTCTGCTCCTTATTTTTGGCCTTATTCTTGACTTAGAATTATAGTATGGTGTACTTCTTCAGAGCTAATTTGCTAGTGCTGATGCCTTCCATGCGTGTGTTCCAGTTTCAATCATCAGTGTGTATATCATATCTGGGATAAAATTCTAATAGTAATCCATATTTCACTTTCAGCAAAAAACTTACTCATATGGCCTCAGTACTTCCTATACAATTAAACTCTATTAAATTAACTTCAGTATATACAGTAGTTTATTTCCTTCCTTAGAATAAGAATTGTTTAATACATCCTAACGGATAACGCAACACATAGCAGCATGAATGTATTTAATCGTACCGCAATTGAAATTTTACAATTTCTCATTTATTATCCAATACATTCTGTTTTGACTGTCATTTTAAAAACATGATATAACGTTCATTATCTGAACAAATAGGGTAAATTATTACTACAATATATTTTGTTTAAAATTGATCAAATGCTTTATTACCGTTTCACATTTACGTGTTTAATTGGCACCTTATAACACGAAATTCCTGAACTTTGTGGTGGGAGCTACGGCACTCATCTTCGCTATGTGTTGCCTCGGGTTGCATCACGAAACAAGTTAGATTCAAAGTCAGATGTTTCGCATAGTTCGCGTCTAAATTTAAGTACATTCTGTTCCTTATACAAGTTCCTAAAGTTGTAATGCATTACATACGCATGCGTATATCCACTGCCGTAACGTAGATTAAGCTTATTCCTGAGCTCTTAGCGGTGCATGTGATCTTTATTCGAGAAAACCAATCGTGCGCTCATTACGTTGAAATTTTATATTGATTGAAAATTCCTTGCGAAACATGAACATACATATAATATAAGTATATAGGTAATTCGAGCTAGCTGTACCTATTTTCTCTCTCTCGCCATAACAAGTGATTCTTAACTTTCTAGTTTTCTTTTGTATTCATTTTCGTAGTTTTTTGCAGCAACATGAAGTATTAAATAGTCAAAAATATATATATATATTTCGCTGTATGACTTTCGTTAAATTTTGGATCCAATTTTACCCTACCTTACCTAGTAAATTTATACTATACTGTATATATATATATATATATATATATATATATATATATGAACATTAGTGGTAGACTATGTTAAGTCACTTTTTGGTCAAATTGAGTAAGAATACTTTTTTTAATAGACTATGTTCTTTCTAATGGTGTAATAATGTAAGTCTAAAGCCATCTTACTACTTTGTAACTACTTAGTATAGTTTGAAAAACAGTACTATAGATCTTAGTTAAGGAACCGGTTTTCGCTTCTCCTGTAAAATTACGAAATTATGACTTGGTTTAGTTTACTTCTGAGGTCTCGATATAAAATCATCACCATCATCATAATCAAGCATTATTAATCCACTGCTGGATGAAGTCTTCCCAAGTTTTCTCTATAACTATCTATCTTGGGTAATTCTTTTCCAGGTTACTCCCCAGTGGTTCCTGATTTTGTCACAATTTCTTGTATGCGGACATTTCCTAGGCTGTTTTTGTCACGTGGTATCCAATCTAAAATTGTTTTCGTCTATCGATCATAATTTCGTCTTGCAATATGTCCATCACATTTTCCGGTCTATTTTAAACATTATTTCATTAGTACCAGTCATTAGTTGCCAAATAATTCATTTCTATATATTTGGGCTACAAATAGTTCATATCCTCTACTTTTGGAGCACAGACACGCTACTTTTTGATCTTCGGATCTGGCAACACTGACTCAATTATTTAAATCAACACAATGTAAGAACCCCCATTTGCTGTAATGGCTAGTACGCTTGATTTTGGTTCACATGGTACCGAGTTCGATTCCCGGTGGCGGTAATGTTCAACGACCGAAGTTTTTCGGATTCCACTATGATCAGTAACTCCACGTCTCCTTTAGGCACCCTAGCATAATCGTGAGACGTTAAACTAAAACAAAACAAATATCAACACAATGTGTATTACTAACTGTAAGTCTTTGAATAATTGCATATAGCTATATGGTATGGATCGAGTTTGAGGTGGTCGGTGGTCAAACTATAACAAATGAAATGCAGTTAGGGTGTAATTAAAATTTTAATAAAGCAGTGTTTTAATCTAAAAAATACACCAGGCCTAAGGCTTAGGGAGAACAACTAGTGCTACTGAAAAGTTGTCAGTTACGTTTAATTTCAGTTACAATTTGCTTTCATATGTATTGCTAGAACGAAAACTTTGACATTAACATTATAAATAGCCCAAAGACTATGAAAAACATCATGATTTGAAAAAATTCTTGCACCATAAAACAAATTACGAGTAATTTTAAAATATTTTACAGTTTAGCTACGTTTATTTACACTATATTTATAATAATATTTAGCAATTTATTTAAGTTCGCAACATTGCTTAAAATAATGTAACTGCGACTTGTTGTAATTAAAACTACTGAACACTAATGTTATAATGATCCTGCCATTTGAGTTATTAGAGATCTCCAAAATGTTGATGTTAGTGATATGTATTGTCCTTTGTTACACTGAATAATATATGTGCTTTTGTGGTTTAATTTAATATCTAAATTAGAAATATGTAGAGCTCTTTCGTGGGTAAGCAGTTAGCCTATGGCGTGAGAGACCCGGGTTAGATTCCCGGCGGGAGCTCATGTGGTTTAGATTCAACTTTAATCAGTACGTTCAGTCTCATATAACCTCGCTGCTGAAAGAGGCGTTAAACTCAATTGAAAAATGGAATAAAATTGTTGAGTTTTACGTCCCACGGTTATGCCGGTTAGGCTAAAGGAGACTGTGATGATGAGATATGAATGAAATGGTGGAATGAAGAAAGTGGGAGGAAACTGGAGAACCCCGAGAAAACCCACGCACTAAACTAAATTAACTGAACAGAAATATGTAATATCAAACGTAGTGCAATTTGAGAAATTACAACTTTATGTTGCGTTGGCAACATTGCTTGTTTATCTAGTGGTATTGAAGAGTATCTAGAATAATTTCCTCTTCCATATTTCACACAGCATGTTAAAAAAATTCAGCATTTTTAATATATATGACTATTATATATAACTAGATGAAATACCCATTTTTCGCATGGGACCAGTATTTGGAACTCAATACCTGTGGGAGTATCACTATCTCAGCAACCGCGAAAACTATGTACTTGACACTAATATCGGTCATTTTGTATTATTTTTACATGTCTCGGTACCCCCTCCCCAGCAGGTGAACCCCGGCCCGTAGCACTGGTAGCTGAATTTGAAAGTCATGCTAATGGAAGTGACACCATTGATCTCAGCGACCGCAAAAACTATACATTTGACACTAATATCGGCCATTTTGGATTACTTTTACATGTCTCGGTATCCCTTCTGTGAACTCTGGCCCGCAGCTGAATGGGGTGAATTTGGAGGTTAATGCGATCGGAGTTTCACCATTGATCTCAGAAAACGCGAGAACTATTTGACACTAATATCGGTCATTTTGTATTATTTTTACATCTCGGTACTCCCCTCCCCCGCAAGTGAACCACGGCCTGCATGCACTGGTAGCTGACTTTGAAAGTCATCGCTAATGGAAGTATCATCATTGATCTCAGCGACTGCGAAAACTATGTATTCGACACTAATATCGGTCATTTTCTACTACTTTTACATGTCCCGGTAAACGCCCCTCCTGATTCAAAATTAAAAAAAAAAAAAAAAAAAAAAACGCTTCTTCTTGGTCTGAGGCCTGGGACATGATACTTGTCACCCAAATTTCGTAACTCTTGGACTCTCGTCTGGTCCCCAGGCCGCACACAGGCAATCAGAAAGACAGGCACGGAGACACACAGACAAACAAACTCTTCCTTTTACTTATATTAGATATGATATAGGCTACAGGCGAGGATCTAAGGGGAGTGTATATATACAGTGGCGGATCCAAGGGAGGGACTATAGGGGCTATAGCCTCCCTTGACGCTCAGATATACACAGGATAAAATGGGCTTCAATCCTGTTTTACACTGGATAAAACAGCAAAATATGGTTTAGCCCCTCCCTTGATCATATCCTGGATCCGCCCCTGTATATATATATATATATATATATATATATATATATATATATATATATATATATATATATATATATATATATATATATATATATATGTTGAGAGAGGGAGAGAGAGACAGAGATGACTATACACATCAGCAGTGGATTTTGTTTCGGGAGAGGCTTGAGAACGAGTAAGAAATATTTGTGTTGTACGTGCAATGCGAAAAAATGATCACAAATCTATTTCGGGAAGGGCTTCAGCCCGATAGCCATCCCCTAAATACGCCACTGAACATTAGTCAACTGTTCCCATATTACCTAATACAGCAACGAAAGAAATTTTGAGTAAAGGTCAATCTTAATAGTTGTCTATACCAATATTCGAGACGAGACCGAGACTTTCGAGACTGACCTAAGTCTCGTCTCGGTCTCGTCTCGATTTATAGAGCTCCGTCTCGGTCTCGGTCTCGTCTCGGTAGATAAAAGGCCGTCTCGGTCTCGGTCTCGTCTCGGTATTCAAAAGGCCGTCTCGGTCTCGGTCTCGTCTCGATAATTCGAGACGATACCGAGACGAGACCGAGACTAGTCTCGGTCTCGGTACCATCCCTAAAAGTAACCCCGTCTTAAGGTACTTACAGATTACCTAGGTAGTTAGCAATTTTCACATTCTTTTTTAAGGTGGTAACAGTTGGAGCCAAGCGATGTGCGATATTTCGATCGAACGATTAATATTTTCAAATATCAAACTATCGATATCGAAATTTTTGACCAATATATCGATGTTTTTGATCTTTATCAATTTCTATATTTTCGATTTTTGATATTGCTTATATTTTGATATTGCTGTATTTTTTGATATTTCGAACAAGTTTCAATAGTATTTCAATATCGATTATCTATTTCAAAATTTGGATATCACAAAGCCCTATCGAAACCCCTCCGAAATTGAAGTTTTTGGCTATGGCCTGATTAGGGTTGCGCACGGCACGAGACTAGACAGAATTTTTGTTACGAAATTCGAGACGAGACATAGCTCTTCCAATAGAAACAGATACAGATTTCGAGAGGAGACAACTTTCGCGACATCTTTGCGAGAGGTGACAGTCTCAAATCATTTCTCGTGCGCACTCCTAGCCCATATCGTGCGTTATCAAAAAGCATGTTAATGAGAAATAACAACATGTAAATACAATATAGGTAGTTAAAAACATTTTTGTTTTCATTCTTCAGTAATGCATTATTATTAACCTCAGTATTTTATAGTCCATTCTTAATCTTAAGGTGATGTATAATTAAGTTTTGAATTCGGTTAACTTATTTTGTTTCTCAAATTGTTTTAAAAATGTATGTACAAACATGTTTATTTTCATTCTTGAGTGCTTAAAGTCACTATAGTTATTAAACATAGTATTTAATATTGTACTCTTAACGTTAAAATAATATACAGTTAACTTTTGAATTCAGTTAACATTTTTCTTACTGAAATTGCTTTAAAAAAGTATGTAAAAACGTTTTTATTTTCTTTCTTGAGTGCCAAAAGTGATGCACAGTTATTAACATTAGTACTTTATACTCTATTCTTAATTTTAAACTGATAAACAGTGCGTTTCTGAATAAATTATGTCAAGTTATTTGAGTGACGAACACTGGTAGAAAATCCTGACTACTACTGGAACATTTTGATTTTAAGCTTACGACTACTGGTGCAAGGATTTTAAAATATTGTTTTTCCTTCAACGGCTACTCCTTTTTGAATTCTGACTACATGGTCATTATAGGAAGGATCAGTGAGTCTTTCCAACTATGGTACAGCTCCGACAGATTCACGATGCTCAGAGAAGAGACAAAATAGTATGTTTTCAACCTTAAAGTGAGAACCACTGGCGTTTTTACCCTGCTATGCAAAAGTAAGTGGGTACTCTAAGGGGGTTCTAATGCGGTACCTAATTTCTGCATTTTAGATATATGGAAATGCATGTGTCTAAAATGTAAAGAACTGATATTTGTTTACTGAAAACTGCAACTCGGTAAGCCTTACGGATACCGAGATATGGGAAAATAAAGAGCGACACGATATGTATGTGGGGCTTGATGCTTGCATACTTGAAGGTACAATTTGGAAAATGAATCAAAATATGACTAACGCTTTCAAGATATTGTCAAATAAAGGGAGGACCAATACAAGTATGGGATTTTCGTGTTAGATGATAAAATTTCCGAAACCGGTCATGGAAAGTTAATAAGCACCAGTAGCAATTCCATCTTCAAGTAATTAGATATTTCCATGGGGTGTTAGAACATCTTACAGTCTACTAAGATTAAATTTTAAAAGCTTTTGAAAATATAACTTGACATTTGTAAAGAGTATTAGAAATATGTAAGTATAAATATGTTTACCTAAAACTTCCAGCCAGTACATCTAACATATAGAGAAACACCGTAAAATAAAAGAGTATGAGATGTTGAAACTTCGGAAAAACTATTGGTCCCAACAAAATTAAATAAGATGGTACTTTCTATGGGTTAAGTGAGTACCTCATTACAATTTCGATGGAAAGATTAGTTCTAGGTTTTCTTCAGGCAGTTCCAAAGGTTCATCGAGCTGTGTAAGAGAGTAAAAATTCCCTGTGAATATCTAATATAGTAACCAAAATATAACGAGTCATATGTTTTATGACGTAAAAATAGAGATCTTTTAGGATTTGTACTTCTGGGTCTTTGCTATAAGAAAGAAATTCAAAAACCTACTGTATATACCTTAATAGACAACTAAATCAGTGAGGACACAGTAACTTCGTGGTGGGGTGTTTACCTAGTATGTTTTGCAGAAACTACACTGGAGTATTCTCTTAATCCACAGAGATACGATCACACTTAACTGCCCATTTAATTTTAAAATGAAATTAAAGCAAATGAATGTTGATGATAGAATTGATGGAGTGCAAAGGTGGGAGAAAACGGGAGTACCCCGAGAATACCCACGAATACGATGTCGACTACAAACTGACTTGGCCGCGAATCGAACCAGGGACCCAATACACCAAAGGTACGCACTCTACCACTAAGCTACCGTGCCTGCACCCATTTAATTGTCTATTAAGGTATATACGGTAATTTTCTGAAATTTCTTCTTCTTACACCAAAGACTCAACAGTACAAATCCATGTGGGTTTCCATTTTTACGACGTCATAAAATACATAATTACTTATATCTCGGTTGCTATATTAGATATTGACAAAGATCTATATTAGATATTTTCATTCTTTTTGTACGCTAGGAATTATCACGCTTGGATTTACCCGAAGAAAACTTCGAGCTGAATTAATCTTTCGATCGGAATTGCCCTGACGAGTGTGAGGTACTCACTTCACCCATATAAGTACCATCTTATTTAACTTTTATTAAGATCAAAAGTTGTTTTATGAAATTTCAAGATCTAATACTCTTTAATTTCACGGTGTCTCTCTAGCTGTAAGATGTACTGGCTGGAAGTTTTGGGTAACTCTATTCTCTTTTCTAATACTCTTTACAAATGTCAAATTATATTTTCCAAAGCTTTTAAAACTTAATCTTTTTAGATCCATGATGTTCTAAAACCCCATGGAAATACCCAGTTACTTTAGAATGAAATTGCTACTGGTGCTTATTCAGATTTCATGACCGGTTTCGGAAATTTTACCACCTAACACCAAAACCCCATAACTGTGTGGGTCCTCCCTTTATTTGACAATATCTTGATAGCCATTAGTCATATTTTCATTAATTTTCTAAACTGTACTGTCAAGTATTGAAGCCCAACATACCTATGTTTTTCTTATTTATTTCACCATATTTCGGTAACTGTTAAACGTACCGACTTGCGGTTTCGGTAAACACACACCTGTAACGTTCTTTATAAGTTTATTAAGATATATTTTAGAATGTTTAGAAATGGGAGGTCTGTGAATGCCATAGTACCCGAAAACCCCCATAAGGACGTGAGTGTAGTGTATTGAGTTGAAACTACTTTTGAGGTTGTTGTTAGCCCTCAGTAATTACGTTTTCGAAACTGCACAATCTGGTACGCAAACCTCACACTTCTATGGTATTGTTCTTTATTTTCCCATACCTCGGTATCCATAAGGCTTACCGAGTTGTGGTTTTCTGTACTAAACAGATATCAGTTCTTTACATTTTAGAGACATATATTTCCACATATCTAAAAATGCAGACATTAGATACCCCATAGTACCTCGAACGCCATTGGGTACCCACTTACTTTTGCATAGTAATACATTTCGAGTTGTTCAGCATCAATAAACACTTTTTTTTTAATTAATCGTTTTTCTACCAGAAACCCAAAAGTCCATACCTGACCGAACAGATTTTGTCCATTTAATTTTAAAAAATGTTAAATATTTTAAAATGTAACATTTTAAATATTTTTTGGATTTTTGTTTCAGGTATTTCATGTATCAAAACAAAACCAGGATTCTGTATGAAAGACAGCGAAAAGAAGCAGTGTAATTTGTGGCTAAAAGCACGTCCTTTCTGAAGACAGACCCGATTATATTTACATTCTTTTGTACGAATATGTAACCTTAATAAATATACTGCTCCACAAATTATTTCCTTCTTCCATAAATTAGAATAAATGTATGTCTGTTTAAAGAAAATGTTTGTTAGCGTTAAGTCCTTTCAACTCTTTTTCTCTGTAAATAAGAACATTATACCTTGCAACATTTTTTTATCATTGTGCAATTCCGATTGGATAAAGTATCTGCACGAAGCACTATTATTTCAGACATACATTAATAACTAATGTATTGTTCTGTGAATAAGGCAATGGTATAGTGAACATGTTTTAACATAAAATCTGTAACTCAGCTTTTCAGTAGTCAACTTTATTGAGAATCCGAAGAAAGAAAAAAAATGCTGGACTTAACAACGAATTTCAAAATTATTTTTGTTCGAATTCTGGACTAATCCAAATTATCCAGAGAAATCATTTATGTTGCTCTCTACAGATGTATCCTTTATCCAAATCGTATGAAAAGGAGACTTCATACATCGCTATATTTTGTATGAACTATGTTTCGTATTTATTTAATATCTTTGTACCTTTCTCTAGTGTTGACAAGGCCGCAAGTGTCAATCGAATAATTTAGTGTTTCACTCATGTAACCTTGTGACTAACGTACGTCCTGTCGGTATATATATATATGTTACTGGGTTCGATTAGCGACAAACAATTTTTAGCGTTAAAAAAATACAAAAATCTACACGCAATGAGATACGATGATCTTTGCCTCATAGACAATACCAAGCAACTAACGGTACTGAGTGTGGTTGAGTTTACTAGTGGTATTATCTGGCTATAATCAGTGTTCCGAGAGCTATACTTCTTTTTGTACTCTGAATTGCAAACTTTGATATAACCGTTTTAAATTATTTTATATCTATCTATCTATCTATCTATCTATATATATATATATATATATATATATATATATATATATATATATATATATATATATATATATATCATATAAAATTGTAAACTAGAAACTTCCGAGTAGTTCTGAGAATCATCGCTCTTTCTTTAAATAATTTATGAGACTATTACACTGCTCGTTACTTAAAATGTTGAACTAAGAAGAATACATCCAGGAAAGTCCAAATTTGCAGAATGTATAGAGCAGGGAAGGATAAATATGTTTGGTCGATGGCTGCACAGCTTCTCATACCTGTGAACTCCGCCAGCTACAGTTGATGAACTGTGGCATTGGATCGTAAGACGCATGGCTTACCATACTAGAAGAGAACATCCTCTCGATGTCTCGCTGTGTTACAGTCGTTCTGGTTGTCAATGTTGGGTCAGTTCTGCTCCTTTGTCACCACGTTGTGACACAGCGAAAACAGCGGTAAGTTTAACCCTTAACGTACCAAGCCTAAGTCGTCAAAGTTGTTTACCAAGCTGGAGTCTTCTGGAGACCCCAAGTATTATTTTAATTTTTCAACATAGTATTGCAGAGGGTTACTCCAACTATTATTTTTTGGATGTCTAGAAGCATACTTAAGTTAAATGAACATTGTTGACATCAAATATTATGTATATTTGAGCACTATTCAGTTCTTCATACAATTTTATATTTTTGTGTTCGTAAATCTGAAACACAGGTTTAACAATGGAGTTTTTACATTTTCAAGTGTGTTTTTATTTTTTGTATTTTTTAAAGAAACGAGTCGTTGATCTAATCATGTAATTAATATCTCAAAGGGTTGCAGGATACATATAAAAATTGAGAATAAATTGATTCTTATGATTGCGGCAGTATCACTAAATATCACTCTCTGGGGTCCCTAGAGTACCCCGCTTGGTATGTTAAGGGTTAAGCATATTCGACACTTACTATTAGCTATCGGCTTGGGAACTTTGGCGTAGCTACCCTGTCTCCCTGACGTTGCATTTTTAATGGCGAGTACTGTGTAGGAATCATCTTGTGAGGGAACACGTTTTCAGCTGACACCATGTTTTTAATTATAGCGTCATTTAAAAAATAACTTATCTGTTAATTAAAATGTGCAGAGAAGTTATTTCTGGAAAATCCTATTCACGCCTCTTGTGGTAACAACTTCTGCATTTTGGAAGAGGATATTATTAAGGAAAAGAATGAGGTAAAGTCGTCTTTATATAGTACACACGGAAAAGAAAGTATTTGACAGTTGACAAATTTTCTTTTGCCAATAACTCGGGAACAAATGAATTAATTTGGATCTTTTTGTTGTTATTCTTCGAATAGTTATAACTTGACAACCTGCCAAAGTCGGTACTCTAATAGGTTAATTTATTGTTGAGTTTTTAGGAAAACAAATTTTGTCAACTGAAGAATATTTAATTTCGTGACTGTACAAGCAATGGATGATAATGGCTTAATAAATGAGTGTACGTAAGTTTGTTTGAGTTTGAACATGGGATTGTACATGGCTGTGCATTTTGCATTATTATTGAAGTGCTGCAACTAAGTTATTGCAAAAGGTATGATAAATTCTTACAGTAATATTGTCACATATTGATTTACTCTGTATGAAAACTAAAATATTTTAACATATGGTTAACCTCCTTTGTGCCAATAATTTTAAAATTAACGCTTATGCCACTTTTCAATCTTGGCTTTGCAGTAGCTTTCCAAAGAATTAGCAGGAAGTCCAAACTTACACCCTGCAGGTAAATACATTTCTCAAGACAGTTTCACTGCTCCAAACTAAGATTGAAAAGTGTAGTATTTTTAATTTTATTATTATTGGCACAAAGGAGATCAACCATATTTTAAGCTATTTTTGTTTCCATACAGAGAAAAACAATATGTGACAACATTACAGTAAGAATGTATCATGCATTTCTCAGTATGTTGCAGCACTTCAATAACGGTGCACTATACGTACAATCTAGATCCTGAATATGTCCAATCTATATATTACAACAAGGCAATACGTATTCGATACAGGTAAAATCCGTATATTTCATAGGGACAACCTATAAGGTACATACATCCAATCCATACATTACATATGGCCAGCCTGTACGCGACATACGTATAATCTGTATGCTGCATGCACACAGTCTGTAAGCTGCATATGTGCACTCTGTATGGTGCATACGGATATTCTGTATGCTGTATCGGGACAAGCTGTGTGCGACATAAGGAAAATCTGTATAATACATACGTACATGACGCATACTGTATCTAGTCGTACGTACGGGGCACAAGTACAATATAGATGCTGCCTCGGGGTTGAACGCAAGAAACACACGTACAGAACGTATATTGCATACTTCTTGAAATTATGCTCCGTCCTGATAGTCAGTGAGTGTCGTCATTATTAACCCACATGCTACATACGATCGTGACGTCACAAAGCTAGATATTACCTCCGTATATACTTGTTACTGCAGATGACGTCACACGAATGACGTCATTGCACTTATGCTGACAGTATGTATAATACATACTTTTTCAGCTATACGTTTGCTGCAGGATGTTATATACGGTTGTACGTTAAGTCCGGAAACTACAGGAATTACGAATGTAACCTACGTTTTTAAGTATGCCACCTACATTTTTTTCTCTCAGTGTAATACATTACAACTTTATGAACTTGTATAAGGAACATAATGTACTTAAAGTGAGACGCGAACTATACGAAACTGAATCTAACTTGATTGGTGATCCAACCCGAGACCACAGATAGCAAAGATGAGTGCCGTAGCTCCCACCACAAGGTTAAAGAAGTCCCTGTTTTAAAGTGTCAATTAAACACTGATATGTGAAACAGTAACAAAGCATTTGGTCAATTTGAAACAAAATATAATGTAGTAATAATTTACTCTATTTGTTAAGATAATGGATGTTATATTCTGTTCCTAAATTACCAGTCAAAGCAGAATATATTGGATAATAACTGAGAAATTGTAATTTCAATTTCAGCGCGATTAAATACATTCGTACACTGAGAAAAAAAATGTAGGTGGCATACTTAAAAACGTAGGTTACATTCGTAATTCCTGTAGTTTCTGGACTTAACGTACAACCGTATATAGCATCCTGCAGCAAACGTATAGCTGAAAAAGTATGTATTATACGTACTGTCTATATAAGCGCAATGACGTCATTCGTGTGACGTCATCTACAGTAACAAGTATATACGGAGGTAATATCTAGCTTTGTGACGTCAGGATCGTATGTAGCATGTGGGTTAATAATGACGACACACACTGACTATCAGGACGGAGCATAATTTCAAGAAGTATGCAATATACGTTCTGTACGTGTGTTTCTTGCGTTCAATCCCGAGGCAGCATCTATATTGTACTTGTGCCCCGTACGTACGACTAGATACAGTATACGTATTGTACGTATGTATTATACAGATTTTCCTTATGTCGCACACAGCTTGTCCCGATACAGCATACAGAATATCCGTATGCACCATACAGAGTGCACATATGCAGCTTACAGACTGTCTGCATGCGGCATATAGATTACACTATGTCGCGTACAGGCTGGCCATATGCAATGTATGGATTGGATGTATGTAGCTTATAGATTGGCCATATGAAATATACGGATTTAACCTGTATCGCATACGTATTGCCTTGTTGTAATATATGAACTGGACATATTCAGGATCTAGATTGTACGTATAGTGCACCATTATTGAAGTGGTGCAACATACTGAGAAATGCATGATACATTCTTACTGTAATGTTGTCACATGTTGTTTTTCTCTGTATGGAAACAAAAATAGCTTATAATATGGCTGATCTCCTTTGTGCCAATAATAATAAAATTAAAAATACTACACTTTTCAATCTTAGTTTAGAGCAGTGAAACTGTCTTGAGAAATGTATTTACCTGCAGGGTGTAATTTTGGACTTCCTGCTAATTCTTTGGAAAGCTACTGCATAGCCAAGTGTTGAAAAGTGGCACAAGAGTTACTTTTAAAATTATTGGCACAAAGGAGGGTAACCATGTGTTAAACTATTTTAGTTTTCATACAGAGTAAATCAATATGTGACAATATTACTGTAAGAATTTATCATACCTCTTGCAATAACTTAGTTGCAGCACTTCAATAATAATGCAAAATGCACAGCCATGTACAATCCTATGTTCAAACTCAAACAAGACTTACGTAAAGTCATTTATTAAGCCGTTATCATCCATTGCTTGTACAGTCACGAAATTAAATATTCTTCAGTTGACAAAATTTGTTTTCCTAAAAACTCAACAATAAATTAACCTATTAGTGTACCGACTTTGGCAGGTTGTCAAGTTATAACTATTCGAAGAATAACAACAAAAAGATCCAAATTAATTCATTTGTTCCCGAGTTATTGGCAAAAGAAAATTTGTCAACTGTCAAATACTTTCTTTTCCGTGTGTACTATATAAAGACGACTTTACCTCATTCTTTTCCTTAATAATATCCTCTTCCAAAATGCAGAAGTTGTTACCACAAGAGGCGTGAATAGGATTTTCCAGAAATAACTTCTCTGCACATTTTAATTAACAGATAAGTTATTTTTTAAATGACGCTATAATTAAAAACATGGTGTCAGCTGAAAACGTGTTCCCTCACAAGATGATTCCTACACAGTACTCGCCATTAAAAATGCAACGTCAGGGAGACAGGGTAGCTACGCCAAAGTTCCCAAGCCGATATCTAATAGTAAGTGTCGAATATGCTTAACCCTTAACATACCAAGCGGGGTACTCTAGGGACCCCAGAGAGTGATATTTAGTGATACTGCCGCAATTATAAGAATCAATTTATTCTCAATTTTTATGTGTATCCTGCAACCCTTTGAGATATTAATTACATGATTAGATCAACGATTCGTTTCTTTAAAAATACAAAAAATAAAAACAAACTTGAAAATGTAAAAACTCCATTGTTAAACCTGTGTTTCAGATTTACGAACACAAAAGTATAAAATTGTATGAAGAACTGAATAGTACTCAAATATACATAATATTTGATGTCAACAATGTTCATTTAACTTAAGTATGCTTCTAGACATCCAAAAAATAAAAGTTGGAGTAACCCTCTGCAATACTATGTTGAGAAATTAAAATAATACTTGGGGTCTCCAGAAGACTCCAGCTTGGTAAACAACTTTGACGACTTAGGCTTGGTACGTTAAGGGTTAAACTTACCGCTGTATTCGCTGTGTGATAACGTGGTGACAAAGGAGCAGAACTGACCCAACATTGACAACCAGAACGACTGTAATACAGCGAAACATCGAGAGGATGTTCTCTTCTAGTATGGTAAGCCATGCGTCTTACGATCCAATGCCAAAGTTCATCAACTGTAGCTGGCGGAGTTCACAGGTATGAGAAGCTGTGCAGCCATCGACCAAACATATTTATCCTTCCCTGCTCTATACATTCTGCAAATTTGGACTTTCCTGGATGTATCCTTCTTAGTTCAACATTTTAAGTAACGAGCAGTGTAATAGTCTCATACATTATTTAAAGAAAGAGCGATGATTCTCAGAACTACTCGGAAGTTTCTAGTTTACAATTTTATATGATATAGATATAGATAGATATACAATAATTTAAAACGGTTATATCAAAGTTTGCAATTCAGAGTACAAAAAGAAGTATAGCTCTCGGAACACTGATTATAGCCAGATAATACAACTAGTAAACTCAACCACACTCAGTACCGTTAGTTGCTTGGTATTGTCTATGAGGCAAAGATAGTATCTCATCTATCTCATCGCATCGTATCTCATTGCGTGTAGATTTTTGTATTTGTTTAACGCTAAAAATTGTTTGTCGCTAATCGAACCCAGTAACATATATATACGGACAGGACGTACGTTAGGCACAAGGTTACATGAGTGAAACACTAAATTATTCGATTGGCACTTGCGGCCTTGTCAACACTAGAGAAGGTACAAAGTGATTAAATAAATACGAAACATAGTTCATACAAAATATAGCGATTTATGAAGTCTCCTTTTCATATGATTTGGATAAAGGATACATCTGTAGAGAGCAACATAAATGATTTCTCTGGATAATTTGGATTAGTCCAGAATTCGAACAAAAATAATTTTGAAATTCGTTGTTAAGTCCAACATTTTTCTTTTTTTTTCAGATTCTCAATAAAGTTGACTACTGAAAAGTTGAGTTACAGATTTTGTGTTAAAACATGTTCACTATACCATTGCCTTATTCACAGAACAATATATTAGTTATTAATGTAGGTCTGAAATAATAGTGCTTCGTGCAGATTTACTTTATCCAATCGGAATTGCACAATGATAAAAAAATGTTGCAAGGTATAATGTTCTTATTTACAGAGAAAAAGAGTTGAAAGGAATTAACGCTAACAAACATTTTCTTTAAACAGACATACATTTATTCTAATTTATGGAAGAAAGAAATTATTTGTGGAACAGTATATTTATTAAGGTTACATATTCGTACAAAAGAATGTAAATATAATCGGGTCTGTCTTCAGAAAGGACGTGCTTTTAGCCACAAATTACATTGCTTCTTTTCGCTGTCTTTCATGCAGAATCCTGGTTTTGTTTTGATGCATGAAATACCTGAAACAAAAATCGAAAAAATATTTAAAATGTTACATTTTAAAATATTAAACATTTTTTAAATTAAATGGACAAAATCTGTTCGGTCAGGTATGGACTTTTGGGTTTCTGGTAGAAAAACGATTAATTAAAAAAAAGGTGTTTATTGATGCTGAACAACTCGAAATGTATTACTATGCAAAAGTAAGTAGGTACCCAATGGCGTTCGAGGTACCATGGGGTACGAAATGTCTGCATTTTTAGATATGTGGAAATATATGTCTCTAAAATGTAAAGAACTGATATCTGTTTAGTACAGAAAACCGCAACTCGGTAAGCCTTATGGATACCGAGGTATGGGAAAATAAAGAACAACACCATAGAAGTGTGAGGTTTGCGTACTAGATTGTGCAGTTTCGAAAACGTAATTACTGAGGGCTAACAACAACCTCAAAAGTAGTTTCAATTCAATACACTACACAGACGTCCTTATGGGGGTTTTCGGGTACTATGGCATTCACAGACCTCCCATTTCTAAACATTCTAAAATATATCTTAATAAACTTATAAAGAACGTTACAGATGTGTGTTTACCGAAACCGCAAGTCGGTACGTTTAACAGTTACCGAAATATGGTGAAATAAATAGGAACACCATAGGTATGTGGGGCTTCAATACTTGACAGTACAGTTTAGAAAATTAATGAAAATATGACTAATGGCTATCAAGATATTGTCAAATAAAGGGAAGACCCACACAGTTATGGGGTTTTGGTATTAGGTGGTAAAATTTCCGAAACCGGTCATGAAATCTGAATAAGCACCAGTAACAATTTCATCCTAAAGTAACTGGGTATTTCCATGGGGTTTTAGAACATCATGGGTCTAAAAAGATTAAGTTTTAAAAGCTTTGGAAAATATAATTTGACATTTGTAAAGAGTATTAGAAAAGAGAATAGAGTTACCCAAAACTTCCAGCCAGTACATCTTAAAGCTAGAGAGCCACCGTGAAATAAAAGAGTATTAGATATTGAAATTTCATAAAACAACTTTTGATCTTAATAAAAGTTAAATAAGATGGTACTTATATGGGTGAAGTGAGTACCTCACACTCGTCAGGGCAATTCCGATCGAAAGATTAATTCAGCTCGAAGTTTTCTTCGGGTAAATCCAAGCGTGATAATTCCTAGCGTACAAAAAGAATGAAAATTCTTTGTCAATATCTAATATAGCAACCGAGATATAAGTAATTATGTATTTTATGACGTCGTAAAAATGGAAACCCACATGGATTTGTACTGTTGAGTCTTTGGTGTAAGAAGAAGAAATTTCAGAAATCTACCGTATATACCTTAATAGACAATTAAATGGGTGCAGGCACGGTGGCTTAGTGGTAGAGTGCGTACCTTTGGTGTATTGGGTCCCTGGTTCGATTCGCGGCCAAGTCAGTTTGTAGTCGACATCGTATTCGTGGGTATTCTCGGGGTATTCCTGTTTCCTCCCACCTTTGCACTCCATCAATTCTATCATCAACATTCATTTGCCTTAATTTCATTTTAAAATTAAATGGGCAGTTAAGTGTGATCGTATCTCTTTGGATTAAGAGAATACTCCAGTGTAGTTTCTGCAAAACATACTAGGTAAACACCCCACCACGAAGCTACTGTGTCCTCACTGATTTAATTGTCTATTAAGGTATATACAGTAGGTTTTTGAATTTCTTTCTTATAGCAAAGACCCAGAAGTACAAATCCTTAAAGAGCTCAATTTTTACGTCATAAAACATATGACTCGTTATATTTTGGTTACTATATTAGATGTTCACAGGAAATTTTCACTCTTTTACACAGCTCGATGAACCTTTGGAACTGCCTGAAGAAAACCTAGAATTAATCTTTCCATCGAAATTGTAATGAGGTACTCACTTAACCCATAGAAGTACCATCTTATTTAATTTTGTTGGGACCAATAATTTTTCCGAAGTTTCAACATTTCATACTCTTTTATTTCACGGTGTTTCTCTATATGTTAGATGTACTGGCTGGAAGTTTTAGGTAAACATATTTATACTTACATATTTCTAATACTCTTTACAAATGTCAAGTTATATTTTCAAAAGCTTTTAAAATTTAATCTTAGTAGACTGTAAGATGTTCTAACACCCCATGGAAATATCTAATTATTTGAAGATGGAATTGCTACTGGTGCTTATTAATTTTCCATGACCGGTTTCGGAAATTTTATCATCTAACACGAAAATCCCATACCTGTATTGGTCCTCCCTTTATTTGACAATATCTTGATAGCCGTTAGTCATATTTTAATTCATTTTCCAAATTGTACCTTCAAGTATGCAAGCCCCAGGCCCGTAGCCAGCCCAAAAATGTACGGGGGCCCGGCTGAAGTTAGGGGGGCCCGATCCAACCATATGATAGTTCATTACCATATTATAGTTCTTTTGCAAGCCTACTCTAAAACTTTTAGGGGGGCAGCAAAAATTTAGGGGGGCCTCCCCCCTAGACCCCCCCAAATACGGACCTGGCAAGCCCCACATACATATCGTGTCGCTCTTTATTTTCCCATATCTAGGTATCCGTAACGCTTACCGAGTTGCAGTTTTCAGTAAACAAATATCAGTTCTCTACATTTTAGACACATGCATTTCCATATATCTAAAATGCAGAAATTAGGTACCGCATTAGAACCCCCTTAGAGTACCCACTTACTTTTGCATAGCAGGGTAAAAACGCCAGTGGTTCTCACTTTAAGGTTGAAAACATACTATTTTGTCTCTTCTCTGAGCATCGTGAATCTGTCGGAGCTGTACCATAGTTGGAAAGACTCACTGATCCTTCCTATAATGACCATGTAGTCAGAATTCAAAAAGGAGTAGCCGTTGAAGGAAAAACAATATTTTAAAATCCTTGCACCAGTAGTCGTAAGCTTAAAATCAAAATGTTCCGGTAGTAGTCAGGATTTTCTACCAGTGTTCGTCACTCAAATAACTTGACATAATTTATTCAGAAACGTACTGATTATCAGTTTAAAATTAAAAATAGAGTATAAAGTACTAATCTTAATAACTGTGCATCACTTTTGGCAGTCAAGAAAGAAAATAAAAACGTTTTTACATACTTTTTAAAGCAATTTCAGTAAGAAAAATGTTAACTGAATTCAAAAGTTAACTGTATATTATTTTAACGTTAAGAGTACAATATTAAATACTATGTTTAATACCTATAGTGACTTTAAGCACTCAAGAGTGAAAATAAACATGTTTGTACATACATTTTCAAAACAATTTGAGAAACAAAATAAGTTAATCGAATTCAAAACTTAATTATACATCACCTTAAGATTAAGAATGGACTATAAAATACTGAGGTTAATAATAATGCATTACTGCAGAATGAAAACAAAAATGTTTTTAACTACCTATATTGTATTTACATGTTGTTATTTCTCATTAACATGCTTTTTGATAACGCACGATATGGGCTAGGAGTGCGCACGAGAAATGATTTGAGACTGTCACCTCTCGCAAAGATGTCGCGAAAGTTGTCTCCTCTCGAAAACTGTATCTGTTTCTATTGGAAGAGCTATGTCTCGTCTCGAATTTCGTAACAAAAATTCTGTCTAGTCTCGTGCCGTGCGCAACCCTAATCAGGCCATAGACAAAAACTTCATTTCGGAGGGGTTTCGATAGGGCTTTGTGATATCCAAATTTTGAAATAGATAATCGATATTGAAATACTATTGAAACTTGTTCGAAATATAAAAAATACAGCAATATCAAAATATAAGCAATATCAAAAATCGAAAATATAGAAATATGATAAAGATCAAAAACATCGATATATCGGTCAAAAATTTCGATATCGATAGTTTGAAAATATTAATCGTTCGATCGAAATATCGCACATCCCTTGGCTCCAACTGTTACCACCTTAAAAAAGAATGTGAAAATTGCTAACTACCTAGGTAATCTGTAAGTACCTTAAGACGGGGTTACTTTGCACTTCAGGGTTAACTTCGCACAAAATACGAAAAAAGTTACACAGTCTTCCGTCGGTAAACCCATGAACTGTAAAGAGAAAGTTTCAACTGCCACCGTAAGATAGAACATCTAACTGGATTTTGGCTATAATGTTGGCGGTTAACATCAGTTCTAATTACCTAAAGGGTTTGTTGTTGTAGAGGTATGGAAAGCACTCACTGTAAATGCAGACAAAATTTGGAAGATATCACCTACAAGAATTTCCGTCAAAGTTAAGTCGGTTTCGTAGAATTCTACTGTGTATGATGGGACTTCCAAGCAATGGTTGAAACTGAAGGGTGAAACATTGTAAAGTCATAGAAAAAATAACACTGCTGTTTTGAGCCTCAAATCGTGGTTACTTTGCACCGGGTCAACGTAACCCCTTAAATGGGAAATTCTTACTACTGGCATCTCCTGCCATCTAACTTTAGGAAAATTTCCTCTTTAGGTAGATGTCGGAATGGATTTCTTGTTGGAAAATAAATTACGAACAGCGGCGGATTCAGAAGAATAGTTTGAGAGGGACTTCACACAGATTTACTTCGTTTATTTAGAAATCACTAGACTTTTTGAAGGGCTTGACGGGCATCGCATAGGAATGACTAAATTAGATTTTTTAAAAAAGAAATCCTGCAATTTGGGTGGGCTTCAGCCTGAAAGCCCCAAATCCCGTAAATCTTCCACTGATTACGGTTGAGATGATATTCTTGGATATAAAGAGCAATCAAGGCAAATCAGTTCACGGAGATTTTTTCTGTTTTTTAGTTACCATTTTTGTGGGTCATGCTAAACTATCAGAATGTGGCTCCTATTTCGGTACCAGAAAATACATAATTTTCTTTACAAATATCGATAATTCATACTAAGTACTGATACCGGTACCATAATTCCAACATCAATATTTGTAGACTGCATGCAGTTTTGTGTAAAAAGTGAAATGTATAAATACAGGAGAGAAAACATTGCAGACAAACATTATGTTAGTATGTTGAACATACTTTTTTGTATGTGGTGCAAAATATCTTCATCTATGGGGTTACTTTGCACCAAAGTTTATATGAAATGAAATCTTTGAGTTTTACGCTCCACGCTTTTACCGGGTATGCTAAAGGAGTCGGTGATGATGAGTAATGAATGAAATGGTGGAATGAAGAAAGTGGGAGGAAACGGGACAACCCCGAGAAAACCCACGCACACGGTGTTTGTCCACCACAAAGTTCACTTGGCGGGGACTGGGATCGAACCCGGGACCCCAAGCACCAGAGGTGAACGCTCTACCACTGAGCCACCGCCGCCCCTCATATAGAGTACAAGTAACAATATGTTGTAAAAAAAAATGGCCCGTCTGGAGGTCATGTAAGCTAAACACCAATACAATTGTTACAGATTTATTTACTAGCACTGTTTAATTATCTACGGTGCTGAACATCGCAACACCAATATCATTATGTCACATCCTTTCAAAACTATGCTAACTGCAAAGTAGACCTGCTTTGCTTCGTAATGTCCAAATAGTTGATTACTGTGCTCGAATGCAGGCAAGTAGCATACAAATTTATGATGTTGAAGGCGTTATTTTTCACAGCTATGGAGAAAAGACATGAAAACGAAAAATAAAAATAAATCTTTGTTTTATGTCCTACGGTTATGCTATGTATGCTGACAGCCACAAATGAGTATTGAAAATTGATGATCTTGGAATATGATTTGGCGGAATAATGAGGGGGGAAAATAGACATTGATTAAATATAAAATTGAAAAGAAATAAGGGCCTGACGCTCAAATATTTATCTATCTGGCAGCCATCTTGATCCCTCTAAAATATCATGAAGTACTTCATCGATTCTAAACCCAATAATAGTAATAGTAATTATAACAATAAAAACAGAATATACCTAGATATAATTTACGCACCTTGAAGTCTAGAAATTAATAATTGCAATCCTCAGCATTCCAATAGAACTTTGGTTTCTCCAAATGAAGATTCGGACATCGGTTTTCTTCTCAAGCAATAATGGGGTACAATAATCAGTTGCAGTCCAAAGCCAAGTCACTAAGCACGAATATAAAAGATTTTGTGTTAAATATTTCAATGTAAATTTCATGAAATAGAATTCATTAGTTAGTTACATACAAACTCTTACACATGTAAGCAGTAACGTAGCGTGAAGTTTTGAAATGGGTAGGCTGAAATTAGATTCGTAGCTAGAGGGTAGCTAGGGGGGGTGGGCAATCCCCTGAAACTTGCAATTTTTGTTGTATGTATATGAGTGTAAAGTGAATTTAAGTTACCCCCTCCCATAAAAAAAACTATCCCGCCCTTATTTAAACGATCACGTCTTAGTATTCTGACTACACTGTAATGCTTGATAGAAAAATGCTAATTCATGCAATATATTTTTCATACAATGCAAGAAAAAGTATGAGTGGTTCTGCTTCATATTTCCCTTACACATACGGTTTCCTTACATATGGACAGTGTTGGGTAAGTTACTTGTAAAAATTTAACGCGTTACAAGTTACTTTACTTTCTCTTAAAATGTAACGCGTTAGTAACGCGTTACTTGCCTCAAAAAAGTAACTGTTACTTTACTTTGAAAGTAGCGCGTTACTAACGCGTTACTTTTAGGTCCGAAACTTTGAATATGTGAAAATCTTTTTACTTCAGTTTTCCGTACTACTATACTACCGCTATTATTATTATTATTATTATTATTATTATTATTATTATTATTATTATTATTATTATTATTATTATTATTATTATTATTATAATTGCAGGTTCTGAATCGATTTATGTAAATGCAAGGACAAATTTTTACTTGACAACTATATGAACATTTTAATGTAATGTAACATTGACTAAAATGCCATACTGCGTTACTCGCATGGATGGGCACAAGTGAATTCGAGCAAGTTTTCTTTGAAACTCGATTCGACTAGAAACAGACATCTTTGAGCTCGACCCGAGAACTCGGGTTGAAAAATTTCCTCCAACTCGACTCGAATTCGCGTCGAGTCGAGCCAAATCTGGTGTATAGTTTCGAGTACTCTCTTCAAGTATCTTACATAGACAATATAATTATTATCAATGGTACTACTACTACTAGAACTTATTATTATTATTATTATTATTATTATTATTATTATTATTATTATTATTATTATTATTATAACAACACTGTGTATAAAGATGAAAGATAGACGGTTTATATTTCTATATGAATACTAAAAAAGTAGTTGATTTCCAACCTCGGTAGTCGTGAAGTCTAGGAGTCAAGGACATTGTTCACGAGCTTCTGAATTTGGGTTGAGGGTGCACTGGCCAAATATCTTTAAAACTGCTCGGCCCAGGTTTAGAATTATCAACGACTCGAGCAGATCGGCTCACAGCTCATTCACTATCGACCCAAACCGAGAAGTGAGCTGAGCCAACAGCTCACCCAATCGAGTCGGCTAGAGCCCTTCGCTCAGTTGAGTCAAACCGAGCACATCATCCCAATCAAGTCAGCTCGAGCCGATGGTTCACCTCAAACGAGCCGGCTCGAGCCATCCTCATAATCAACGGGACTAGAATATGCAAACTGATCTAAAAGAACTCTAATATTACATACAATCAACATTACAAAATAAAGTAGGCCTGCTCATCAGAACACAGTTTATTCATATTAATTCCTTACTGAATGTCGTTAGTTATGGCACCCTAGTTGTTGATAAATATTTCCCGCCGGGAAACCACTTTACTTTTAAATTCTGTTCACCATCATCTTCAGCTTTCAAAAAAAAGTATTCTTTCAAATGTTCGAACGATAAAATATTTTCGTTCTCCATCTTTATAAAAACAACACCAATGAAAGTAAAATAGACTACCAGTGCCATTGCACTCGTAGTTCACTCACTGAATGTATTGATTTGGAGTTGTCAAAATCTAAGACAAAATCTTCTAGATGCTTGCAATCAGTACACGTGATTTCTCTGAGGCTGTCCTCACCTTCCAAAAAGAGCAAGTGGCACTATATTTTGTTATGTAAATAAACAAATCAAATTGTATCTATGAATGTATTTGCAAGCCTACCAGCATAAAGTTCGTAAGGCGAAACGGGAAAATGCACATCGAGATTTCCCGTTCCGCCTTACATTAAGATGAAAAGTGATAACAGGTTTTACATGCAAATTTCATTGCTAGAGGTCATAAGGCAAAACGGGAAAAGGCAAACAGTGCAGGAATCGTCGGTCACTGACATCGTTCATGCTCCATTGCTCCATTCCGAGAAATTCACTTACAGGAAAGAAACAATTGTTTCCTAAAAAATATGCATATATTGTAGTTACTCATCCGAAATGTAACGCGTTACCGTTACAGTTACTTTGGAAAAGATGTAACGCGTTACTAGGAAACGTTACTTAAAAAGTAACGCGTTACTTGCGTTACGTTACTTCCCAAGACTGCATATGGAATACTCGCATATCACACATACACTGTATTACTGTTTCGAAGAAACAAATAAAAACGGATAGCTAATGTTATAGGACGATCATACGTGTAACTTCCCCAAATCATAGACAAAATTAAGCACTTCACCCACAACAACACATATCAGCATACTAATGGAAAACAGTGGAGCAGTAGCTCACAGTCAATTGATGATTTTTACAGAAAAATATATTTTTAGATTGAAAGTATGAAAATGAGAAACTATAAATCATCTGAGGTCTTCAGTATCGATCTTCGAAAAACTTGCGGGTAGCAACGCAACGCAAAAAATACAACATAACTGCTATGTCAATTATCGAAAACTAAAATGTAAATTTTACGCTGTGATAACGCAAACCAGTACGCAATAAGGTCCCTGATGAATTAATACTATTCATAATAACAACATTTTTATTCTCTCTGGCTCTCTCTCTCTCTTTTTTTTCTTGGTCAAAACTCGTTACTGAATGTGAGCTTCTAAATTTTTCATAGTCTCTGTTCTATACTTTCTTCCAAGACCGCATCCTGACGCTTTTGTTTCCCCAAACACCCGAAAGGCTAGCCTTCGTCAACATTCGTCCACTTTCGTTGCATCATGTAGAATTTGTGTATAGCTCAAGAAGTTTTCGTCTGCTGAGGGTGGCGGGAAAGCGATTGGCACCGCCCCATTCTCCTAATTCCATGAGAGAAGCGGAAGGCTAGCCGCCGATAGCCTTCAATGCGTTCTTGCAGAAGCTTCGCTTCAACTCGCTTGATGTTTAAACAGCGTATTATAAAATAAATCCATTTTAATAAAATTAATTGTATCAATATCCAAAAGCAACATTTCAGGCTGATGTATAAATAAATGGATAGGCTAAGCCTTATAGCCTTAATGGACACTACGTCCCTGCATGTAAGTCAGAATCTACTTGTAATAACTTGTAAATTTAAACAAAATTATACTTCAGTTATAGGGACATCAAACATATATTCCATAAGATATATAGGGTGTCTCAAAAGTCCCCTGACAAACTAACTAGGTTATTAACAGAGTTACAACAAATTGTAATAGGGAAACCGTCTCCAAATATGATGTTTCCAATGTAAGTTGAAGGAATTTTCGAAATCGGATGAGTCGTTTGGCTGTACACTCTTTATGCGTCCAATGTTAAATGAAAATGCAACGTTGCCATTTACCTGGACCCACAACATAAGTGAATGAAGTTACTGTCTTTTACGCTAACATGTCGATGGCCCATTTCAAACAGTAACTTCATTCACATATGTTGTGGGTCCACGTAAATGGTAACATTGCATTTTCATTCCACATTGGGTGCATAAAGAGTACAGCCCAAACGGCTCCTCCGATTTAAAAAGTGTTCACTTTAGATTGAAAACAACATATTTAGAAAGGGTTTTTCCTCTTACATTTTGTTCTAACTCTGATAACTGAGTTACCCTGTGTCAGGGGACTTTCGAAACACCCTGTATACATCATACGAAGTTCCTTTCTAAATTCTACACGGGTGTAGTTTAATTGAATGTGAGATGGATGATACATTAGGCCGTTCGGGAATACTCACACAGATGGCCGCCATTTTGGATTAAATTTGTTTGTTATAAATTGGTCGGTAATGTGATATATATATGGCCACGGGCTAGAATTTTCTCAGTATGTCAAATATGCAATCAGATTCCATGGAGCTTAATTTGGTGAAAAGTTATTGCCAATTGAACGTTGTATTTACCTCTTTCTTCTAGATGTAGAACCATACCGTTAGCTCGTGAGGAATGTATGGAAATATTCAAACTGTGGGGCGGGAGGAGTGCCTGTGCAGTGGTTACCGATTGCAAACAGAATCATCCACAATGTGACTGTGTTACATGTTGCAGTGTCACAGTAATTAACTAAATTTGAGGAGACGGGCACATTCGTGGACATACGTCGTAGCGGAGGATCGTAGACAGCTACAGATGAAGCAACGCCTACGGCAGTGCTGACTTCCTTCTCGATGTGGCCCCAAAGGAGCACATGTCATTTATTAATGCAATGTGGGTTGAGTCATAGGGTCTGCGCGTGTATAAGTGCATCCGTACAAGATGCAAATGAAGCAACATCTCCACGAGAACGATCTTGATCGCCAAGTGCAGTTTTGTGACCGAGTTATCGAGTAATTATGGTTAAACTCTAACATTTTTATGCAAATACTCTTTTCAGATGAAGCTGACCTCTACGTAAATGGGAAGGTTAATAGGCAGAACATGCACAATTGGTCACCTGACAACCCCGCGTGCAAGACCCCTCCAACATGACCAGCGCAAAGAAAATTAATTATGGTGTTGGCAGATAAATGAGGAATATGTCTAATCAGTCACTTTTTCATTCCATAAAATTAACTGCGGAATAATACCTCACGCTCGTACAGGGATAGATATTGCGAGCTGCGATGCCCGAGGATGGTACATTCTCGCAGTTTTTTCAACACCATGGCGCTTTCTTCATTGTGGATTCGTGGTGCGTCACTACTTGAACAATTCCCTAGAACATGGGTTGATCGACGAGAGGCAGTTGAATGGCTGCCCGATCACCGGACCTAACGCTGTTCAATTTCTAGCTTTGTGGACATGTTAAGCCTATGGTTTGTGCAGTAAATATTCATAATTTTTGTCATCTAGAACAAAGTATCGCCATCGTCTGCGCACGAATTTGACCCTATATCCTACTTTGTGTCCACATTAATTGGAAGAAGCTTCTGCAAATGTTTATTGCTCAGTAGGAACATGTGGAACATATACTATAACCAGGGGTAAAAGTGGACCTGAAAAGGTGGGGGGACGGTAGGTAGCAGCATCACTCCACGCCGTTCCTCCTGCCTATCTTTGCCCATTGTACCTTTTTAGGGTCTGGGAGACGCCGTACATGTTTTTCGAGGTGAGGAACTGAGTCCCCCGCGTTCCCCCTCGCTTTTACTCCTGACTATAACAGGGAAATGTGTTCGAAGTGGGAACAATCAGAGGTGGTTTGTTTTATTACGATTTTGACTCGACATACCGGCTATCTAAATGTTCAAATGCAATGAAGTGTGAAGCCTACAAGATTGCATTTCTATTTACATAATGTCTGAAAACCACTGGAAAGCTTCTTTAGTTACGGAGAAAAAATGGAGAGACTGATCCATCCATCGTGAACAACTTTCTGAAAAAAAAATAAATAAAAATAGCCCCTTACCTTGTATCAGAGAATTATACACGAAAGTGCTCAAGAACCGACTTTTAATATTAACAATTTCCAGCGGGAAAACTCCTGGACCACACACTCGAATGAGGATTATTTCAAACTCCCGTAAGATCCACCCCCACTGCAATCCCCTAAATCCGCCCATGCTCAAAACACGACGCTTATAAGACTTCAGACAAGACGACACATACCAACATACGAAAGAAACAATTCAATATGGCACATCAAAATATAAACTAATGAACTTCTTTGAAAACACCTCATTTTACAAACAAAAGGTAGAAAAAGGTAAAAAATGTCAGTATTGTCAACTTCTACATAAGTTACTTCTACATAAGAAATAAAATATTTGTCAATACGTATAAAAATGGATTTATTAAAGGTGTTTAGCATTTATTCTTCCGTGAAGGTATATCTTGATCACTAAAAAACCAGAAACGGTATGTCTCTATCAAAAAAAAAAAAAAAAACGGAAGGGTATGACATACTACTACATATAGTCTCACTTGGTTCACTGCCAATAACATTTCACCAGAATAAGTTACATGATATCTGATTGCACATTTGACATCCTCAGAACATTTTAGTGCATGGCCATGTATCACACTACCCACTTATCATCCGTATTACAATTTCGAATCTAAGATGGCGACCGTCCGCGTGATGTAATCCGAAAGTATCCCTCTGAGCCTAATGTGTATCTCTTATCTCGCATTCAATAAAACTACATCCCTGTAGTTTTCAGAAAGGATGACAAGGGACTTCTGATGCATCCTGTATATAATAGTTGTATCAATAATGAAGTTGGAAGTATGTGATCTAGTTCGTTGCTTCCAATTTAACCTAATGTCTTGCTGAAAAGGGAATATTTGTTGAAATCTGAGTTTTACGTGCGACGGGTATACCGGCTAGGCTAAATGAGACGCTGATGATGATATAATGAATGAAATGGTGGAATGAAGAAAGTGGGAGGAAACGGGAGAACCCCGAGAAAACCCACTCACACGGTGTTTGTCCACCACAAAGTTTACTTGGCGCGAGCTGGGATCAAACCAAAGACCCCAAACACCAGAGGTGAACGCTCTACCACTGAGCCATCGAGGCCCGACAGGAATATTTGTTGAAGTCTACTGTCTTCTTCAGTACCAAGGTTACACAAAAATGAGCCTATGGTTTTGATGGAATTCGAACCAACATTATATGTATACTCTCTCAGCGAGAATCAAAGCTGGCACCAAGTTTACATATGCGCGCGCATTGTATGTTACTTATATAGCTCACAGAGCTATGGGCGAGCAAGCAAGGCACGTGCCCCGGGCGCGTGGTTGGATGGGCTACTAAAAGAGAGGTTATATATTAGTACTTTTCCGTTTTGGTGTTTAATACTTTTCATCCGAGTGCGAAATCATGAAATCAAAGTGGAGGAGACTGAAGGACTGAAGAGAGCGAGAGAAAGGAAAAAACAAGAAAAGCTGCGCAGTTTTACACTTCAAAGAATTGTAGTGAAATGAGAAGGTCAGAATTCAAGATGACATTCGGATGCTTGGCACGAAGAAAAACATTGCAAGCAATTTTGAAAAAAAAAAAAAAAAAAGAAAAAGAAAAAAACTCAAATAATGTGATATATATTGTAGGCTTTGGATATGTATGTTTTAGTTGGCATCAACAGTTATTGGTGCGTTTTGTCACAATTGACAGTTTAGCGAGAGACTAGGCTAACTGACAATTTTAACTTTCTGAAAGAAAAGGAAACAAGTGAAAACAGCACGTTACAAAGAATACGTCTGATATTCATAGTCTGGCTTAGTATACAACAGGGGTGGATCCAGGATGGACTACTGGGGGGCGGTGGGTTGTAATGCCACTACTTACAAGTTATAGCTACTTTTAAGAGATTCAACTCTGGGTGGGTTTTATTTTATATTAAAATACACAAAGTTTCCTCTTCTTGGGGGCGATAGACCTTCCCTGGATCCGCCCCTGACTCAGGACAAGCCACATGGACAAGTGGCTGAGGCAAAGGTCAATTAATGACATTGGTATGCTGTTCCGTCAAAATCTCAATCTTGACCTGGATGTAGGTTAGCCTGGTCTCTCACTGAACCCCTCAATTGAATGTTTAATGTGTAAATTAGGCACTCCTACATCACAAACAGTAAATATAACCTACCTTATTCTACGTTTTTAAATGCATTTCTACAACTGATTGTAACTTTAAAGGTTCTCGTGAAGATTAGCTGGCAGAGGTTACCTAACATAGCCATGAGCTATCAAATTAACAGTTGTGCTTCGTGGGTGATGATAATGATCCTGAGGTTAGATGTTAAATTGGACTCGAGAGCGGAACATGGGCTGATCTTATTCCTGTCTCAGACGGGGCATGGAATGGAACGAATATGAAAATAAGGTTGCTGTAATAGTTTTTCATAGGGTTTGTAAGATTTTCGAAACACTTGGCATTTTTTTTATCAAGACTTGACATTTTTTTAAGAAAAAAATTCAAGACTTGGCAATTTCAAGTTTCATCCCCCTCCCAATCTTGTAATGCTCGCTACGCCGCTGTAAGCAATACATATTTTCGACAATATTCGTTGTTCATCTGTTTCCGCTGGGTTCCAACGTGGTGAGCTGCATATGAGACTTTTAATAGTGTTATTATAATGAGAAAGAATTGCAAATTATGTTCATGTTCCTAAAAGAGGGAAATTGAAAGAGAAATTAAATTAAAAATAAATAAGGGAGAGAAAAGTAATTACTTGAAAATAAAAATAAAGTCTTTGAGTTTAATGTCCCACGATTATGCTGTTAGGCTAAGGGAGTCGGTGATTAAAGCAAGTTAATGATTATGGAATATTTGGTGAAATGAGAAAGTGGGAGGAAACCAAATCCCCGAGAAAACCTACGAGCACGTATGAAAATGAAGTAAAACATACACTGGCCTATGCTTTCTTTGTCTAGCAGAATCATAGTTTGGAATCAAAAAATGTGTTTTGAATCTTTGTATTTAGAGATTGAGAGTGTAAGTAACGAAATCACTTAATACATCCATTAAGATTTCGGAAAGCGAAATCTAAATTTAGGTAAGCTAACTCCATGTATTAACTGCTTGCATCCGCTTCGTACATTGTTCGAAGGGTCACGAAACAAATCACCTCATTTGGTCTACACATACTTAATACTAGCGTTAATTACCTGCTTCGTTGGGTGAAAATAAGAAAACGAGTAATATGTTACGTTAGTCACTCACTTTTTTTACTATTACTGAAGCGCTCTCCCATATCGGTTTTTTCGATCATTTTTATATCCGTCTCCCTTCTTTCCCTCCCCAAGTTGCTTGGCTGAATTTAGATTTAAATAGTATCGGAAGTGTCACTGTCCATTTCTGCGCCCCCGAAAACAATGGATTTAGATTAGGATTAGTTCACTTAACTTAGTAAGCCTACACAGCTTTGGCGCGGCTCGACTTGTTGGAAAGCAATCCAAAATCTAAACAAATATATCGATGTCATTGGGGTTTAGTAAAGTGTATCGTAAGTCAAGAAGATTGAGAATCACTGCCTCGATTATTCACTTCAATTAATCATCAAACTCCTTTAACCTGAAGTACATAATCGTGGAATGTTTAATTAAAATTATAATTTTATGGCATCTAGAAAATGCACATATCGTACATTACGTTACATTACCATTCAATCGCAATAGGTTATTACAGACGTGTGGTTGGCTTGAAGCTTAGCATCCTATTCAGCGCCAAGACTGTGTACGATCTACACCTACAGAATAATATGGAATCCTACTCGCATGATCTTCGACCAAGATTTGAATCAACGAGAGGATGAAGATTTTCCCTCTCGTCAAGTAATTTCCCCAACAATCCAAAGAATTTCTCCCTTGCCGGGAAAATATTTCCCTCATTTCATATTTTACACATTATATACTATATATATATATATATCTTGCATCACTGAGAAATAAAATGCTTGGATTGTATATCTGAAAAGTCGCCCCCTCCCCGCAGGCACGTAGCCACGATTTCGCAATACGGGAGGTCCGTGACGAAATACTGTGGTTATCACACCAGGGGTTCGATCAATCTAAACTATTTTACTGACAACATATCCATATTGATTTGTTAGGACAATAAAATGGGGATATGTTAGTAAGTATTTTAATTAAAGAATTATGAAGAAATCTTGCGTAAAAGAATAGAAAAAAGTATTGACAAAGACATAGTCTTCCGAGGTCATTCGAACTCGGTTCTTCTCGTCTTCTTTCTATTTCTCTTATCTTAGTTCAATGCCGTCAAGGATAGCAACGAGATCTCTTTCGGGAGTAAAGACATCCTATAAAATGGATTAGTGTTGCCGCGAAATTCAAAATGGTTCATATTATTGGTAATTCTGGGCATTGCTTAAGTTCTAACTGACAGGCTATCTGAAAGAACCGGTTTATCGATCGTCATTTGTAGTCCATAGGGTTACTAGCGCAAATCCCGGGGGGATGAGGACATGTCCCCTCCAATCTTAGAACTAGGGGGGACTTTCCCCTCAATAATCCGATTTGAAATGCGTTTTTTTGGAGAGAAATGTGATGATTTGTGTCCGATTGCCACAAAGGAAAGTAAGATGAAATGATGTCCCCACCCCAGAATAAGCCTTAAATCTGCCCGCCTCACAATTTTGAAGACAACTCTGCTCCCCTGATCCTCCGCAGTATTGTTTTTCAACTTCATAAATATTTTGAACATCCTTAAAAAAATTATGAGAACTGTCTTACCCGTCCCTCATAATGTTGAAGACAGATTTGCGCCGCTGCATACGGTTAACATGGAGCTAGATGGAATTCGGAATGTTCCGTTACAATAATATCCAATTTCAACTTGAGGCTGATATTTTTGAGGCTGATTCATCTGTTTCTTTCTGTTTCATCTTTCCTTAATATTTTTCATTTCTCGATCCGAAGGGGGGGGTCTGGACCCACCCCTTGGCTACGTGCCTGCTTCCCGTAAAAAGCTTCATTCGAACCCTGAATCAAACAACTCCATCTGTAAAGCAGTGCTGAGTTGATTTTAATATCCTTTTCTGCAACGAGGCTGTATGAGACGTGGACTTACCGATCAACATGGACTCCGAACCACTCCCGCCGGGAATCGAACACGGGTGTCCCACACCAAAGGCGCGTACGCTAACCGCTTAGCCATGAAGGAGCTCATATCTAAAGCAGTGTAAGCAACAACAACAACAACAACAACAAAAAGAAACACACACACATACTAGAAGTTTGCGCAATTGGGGATCAAAACATTCTCAATGAAGTATGAGAAATAGTAAACGTCAATCAAAGTGGGCTTCTGCTTATTCTTTACTTCGTTAACACTTAATTCCTTCTAGAAATAGTGAAACAATACTATGAAGACACAGTACTTAAATATAATCGAAAGAATAAGACAAGGAAACAGAGTAATTTCCGACTAATTAAACTAGTCATGTATACTATACCTAACTGTTACATTGTATTTCTTACCATATAACGAAAGCGATATAACTTCTTTACCAGCCATAGAAGCTGGACGCAATCCAATACTGCAATTTAGACGCTGTAACGAAAGCTGCAAGTCAAACGCCTGACACTCCTAACTCTTCAAACTGTGTAACAGCTGTTTCAAGTGGTCTACAACTTATGACCTTGAAACTATGTGCTAGTAACCAAATTAATGCCAAGGTACGATACAAACACCCCAACTTGCCACAATGACGTCAACACAAGGAAAAAAAGAAAAACATCTAATTTTTGGTTCGAAAATTATGAAACAATAATAATAATGTTTTAATTCTCAGTAACTCAAACATTAGTTAACTAGAGAACATAACAAGCAAAACAAAACAAAACAAAACAAAACAAAACAAAACAAAACAACCTTAAACGTGAGCTCTCCCTGACTGCTGTTTTTAAATTTCAGTGAGGCTGTAAAATATGTTTTGTTTTATTGTTAAAAAACAAAAAGAAAAAGAAAGAAAGAAAAGAAATAAATTTTGTTGCAAATATCCTAGTAAAAATAGGTTTTGTAGACACAAGTGGCTCTGCGTAGCGTAGTTGCTAACGCTCTCGCCTTCGGTACGAGCGAACCCGGTTCGATTCCGGTAGGGGCACTCGGTCGAAAAAGTATCAAAAGCTTTTAAGTCCAGACATCCTGAATGAGGCTTTCTTGGGTTTTCCTCATTTCACACCAGGCAAATGCCGGGTGGTACCCAACATATAGGTCCCAGGCCGTTTGCTTCCTTCCCTTTCCCCGGATAGTGTGCTCACCGAGGGACGTCATAACTCACATGTGACGGGCTAACAAGGTCATTGATGCCGAAAGCCCAGAAATCTAAATCCTAAATCTTCACTACACAAGAAAATGTTCGCGCTGAAAACGGTTTCTTAGCAATTATGTTAAGCAGTCCTGTAGTAAATCTTCATCAAGTAATAAACCGTCACATATAAAAAGGAAAGAATAAACACATAACATTCATTTTGCGTACCTTGAAATGTAAAAAGTTACAAAACATTAATATTCAGATTTCTCAAAATTCAGATTACCCCATTTCTTTCTCCTCAACCATTAACGAGTTACAATAGTAAGAATTGTAGTCATAAATCACATTACTTGTTTAGTACTATATTAAAGCAAGTTATACTAAAGGAATATATAATTAATGGAATATTTAAATAAAGTGATAATTTACTATTGCACTTACCCAGGCTTTTGTTTCCTCCGCTCTTCTCTTCCGTTTGTAAACAACCTCGTTTATAAACCAGCTCGCAAGCATACGACAGTTGTTTCATGACGTCATCTATGGTGCAAGAAAGAGGTGTCTATAGGAGGTCAGGACCTCACACACAGATGGACGTATATAACATATAGCTGAAGTATTTAACATACGTATACGTATATAAAATACGGAAGATTGTTAGATGTCAGACATCCTGCAGCGACATGATATAACATCCAAGCGCGTTAAAGACAGTAGCTGTGTAGCATATGGATAAAGTACGCTCCGTACAGATTTCCTTAGTAAACATAACGAATCCTTGTATTTGTACAATATACCGCTGTCCGGATAATGGATTTTTCTCAGTGTACTCGTACTCCTATGTGTTGCGTTATCCGTTAGGAGGTATTGAACAATTTTGATTCAAAGGAAGGAAATAAACTGCTGTATAGTACCGGAGTTAATTTAATAGAGTTTAATTGTATAGGTAGCACTGAGGCTATTTGAGACAAAGTCTATTGCTGAAAGTGAAATATGGGTTACTATTATTGCTTTGTCCCAGGTATGTTATACCCACTGATGATTGAAGCTGGAACACACACATGGAAAGCATTAGCGCTAGCAAATTAGCTACGGAGAGGTACATCATACCCACTGGCGTCTCTGGGATGTAAAATTTGGGGGGGGGGACATCAAAGAAAGTGATTTAAATCGTACTACCTAGCTCAACCTGTTTATTATCTTGGATTTCCTTTGTGATCTATCTGCTTACCTTCACGGATCCCCTAAGGTACAACTCTATTATAATTGTTTCACAGCCTGAATATTATATTCCAAATAATTATTATTATTTATATGATATTCTGTCGTTATTAAATAAATTAAATTAGAATAAAATATTGAATATTTTGTACTTCAAAATATTGGGGGGGACGCGTCCCCCTCGTCCCCCCACCAGAGACGCCCATAATTATACCATAATTCTGTCAAGAATGAAGGCAAAAAATAAGAAGCGGAAACGGCAGACTGTATGATAATAATACTTTCACAATTTTAATTTCACACTATTTATTTCGAGACTTTCGAGACGAGACCGAGACTTGGCCTTTGAGACCGAGACCGAGATCGAGACAAGCATCTGTTCACCGAGACGAGACCGAGACGGCGATTTTTGACTCGAGACGAGATCGAGACCGAGACCGCTACTTATCAACCGAGACGAGACCGAGACTGTATAAAGTCTCGTCTCGTCTCGTCTCGATACCATCTCTATTGGTAGGAGCATGACGCCACAGAGCACTTTCCTGATGGACATTAATCTACACTAAATAAAGAAAAAATTGCGGCTGTAAAGTGCATGACACCACTAGTTTATAAACACCACAAATCGTTAAGTCCATGACTCGTTTTAAATCTTTTTCTAGATTCTCGCCTATAATTTTAGTCTACATTTAAATCATGATAATGAAAGAAATGAGAATAAAGTGAAATAAAACGGGTAAACACACACACACACACACACAAACGAATACGATAATTGTTCATCACATATTTGACCAGAGCATTTGCATGTGGTGTGAACTGGGATGAAACCAAAGACCCTACGCTTCTTCCACAGAGCAACCGCGACATTGGAGTGTGTAAAATGATTATACAGGTATTGTTAGTGTGTAGTTGCTTAAGAACCTTTACTGTTACATGTTTGATATAACGACGAACTTTATGTTATACATTGCATTATTATTGCATGCAAAATATTCCTGTTTTTTATTTGCCTTTCATGGATTATTGTTTGTAATCCTCGTGCGCGGCTATTGATTGCTCTAACTTTGTCAATATTGTTTTCCGTTTGTGGTAATTACGTAATTACGAAACTTGGTCAAAACTTTTACTTTTATTACACATTGTTTTTATCGCCATGAAATCTATACTAATACTCGAATCTTGAAGGCATGTGCTATGTACGTACTCCCATGCGCAAAAAATATTGCGCGTATACTGTAACTCACAATTTTTCGCAATTATTCCATTTTCCATATGTTTATTGGTAAAATTCAGTTATTAGTACGTGGAGATAATAGAAAGCAATCCATCTAAGGAGATATTTCCAAAAAATATAATAAAATAATAAAAATATAAGCAAAAAACAAAATTATGTTAGGTTTTGTGTATACTGGCAATAATGTTTTCGAGGGAATTTTTGGAGTAGCACAGCACGATTGCAGAGGGAATAACAAGATTAGTAGGAGAACAGCTGAATCAAGGAATTGGAAATTGGAGCAAAATATTGCATTTATTGGCTTAAATCTAGGGTGTAAATTGTCTGCCAAATATAAATTAGCTTCTGTAAGCAAGATGTTATACGGAAAATATAAACAAAGAGAAAAACTGTTGTCTTAAGTTTGGAAGTGACATGCTCTATAGCCATGAGCATTTATTTCTTAAGAAAAAGATAGGCAACAAAATAAAATCTGTGTGGGCAAGTGGGTAGAGTGACGGGCTAGTAATTCTTATACTGTTTTGACACCAGATCGAATCCCATCCGGTCCGGTTCATTTTTTTTTTCTTTTCAAAACATTGTAGAAAGTATATAAATTTTATGTTAATAAGAAACGAAATAATATAATAATGAAATAACTTTTTGTTTTTCTGATGACGTATTTATTTAGAATTAGCTTACTATTTATTACTAATAGCGATTGTTTTTAGTTTATGGTATGGTATGCTTAACCGTTCCCTCTCTGTTTTTACACAGCTTCAACTCACTGCGAGTGCCTGTGAGTCAGGAATAGCAAAAAACAAAACAAGAGCAACCTGCAGCTTTACACACAGCGTGAGGAACACAGTCACAGCGATAGCTCGTTGTCATGAAGAAAAAAACTGTTCTAGTGTTTCTGTGTGTGTGTTTCTTTTTAAAGTATTGACTCTCTCTCTCTCTCTCCCCTTTTGTTTCATATCCACAAGTGCAACAAATGCAAGTCTGTGTGAAAAAAAAATAAAGAGTGCTTTCTTTAAACAAAACTAAATTTTACAGCTCTCTTTGTGAGGAACGCGAATGCTTCCAAAAGATGCCATGAATATTAACTATAATCGTACCGAATTATACAGTAGCGTGAAAAACTGATAATAAAATGATGTAAGATGCATAAGCTTTTTTTTTTAGAGTAACTACACATTAAATATAACAAATTAAATTTTTGGGATTACAAGTTATCACATTACGTGTCGGTGTATGCCTATTCGTTTTCACATTCGAGCGACGAAAAAAGAATGTGTGGTGATAGTTATAAAAACCGAATATTTCTACCAGATTTCAATAAATTCAAGTTACATGGCTCCTACATAGCGAAAAAAATGATTTTTCGATGTCTGTCCATCTATTTGTCTCTCGGTTCGTCACGCTTTTACACGCACTCAAATAGAGGCCATACTGTTCAACGTATCTGCACCGAATTCTAGACATAACGTTTTAGTAACATAATATCTTTCGAATTTTATGTCCTTCGACACCTAAAACCAAGGTTAATTTACTGAAGGATTAAAATTTAAAATAATTCAATTTTCTCAAATAAAAAAAAAAGCTGTGACTATTTTATTTACTTTTGATAAATATATATTTTATTAACAAATCTCCACCACATATGAATAATTTTTCTGAAAAAAATATATATGGTGTAATTTACTGTATGGTATGCGTTCTTTTTGCACAATTTTCTCAACCACATTTCATAAATAAACGTATCATTAATTACCTAACAATATGTCAACTCGTTGGAAGGAGTAGCTTAATCTTAGGGTGAGCTTTCCCCCGATGGTTTTCCCATTAACGCCTCAGGCAATTTTGTTCATATTTCGTAAAGGAATATTTCATTAATAAACTAACATAGAGCATAAATAGTTTATTCCGATAACATACAGAAGAAGTGGTTTTCTCAAGGGTTGATTTTTTTTGGACAATTGTCTCAGTTATTACTGAAATTTCTATTTTTACTGAAATTTGTTCTAATTTCAGTAAAAATATTTTCTGTAATAATCTTACAATATGGTATAACTCGCTTGTTCCGAAAAGAAAAATCCAAAAGAAATAGTTTACTTTGACAGTGAAATTTTTCCCGACGATTTGCTTAAAAATTACTCGATATACTGTCAAAATTACAGATAGAAGAGTTTACCTTTGGGGGTAAGCTTTTGCCGATGACCTTCCTAAAAACAACTCAGGAGATGTTTGTTGTTCATATTTTATAAATACGTATTACATAAATAACCTAGCTATATGGTATAATTCCCTCATCCGGAAAATCTAGAAATGGTATATTACTTTTGATAGTAAGTTTTACCCTGCGATTTTCTCAAGAACGACTCAGGCGATTGTGTTCGTATTTCATAAATAAATGTTTTATGAAAACACTAACAATATAGCATAGCTCGTTTATACTGAAAAGATCCACAATCGATAATTTATTCTTGGGGGTGACTTTTTGCATAATTTTCTCAGAAATTACTCAGACGCTTTTGCTTATAGTTCACATACAATTATATCCTTTATAATTCTAATATATGGATCAAGTTATTTCTAACGGAAATATGACCAATGGGTACTTTACTTTTGGGCCTGAAGTTTCTTCTAGCAAAGTTTTCCAAAACATTATTTTATTCGCAATTTCCCAAATAAATGTATCAATAACAGTTGCTGCCTAACATAAGTCAATGTAAAATATTCGAGCGAGAAAGTACAGTGCGTTTACTCCGTACCCTTTCTTAAATATATTTTTAAATGTTACACCTAATCACAATTTTCCGAACAAAATCGAAACTTCTTTTTAAATGTGCCTTGTTGTGATCAAATGGTTCAAGTGCATTGGTTCTGGATTAGATTTCCAGTGAGAGCTAGTGTATCTTCATCCAAGAGATGTGACACGTCGGTGCAAAGAAGAAAGTGTTTAAATAAGCCTAACCAAGCTAATCAACAAAAGAAATAATACAATGTTACGAAATTATCGTAGAAACGTTGTTAATATTAGGTAGGTTCGACTGGAATGTCCAAACAATTGTCAATTCCAAAGGTCTTTGTTTTCGTCCGGCGGGAGCTCATGTGGTTCGCATTTCACGTTAATCAGTAGGTCCACGTCTCATATAACCTCGCTGCTGAAAGGGACGATAAACTCAAAATCACATCACACATCTTTGTTTTCGCCTTTGTTTTAGCTCATAAATGTCTCTGTTCATAAGCTCCTTAGTGGTTAGCGTACGCGCCTTTGGCGTGGAAGACCCGGCTTCGATTCCCGGCGAGAGCTCACGTGGTTCGGAGTCCACGTTAATCAGTAGGCCGACGTATCATATAGCTTCGTTGCTTAACGAGACGTTAAACTCAAACTCAATGTCTTTATTCATAAATGTCTTTGTGTATGGTTTTTCATATACGTGGCATGGACATTAAATTTTGATTTCTACGCCATATGTAGGCCTATCTAATTATTATACATACACACCTATAGAACGAACACAACAAACTTGGAATATCTACATTGTTTGCGTATGGAAAATAATCACGCTCTACTGTACAGGACAGCCGTGTGTATGGAATTCCATACACATGGCAATCAACGTATTAAGAAATGTATAATAATAAGAATTATTATTATTATTATTATTATTATTATTATTATTATTATTATTATTATTATTATTATTATTATTATTATTAATAATAATAATAAACAGAAAACGATACGATCACTTACATAATTTATAAATATAAGTTAACATTTAATAAGCATATAACTGCAATGGAATTAAGTTGTTTCTCTCTCTCCCTGAACGCTACAGCCCTTATTGTTCTAAGGCGTAGAAGAGAACTTGTGGCACCCACGATTTGGGGCGGTGTGTGGTCACAACTTGGTATCCCTTTGTTGTTAGTCCTAGCTTTCTAGACGGATGCAGTTATTACCGGTAGAATATACAAGCAAATTGACTTTTGTATTACTATTAAAGTAAATAATTACACTCATTCCTTCAATGTGATACTTGTGGTTGCTTAACCGTATACAGACAGCTGATCCATGGAAAAATCGTTAATAATAATAATAATAATAATAATAATAATAATAATAATAATAATAATAATAATAATAATAATAATAAACAGGAACTCGACAAATATTCTTGCAAATAATAGGAAAAAGTTTGCGTCACACTGTTCACTTTGCTGGACACACCAGTGTGGCGCGTTATACCGATTGTGGCACACTGGAATATAGGGTATGTTTTTTTTTTTTTTTTGTTTTTTCTCCAACTATTCCAACTGCTTCAATTGAAATGGATCTATAATAATAAGAGAAAGAATTTAGTCTTCTTACCCTTCAATTTAGAAATAAGGTTCGCGAGAATTTCATAAAAGAATAATATACTCAGAATTGTATATAGTAGTTTGTTTTATTCGAAATTACATACTTCCTGCAACTGTTTTTTGATTGAAATGATTTGAAATGAAATTTTTAAGTTTTATGTCCCGCGATTATGCCGGATAGGCTAAAGGAGACAGTGATGATAAGAAATGAATGAAATGGTGGAATGAAAAAAGTGGGATAAAACGGGAGAACCTCGAGAAAACCCACACACACAGTGTTTGTCCAGCACAAGGTTCACTTGGCGCGAGCATAGATCGAACCAAGGACTCCATGCACCAAAGGTGAACGCTCTACTACTGAAACACCGTGGTCTCTGAAATTACTTATGGAACTACCGAGAACTATGCTGTAATATTTGAATGTGCTTCAAGTTTACAATAATTAGTTTAGTTAAATTCATTATTAACAATTAAATAATTGCATTCATTATTAACAGGTAAATGCTGCTGATGCAAAGACTTAAATCTAGCGATACCGCGAGCGTAAGTATTAAACAGAGGGATTTTAAAGGGCCCCCTGAGCTGGGGGCCCTGGGCTCCATTGGCTCCGCCCTTAATCCGCTAATGCCTATAGATTATAAATTAAAGGGGACGGGCCGGGTCCGTTCTAAAAATTCCGGCCCGTGCAGACCTCTAGCTCCTGTGTATATGTTATCTGAAAATACAGTAGAGTTTCGCTTATCCGACATAAAACAGGCAGGCAGAACGCCGGATAATATGGATGTGTTAAGGAAAGACCTATAAAATGTCAAACTATGATATAATTTTACACATTACGCATCTAATTATCATCTTTGCAAGAAACAAATATAATGCATTGACTCAGTGACGTATCCAGCGTGAGGTCCTGGAAGCTGTCCCTTACCAAACCTCAAGCACTTTTTAATAAACCTACTTTTTCCCTTTTGAGTTTTTTTTTTTTTTTATTTATGTCAGATTACTTTGAGTCAGTGTCCAAACTGTGGACAATGCGTTGTTGTTATAATTCTAACAAGTAACACTTCCCAAGTGTAACACTCCGCTTTTGATAAAATTTGGCAGTTAGATACTATACATAAAATAAACAAATAATTGCTTTTTTTATTTTTTTTTTGCTGAAAAACGGTTTTAGGGGGCAAAAGCCCTCACCCAAAATTTGAAAGTTGACGCTCGAAAGGCAAAAACAAGTGGACCAAAGTGAACGAAATTGTTAACAGATATTGCGGACATAAAATTAGAGAATACGTGTTTTGTATTTTCCTGGAAAAAACGGTTAGGTGGGGCACAGATCCCTCCAAACCTTTGATCATGAAATATCAAAAGTGCTAATAACAGTATGTCAGAAGTGCCTAAATTTACATGTAGAATTGGAACAAAACTTTCTGTTAGGACAATAAGCAAAAAATAAACAAATTCGGCTTTTTTATTTCCTGCGAAAAAACGGTTTTAGAGGACAAAAGGTCCCCCGCATGAATTTTGAATTTTGACGCAAGAAAGGCAAGAAAAAATGTACCGAACTGAATGAAATTGTTCAAAAATGTTGTAGAGGTAAGATGAGGAAATACGTGCTTCGTATTTTCCTGAAAAGATAAAAAAAGCTTTTGAGTGGACCGAGGCGTTGAATGTCGGAAGGATTGGACCGAAGCGAATGAAATTGTCTGTAGATATTGGATATGAAAAATAAAGCCTCTCGTGTTTCACAAGTGTCTCCATCAGATTTCTTCAAATTTGGCAGATCAACAACAAGCACAAACAGTATAGCGTATTTTGTAGTATTTCACGAGGCAACTTTAACCCTTACAATGTTTTTCCGCATAAACAAAAACACGTGCCGATTAATTTCCTGTTTGCTTTTGATGTGCCAAAATTGATAGGGACATCTTTAAAACACGAAAGTCCTTATTTTACATACAGTCTATACAATATCTACACACAATTTCATTTGCTTCGGTCCACTCCTTCCTGCACTTTTACGGTAATATTAACTTTTTTTTGGAGGGGCTCTAGGCCCCAACACTGTTTTTTCATACAAATTAAAATGCATTTCATTTATTGTTTTGCAAATTGTCCCTATACGAAGTTTCGTTGCAATTCTCCATATTCTTTAGGAACTTCTGACGTATACATACTTATTTGCACTTTTGATATTTCCTAATCAACAGCTTAGAAGGTCCGTGCCCCATTCAATCGCTTTTTTTTCAGGAAAATACGAAACACAATTACCTCAATTTACGTCTAGAATATCTGTGCACGATTTCAAAATTTTGGGTGGGGAATTCTGCCCCCTAAAACCAATTTTTCGCAAAAAATAAACCCTTTTTTTTTTTTGCGTATTGTCCCTACACAATGTGTCGTTCCAATTCTTCATGTTCTTTAAGCACTTCTGACATACTGTTATTAGCACTTTTGATATTTCACGATCAAAGTTTTGGAGGGGTCTGTATCCCACCGAAACTTTTTTTTTTTTTCAGGAAAATACGGAACCCATATTCCCTCATTTTTCCTCTACAATATCTGTGTACAATTTCATTCATTTCGGTTCACTTCTTCTTGCCTTTCGGGCGTCAACTTTCATTATTTTGGATGGGGGATTTTGTCCCCTAAAACAGGCATTCGTTTAGTTTTTGCGTATTGTCCATACACAAAGTGTCATCGGAATTCTTCGTCCTTTACACACATCAGACATATTGTTACTAGCACTTTTGATATTTCATGATCAAAGGTTTGGAGGGGTCTGCGTCCCACCTAACCTTTTTTTCCAGGAAAATACAAAACACGTATTCCTTCATTTTACGTCTGCCATATCTGTGCACAATTTCGTACACTTTGGTCTACTTGTTTTTGTCTTTCGGGCGTCAACTTTCAAAATTTTGGGTGAGTGCTTTTGCCCCCGTAAAACAGTTTTTCCGCAGAAAATAAAAAACATGTATTCGTTTATTTTATGTGTAGTATCTGCCTGTCAAATTTTATCAAAATCGGAGTGTTACACTTGGGAAGTGTTACTTGTAAGAATATACAGTAATGCCATTGATACCAGGTGGAATTAAAGAACACTTTTAAATGGGATTACAATTTCGTTTCCGGTCTGTTTATAACATTACTGTATTAGAACGATACACTCATTGCCATTTGCTATTTTTGTTATGTGATATACGTAGCAGACAGTTTTCCTTACATGTCTCTAGAAAATATTTTTTGATTTCGTGTGAGTTAGAATTAAGTTTGACCGGTTCATAAATGACAAGTAAGAAACGTTTAAGAGAAATACAGAACTATTGCATTATTATTATTATTATTATTATTATTATTATTATTATTATTATTATTATTATTATTATTATTATTATTATTATTATTATTATTATTATTGATATTTTTAAAACATTAGAATTACGTGCTTACGAGGATTCGTGTCGGGTCCCCTCCGAAAAGAAAAGCTGGATATGTGCCTGCACTGAATGATAGACGTATGAGTCAAGGTATAGACGAGCGTGCTAGGCGATCGAGTCCGGAGCATCAGAAACAGACTAAGACTACAACTTGCAGTTCTTCTTGCCGATTGACGCTGCTTTTTACCTGCTATGATATGTCGGATAATAATGTGAAATAAACGAAGGTCAAGACCATAGCGTATTGGTGTTTCATGCACCTAAACCTGTAAAATATTTGTGCCGAAAACATCTTTCACTCACTAGCTAAATTTGAGGGTATGATCGCTCATCTTGCCTTATAAAGTATAGTCTTATAAAGAATATATATAGCATAATAAAAACCTTAAGACCAAATTCAATGATTTTCTATAGTTTTATTTTTTAATAACGGGAAACTTGTTTATTTCATCACGATAAATCATGTTTGATACTAAGATGTCTGTTTCTGACTATATATATTTTTCATACTTTATTGGAGACAGTTTTTTTTTCAAGAAAAGAGGATGATAAAGGAAGCTATACAACACCATAAACTGAAAGCAATCGGTATTACTAATAGTACACTAATTCTAAATAAATACGTCATCAGAGGAAACAAAAAGTTATTTCCTAATTGTATTGTTTCAGTTTTATTAACATAAAAATTATACACTTTCTACAATGTTTTGTAAAGAAAAAAAAAATTGAACAGGACCGGATGGGATTCGATCTGGTGTCAAAACAGTATAAGAATTACTAGCCCGTCACTCTACCCATTTGCCCACACAGATTTTATTTTGCTGCCTATCTTTTTCTTAAGAAATAAATGCTCATGGCTATAGAGCATGTCACTTCCAAACTTAAGACAACAGTTTTTCTCTTTGTTTATATTTTCCGTATAACATCTTGCTTACAGAAGCTAATTTATATTTGGCAGACAATTTACACCCTAGATTTAAGCCAATAAATGCAATATTTTGCTCCAATTTCCAATTCCTTGATTCAGCTGTTCTCCTACTAATCTTGTTATTCCCTCTGCAATCGTGCTGTGCTACTCCAAAAATTCCCTCGAAAACATTATTGCCAGTATACACAAAACCTAACATAATTTTGTTTTTTGCTTATATTTTTATTATTTTATTATATTTTTTGGAAATATCTCCTTAGATGGATTGCTTTCTATTATCTCCACGTACTAATAACTGAATTTTACCAATAAACATATGGAAAATGGAATAATTGCGAAAAATTGTGAGTTACAGTATACGCGCAATATTTTTTGCGCATGGGAGTACGTTTGATCATTAGAACAACTGGCCTGATTTCACTGAAATATTCACCAATATCTTAATCATGTGCATACTGTTGTTTGTGAAAACTGAATTAGCTAGAGGGAATGACGGAAATATATCCAAACTATGAATTTGCACTGGGGTGTATGAACTACGAAGAATCACAATCTCAATGAGGTGTCAAACTAGTGGACCTAGCAGCGTCCTTGGCTCGACATGTTTCTGACGGTGAGACAGGAGGAACATGTCTCCTCAACATTTTGTATAGAAGAGGAACTGGATTTAGGCTAAAGTACTTATATGAAAAAAAAAAAAATACAGAAATATAGATGTTATATTTGTTGTAAGGAGTCATATTATTTTGTGTAGATACTTATATGGAACTTGTCTTCTGACAAGGTACTTTCGCGAAGTGTCCCCTCGTGGTTCGTATAAAATTAATTCAAATGCAAAAATCTCCGCGGCCCAATATGTATTGTACTAATTTTAGCGGCCCATACCGGTAATTTGCATATGTATGGGTCTTCACATATCCGGAATTCAATCATACACTACTATAACGCTCAGACACAAAATTGCTTTTAGTTTCTTTAGATGTAACTGGACATGAAAGTCGGCATATGCAAAATAAATTGGATCAAGTACTGCTTCTCTGACACATTTTACCCAAATCTTATCCGCTATATTGGATTCAACTTTTGGTTTTTCAAATGGAATATGGGCAAGTGATATACATCAAAATTCATGTACAATTTCTCGGAATTTCATTGGTGTAGTGAGTTTTATAGTAGCTTGTACCTTTTGCAAGATAATGAATGTTAAATATCAGGCACTTCACGAATATTGAACCAAATAGAAAGTTATGCAGGGATCCCGTGTGCTTTACGTCATTTATCCTTGACGAAATATTCTCTGAACGTTCATACATACAGACACACAGATGTCAATACGGCAATGGTAGGTCTTCACCCAAATCTGGTCGTATCTTGATTTACATTAGGTATTTGTTATAGTATAACATTGAAGTAATAACAATCACAGAAATGTAATAAGATTATGCCACCAATGTTGTAAAGAGTTTGTTTATACTTACAGTACTTTTCCAGTTAGAAATTATTTTGATTTTTCAATATCAAAAATGTAAGCGTAACTGATATTAGTCTGCAATGTCTATTCGCGAAATCGGAATTTTGACGAAATCCGGATTTTTTTTCCAATTTTACTTCCCGGATTCTAGAAAGTAAAAATTCCGGAATTGGTCCTCCCTACTATATACGCTATGTAGGATAGTTAATTCATCTTGTTTCTTTACAAAATAAGAATGACTTTTTTGCTGGAAAAAGTTGATTCATTACCTCTGTCATAGTAAATGTTTCTAACGAAAATTAGCTTTCGCTAAATACTATATTCCAGCGAACATATAAATATTATGTCTTATATGATAATGTTAAAGGATATCACTAAATTCGAGTAGCGCAAAGCTGAGTGTTTATGTATATCTACAGCATAAACATGTGCTATTCTAGATATGGTGTTACTTCGAGTAAGAACCGAAACTTTTAAAAGTTATTGGGAATTCATCTTTTCAAGATATGGTTCTCTTAAATCAGAATAGGCAAACAATGTATTGTAGGCTAGCGCTAAGAAGAATCGAGCCCCTTTCTTCCTTCCCTCCCTCCTCTCTCTAATGAGTGTCTATTAAGTGTGTAATGTTTACATTACCATTTTCATACTTCATCGACTAAATAGCATTTTATGTCCGTACTATTGGGAAAAAAATAGTTGTTTCAATCGACTGTGCTATAGTTACCAAACTATCAAAAGAAATAGACATGCTATAGAATTAAAAGAAACAGAGAAAGGCACAAACGAAACAAATATTTTGATGTACTGTATATGATAAAAGGTATGGTATGGTATCGTGGAAAAGAGAAGAGAAAGAAGCCTGTTATAAATGCAATGCGTATTTCGTATGTCAAGACTAACGAGGAAACGGTCCCAAGTGTAAACAACCGATTTGGCTGGGGTCCGGATATGTGTTACGGGAGACTAAAGTAGAGGACACGTAGTTTGTAGTTTTGGCCCATACGCAGAAATTTCCGAAATACGAGGCCCCAAAGTGGTCCTACATGATATAACTAGGAAGCGAATGACGTTACTTGTACACAACCGATTTGGCTGGGGCCCGGATATGTGTTACGGGAGACTAAAGTAGGGGACACGTAGTTTGTAGTTTTGGCCCATACGCAGAAATTTCCGAAATACGAGGCCCCAAAGTGGTCCTACATGATATAACTAGGAAGCGAATGACGTTACTTGTACACAACCGATTTGGCTGGGGTCCGGATATGACTATTATAAGCCCAAGTCGAAGAGATGTAGTTTTTCTTCCGACCAAACCTTTGCGCAGAAATTGTAGACATATATGTATTAATTTTGGCACCATAGTCGACAAAATTATGTCAATGGTGTTATGTGTATGTAACGATGTGTCTGGTCAAGATATATGTTTGTATATAATCCAAGATAAAATATTTGTAATTTTTGAGCTCATTCGCAGATAGTATGGAGGCATGGAACCCCAAATGTCCAGTAGCGGCCTTCTAGGCCATAAAGAGTATGTTTGTATGTATGTTGTAGCCATTGAAATGCTACTGATACGACCCTCCGGATGTATCGTCGGACCAGTCTCTTTTCTGATGTAACTCTTTATTTTGACTAGGTTTCATAGCCTATTCGGTATTTCCGCGGCTAGCATGTGTTCCTCTTCTAGTGTTGTATCGAGTAGTACGGATTGTTTAGGCAAGTTACGTTTGTTTAGGTAGCAGTGGGAGTATAATGTCCATCAGACCGAGTCAACTTTAACAAAGGTGTCAAATGGGGCCCTGACACTGTGGAATAAAATACAACAATATCCCAAAGATTTTTAGTGGAAGTGATGATGAAAGGCAACGAAAAATGGTCAAAACAAATATGTTTGTCGCAGTGGCTGCACCGAACAAAAATGCATTGGCGCAGTTCGGATATGCACATAGAGCATGAGTAATTGGGAAGCACACCTGCTGAACTGTTTCGAAATGTTCGGGTGGCTCATCAATATAGCCGCTCTTGAACCATGCATATTTAATTAAACTCATAAACTTATTGGATGTGAGCTGGTCGTGTATCAGCGAATGCGTTTTATGAGGTTGTTGCGCTCACTCATGTTGATGTCTAATTGGTCGAGGGCCACCCTATCCAACATCTTTTTGGCGAAGTATTTCCACCAATAGTTGAAAAATACGTCCAAAGGTTGAACGACTGGCGTTGCATTGGGGGGAATTATTTGAAGTTCGCACAAATACGGATTAACAAATTCATTATCATATATAGTGTGATCAGTATGATCACCCCAACTATCTACTAGCAGCAGAAACTCGTCTGTTACTGCATGGCGACGAACGTTTTTACAGAAATGTGGTACATGTGATTTCGTTAACTTCCTAGATGTACTACACGTTAGAACAACATTGTTGCGTTTAAATATATTTACAGTGTTAGGCAATTTACCGTTTGGTTCTTGCAGGCAAATGTAGACTGGAACGACTAATTGGCATTTTAGGTTAATTGAGGGGTGTAGATGCAAAAGTGGCAACCTCCAATTTTTTGAGAAATTGAGTTAGAGGTGGGACTATATTATTTTAAGTGTCCCCGGCCGAGCGGTGAAGTCTGTTTGGATCAAATCCTATATCCTTCCAGTAAAATCTGAAGGCGAATATCCCGTGACGCATCCCTATTAACCGTAAAAACATAGTTTGTACCTCTTTAATTTCGTTATAAAGCAGGGTTTCCAAATGTAGCACTCAAATTTCCCTATTATGTACCAGAAGCGGGAAATCCTTGAAGCGGGAAGTCAATGAGTTTAGTAAAGTATCTATCCTAGAAGCATGCATCGTACCTCGTTCTCTTCGGCATGAATCGGCCTTTCAAATGGTATAATGTGCATATCCCTATCGTGCAACTGAGGGGGAAAATTCCCCCAAAAGTGAAATATTTGTGAAAAAATATCCACGTTCATTTTCAAAACTTGCAATCTCCAATTTTGAAACAGTAATTACAAAAAATGAGGGGCTTTCTCTGGGGATAATTTGAGTTCAACCCTCTAATATTGCTACGATCTACTATGCCAAAAAAATTGTACGTGAAAATCTTATGGGGTTTACGAGATATCAATTAATCGCTCGTCCTGAAAACTTCGGCCGAGTGGAGATTGCCACTTTTGCATCTACATCCCTCAATTATGGGTTGAATAGTAATGGAATGAGTAACGGCGTTCTTGGATGCAATTGTTAAGTACGTAACTTTCTCGCCTTTATTAGACAGGGTTCTGGAGCTCTGGAGTTCTTGTTGAGCCCCATTTGATCGGTATTCAAAACGTTCTCAGGCAAATAATTTGGAATTCTTATCTTAACAAGTTCCCTGAATTCGGTAACGGAATTCCTAATGGCATCAGCATCCTGTGTGTGACGCTTGGTTACAAGTTTCATCACCTTCCGAGACCGTATGTGGTTTCTCCGTTTAAAGCGCATTACCCATGTGTCAGAGGCTCTGAACTCTGACTGTAATTCCCTAGTCTTACACAAACCCCACCTCTTTAGGTCGTTACTATGCACCGGTAGGTTCCGCCGTCTCACCGACATTAGATACATCAGTCGTTGGCCCACCTCTGTATACCGTGCTTACGAGCTCGGCAAGCACTGTTACAATATTGTGCACGTTAATCATATCGTCAACTTGACAGTTTACTTCCAGAACTGTTTGATCGTAATAAGTGCAAGAAATGAAAAGTTCCGAAAAACGACACAAAGTGGCGCTACAGATATATGACCGCACATGCGCAACAGTTCCATTTGCGTTCCATTGGTCTTTCATAAATGATACACGAGTTATGTGCAACTCTAGCAATACCAAGGTCTCATCTGCAGCAATACCAAGGCCGCATCTCCGACGTGGATGACCAAGCGGGGAGTGAGATTTGCTCGTGCTGTTTGTAATAAATGTTTATACCAGCCTTTTTGAAACTGTGGTATGCGTACCTCCAGGAGTACTCGGAGGTTTCCGAGGCAGCACGCGAACTGCTAATGAGAATTGGAAAGAATTCGGTCCGATATCCATGACGACACTGCAGACACACGTAGGAATGTTATACTCCTGTGTATAATTCATCAGTTAGTATGTAATGTATTACGTTTTGAAACTTGCAGTATTCATGATTTTTGCCACCAAAATTATCTTCATACGAATTGTATTAATATTTATATGGTTACCAGCTCGAATGATTATTTCACTTTTCATCTAACTTAATACCTTCCTCTATTCCCCTTCCTCTCTCTGTCTCTCCGTTGGCGCTCTTTGTAATGATCCACTGACCTGACGATTAGATATTGCTAGAAAACCGTTTCTAGAACCACGACTGGCCTGCTAATTCACCAGTCAAAGCATCTACTATGGCCTATCTATCAGAAAGAGCCTATCAGAGGAGTAGTTTACACTTGTAGGTAGTTAATTATTCTTCCTACTAAAAGAAGCCTTATTCTCAAAGAAACAAAAACATACATTACATTGCAAAGACCAATGACACAAATGTAGAGAACATTTTACACATTTCATAGTGTAAAACTAACAAAATTTGAAACAGACCGGCAAACTTTATTTCCGCCACTCTGCCCAATTTCCTGACAACACACGCCGTATCGATTAAATATTAATGTTCACTCTCCTGCGCAAAAGTGTTCCGCCCGGTTTCCGCACTCCTAGCCATAGAAATACAAGCTAAAAACGCAAACATTCTTTCACTCCGTTGACACTTGACACCCTCGTGGTCAGCAGATCCCCCCTCGACGGCTCGTGCCAGATGAACATCTGTTCAGAATTGTATGGGTACCACATACGCCACCTTCATGGCTTTATTGAAAATCTAGCAATATGGGATTCGATATTCCCTGTATATTCGATATTTCCTTTTGTGGGACCTGATAACAAACACAAGTCTCATACTTTTGGATATATTGCAACATATTCCAGCCCAAGCCAACATCCTGTACAAGTAACGTCATTCGCTTCCTAGTTATAGCATGTAGGGCCACTTTGGGGCCCCGTATTTTGGAAATTTCTGAGTATGCGCAAAAACTACAAACTACGTGTCTCCTACTTTGGTCTCCCGTAACACATATCCGGACCCCAGCCAAATCGGTTGAGTACACTTGGGACCGTTTCCTCGTAAGAGTGAAACGTAAGAGTGCATTTAAGCGGACTATTGACAATTGATAGTGAGTGGGGTTCCGATATTTAAATTTAGACTTCTTTCTTTTAGAGCTAAAACAAGGTCTCCAAAATTATTTGAGGTGTCAAATTGCTTTTAGCTGAAAACAATTTTCCAGCAACTCTTTTTCTTCCTCTTATTTCTTTTAAAAATCTTTTCGAGTATTTAATTACCTTCATCTCTCCCAATATCTTTTTCTCTTCCTCTACTGCTGCTTTTCAAGTATTTCAAATTTCCGGTCATCGTGTGTTGAGTGTGCTGTTTCCTTGTACGAGAATCTTGACAACATCAAGCAATTTGTTCTGGATCCAAACAATGCATGTACATGTACAATTCCCAAGATGCACAACCTTCTACCGCCAGAGAAAAAAAAAAAATGATTTGTAAAAACAGCGGGCCTTTTTACCTTCGATTACAAATAAATTACGGCCATTAAAAATGCAGAACCAACGCATTCAAAAAATAAACATATACACTGACAAAAAAAATCGTATGTGGCGTACGTAAAATCGTATGTTACATTTGTAAATCTTGCAGTTTTTGGACTTAACGTACAGCAAACGTATAACTGAAAACGCATGTTTTATAATACTTTCTGTATAAGTGTTCCATCTGTACGTACTTTCCGTATGAAACAATATAAGTGGTCAGGATCTTACATACAAATGGACGTATATAACATATAGCTGACGTATGTAACATTCATATAGATATGTATACCGTGTATGTAATATAAGGAAGACTGTTACATATCAGACATCATGCAACGGAATGATGTAACATCTAAGGACAGTGCCTATGTAGCATACGGATAACGAATGCTCCGTACTGATTTTTAGTAAGCAAGAGGATTCCGTATATTTGTACAATATATCGCTGTCCGGAGAACAGATTTTTCTCTATATATACACACACAGTGCTACATTCATCCATGAGATATAAATTAAGTGGGTTTTGCGAAGGAAAAGCATAAAGTTAGTATCTACACAGACGTTTTACCTCCAATAGAAATCTGCTTACATTTAACATTTTAGAGATGCTTGATGATATTAAGCACAATAAGCACAAGAGTCCTTAGCTGGGGACTTCGCCCCCAGATCCCCGCCTTTCCTCAGCCCATAGCCTCGCATGTCGTGTTTCAGCTTTGATTTCGACCTTTGCGTGCAAGAATTAGTGTATGGCATTATTTTTTGCGAAAAAGTTTAAAAACTTTTCCCCCCTTACAAGGGAACATCTTATATTGATAGTAGCATTGTCAAATCAAACAATGTGCAATCTTTAGAGGAGTGAAAAAAGTGAAAAATCCAAAGTTTTGCGGGCCGACACTCAGAAACACAAAAGATACAGAGGAAAGAAGGATTTAGAATCATGTGAAGATAGCAGTGCGATTAAAGTAATCAAAATGATATTTACACAACAGTACAGTAAACAAACATTGAACCCTCAGACATGCTCAATAACATCATGTGTAATGCAATGTTGCCAATTGAGCACAAAATGAAGTTTTGTTAAATGGCACGGAACACAAATTATAACATCTATAAAATCTAATTAGGGGTAGAACCATACCTGTGAAGTCGTTATGTACAGTGTTGCCAACGTTTGAAGATAGGTCTATATGAATTCCTATATGAATATCGGATAGAAGAGAACATACAGTACACGATGCTAACTAGTTAAAACCAAAATATGAGATCGCAAACAATAATATAATCACTGAAGCACGAAGCACAGTGTCGAAGCAGGTTTGTCCAAGTCGAAAACCAGAATAGTATCAAATACAACACACAAAACTGAAATGATGCATGCTCTTGGATTGACAATTATTAGCAGGCTCACGTTTCTGGTGCACGTAATATTGTATCACCTCACACATTATTGGTAGTCAATTTTTCAGTGTTGCTGTTGATAAGGCGCTCCGCAGTGTATTAGTAATGTATGTACTCTTCTACATCCGAAATTCATGTAAGAATTCATATAGACTTATCTTCAAATGTTACCAACACGGTACGTCATGACTTCACAGGTATGGTTCTAATCATAATTAGATTTTCTACATGCTATAATTTGTGTTCCGTGCCATTTAACAAAACTTCATTTTGTGATTAGTTGGCGACACTGCATTACTTATGATGTTATTGATCATGTCTGTGGGTACAATGTTTGCTTACTATACTGTTGTGTAAATACCATTTTAATTACTTTAATCAATTTGAAGTTCTTTTGCAATTTCAATATCTTTTGCATTGCTATCTTCACATGATTCTAGATTCATCTTCCCTCTGTATCTCCTGTGTTTTTGGGTGTCGGCCCGTAAAACTTTGGATTTCTCAATTTTCTTCACTCCTCTATGGATTGCACCTTGTTTGATTTGGCAATGCTATTATCAATATAAGATGTTCCCTTGTTAGAATACAATTTTAATCAAAGTGAGAAGATAAAAATCCATGTCGGGCCAAGTGTTAAATGTGTTCAGAAACTCATTTCAAATTATTTCCCCGTTCCTCCATGATAATGAGACTGAAAACGTTTAAATCATTTTCATATATTTAGAAAAAACATAATTCACCCCTTCTCTCATTAAAAGCGGAATTTCCGGAAATGCTGTGGAGCAATTTCTAGAAATGCTGTGGACTTTGCCGAACAATTGCAACTCCTACTTTTTTCCATCCCGCCTTTTTCTTCCCTTCTAAGGAAAACTTAAAAAACACTTAAATATACCTTTAGTTGATTTAAAATAAAGGTCTAAATATCTATTTTTTGCCATTAACCTTAAGGGATTTCAAGGTATAGTAATCTTATTTTAACAATTGCCATTTCACTTAAATACGAGTCTAATTATTTTAAACTAGCATCAATTACCAGGTTCGCTGGATTAAATTAAGAAAAAATAGTAAAATGTTCCGTTAGTCACTTTTTACTATTACTAAATCGCTCTTTGATATGGGTCACTTTCGATGATTTTTATATATCCCCTCCTCTCCCCTCCCAGGGCACGGCATCGGGGGTGCCATTGTTCATCTCAGCGACCCCGACACCCCGATAAAGACCATCCCACACCCGAATCCTCATATATGTTGAAAATTTGATAGAGATTGGTTAGGTGGTTTAAGCGTGATAAAGTCACAAAGACAGTCTCTCCTATTTTTATTTTCTTTAGATATATCTCCCCCCTTCTCCCTTCCCTACATTATATTGTAAAACTGAAATGACAAAAATATCTTAGGTCTGAAACTTATCTATTGTGAAAGTTTAATCTAAGATCTACCGTCAAAGTGAAATGATAAAAAAGTTCCCAGGTTTGAACCTCATTTATGTTGAAAATTTGATTGAGATCGATCGGTTGGTTCAAAAGTTATTAACTCACGAACATAGTCACTTTTATATATATTGATTTTTGTATTTCTTCCCTCTTCCCCTTCCCAACATTGCTCCGTCAAAGTGAAATTATAAGAAACATCCCAGACACGAACCTCATCTATGTTGAAAATCTGATCAAGAGTGATCGTTTGGTTCAAGAGTTATTGTTTTATTTACTTTTTTTTTTTTTTTTTTTTTTTACAATTCTCCTCCCCTAAGTTCTACTGTCAAAGTGAATAGCTAAAAACACTAAGACTAGAACCGCATCTACGTCAAAAAATTGATTGAAATCGGTCGGGTGGTTCACGAGATTAAGAGTCATAAACATAGTAACTTTCAATTTTATATTATAGAATATAGATGTGAAGTTTATAGCCCTATACTAAATTTCATGTCCAAAACCTTTACAGATTCCGTGATATGTGCATCTAAAAATAACACTTGTTACCACTCTTCCAACCTTCCCCATCAAATTTCCAAAAATCCTTCCTTATTGGTATATATCTTATATAATAAATCCTATGTTCTGTTTAAATTTCAAGTTTCTAGCTTAATTGGTTTGCCTGGGCGTTGATCAGTCAGTCACTCACTTAGGACAACTACTTTTATATAGAGAGATAATGTGTTCAATAGGCCTATATTACATATTAAATGATACGGAGTTTGTTTTCAATTAGACAAACGGGCAGATGCAAAAATGGTCGAGGTAAATTGCTCCTTCACCCCTCATTTTTTGACTTATTTTAGCACTTTTCCCTTCCTTTTTTTTTTTCATGTGAAAATCTTAACACTGTTGAGTGAACAGAATACCTGTACACCAAATATTCGTGTGAGGTATGCTCAGGACTCCACTAATACTTCACACTGATAGTTACAGTTAACTAATCACTTGTTTCCCTAATAACTACTTACCTATATAAAATATTGAAGATCCACCAAAATGCAAACAATATAAAGAATGTCCCAGGTATTAGGTGGCCGAGCAAAGTGCCCATGTTTCAGTATTGTTGATTCTGCAAGGACAGTCAACGAACATAATCAATTAAATATTTCTATTTGAATGATAACTCTTTTAATCTCACACTAACATTAACAATTACTCAGCATGTTTGTTAGGTTATAGTAGTTATTACTAATAGAGCCCGAAGATCATCTAACACATTTATCCAGAACACGGAAATATTATATCTCATTTAACGGCGTGCGTTTTCTGTATTTTATCGCTAACACTCGTACAGAGAATCAATTTATAACGCGGAAATTAAATTCCTCGAAGCAGGCACTTGGTTTTATCACCAGATGTCAACTGTTTTACTCTTATTAAAAAGAGAGAGATAAACTGTGCAATATTTACACAGTGTTGCAAAATACCGTGTTTGTGTGTGTGATGTGTGTAATACTGTGTTTGATAATTCGAGATATTTGATAATAGACCCATGGATTAAAGCCTGTAACCTATGAAGGCACCTCAATCAGACATTATCTTGACGCGAGAGAATAGCTTCGTCAAAATACACTAGAATTGCGTTTAACTGAACTTGATAAGGCTGATAGTGCTTCGGTTGAACCGAAAAATCGGTTAAACCGTAATAAAGGTTTTTCAATATACAGTACTGTTTATTTGATATGTATTTTCAGGGTGAAAATACTCTAGCGGCAGCATACTATGTAGGGTTGCACCCTTCCCTATTTTGTCAAAACAGTCCTGAGTTTGGAGAAAATATCCGACATGGTTCTGCCGCAACTTTGAAATGTCTGACTTCCATATTTATTGATGAAGTTGGCAACTGTTAATATTACTATTACTGGAACTTAGTTTCCACATTATTATACAGAGCCTTCAAAATAAAAGGAATCCTCATAACAACGGCAGGCAGAAATGTAACAATATGCCTGGCAACAAAAAGTCTTTAAGCTATCTTTGCATAGATATTGCAGAAAATTAACTTCTCAAGGCAACAACAAGTACCGGTCACCAGAAAGTATATTTAAATGTGAGCAGCAGCAGCAGTAAACCTGGGAGTGACAGTAGCTTAAGCAATAACAACCGGTATTGATGTTAGAACGAAAATTATATAAAAGTTAGTTCTTTCTATTTTTAACTTTATATGTACTTCTGTATGTAATGTATGGGCCTATACATAATCTACATAATATTCAAATTGATCATATTTTTATTGCTTATTTTGTAGGGTCTGTCTTACTTTCTTTTTTTCATTTAGAATATATGAGTAAGTATAATATATAGTATGTATATGAGTAGATCTTCGAAAAAAGAAAGCTGGTAACCCCTGTCCTTCTGAACAGCTACACAAAGTGTCTCTACATTTTGCTTTGGAAAAGTGGAAACCCTAATATGATGCCTTGGAAACAGAATTGAACATAGCTAAAATACTCCTTGATAAATGACTTGGGCCAATATAAATACTATACTCATTGCTGGTGCTTTTATCGCGCATGAATAAGGGCTCTTTTTAGCTATACTCTTAAACGAGACTGTAGTGTAATTGACTTTAATATATATTAAATAAATATGGAACGTACGAAGTGGGCGACAGAAGTAAGTAACCAATACCAGAAAATTGCTCATACCAGAAAAGTATGATGCAGTTAAAATTATTACTACAAAGTACTATCTTTATATGTACATTTTTGAGTCCGATGACGTTTCATCTTAACTGAGCAATTTGGTGATAGAGCTGCGGAGTCTGTGAAATTGGTGCGAAAGGTCAGTCACCTTGTAGTTCCTCTGTACTCCGCCACGTTATACTAATATTCCGCTTTAACACTTAGTCTCGGTTCAGACGTGTAGAAAAGTTTGTTGCGGGCCCGCAACAGAAAACTCTGTTGCTGACCCGCGCGAGCCGGATATACATTGGTTCTTATCATTCATGCCACACGTGCAGACTTTCCCACACGACTCTGCTGCGGACCCGCAGCGGGCAAAAATTGAGTTGCAGGGACTGCTGGCTCGCAGCGAGTCCGCACATTTGTTGGGGGTCGGAAAACCATTGCTGGCAATGAGGCAAGCCACACGTGCAGACTTTCCCGCGCCCGCAGAAATGGAAAGCGAAGAACTGAATGAAGAACTATTCATTAACGAAATACAAAGATATCACGAGATATGGAATTTAAAGTGCGAAATGTATAGAGATAGAAATAAAAAACGGGATGCATGGAATAAGGTGTGTGAAACCTTATGTGAGAAATTGAATGAAAAAACAGAAGAAGAGAAAAAACAGCATTGGTATGTATTATTATTACTTTTCAATGTGAAAATCTAATATTCATGTAGTGTTTACATTTGATTTTCGTTTAGCGTCCCTTTCCAGCAGAGACGCTATGAATACTTTTTTGTGATGATAATAATAGACAACAAATACGCTTGGAGAAAAAGCCTTTATTGTTAATGCAGTTTCTTTGATGAAATTTCTTGTCACTCACTCCGGAATGAACCGACTGTTTATAACGTACGTTGCATTATACTTTAGGTCGAGGCAAGGGCGCCCATCAGGGGGGGCAAGGTGGGGCGTTCGCCCCCCCCCTAAGAGGAAATTGTACTTGGGAATATCGAAAACCCAATAGAATTTTTACATTACTTGCACCAAAAAATGAAACTATATTTGAAAAGTCGCTTATATTTATCCTCCCCCTTGCAAACCACAACATTGGCACTCTTGGGTCGAGGTCACGTATTATATAGCTTCTGTGCTCAAAAGGGACGCTGAAGTCCAAAACAACCATCAACATAATAGCAGAACAGAGAAGAAAGAAAAAAGATCGTTTTTCGGCTGACAATTGTTGTCTTTATTTGTTAATGTACTAAATTTTAAAAAAAATAGAGTTAACACGAAAATTGTTGAACATCAGGGTACTCATGTGGTTAAAAAATAAAAACGCATGCTCGAGATGTAACAGAAGTATTTTTGTTTCTCGTGCAATTGATAATATTGTGCACGTCGTTGCTATTCTAGAGATAACAACTGAATGATTTCTTACAATCTTGCCATGGAACTCTACCTATGTCGCTTACAAAATAATCAGCCCATCTGTTTCTGCTTCCGTTTGCTGCGTTGCCTCCTTTTGGTGTGCTACACGTATTGGGGATTTCCTCAAAACCTTCTATCGTTAAATGTCACAATTATAAAAATGTTTCCTTTTTCTCACCTTAGAGATGGATTATTCGGAAACACTAAATCCATTATTTTTATTTAAGAGTTTACATTAAGAATTTCACATCTCCAATCTAAGCGAGTCCTATACTTTCTCAATATATAACGGGAAATGTCACTACTATAGGAATGAAATTAAATCCTTGAGTTTTACGTCGCACGATTATACCGGGTAGGCTAATGGAAATAATGATGATGATGATAAATGAATGAAATGGTGGAATGAATAAAGTGGGAGGAAACGGGAGAACCCCGAGAAAACACGCGCACAATGATTCTCGCACCACAAAGCCCACTTGACGCAAGCTGGCATCGAACCAGAGGTGAACACACTATCGCTGAGCCACCGAATCCCACTACTATAGAAATCCCTCATCTCCCCTTCAAGAGAAACTTTTCAAAAACGCTGAAACATGTGCTCCATTATTTTTAATATAAGTTTACATGCCGAATTGTACATCTCTAACTGAAGCTAATCCTCACATTCGGTAATTTGTGAATAAATAAAGGGAAATTTTATTATTATTGAAACGCCCTCTCTTGAGCGGGATATTCGGGAAGTCTCAAATAAGTGTCTCATTTTTAATTTAAAGCCACCAACTATGTCAAAAAATCGAAATTAGTCACGCAATTGTTAAACTACGCCAGTGGCCGCTAATAACGTCTGAAAATGTCTATGAATAGGTCTCCGAATGTTTAACTTTCTGTGCTCTTACAAACGATAATTAGTTAACATAATTAACTTACCTTAATGCAACACCCAGAGCTCATCCGTGGCTAAGCGGTTAGCGTACCCGCCTTTGGCGTGGGAGGCGCGGGTTCAATTCTCGTCGGGAGCTCATGTGGTTCGGATTCCACGTTAATCAGTAGGTCCACGTCTCATATAGCCTCGCTGCTGAACGGGATGTTAAACTCAAAATCAACTCATTAATGTAACAGCCAACATTTCAATTTGTGGTATCGCAATTCTCATGAAAGTATCTTCTCCTTTAATTTTATCACTTATTTTCGATAAGAGTTCCTCAAACGAAGTGATGCTCATGCGAAAATAATTAAAGGTCTTTTATTCGTCATTGCGCAAATCAATAAACATGGAAGAAAATTTACCTTTAAGCAGTCGTGAGCTTACATACGGATGAACCCAGTATCGTCTCTGTTTCTTCCATAGGATTTTACTGGCTAAGTATTAAAAGAAAAGCACGTTTTCTTCTTTCAATTTCCATCTTCATTCAACTGCAGCTGAAAATAAAGTGAGCTGTTTTCTATGTCTATGTGAAGTGGTTGGGCTGAGACGCCCGCACGAGTCTGCTGCTTGTCTGTTGCGGGCCCGCAACAGACTTTTTTGCACGTCTGAACCGAGCCTTAATGAACTTGTGTCACCTCCAACAGAACCCTGCAAATCTAGACTCGGAAGTATTTGCCATCACGCAACCTCACTACTCATATATTTATCCATTGTACGCACAGTAAAACCAACTAACATGGATCTCCTCTGTCTCCATTAGTTCCCCAGGAACGGAAGATTATCTCATCTGTCTGTTAACAGAACTTCGTGGTATAGAATCTAGTCCGACCCTTTTCCCTGTCTACATGAACAGTTGCTTTTATTTGCACCTTTGATTTTGATCACATAAATTTTGTTTATTCCTCTGCACTGTGCTCATTTGTTGTTAAAATAAGCACTTTACTGTGTATATTTATATTTCACATTGCTTCATCCTGCACATATCTTCTTGTTTCTTCTTCTTCTTCTTCTTCTTCTTCTTCTTCTTCTTCTTATTATTATTATTATTATTATTATTATTATTATTATTATTATTATTATTATTATTATTATTATTATTATTATTATTACACTGTTCAACAACGAAAATGTAAATTGAACAAAATCAGGTAATTCTTATTGATTTTGTGGTGCTGATCACGAATTTGAAAGTTATTTTCGAATATTAGCTCTACTTTTCGTTTTACAGGCATGTCTAATAATAACGCTTTAAAAATAAATATATTCGCTTCGTTTGGGGTAAAATGTTACACTGATCCGGCAACACTGGAGAAACTATATGAACGCTTGGTTTCATTGTGTTCCTTATCTCAGTAGTGTTCTGCTATTGTTAGAAAAGACAGGTTTAGTGCAGTTATCAGCGTTTTGGGTGTGACGTTTGTGTAGTGCAGGACATAAAAATACAACTACAAGTACGCAAAAATACTGATATTTCGAATGTATATTTTTAAATAGTTGTCGGAACTATTTCAAGTGACATTTTGAGGATTTCAATAAACAAAAATGCCGCGAAATTGTGTAAACAGTGCGGATAGCTTCTGCTATGTGTGTGGGGAAGTGACATTTTCCTCACAAACACAGACTATAACACCACTAATAGTCCAGGAACTTTAGCATTTTTCTTCGGAAAAATTAGAAGCCAAGGTTTTTCTTCACAAAAACGTTCATTAGCTCATTCTAAATGACATATCAAAAGTCCCCGACATTCTGCTGTACGCTTCCCCTTTTTTCGGGGGGTGGAAGTGGGGGAGGAAAACGCAATTTAAAATACTATCAAATTCAGCTTATTTGCATGTTAACCTAAATATTCCGAATAAAAAACAAACTTTACCGGAAGCGCTTAGCACATTCGCTCGTAAATGTTTCACAGGAAGTCCCAAAGAATATCGGGTCGGGTTTCGGAAATATGACGTCATCAAAATGGCCGACACCAAAATTTGTAGTGTTTTGTGAGAATGGTTTTAACTTTCCGCAGAATAGTGGTAAAACCGTCGTTTTTATTTCAGATTGAAGATAATTAATTACCAAATGTACGGAATGAAACGTGCTGTCTGTATCGTTAATTTCTTTCGAGATACAATAACCAAAAAAAAAAAAAAACTAGTTTTTGAGTACCTGGTTTTAAGTATAAATGCAAATAACTCTGTAATCATAAAATATTTCAAAATATATCTTCAAACAATGATTGTAGAGAATTATAAAGCCTTTCCAACGGTACTTGTACCTGCATTTTTTTGTATTTTGAAATGTAAGGAAGGTATATTGTTTTATTTAATAGACCGACTCTTGTAAAGACAATATAAGCCTACTTTTTTTTTAATTAAAAAGAAATGGATATAAGATTCAATATCGCATTAGAATCCGTAAGTCGTATACACCCCAGACACAGATACAAAAATGAGGATTTACAACGTTGGACGATAGATTCTTATCGTTTGTAGAATGAGAAATGTAAAATTCAGAGTAATAATGAATAAGAAATATAAACTATTCAACTTACCTGAAATTGTTTACTTATTGAGCTCCTTTGCTGATTGATAAATAATAATTGTAATTATAGCAGGTCGACCTGGTTTGTTACCTCTATTTCTTCGGCGTTCATGAATATTTCACATTCAGAGATTCCTTCCGTTGAAGTGACATTCAAACAGGATTGTCCGTGACAATTTGCACAAGCAAGAGAGCAGAACAGACCTAGCTTTTGACATCCATACACATTGCCGCATCCTTTAAATCATGAACAGAAAATCATTTTTAAAAGGGACGGCGGAGCAGGTGGCTCCGTTGATCGAATTGGTACTAACAAATTGTCTTTCATAACCCAACCACACTCCTCAGGATTTAGGTGGTTTCCGAGCCATGTTTGTACGTGGTAATAAACCCGAAACAAATATTGTTGTGCTGCAGCTGAAGTCGGTGGTAGGGCTTTTAAATCGACAGACTTATTTCTCTTCACTGATTTGGTGAAATAATAATAACGGCAATCATTTAGTGAAATGTCATTTGCAGATGCACCGTATAACCCCCCCCAAAAAAACTGTATGCCATTTTCAGTTATTTCTGCATGGGAAACATTACTTCGATTAAAAATTTCTACGACATGTTTTAAATCTTGACGTTTTTGTAATCATTTCAAACAAGCTGATTTCCCCTTCTGAAAAATGACAGATTTTCCATCACAGCCTGAAAAAGCATGTAGAAATAAAATGTGATTTTTGCATACACCTTCTAAACTCCTTGATGGGTAAATCTTCGGCTCTGTCTTTCCTTTTCCTGGCTTTAAGAAAAAAATTCTAAATTCGGCGTAGTTCGAGCTGTCATGATTACTAACAAATCAATATCCTCACCAACAATAACTGTAGAATTAGAATTAATTTTTGATATCGTGAGTGCGGTTTCTACAATGAGGACATAAGCATCATTCTCTGCTTGTTTGACATCAATATTGGAATCCTTGAATTTATCAGTGAGCAAACCAATCAACCTACTTTTGTTGTTTGCATTGGCGAGAAGGTTTTCTTGGCTCGTAGTCGCAACCATGCTTCCATCAAATATAATTGTTGTTGATGCTGCTTTCGAGCACCGTCGAAGTTGCTCCATGCCTTTTACATTTCCCTGAGGATTACCATATCCATCAAATACGATGACAGTGTTTTGACCGAGTGTTTTTCCACATATGCCACATATTTATCACAAATATCCATGAAAGAATCGTTTTGACGCCACACCACTCGATGAAGGAACCCTCCATCAACGACGTAGTTTGCGTTTCCGAGATCAGTATGAACATTGGTCGGGTTGAAGATGTTGAATAAGGATGATTTCTTCGTTTTTCTCATTCCAGTTGCATCAAAAAGAGCCATTGGGTAAGGAGCCAGTTCGAAATTTAAGCATGCTCGAAGGTCATCATCTGATCTTTTGATTACGCTGAATCGTTGAAACAACAGCAGTGGATCGACAGGCACAGTAACATCATGTACCGTAAGGTGACTGTTCACTGTTTGAAGAGAAAGAACCCTATCAGTACGAGAATATTTTATGTCATGAAAATTGTCACCAACTTTTCTTTCCATCATGGTTGCTCCAATGTTCAGTACATCGTAGCAGTTTATTTTCTCCACATTACCCCTGTTGCTATAGACATGATCACTTGTACATTTGGGAAAGCGTTGTGGACACTGAACCACTCTGATACTTTTCTAACATCTTCTTGGTCCCGTTTGATTCGAGATTCTCGTGCATCTACATGCTGTTCTTCACTTGCAAACTAAATCCCACAAAAGTTTTCTAGCCCTTCAGAAATGTTGCTCGCACTTAACAAACCAACAACAAACTTAGTTAAAACATTCTATTTTGTACTTCTTCCATGCACAAAGGCTCCTCGTATCTTTGAAGACTTCAGGAGTGACTGTTCTATTACCATATCTGTTGGAGTTCCACTAAAAAAATTGTCTGATCGCTTAACAGTAAAAAAGTCTGCAGTAAATTTTCTATATATGTCTCCATCCATTATGTTCTCCAACTTTACCATGTCTTGTACAAACAAGTTGGCACTTTTAGCGGCGTGGAAATACGAAATCATCCTCTTCACTGCAGACAAATAAATATACCTTCCAGTCACCCATCCTCTCTGCCCTAATAAACTCTTTGAGGATTAACACCATATCTAAATACAGGTCCCATAATTGTGCAGTTGGACCTCTCTCTTTTAGTTGTTTTTAGTTACAAAAAAATGCAGGTACAGGTACCGTTGGAAATGCTTTATAATGCTCTACAATCATTGTTTGAAGATATATTTTGAAATATTTTATGATTACAGAATTATTTGCATTTATACTTAAAACCAGGTACTCAAAAACTAGTTTTTTTTTTTTGTTATTGTATCTCGAAAGAAATTAACGATACAGACAGTACGTTTCATTCCGTACATTTGGTAATTAATTATCTTCAATCTGAAATAAAAACGACGGTTTTATCATTATTCTGCGGGAAGTAATAAACATTCTCACAAAACACTATAATACAAATTTTGGTGTCGGCCATTTTGATGACGTCATATTTCCGGAACCCGACCCGATATTCTTTGGGACTTCCTGTGTAACATTTACGAGCAAATATGCTAAGCGTTCCCGGTAAAGTTTGTTTTTTTATTCGGAATATTTAGGTTAACATGCAAATAAGCTGAATTTGATAGTATTTTAAATTGCGTTTTCCTCCCCCACTTCCACCCCTCGAAAAAAGGGGAAGCGTACAGCAGAAAGTCGGGGACTTTTGATATGTCATTTAGAATGAACTAATGAACGTTTTTGTGAAGAAAAACCTTGGCTTCTAATTTTTCCGAAGAAACGTCTATTTTTTGACTAAAGTTCCTGGACTATAATAAGAAAAGCGTATCAATATTACGTTGGTTGTAAAATTGGAGACCAAGATAAATCTTGGGCACCCCACATTGTGTGTAACACTTGTGCCAGCAATCTAAGAAATTGGATTAATGGGAAGGGGCGCTCAATGCCTTTTGCAGTGCCCATGATTTGGAGGGAGCCAAGCGACCACATCAGAGACTGTTATTTTTGTATGGATCCTTCCGTCAAGAAGGGAATTTCCACGAAGAAGAAGCGGGCCTTGATCTATCCTAACATTCCTTCTGCAATGCGCCTTGTTCCACATGGAGAAGGACTACCTGTTCCTGACCCACCTAAAGAATACGTTCTTTTTTCTGATGATGATCAAGAAGTTGAACCTCCTGAATCAAGTACTTCAAAGGACCCTACGTTTGTTGTAGAAGAACCTCCATGTGAACCACATAGACTTACTCAAGAGGAACTAAGTGATCTAATCAGAGACTTGGATCTCTCGAAAAGCAAAGCCCAAATTTTAGCGTCACGCTTAAAGCAATGGAATTTATTGCAGGAAAAAGTAAATATTTCAGTGTATCGGAATAGGGAGATGTTCACTTCATTTTTTACTATGGAAGACACACTTGTGGCATGTACAGATGTAAATGGTCTCATGAGGGCACTTAAAATTAATTACGAACCTACGGAGTGGAGGCTCTTTATAGATTCGTCCAAGGTAAGTTTAAAGGCAGTGCTTTTACATATTGGAAATGAACTTCCTTCAATTCCTGTAGGTTACGCAGTTCATATGAAGGAATCTTATGAAAACTTGAAACGTTTACTTCAAGCCATTAAATATTACGATTTTCAGTGGCTCATTTGTGGTGACCTTAAAGTAATAGCAATGTTGCTAGGTATGCAGTTAGGGTATACAAAGTATTGTTGCTTTATATGTGAATGGGACATTAGAGATCGTGGATCTCATTACCGCAAAAGTGATTGGAGTACCAGAGAAACTCTTCAGCCGGGAGTGAAAAATGTGCAGCATGAACCACTGGTAGATCGTAACCGAACTTTGCTTCCCCCTCTGCATATTAAATTAGGTCTTATGAAAAGTTTTGTTAAGAGCATGAACCAAGAGGATGAGGCCTATAACTACCTAAGAGGACAATTCCCTCGATTAAGTTATGCCAAAGTTAAAGAGGGTGTTTTCATAGGGCCACAGATTAGGCAACTATTCAAAGATCACAAGTTAGACGAAATTCTCCAAGGTGAGGAGAAAGATGCGTGGGAAAGCTTGAAGAGTGTTTGTTCACAGTTCTTGGGAAGACACCGAGCAACAAATTACAAACAACTGGTAGCAAAGTTGTTATTGTGCTACGAAAATCTTGGTTGCAATATGTCTCTGAAACTCCACTTTCTTCATTCACATCTAGACTTCTTTCCCGAAGATTGTGGAGCAGTAAGTGACGAACATGGTGAGCGTTTCCATCAAGATATTGCAGTCATGGAGAAGAGATATGAGGGAAAGTGGAGTTCTAACATATTGGCCGACTACTGTTGAACTATTGCAAGGGATGCTCCAGATGTAACCTACAAAAGGCAAGCCAAGCAAAGACGCTCAAAATAAAGTAAACATAATCCTGTACAAGGGATCACTTGAAACTTTTGTCTACATTGCAGTGTAGTTCTTGCACAAAAAGGTATTTGTACATATTTTTCATGTTTTGATGTTAATACTGATTTTTATTACGGAATTGTTGATGTTTAACTTGACCACGGTTACTTTATTTTCTGTATCGCTGTGAAACTGGTATTTGCGCAATTTTGAAAAAGAAAGTACAAGGGTATAGAAAGCTATAGGTTAGGGTACTTCTTAACTTCCCAGCTTATCACATCACAGTGAAATAGATAAAAAAAAAGTGAAATGTAGGTTTTTACAAGGATTTTGCTTAAATGTTCTATAAATATTAATACATTTGTATATATACAGCTACTGTTGTACAAGGGCGTTTTTTTCACAACCTGAGCTAAGAAAATTCTTCTATTACCATTTCCTTTCATATTATGCTTAAATGAATGTAAAAATCGCAATTTCAAAGAATTTACATACTTTCGATCAAAATTTGTTGAACATTATTTTTATTATTATTATTATTATTATTATTATTATTATTATTATTATTATTATTATTATTATTATTATTATTATTATTAAAACAATTACATTCATATAAGGATGGTGATTAATATTTACTATTGATACCTGAATTATAAATTTGAATTAAATGAATAAATATAAAATCCTATAGGCCCCTACTATTTCATGGCCTCCACAATCTCAAAAAGGGATTTCTCCGAAGAAAAGACAAAACCGGATAGACAGCACTGAAAAAAATGCATGCTTAAAATTATAGTATAGAATATCTATCTTTTATATAGAATTTCGAGGTGGCTGTGATGCCTTTGGTAAGACATCTTCCTTGGTGAATGAAATGTTACACTGATCACTGGCGAATAGTATATGAATTAATATTAGTATCCCAATGAGTATTACAAACAATATATTATATACATGAAGACCATCGTAGTGCTGTTTCTATTTTCGAGTTGCTTCGTTCATCGCCGCAGTTCTATTTTGACACCAATCAACATCGTCTCTGTGTCAAATCGGTAACACTCAGTGGCTAATAGACTTACCGGCGGTAGCGCTAGAAAATTACAAAATAAAGTTATTATAATATACATTAAATTATACTGATAATTTTATACTTTAGTATCTTCTTCAAATGATACAAGTTTCTGAGAACTGTGTATATTTAGAAACATCCACTACCTTCTTTACACGCAGTCTCTCTAGCTTCCTTAAAACTGGGTTTTCATAAACTTTGCGCACGTTGGGTGCCTAAACTTCTTACTGAAAAACACAAAAAATAACGGATGGACAGTGCAATTGATTTTCTGACATTATCATGATGGCGAGAACGTTTTATCGCAGATAGTCACGGTGGGTGAAATCTGGGTTGCTTATGACACTTCTGAAACGAAACGGCAATCCATGGAATGGAGGCACACTTCGTCCCCAACAGAAGTTAAACCAAAGCATTCTTGACATCCCGAAAAATCGTGTGTTTAGTGTTATCTGTACTCGATATCTTTTGTATTACCAAATGGAACTTACTTTCCGAACGAACTGTCTTTCATATACCTCAGAAATCATTATAAGTTATAAAATTGTGTTCATAAGGAGGGCATCATTGACACTTCAGGAGGATTGAGGAAAAAGTGTTTGGAACATTTAAGAAAGTTAGTAACTAAAGAAGTGTATAAGAACAGTAAAATTTATACGAGAAAAACACGTATGACGGATCGATTCGATATTTGTAATAGGAATGAATTGACCAAATTTGGTTTTAATCCATTCGATCTTAGGGAAGTTACGGTATTCTCTATATACAAGAAATGGATTCAGCTATTATGGAAATACATGGATATTGTTAGATCTCTGCAATAGGTATATTAAAAATCCCACACAAGGGGGTAACTTGCAAGAGGATGTGCTAAAATTGGGGTCGTGATAAGAATTAAGTTGAGAACCACTGGTCTAGATAATAGAAGGATGAGTACTACAAAGATTTATCTCTAACGTTTTAGTTGAGTTGAGTTGATTGTGTGTTTAACATCCCTTTCAGCAGCGAGGCAATTTATGAGACGGAACCTACTGATTAACTTAGAATCCAGATCACATTCCCTCCCGCCGGGAATCGAACCTAGGTCTCCGACGTCAAAGGCGCGTACACCAACTGTTTAACCACGAAGCAGCTCTCTAATAGTTTTGTTTCTTTGTTAAGGAATAAGAAATTAGCTTCTTGTCTCAAAACATTTTAAGACCAGGAACAGCATTTCAGATTTTGGTTTGGCTTAGAAGATCCGGATTCGATTCCCGGCAGGAGCTGATGTGGTTCAGATTCCACGTTAATCAGTAGATCCATATCTCACATAGCCTTGCTGCTAAAATGGATGCTAAGCTCAACTCAACTCAGATTTTGCTTTGTAACGGGAGGAGGGATGCAAGATTCCTCACTGACATAAGATATATAAGATAGCCGGTTTGTTTTGTTTTGGAAGTTAGCGTTCCATTTAGAACCAAAACTATATGAAACGGGGACATACATCTTCTGAGAATCGAACCCGGCTGTCCCGCGCCCAAATATGTGCGCTAAGCGTATGGTCATAAGGGAATTCACCGACATAAGATTTTACGTTTCTTATTAGTATTCAATTGATCGAAAAATGTATTTCTCAATCTGAGGGGGCAATTGTCCCACCTCCTGTCCTCTCGAAATAACACCGTTGTCGGGACGATGAAGAGATGATACGAATTATAAAGAAATAAGATGAAAGTCAAATACGTCACTTCAGAGTTTATATATAAATAAAATTGCCGTATATTATTTACTAGCGTCAATAATTATTATCCGCTTGCTGGGTTAAAATATGAAAAAATTAGTAATATGTTCCGTTAGTCACTTTTTACTATTACTGAAGCTGTCTGATAGACGATGTTTTTTGCTTAAAAAATAAATATTATTATTATGGGCAAAACTTGGATATAAACGGCATCGAGAGTGTCACTGTTCAGCTCAGCGACCCAGAAAACTATAGACACTAATATCGATCATTTTCGATCATTTTATATATCTCCTCCCTCCCCACCTCTAAATTTGCTTCGTCAAAGTGAAATGATGGAAACCATCCCAGCCCCGAATCTCATCTATGTTGAAAATTTGATCGAGTTATTAAGTCACAAACATAGTCACTTTCATTTCTATTTATTAGATAGAAGATTTCAGACTTGCTGACGTTGTTATAAATATTTTTTTTTTTTTTTAGGCTCAGGCCCGTCTGCCAGAACCGGTATCTGAAAATTAAAACCGGCATGGGTTATCATCATTGCCTTTTATTTCTTTAATTTATTTTGTTTTGCATTTTGGAATAGGTGAAAGGGGATTTGGATAAAGGGAGGGAAAAGAATACACCAAACAAGAAACAAAAAGACAAAAAACGAAACAAAAACAAAACAAAGAATGAACAAAGAATAAACTATGCAAAACTCAATTATTGACTGTTGCAATTTCCAAAATACTATAACCGTTGAGCTTGACCCTAACATATTCTAATATTAAATTATGCAATATTCAACTATCTACTAATACGATTTCCAGGGTACTTGATCATTGATCTTGACACTAACATGTTCTGATACTTAATTGTTTGCTAATCAAATCAAAATTATCTAAACTCTTCTGATCTGCGCTATCATTTCCTACCTCTGTTTGGTATTTTTATTTATTTAGTTCTGATCTTCTTAGTATTTAGTTACTTACTTCTAACTGTCTAGCTACTTCTATTTTTGGTATATTTATGTCTATACGTAATATTAGTATTATTATTACCATTCTTCTTCTTGTTATTATTATTGCAGTTATTTAAACTTTGTTTCTTTACTTAGCTTGGTTGAGTCCATATTTATTAACTATGATTATTATGTTTTAATTTTAAAAAAATATGCTTTATTTATTTATTCTATTTCTTTTTTATTTAATTTATTTTTGAATTGAATGTTTATTTAGTGTTTATTTTTTTACTATATTATTTCATTTATTTTGATGGACTTCTTCTATCTTCAGGTTTTCCCTGTATGAGCTTGGTTTTCACCTGCTATTTCAAGTTTCTCTCCTGTGATCATATTAAATTCTTTCACTAATTATACACTGGTTTTTCCCTGTATATTTTGCCCGTTTCACACACTAAAAGCACTAGGAACACTAAGTTGACACATAAACCGCATTCACCAAAACACACTAAGCCACACTAGTCTTCACTAATCCATACCGCATTCCTCTTAATAGTCCCTTGAGCCTTCGTTTATTGAATGTTCTCGTGGTTGCAATAGATTTCCTCCCAATATCATAGGTTTGAAGTCCAGGGCCCACTCAGAGTACTTAGTGTGGACCCTGGTCCGAGGTATCTTTCCACCTGTGCCGATATAGGGATCAATCTCTATTAACATACCGTTATTGAGTCATTCACGAAGTAAACTTGTCTCCTATGGTGACATAATCACAGCCAACACGCAGACGGACACACAGATGGATCCGCCACCCGAAGGAAAGACACTTCCAAAAACACACTCTAGTGCGTCCGGAGTTCTGTTCCAAGTCACCTATGCCTGGAGACGCACTAGCACAACCACACTCGTTCTCCCCGGCAGATACGGAGTTCCAGTATCTTCCACGAGACGTTCTGAGGTCTCCGGTCCTGAGGAGAAACTGGATTCCATTCGTCCTTCCACATTCATTCTGCTCTTGTTTTTCTTATGTGTTTTTCTCTATAGAGTTGTTCTATTTTTAGTTTCGAGTAAAGATCTGTTATTTTCTTCAGGATATTGTAATCTTTCTCGCTTCGCATTATATCAGCTATCGTCTTCTGTCTTATGTCCACTCTTTCCTTAAATAACTCTTCGAGAAAGGGACACCAGAGTATATGATGCTCTGGTGTCCCCGTTTCACCACATTCACAAATTGAATTGTCTTTGGCCTGTATTTTTTGTAGGTAGGTTTCATATGGACCATGTCCCGTTAGAAAAAGAATGAGTCCTGGGGCTGGGTCAAGAAACTTTATTTGTTCTCTGATTTCTACCGTTGGTATAATATTTCTAAGTCTTTGTGGCTTAGCAGAGTGCGTCCATTCAGTATTCCACATTTTTTAAATTCTTTCTTCAATCTCTTGGGCGCTTTCACGAACATCACCCAACAGTGCCCTGACCTCTTCTTTATTATTCCTTTTCATCCGAATAATTTGCCGCTCTCTGTACTGCTATTAAGTTCAAAGGCTTGAGATCAAGTGACAAACACAGAGCATTGTTGGGGGTGGTGCTATATGCACCACTTAATCTCATCAGAAGGTTTCTTTGTGGTCTGATAAAGTTTTCTCTTATTCTCTTGTTTTAAAGCAGTCTGTGCACCCATATGCTAGATCCGTAAGTCATTGTAGTACATAGCAGGGTTTCGTGATACAATTTTAATATTTTGTTAGGCAATTTATATTTATTTTTACCTAGGGTTATCAATTTATTTGTCACCTTATTTCCTCTCGTAACGGTTTCTTGAATGTGTTTATCATAGTTCAGGTTTTCATCGATTGTTACCCCTAGGTATCTAAATTCTTTAACTCTGTCTATTTTATGATTGCCTAGTTTTATTTGTGAGCCTCTATTCAATTTTCTACCGAAAAGCATGTATTTTGTTTTTTTGACTGATAATTTTAGTTTATTTTCTTGACACCAATTGTTTAACTCTTCAACTATTGCATTTGTTTTCATTTCTATTTCCCTTCTTGAATTGGCTGATAATATTATCGCAATATCATCTGCAAAGGCTATTATTTTGTCTATTAGATTGTTAGCATTTAACTTTTCCAGGCAGGGTTGTATCAAAATGTCCCACATTAAGGGCCCTAATATTGAACCCTGTGGGCAGCCTTTTTCATTACGAATTTCCAACTCATCTTGCTCCATTTGTACTGAGATCCATCTCTTCCGAAAGTAGTGTTTAATGATATTTATCAAGTAGGTTGGCATTTCTAGTTTAACTAATTTATCGACCAATGATGGGACCCATAGGTTGTCAAATGCTCCCTCTATGTCTACGTAGAGCGACAGGACATATTTACTTTCTGAATTACTCATTCGAATTTGTTCTATGTACTCATTCAGAGCGTCTCCCGTTTCCTCCCACTTTCTTCATTCCACCATTTCATTCATTACTCATCATCACCGTCTCCTTTAGTCTAACCGGCATAACCGTGGGACGTAAAACTCAAATATTTCATTTCATTTCATTTTTCATTTAGAGCGTCTTCTGTTGATCTGCCCGCTCTGAAGCCAAACTGTAGTGTATCTTCACTCATATTCCTATGTTTGTTAATCCTATTTGCTATAATCTTTTCATATATTTTACTTATGTTTTTTAGCAGGCAAATTGGGCGATATGAGCTTACATCAGTTGGGTCCCTATCTTCGTTTTTTAGCAGGATTATTAATTTTGACATTTTCCATGAGTCCGGAAATTCTTGCCGTTGTAGTAGTACATTGCAAAGTCTTGTCAGGTACGGGGTCCATATTTCTCTATTTTTCGTGAAGATTTCATCCAATCCTGGTGATTTTCCTGTTTTTAGTTTCCTAATGATGTTTTCGATTTCTTCATTTGTTGCCATGTCTTCCTTATTTACCTGTTCTACTTGTGTCGGCTCTTCGAATTTTCTTCTTATTCGTTTCTGATCTTCTGTTTCATCTTCCACTATATCCTTCGGGAAAAACTTTTGTGTTAAATTTTCAATGGTTTCCTTTCTAGTTACTGTATAAGATCCGTCATTTTTTCTTAACGTGCAAAGTGTTAAGGGGTTTATTTTCTTCATTATTAATTTGTATGGAAATCCCCTCTGATCAAGCTGTATGTTTTTGGTTAGGAATAGTTCCCAGCTTCTTTTCTTTGCTTCTATGATTTCTGTTTCATACTCTTCTTTGGCATTTCTATAAGCTAAGAGTCTTCTTTCTTTCAAATTTGGAATTGCTGTGGCTTGGTAACTTTTTCTTTTTGCTCGCACGATTTTTCTTAATCTTTCCAGTTTAGGTGACCAAAAATCGCCGTATCCTACTCTCTGCGTGGTTTTAGGAGTGAATGCCTCTATTGGCAATTTAGTAGCCTGTTCAATTTTTTGTACTAATTCGTCACTGCTTTCATCTATGTCCAATTGTGGTAAGGTAAGCTTCTTTTTAAAATTTTCTCAATTTATCTTTTTAATGTTTAATCTTTCTTTATTCTTACTTGGTGTATTTAATTCCATGTTAAATGTTATTATTTCGTGATCGCTTGTTGTTTCTCGATCCCATGTAAGCCAATCTGTAATGTTATCAACTAAATTTGGTGTACAGAGTGTTATATCAATATAAGATTCTCCTCGGGAGCCCACAAACGTTGGTTTGTTTCCAGTATTTACGATTACTAATCCATTCTGGGCTATGAAATCTTCCATAATTTCTCCTCTTGTGTCTGTAGAGGGTGATCTCCAAGCAGTACTCTTAGCATTCGAGTCTAGAACAAACAATATTTTCTTTTCGGGATTCTGCCAAATGATTTGTTGAAGTTTACCTATAAATATTTCAATGTCTTTGCTATACTTGAAATATGAATTGACTATCCAAAAGGTATCTGTTCCTTTCGTTATTTCTATACAGATTATTCAATTGTCACAATATTGTGAAAGTTTTAAAGCTTCAATGATCCTGTTCATTATTACTATGTCTGCTTGGGGTTCTTCACCTCCGTATATGATTTTCCTTGTTACAGGGAAAGTTGTTAACTTGTTGTTATGCAGATATGGCTCCTGTATGGCTAAGATATCTATGTTGTTTGTTTCTGCAAATCTTCGTAATTCCATTGTTACTATTTTCGATTTGTGCGAATTGTTTTGTGCTATTCTAATTGTTGTTAACGTGTTATGCATGTTTGGTATAAACGTAGGCATCCATCCCCGTTTTACTGTAGTCGAAACAAATCCTACCATGCGCATTTACCAGTTGTTTATAGACATTCTCTATATCCTAGTGGATGCCTCTTCTTTCGTATACCTCAACTATTAGATCTAGCAACTCCCATCCATTAGCTGGCAGATCAAACGTTCTTAATTCCAATCTATCTATTTCTTCTAAGACCGGATATGTAATCGTTCTTCCTTTTTCGTGGATGTCTCTTACTAGTTGTCTAAATGCTACGTTCAGTATGTTTTTATCTTCAAGCTTGGCTAATCTGTATAGATGGTTCATATTTTGGTACAACATTTTGGGCTCATTAAATATTGTTTGCTCTTCTTCTTCAGTAGAGGTTATCGTGTTGTCTTGTATCCTTTCCTTTTTTGGTGGAAACAGATATTTCTGTTCTCCCTGTGTGAATGAGATTAATGTTTTCTTCTTTGTATCTCCGTTCTCAGTTGGTGTGACGTCTGTATTCTTTATTCTATTTTCAGGTTCCATTTCCATGTTAGTCATCCTAATTGACCCTTTTAATTCTTTTTCTTCTTTTATGTCAGTTTGAATATATTTGTCCTTGGTTGAAGTAGTTTGTTTTCTCTTTCTGTTTAAAAAATCTTCTAATCTTCGTTTATCCCTTTTTTTCTTACTGGGCGGTTTGTTGCGTTTCTTATTTTTTAGTTGTGCTCTTTTATCCATAATTTATCTTGCTTATTATCCGTTCTCGTGCCATCCTGTACGATACACATTCTTCTGTGTTGGGTGTTTGACATTCCTTATGTCTCAACCTGCACGGTACGTATATGTTTTTATTCTTATCTTCACACTCGTCGCTATTGTGTCTTTTTGAGCCACAGTATCTGCACACTTTTCTATCCTTAGCATCACAGTGCTTCATTCCATGGCCAAAATACTGACAAACGTAGCACTGTGGTACCACGATGAAATCTTTGATTTTGTGTGACTCGTAGTCCACGTATACTCTATCTTTGCTTGTTAATACCTTCCTTATACCTGGCGTTACTTCAATTACCAGATGGCATTTCTTTTGTCCTTTCTTGCCTGCTCTAAATCTGGCTTTGATCTTCCTTGCTTCTTCCATTTCTTCCTCTTCAAAATTCTGGTCTATTATGGCAGCTACAATTTCCTCGTCTTTGACATCTGGTGGTGTGCCGTAGACTATCATTAAAGGGTTTCGCATCCTAGTCTCTTCGACGACTTCGATCCTTCTTTATTTGTTCTTTGGAGACAATTTTATTCAAAACTTCCTTGGTAGCTGTTTCCAGGAATACCAGGTCTTTTGTTATTCTCATCCCTGTGATTTTTAGTTTCTCTTTCCTGGGGTCTATTGTCTCTGCCAGTCTTCTTACTGTTTGTTTTGTAGTCTCTCCCTCGTTTGGTCTAATTATCTACGCAGCTTTTGTTCTTGCCAAGACTTCCATTATTTTCTTCTCTCTTTCCATTACCTTTCTTCCCTTAACCACTTCCGACCATGTTAGGTTTTCATCCTGTTCCTTTTTTTCATGTGTATCTTCTATCTTCTTTGAAAGTGCCTGTATCTCTTTAACTACAGCTTTTGTATCCGTGCCTTGCTTATTTTCCAATTCTTGTAAGATATGACGTTGCTTTCCCCAGGCGATTTCCAATCTACCAAATGTTTGCTGGGTCTGAATCAATTCTTCTTTCAACTTTTCGTGCTTCTTTTCAAAAATTTGTAGTCCTCTTCTGCTTTCCTTAATTTTCTGGTCGTTTCCTGAAGTTGCTTAATTTCATTCCTACTTTCTGTTATCTCTGCCTCCAGCCTTTTATATTGTCGGTCTCGGTCTTGCTTGATCTCTATTTTTTCTTCTCTGAGGTCTTCGATCTCTTTCTCCAGTTTTTCATTCTTCTGTTTTAATTCTTCTATGAGTTTTTTGCCTTCTATTCGGCCACCCTTTGCTCCCGACATTAGCTCCATTTCAGTGATAAGTTTCTCCTTCTGCACGTCATCATATTTACTTTGAATCTTATCATTCATCCTTTCTAATTGTTCGATCTTTCCAATAAGCTGTGAACGATCTTTGACCCAGACTGTTACTCTGTTCTTGAGCTTCTCTAAATGACCCCCTACCTATTTTTTTCCAATCGAGCAGTCCTTCCAAGTATGTAATTTCCTGTTCCATTTGCAGAATTGTGTCAAAGCCCGGCTCCTCCGTTGTGGCTTTTTTGGTTTGGAGTTCAGGCATCTCCATCTCTTCTCTCCCTCTTTTTCTTTGTTCCGTGTTTTCGTCAATTTTGGTAGTTCTTACGACTGGTGATTGATCCTTAGCTGGCGTGCCCGGTGGCGATCTATATATGGCCATTTTCCTCGTTCAGCTTATTTTCTTATAAGAGTAGTTTAGTTATGATAGAGTCACTGTTTGAAAGTTATGAATAGTATACGTACTGTACTCGCTAACACAAAAGTCTCGATAGGCAATTTTTTTTGTTTGTTTTTTACGCGATTTCACTGAGACTTGGTGTGGGCACTAAGGACGTCTTCCCCGATCGGGGGGACCTAAGAGAAGTACGATTCCCGGGGTGAAGGGGGGTTCGAGGGTGAATAAAATTTTGACCCCGGAAATCAAAATATGTACACCCAGCCACAAAAGTGCTCTGATTCCCTTACTTGGGTCCAGGTCTTTTGCAGTTGTGAGAACGCCTAGACAGATGCAACTCAACTTACACGTAACTTTTCCCGGCACTGATAGCAGTTCGTAGCACTGAGTCAAGTCTGTATGGAAGTAAAATTGTGTGTAGATGACGCACGAAAAATTTCTCCATTCTGAGATCAATCTCTCTGGTTCAGAGCGTGTTGTCCAATGAACATCATATGTTAATCTCAATATTGCTGTGTATGTAATGTATTTTTTCATTATATACAGTATATTCAAAGAAATAAAAACACTGGTCACATATGAATCAGAAAATGCTTGAAAGTAGCTGAAAATATCAAATCTAGAACAACTGCTGGAAATAACTTTGAAAATGATTGCCTCCATTGAGAGACTTCTCCAATTCTCCTCATTCTAACATCTTTTTCTTTCTGGAGGAGAGAAAATCTTGGTTGTCACACTGAGCATGCATTGAAATTGAAATTGAAACAGAGAAACTTGAAAAAGTTTCAGCCTGGCCGGGATTCGACCCAGGGTCCACCAAATAGAATTTCAATGCGCTAACCACTCATCTACCGTTCCATTTAAACTTCCAATCAAACTAATATCTAGTTAAAGTCGTTTCATGGAAAAATATAAACAAGATACTCAAATATAACAAAAACAAACAAATATATTTGGTCTAGGAATTAATTCGTGCGGTTTTACAAAAGATGGCGTAACTAGCTTATTGTCCCATAGTTTCGTTGATCCAAACATGCGTTGAAAACTACTGTCATTGAGCATCTTGTTTAGTATATGTCAGTTGCTTCAAGCGGAAACAACAACATTTTTTCTTCAACTGAAAATGGCGCATTTTGTGCCTGATAAAGTGTTTTTGCGGGGAGTTATTCTTCATTGCTTTAACATGAAGAAAAGTGCTACCGCAAGTCATCATATTTTAGTGGAAGTGTTTGGTGACCATGCTCTAACTGAGAGAACGTGTCAGAAGTGGTTTGCACGGTTTAAAGGTGATGATTTCAGCTTGGAAGACCAAAAGCAATTTGGACAGCCAAAAGAATTTGAAGATGAAGAATTGAGAGCATTGCTTGATCAGGATTCGTGTCAAACGCAGGACGAACTTGCAGAAGCATTTGGAGTTGAGCAAACAACAGTTTCCAAACGTCTCAAAGCCATAGGAATGATTCAAAAGATGTCTTATTGGGTTTCACATGAATTGAAAAGAAAGACGTTGAAAGAAGAAAAACCGTTTGCGAATTGCTGCTTCAAAGACAGAAAAGGAAGGGATTTTTGCATCGAATTGTAACTGGTGATGAAAAGTGGATTCATTACGAGAATCCTAAACGAAAAAAGGCCTGGGTGAAGCAAGGTGAACCAGGTCATTCACAACCGAAACGAGATATTGATTGTGCAAAGGTTATGCTGTATATATGGTGGGATTTGAAACGTGTGGTGTACTATGAACTTCTGAAACTTGGTGAAACTATTAATGGACACCGCTATCGACAACAATTAATGCGTTTGAAGCAAGCTCTGGCCTGAAAACGACCAGAATGGAATAACAGGCATAATAAACTTATTTATCAAGATGATAACGCTATGCATGTCGCAAAACCGGTCAAAACCTATTTGGAAAATGTCGGATAGAAAGTGTTACTCCACCCGCGATATTCACCAAACACTGCTCCGTCTGACTACTACTTGATCGATTGCATGAATAACGATTTGATTGGACAGCGGTTCACTTCTTCAGAAAATATCGAAAAATGGATCTTTGATTAGATTGCGTCAAAAGATGAGGAATTCTTTCGACACGGAATCCGTAAATTGCCTGAAAGATGGGAGAAAGTAGTAGCTAGCGATGGACAATATTTTTTTAACGTATTCATTTACTTTGTTTTTGAAATAAAGCTTCACGTTTTATTAAAAACCGCACGAATTAATTCCTAGACCAAATAAATAAGAAAATATAAGCAACTTGTGTGAGTTCCTTAATGACTTACTCGAGATTTCCTTGTTTAACTCAAAAACAAGTTACATAGACGTTGCTCAATGAGGAAAATGTCACGAAATATTCTTCAAGTTGAGCCTACGTCATCGGCAGAGCTGTAACTTGTGGAGGGGCGACTGCAACCTGCCCAGAAAAGCTCCCCGCCGTTCGAGGGGGCCCATTTTAAGACAATCATATCTACGGAGGCGCTGCCGTATGCTCTCGTCTCGGGCCCTGATTTTTCACGGCACGGCATTGGACAGATACTTATATTGATTGGAATCTGGTGTTTCAGGGCACTGGATTATTTTTTAATTAATTAATTCAACGAACGAGTTAATTAATTCAACGAACCTTCCTCAGCACCTTGTTTAATATTATGACGCGTTTTACTCACTTTTACAGTTTTTCCACTAACTCTTTAAGGACAGGGACAAAAACACAAACACATGGAGGACAGTAAATATCAAACACTATTCGCGCGTTCTTCCTTTGCCTGAAGTAAAACAATAAAATATGGTGAGCATGCAATTTTTTGTCTTCCATTTTCTATGTGGTGTCAAATCCAGAGTTGGAGTGGGTCAGTGGGTCAAATTGATCGAGTTTTCTGAGACGGTCAGTGGGTCAACAGTATGTGACCCACTGCGACCCATCATCCACCGTGACCCACCACTCACTATGACGGCATCTTCTGACGCAACAAAACGCCAAGGAACCACAAAATTACTCCTCCAAAATATGTTAAATCGCCTATTTATGTGATTTGTTTACATTAAGATGAGTCTAAAAACACTTAAAAAGTACAAAAAAGTACCCCGGAAGGGGCTCAAACCACCAACCTTATGATTACTGGGCGGGGTGTTCTTCCGACTTCGCCACGGAGGCGATGAAAGAGACGTCGCTTGTAAAGGGATAAATCGTTGAGATATTTTTAATTTGGTAAGAGTGCTCTTTTAACCGTATATATGAGACGATAACTGTTTGGGATAAGATAAAATGCGTTCGCCATGTAATTTTATAATACAATACATTCTCACAACTGCAAATTACCTGGACCCGAAGTAATGGAATTAGAGCACTTAGAGGGGGGAGATACTTTTGTGGCTGGGTGTACAATATAGCGTGTCAGAAAGGCTGTGTATTATTGACAGGTAATATATTGACAACGTTTATGGATGAAAGCCCAGCACTAAAAGGGAAACTTTCATCTAGAAATGTTTATAGACGGTATTCATTTGCACATGGATTAATAAAATAGATGTAACAAATAATCACTTACTAGAAACACTTAAGTAGCACTTACAAGATTACAATGTTAGTACACGGTGATGATTTCAGATCTTCCCTAGAGTTGGGAGAATTTCAATGCACTGGAGGTGAATGAAGTACGAAAACGATGGGAATCCATAATGTGCACGATAGGATATATATATGGTTCGTGGCTCCAATGGTCTACATGAATTGGTTATTATTATTTACAATTCTTTAACGCCCCACGAATATGTTCCAATGCTTAAAAAGACGAAGGTGATGACAATGAAAGAAATGGTGGAATGAAAGCAGTAGGAGAATCTCGAGAAAGCCCATGATCACGGTGTTTTTACACCCGAAAAATCGACTTGACGCAAACTGGGATCGAAACAAGAACACAATGCACTGCAGGAAGCGCTCTGCCACTTGGTCACCAAGGCCTATTTATAACAATAATACATATCTCTAATATTACGTGATGCAAAGTATTTTATGTAAATATTTTGAAGAAAGAGCTTAAAATTATGTAAAACATCTTACTTTAGTTTTGCAAATTGTCACTTTTAAACTCTCGTTGGAAAAGAAAATCCGGTCAAAGAAAAAATATTGCTATTGAACCTCGTTTATTTATTTTTCGTTGCTAAGTTGTGTCACTCAATTTTATGCAATTAACATTAACATGATTTACTGTATCGAGTAACCAAATGTACACTTAAATGTATCTATACTGCTCATAGATCTAATTTTCTGTATTTACTAATATTGAAATTGGAGTATATTTCCATTTTAGATTTTCATATTAGACTAATGGCTATGAAGATTTTTCTTTCAATGAGGGTATTAATACCTGTAGTGAACGCTTATTTTCTGAAATGAAATTACTAGAAAATGAAATAATAAGCAGCATGACACAATCATGATTAAACCACTTAAGTTTAATGAACGTGAGATAACCTGTTAAAAAGTATGAGTTTTGATGACGTAGTACATAATTTTGTCACATCAAAATGTAGAAATCTCACTACATAATGTTATTTTCTACAAAGAAGACTGTTAATATTTGTGTTATTTTTATTTAGAATATTGCCTTCACATTCCTTAATAGAATTATTACTTGGAACTTGAAAAATGTGTTGATTTGGACCTGTGATCAGTGCTATGAATTCTAGTTGAGTGGAGTGCTATATTTATATTCATGAGGTCACTGAAATAAAACTGGAGAGAAATACGGTAAAGTTAAGCTAAACGGTATCAGTTATTTCAAGGAGAGTTCAATTAGTTGAGCATAAATGTTACGTGATCATGCTTTTTTTTATAGCGTAGCGGTAAAAATACCAATACGTGGTTTTGAAACCCTATACTATAAAAAGAAGCGAATAAAAACTCTGAAAAACAGTTAATGAAGAAGGAAATTTAGATGTCAGTTTCGAATTTTTGTTTTGAATATTGTATATACAACACCAAGATTTATGAAAGTTTGAATTTACAATTGACGTGGGTTCCTAATCACGACCTGGGATTGAATTTAATGAAATTTAGGCACATGATTATCATGCAAGATCAACTCTTACGGAAAAGCCCGTTCCCCAGCACAGTAATACGCTTCCAATAGAGCTGAATTACTGGACCATGCCACCAGCCACGGTTATATATTACACATGAGTTGTTTACTTTTACTTACCCTCTATCAAATATTAACTCATTCTCTAAAATAAACGAACTGAATACAACCCAGTCTATCTTTATGGGAAACGAGTGGATTTTCGTTATTTTACTCCCGCCATTCGCCATAATAGGGTTCCCAGTAGTGTTGCTTACGAGTTGCGCGATTTGGGGCAGTTTAATCGGGAAAAGATGTCGTCAAAGTGCCTTCTCGCCTCGAAAACTGTATCTTTTTTATTGGAAGACCTCTTTCTCGTTTCGTATCCCATCAAGAAAATCCTGATTCGCCTCGTCTCGTGGGTGGCACTAGTTTCCAGATCTCCGGCGCGATCCGAAGTAACTGGGTTCGAAATAGGCCGAGTAACGATTTCAGGTGCCCCGGGGAAGAATGTCCCCTTGGAGTTTCAGGATCATATATCCTATCGTGATTGATGTGAACGGGTTTATGATCCAATGAACTAATAGATAACTTATATATATAGTAGAAACATATATAAAACTGGGCTCAATAATTCTTTTGTGCCAAGTATTATCGCGCGGGACCAAGATTGCAATCATTTGACAAAGGTGAGCATGAAGCTTAAACTTAACATCATGAAAATCAACTGTACCGTACAATGAGTTCTCTGTTTTGAAATCTATAATATCGATACTCGTTGAAAAGAATACTTTCTTTCTTTCTTTCATTGTTCCGTTTTTCAAGAAAGCAAATGCACCAAATTTGTTCAAAATAATCCAATATATTTTCACTACTGTATACCAGTCAGTTTTGCAGTCATATTGAATGAGTGTTTACTTAATCTGTTAAATGGGGATTTTCCGAATAAAAAGGTTGCATCTGAATGCAAAATAAATTTGTTAAAAATACATATTATGAAATGAAATGAAATCTTTGAGTTTCACGTTCACGCCATGTCCAATACTATACGTATTAATTCGTCACGCCCAACACGAATCTTATTATGACGAACGTAGTCGTCAGACTGTAAATACAAGCGAAATTCTCATGACGAGTTAAATTGTCATTGGCAGTTAAGAGGTTGAAAACTTAAAGACCAGACGATAGAAGCAGAATGTCCACAGAACTTATGATGGCCAAAATTTAAGTGTGAGTAAACTTAAAAAATGACCTATGAATTTTTTCGTAAACCAATTCTGCAAACCTTATACAGCAGCAAGAAGCTCCAAAATGTATGAATAATAGGTATGTCTATAATAAGTTAATCAATACAGTTTTATATTATTTTCATTTAGTTCGGTACAGTAGGCTATAAATTTGGTTACTAGCGAGGGTAGTTTGGCTGTTTATTGAAGTTTGATGTCCGTTTTCAGCACTGGGGCTACACGGGACGTTGATGTACAGTTTACTGGTTTACTTTTAGATCAAACTGGCTCGACTATACTCCATAATAGTCCATACATCGTTCCAAAGGAACAAAAACAGGAATAGTATGATTATGATAATACCCAGATGAAGCAAGACGCCAATAATGAAAATTAGTTCATTATATCGTTTTAATTTTTTTTCTAATACCTTAGAAAGGGGATTAAAACATGAAAAAAAAATAAATGAAATTTTTCGGTTTTGCGTTCAACATTTATGCCGGCTAGCCTAAAGGAGACAGTGATGATAAGAATGAATGCAATGGTGGAATGAATAAACGAAAGTAGAGCAAAACGGGAGAACCCCGAGAAAACCTTCACACACGATGTTTGTCTACCACAAAGTCCACTTGGCGCAAGCTGAAATCGAACCAGGGACCCCACACACCAGAGGTGGACACTCTACCACTGAGCCATCGCAATCCCGGAAGCCAATTAGGTAACAACATTTACTTATAAAGTAGGCTTCTTGAGAACCGTTCTTAGATTAATGTCCACAATATCTTTCTCGACAAGCTTGAATGGTCTACATTAAAAAATAATAATAATAATAAATAATAATCTTTATAGGTTATTCGGTACTAATCCAAATATTATGTCTTAACTAAACTCTTAGTCATTAGTATACAAACGAACTACTAAATCAATAAACACATGAAGTTCTATTTTAGTTTCGTTTATGATTTCTACAGATCAGATGTAAAATTAAGATCATAGTTAATAAGCAATCGCAGTCAGTGTATAGATTGATTTGCCTTTTAAAAACAAAGTGAAATGTGAATACTTACGACAGCAGCAAAGAAAGATGAGAAAACAACTGAGGACACGGCGGGAAACAAATATTTTATTTTCACAACCTTGATTGGTTCGCTACATTTGAGCGGCTGACTAAACACAAAAAACAAAATCGAAAGCGAAAAAAAAATCAATTCTTCGTACCTAAATAACCAAGGATATCAAAGATGATGCTTCTTCCTTTTGCTGAAATGTTAAGGGTAACGATGTGGTTTAATACATACCGCACAGACTGAGTAACTTTTGCTTGCATCGACCTATCTAAGAACGTTATTGTACTGTTTCATTCATGTGAATTTGTAATAGAGCATATTCTTGATTATTTTATTGATTTCTGGATTGAGTACCTACTACAGAAAGAAGTTGGCATGGTATCATTGTTTTCATCCTCCTTATACTGAGGGAGTGACCTACCAATGTCAACGTAATTAAGCCTGAATAGCAGTGTATTGTGTATCTTTCACATATGTCAGAAAATTAATGTACACAGTGTTATTATATTGATGTTTCTCGTGTACCGTAAGTATCACGTTTCTAGGGACTAGCTGAGTACTTGACACATATGTATGTACCTTCACATGACTGTATTTAGACATTCAACACGTTTTACTATGAACGTAAACAAATGTGTTGATTTTATATTAGATGCCAGTATCATTTCCACTGTCATCGCTTGTTACACTGTATGGTTTTTAGATTGTAGTCTTGATAACAAACTGAGACTCATTAAGACATAAAAATACCCATGATAATTAGGAAGTGCTTGGCAAAAAAAAAAGGTAATGGTACTATAAATGGTATGTAGTACAACCATTTAACATGATTGCATCCTACTATATTGGTTCCAGGTCATCGTAAGATTACATCTGAAGGCAAATATTACGAAGTGGATCTAGTTATGTATTCATGTTGCGTTAGAGCAGGCATGTCGAATTTGCGGTCTGCTGGAAGCATGTGGCCCTTAATTCATTTTTTGTAGCCCTCGGTTCAGCACAAGAAAATAATTTTAAAAATATGTAATTTATTTATTTACAAAATTGCATCAACGTTGAAGTGAATTATAACAGAAGTGCTTAGAGATTCACAGTATAAATTTAGAGTAATTCAGTTCTAATGCAAAAATTGAGTGATATGGATATACCCGAATGTTACGAAAACTTGCCTGTGCGGTTCCCAGAAAGCCGCAAATTTGGGTTCCGTGTTTGGATATCAGTGTTCGGTAGCAGGATCAATGTGAACAATCCTGCATAGGAAAAGATTTATTTATGAACAAGTTCCCGAACGATTCAGGTTAACAGACATTCATCTGACTTCTTTTCTTCCAGTGAGAGTGGTATGTCTCGAGACTTACGAAAGCTAGTTGGAGGAAAAAGATACTAAGTGTCGAACAGCAACAATAGGTATCCAACCCAGATTTCCTTAAGTTCCTTCTTTTTTTTAAAAAAAACTACAATATTAGATGAAATTTTATGCATTTACTCACTTTTTAAATGCATCATTAAGTATGAAGATGGCTTTCTTTCTTGCACCCTGCACAATTGTATACTGATGATAAATTGAGCCACTTGAGATGCTGAGTTTGACATACCTGCGTTACAGCCAATAGCGCCTCAACCATGGGGACGAGTAAAGAGTTATACTTCCTCATTATCTTTTGGAGGCAGTACTACTTAAACATTCTTACCAAGAAATCAACTAAAGGTAAACTTATGTCATTAATTACGTAGTAATGAGTTTCACGATTATAATTACATTCATTTTAACAACTCCTTATTATAAGTATACATTGTATTTACATATTAAACGTTTAATAGGTTAACTCCGAATTAATATTTTACAAGTTTACTTCTTGTATTTCCCCAAATTCTTGTTCTAAATAGCAGTTGGATTTTTTTCGAAAATTTGACTAGATTTTCCCAACCCCAACTTTGATTATCAATAACTCGGGAATCAAATACATAAAATCTCATCTAATATTGCAGTTTGTTTTTTCAAAAAAAAAAAAAAAAAAAAAAAAAAGAGAGAGAGAGAGAGACTTACGGAAATCTGGGTTGGATGCCTATTGCTGCTGTCCGTGTAGGAAAATATTTAACTTATACACTAATAAAAGTTTGTATGAATGTTCTCCTTATATCCTGGGCTGAGTAAGGCGAAGGTTTGGAAATTGCTATTCTAACGTAAAGGGGGACAGGAAGCTTTTTTTTAATTCGACAGATCTTCAAAATTAGTAGACGTAGAACCTGGAGATTTTGTATAACCTCTATCGACCAAAAAATCATCTACAACTCGAATTTAGTGAATCCTTTTGTAACATTTTACTTTGAGGTTGAATACACAAAAAATATTTTTTAAAAAATATTTTTATTAGTGGTCTTCAGACGTCAAATACAATGAGAAAAATAAGCGGTAACCTAGTGGAGGTTAATGGCTAATTTGGCAGCTAGAACCAGTTATTAATTTGCAACAACTCTTCTGAGATAAAAAGGGTTAATTTTGCGACGTCACCGGTACCAGTAATCAATCGAATAAGGTTACTGGAAAATGAGTAGAAACAATAGTATTTGGTTGTTATTAGCCTATAAAGTAGGTTAGAAAAAGGTAACCAATTCAAGAAGATTAATTTAATTTAAAACACTCAGTTGTTATCAACCGATTTTCACACAAGGTAAATTTAACCCTCCAGAACTTGTTTACTGGTAACACTGCATTACTAGAAGCACAAAGAGCAACGTCGCCATTTGCAATTTTACGAGCGAAAAGTCGTAACAATTGTGAATACGTCCGAAGGAATAGGAAAACAGTTATTAAAATATGGATTCTACATGAATTAAAATATTTATTTATGGGAGTTTATGCATTTTCTGATATTTAAACGAATATATTCTTATGTTACGTCTGTAGTACAATTAATGACACGAGATGGTAGCACTGCTAACCATAGAACTCCCGTCAAAACATTCGTACACTCAGCTAATAATTTCGAGGCGGATTACAGGAAATATAATACGTTGTACGGGTAAGGTTCTGGAATACAGGTCCCCCTTCCATTTAGCTGTAATACATACAGAAAACAACGTGCCCTATGGGGCTGTTACCCGCCTTCACTCGCTAACGCTCGCTCGGCAATACGATGTGAATTAAATATTAAACTTTGGTGCAGAAAGGAATCAACCTAACTGCTAGCCTATATGGAGGGACCTGTGTTCTAGAACCTTTCCCGTTGTACGTTGCTTCACGGCTAAATATTAAATATACTGAGTAAATCTTTGCTTACAGTAAAGAGTATGCCAACATAAATTATCACTGTAAGTTGTGATAGGGGTACGAGGGTAAGACAAACGTACACATCACAGAGGTCTGGGAACGGCTGCTAACACCCTGCGAGCATCTATTACCAGTATTTTTGTTCATTTAGGGAGAATTGTTCTGTTACAGACAATCGACATCCCCTTGCAGTCCGTATTGCTGACTCAAGTGGGAGCCCGTGGCCATTATCACATTGTCGTCTTCTCAACTATTTTTGTAAAGGGCCAGTGATGCACTGACCGACATCTCCGCGAAGACGTATTGCTGTCTCAAGTGAGAGCCACAGTGGGCTTCCTCTCAGCACCTATTTCATACGATTGCCTCGAAAAGCTCCGTTTCCTCAACCTATTACACGGGCAACACTCTTTGAATGCCCCGTTTTTGCTTTTGAAACTTCCTTCTCTTGCTTCCAACATGCACAAACTATCAGGAGTGTGTCGACCACCTTCTTCAACAAAACTTGAACCCAAAGAAAAACCTCGTTTCACCGATCTCTCACGCAAAATACGAACCTTATCAGGATCTTCCGACAAATCAACAAGTTCCGAAAAACGAGCACGCTTAAGGTCTCCGGTTTACTCTTATTAGGTGTCAAACCAATCTTCTACTGCAGACCAACTAACCGATATGGACTTGGAACGTGTTCCTAATGACACATCAGGATCTGCTTCTCACAAACCTACCATCTATAACTTCCTGCTCACGAAATACGATACTAAATTTAGAACGCCCAAACTTGTCTATTATCAACTTCAAAAATATATGCCGAGAACAGATATTGCCGATATAATATTCACACGAAATAGGATTATTCTCAAATCTCCGGACTTTAACTTCGCTACAAAACTTCGAAATAAGGCCTCTTTTAAAATATTTGGCCCAGAGGCTACTACTCAACGCCTTTCCCCTTCCTCCAGAAAACAACCACCTATTCCTCGGCGACCTGCACAACTATCAGTCGTCATTCGAGATGTACCTCCAGACTACACTGATGTAGAAATCGAAGACGAACTACGTTATGCTGGACATGAAATCACAAAATGTATTCGAATCATCGGACAACATGAACCTACCTATATGGTACGAGTGCTCACCAACTCCAAGGATACCATCGATGAACTTCTTTCTGGTGCTTGCATCTATTGTAAAAGACATCGCGTAGAACCTTCTAAAACTCCAGCTCCTTTATCAGTACGCTGTGCACGTTGCCAAGAATACCATCAACGTACCACTGCTCACTGTACCAAAACCCCTATCTGTGGATACTGCACTGGCAATCACAATACCAAATCCTGCCCCAATCTACAAGCAGCTCTCAAATGCAACACCTGCTCCGAAACTCATGCTAGCTATTCCTGCAAATGTAAGGCTAAACCTCAACCTCTTCCAGATATAACTTTCTGCTGACGGATTATGATCAAAAGTACAACACCATTAGAGCAGTTTTTCAGCAGTTGATTAATGTGTGCTTCGTCCTGAGACACGCGAAATCATTAAAATTCGTAGAGGCATTATACTGAAGTCTACCAACCCAAATTTTAGGTCGCATGTGCGAAACAAGGCAACTTTTGAGATTTTTGGACCAAAGGCTAAAATATCTGCACTAACTCCAAGTGCACGCAAAACTCCTCCTACTCCTAGGCGATTGCTAATGCTACCCGTTGTTATAGAAGGAGTGGAATCAGATCTCACCGATGAGGAAATCTATGAGGAATTACATCAGGAAGGATTTCCTGTAGAGCGATGTATCCGGATAAAGAACAATAACGGTGCAACATATCTTGTACGGGTACTCACTGATCAACCACAGTTAATAGACCAAGTTTTGCCCACTGGAGCTTACATTTGTCGACGAAGTTACAAAGTATAATTCTCACACCTCCTCCTCTCACGTTACGTTGCGAGCGATGTCAACTGAATAATGTACATCCAACATCCAAGTGCACTAATGATCTTAAATGTGGCTATTGTTCATTACAACATGCTACGAAGAATTGTCACAATCTAAAGGCGCCTCCACAGTGTAGTACGTGTCCTGAGAAACATCCAACATATAGTTACAGATGCAAAGCTAAGCCACAACCTGACCATCGAAACCAGAACTTGTTGCACCCATAAGGTCTGCTGACCGTTCCACTCCACCTGCTAATTCGTTACTTTATCCTGTCACTGTTGAAGATCTGCTCCGCTTCCTCACGATTACTTTACAGAACATTCATCCGTTTCTTCGCACTCATATTCTCAACCAAATCATTCATGCAGCTAAAATTCTATTCGATCTTCAGCTCCATGCGACCTATTCTAGGCCAACAGTTCACTTCCAAATCCAACCTATCGAAGTCTACGTTTAATATGGCAGCTTTCATTTGTAATTTTTCTGTTTATTCGTAATGGCTTATAGTTTCTTATTTATGAAGATCCGCTCATGGTGACACATCAAGTACTCTTCAAGCAGTTATTACAGGAAGAACACATCTCAGCCTTCGCGCTCAATGAAACTTATCTGGTCCCTTACTTACAGTGTTACATACCAAAATAGAACTCACTACGCCATTATGCCCCGTTCGGACCAAGACTGTACGGCGGTACAGCTATCGGCATTAGCACTCCATAACTGTCCGCACTGTTACCGTGCCTCAAACTTTCAATCTGCCTGAATAACTACTATAACTACTATCTACTTTCGTGGGCGTACAATCACCTATGCCACAATCTATGTTCGTCGAGGAAAGATTCTCAACTATGACTTCTTTCGTTTCATTGATACACAATTTCGGCACTATACTATCATGGCAGACTTGAATTTCCATAGTAGATCACAGTGCGACAAACAACAATTTCTTGATTTTATACAAACTTCCACTACAGGAGAATTTCACATCTTGTCACAACCTACGGACCAACTAGCAACACAACGCCTGACGTTGTAATAACCTCGTTTTCTCCATCTCATTTTATCAACATTACTGTACTCGATTCAATCAGCAGCTATCATGTTCCTATTAAACTAGAACTGCAATGAACAGTGAAGTCGTCAAATCCCTTACCAGCTAGAAAAATTTATTTCTATCATAAGGCTAATTGGGATCAGTATCGATCCGCAATTGATGACCATTAGCACACTCACTATACCTACCTCGCAGCATAGTCTTGATCGAGTCATCACTTGCCTTACTGAAGCAGTCCAAGGTGCAGCGGAACATTGTATTCCTTCTACTCACGTACAATCGCATAAACCTATCTTACCATCAAGATATATTGCACTAATTTCTGCTTCACGCCGAGCTTATCATGAGTACAGAACCAGTGGCAACTTGGAGGCACTACGCTTCCATCACCAATACCTCCGAATATAAACTGGGATGAGTTTATATTGCAGCATACAAGAAAAGACAGTGGATTCTAACGTGTAACACTCTTAGTACAGAAACTCATCCCAGCAAATATTGGCGTAAATTCAACCAACTTACTGGCAAAACGTCTCGTACCCCCTATCCTCTAATTCACAACCATCAAGCTCTTAATACTGACATCGACAAGGTGAATCTTTTTGCTTCATTTTTCCAAGAGTCTTCACTTTTCTTTCTGAACGGCACACACCGCACCGCTTTCAATCTTCGTTCGATCAACCGTCACGCCGGTCCCACCGCTCCTCATCTCCATCCATCTGATCAGCATATTCTGGAACCTAATAATCCACTTACTCAGGCTATAGATGAGATGAAAGCTACTTTAGCAATCAAACGCAGTACGGCACCTGGATTCGACTCCATCACATATGCTCTCATCAAACAGGCACCTCCTTCTTTCATACTGATTCTAAGTCATATTTATACTGCGCACTGGCTTCTTTCCGCTAGATTAGAAGTATTCTAAAGTTCTTTTATTTCCTAAGCCTAAGAAACCACCATTCGACATACAGTCGTATCGCCCGATCCATTTAACAAGTTGTGTCTTCAAATTGTTAGAACGTATACTCGTTCGACGGCTTCACGTCCACCTCCTTATGCACAATCTTCTGCTGATTCATTAAACTGGGTTCCGACCGCGCTTCAGTACACTCGACCAACTCATAAAACTCGCCATTGCTAGTTATAACCAATACATTAAGGGATTTCCTTCTTGTTTAGTAAAGTTTGATTTGGAAAAGGCATTTGATAAGGTGTGGCATCCTGCCTTAATTTACAAATTACAACTATATGCTGCCTATATCTTACATACGATTAATCAATACTTTCTTAACAGGTCGTCTTGCATATATTTCTATTAACAACGCTTTATCACACCCCATATTCTTACATTCTGTCGTACCTCAAGGTTCTTCTCTATCTGTTTTCTTATATTTACTATGCGTTGCTGATCTCAGACTCACTCCTCACGTCCAAGTCCACCAGTTTGCTGATGACACAGCATTTCTCACAGCATTTAATACAGAATCATGCAGTCAGCTATCGACACATTTGTCCGTTGGTGTCAACTCTGGAGACTCAGTATTAACTCAGCGAAAACACAAGCTGTCGTCTTTCTACCACCACGCAGACGATCCAGAGTGTTTCGCAAACCGAACTTATTAAATATTCACGTGGACAACACGCAGTTCCTCTTACCTCATCTCTTACTTACCTTGGGGTGATATTTGACACAAAGCCTATGTGGACTCCGTTACTTAAGAAAATTGTTACTCAAGCTAAGAACAGATTAAATCTACTTAAACGTTTAGTTGGCACCAGCTGGGGTTTACGACCACCTATTCCCCTTCACACTACAAAGCTTTTATAAGAACTACTTTAAACTATGGTCATAAAGATTGGGCCGTAGCTTCCGCCAAATTTTATAAACAATTGTCTATAATGGAGCGGCATGCTTTTAGATTGGCCTATCGAATTCACTTACCAAGCCCAACTAGACTTCTCTACAACCGCATCGACTTTTCACCATTGCTCACCCATCTGGAACAGCTTCGCATTCGTTACATTACGAAACGTTTTGATTTACGACACCCCATGCTTCAGGATATATTGCGCTATGACCGAGACAATGATGCACCGCCACGATAGGTAGACACTCCGCTTCAACACTACCTCACACTTTATCACTTGCAAATGGATCATGCCGATCGAGACCCAGAAGTATTTGCCATATATCATCAACGCCATCTGTCATCTTTCATATATCCATCACATGCACAGTAATAACCAACTAACATGGGTCTTTCCTGTCCACATCAGTTCCTGAATAGCCCCAGGAACAGAAGATAACTGCATCTGTCCACTAACAGAACCTCGTGTTGTGGCGCCCAGTACAATTCATTCTCATTTCATTTCCTAATCATTTCAATAATTTTTGCTTCGAATTATTATTCCTGTTGATGATTCTTATTGTTATTCTCAAGCATTTAGCCTTGATGCATTAACACATTTATTTTTGTTCTTCTCGTCTCATATTTCTAACTGCCTCCATGTACACACACATATTATCTTTCTTATTATTATTTTGTTAATATAAAATACGTATGCCACTGGTTCTAACTTATGTCTTAAAATGATGAATAAAGGGTGGCAAGCGGTCGAAAATCGTAAAAAAAAATGCCTTTTGCCGACCGTCAGAGTCAGCAAAACAGTCGGAAAAGCTTCTTTCCGACCCTCTGCTAACCCCTTATGCCGGCCTCTTTTCGACAGCGGCGCCGGCGCATTTACTGCGCTTTACGGCTGTGTTCCGACTGCTCGGAAAGGCTACTTTCCGGCTGTTTGCCGACTGCTCGAGAGGACCTCTTTTCGATGTCGGCTTCCCGATTCTCCCACAGGCGGCATCCGACCTCTTGCCGCCGTCGAAAAGTGGTCCTTTGCCGACTGGAAATCAACCCTTCAGGAAGGCACAATTTTCATCAACTTTTACATTAGTCTTGCCTAAGTCTTCCCCCATACTATGTTTTCTCGACAAGGAGCACCCTTGCAAGTTCTTGAATTATAATACTTGCATTTTTGTGTGTGTGTCCCAGTGTAAAATTTCTTCCTTTTTGCTTTTCTGTAGCACTCTAAGCCAAAAAAGAAGAAATTGAATGGGACTTGCAAGTATTATATACTTTCAGAACTAGCAATTGTGCCCGTGCCGAGAAATCATAGCACGGAGGCAGACTTAGGCAAGCTACTGTAAAAGGTGGTGAAAATTTTGCCTTCCTGAAGGGTTAATTTCCAGTCGGCAAAGGGCCATTTTTCGATGTTCCCATCATTAATATCCAAAAGATCTGGTACGTCAATATCCGGCACAGCTTTGAACAAAGAAAAATGAATGCCATTTAATTTCTCTGCAACTGGCACTATCGCTTGCGGTAGCTTGTTTATGAATTAGTGTACCACGTAAGTATATGCTATTGCTACATTGACTGATGTATATTGCTACAAATGACTCCAAAATCATATCTGTAACATAAGAGAACAAATCAATATGAGTTTTCAAAGTTGTAAAATTTTATTGATACATCCTGTATTATTATTAGGAAAAACTATTAATAACTCTTTCTATTTGCTTTGAAATTATAGTAAATGAAAGCTAAAACTGTAACCTCGCAATAGCTAGACAAATGAATACAATAGCTAAACTTCAGGGGGAAAATATTGCAGTTGTGTCATGAATGAAACATGCCTATCAACACCGCTTTGCTATGTAAAATCGTCGTTAGAACCCAATGTAGCAGCTGCGCTACAAACATAAAAGTAATAACATGAAAAGTCTATTTCTGTCAAATTACATCAAAATCAATTTCTACATATTCTTCGTTTTACATTTTCTTTACTTCATAATAAAAACGGCGAATTTTGCAGGAAAATAATTAACTTCTTTTTTAATCCCGAACCGGAGACGTACTTCCGTTGCCATCCTTACAAAGTCGTCATTACCCTATAACTGCACACTTTCTTGAAGAAAAAATTACTGGCGTGTTGTGTTGTGTGTAGCACTACAAGTGGTCATTCGCACAACCAAAGTTTGAGTCTTTCGTAAAAAGAAATAAAACCCAGATGTAGCACAGGTGAATGGTCGATAGAGGATAAATACTCCACTTGCATCCTAGACTGCAAATAAAATTATGTTTTGGGATAGCATTCTCTAAGAAGAATGGGAATCTTAAATATTTTTTTATGCTCGCTGAATCTTCAAAACTATTAGACGTAGAACGTTGAAATGTTATACAAATGCTCCCCTTATATCCTAGGCTGAAAACAAGGTGATGTTTTGGGAGTTGCACATCTTAAGAGGAACATGGACTTCTTTTTTTTCTCATTTGCCAGATACCCAAAACTATTAGACGTAGAACATTGAAGTTTTGTATAAATGTTATCCTTTCACTCTGGGCTGTAAGTAAGGCGATGTATCGGAAATTACATATTCTAAGGGAAATAGACGGCTTAAACGGTTTCTGTCGTTCATTAGATCTTCCAAAATATAAGGCGTAAAACCTTTAAATTTTGTATTTTTTTTTCACTTTAGGCTGCAAACAAGGAGAGGTTTTGGGAATTGCATATTCTAAGAAAGATAGGGGACTTTTCCAATCGCCAAATATCCAAAACTATTAGAGATAAAACCTTGAAATTCTGTATAAATGTTCTTCTAACAGCCTAAATAAGTCAACGTTTTGGACATTGTGTATTGTAAGGGTTTATGAGGGCTTAAACGGTTTCTCCATTTTCCAGATCTTCGAAACTACTTCTGTATAAGGCTAGTTTTAGACGGAAGCATTTATCGTAGCATTTCTCGTAGCAGATGTGCTGCCAAAAATTTCATATAATATTCTATGGCATCAAAAGTATATGGTGCTTTTAAATGGTAGCATTTTGATAAGCATCTGTCGTGACGTAGCAAACAAATCACTGGAGAAGAGCGCAATTATGTGTCCGAAATTAAGCGTGAGGTAGCTAAAGCTATAGTAATTGTAACAACAGTTCTCGCCGGTCATATTACAAAACGAAAATCACAAAGAAGTATGTGGGCAAAGAGCATCCCTACTCCAACTCATTTTTCTTTGCTACAATTCAATTTCCCTCACAAAACAAAGAGCATGGATATTTGGCACAAAATCTTTTGCTTCTTTTTAACACACCACGGCGCTGCAATCGGACAAGAAATGCTGCGTAAAATGCTACGAGATAGAGCAGATTCTATCGACAAGAAATTCCATAGGATATGCCATGGCATGGGAAATGCTATAGCATTTGCTACTTTGCACGGTAGGATACCGATGATACGATTTCTGCTACGAGAAATGGTACGATAAATGCTTCCGTCTAAAACTAGCCTTAGGCTTAGGTGTATATATATATATATATATATATATATATATATATATATATATATATATATTCACTTGTATTCAGTATGGAAGACGAAAAGGAAATGAACGCAGAGAGAGGAAAAGTATATTGTCAGTAGTAATACGCGGATGTATACGATAGTGTTTTATCACTAAAGCGTAAACGAAGACTGTTTAGTAGGAGCTTAACGTTCCTTTCTATTACCAATGAGACAAGACCGGTTAAACTGATTCTTCTAGGTTATTTACTTTATGTATTTTTAAATGTCTATGTAATTTCTGGAAGTGGCCACAACAAAGTCAAATTTAAAGCTAATAGTTTTAAAAGACCTCTCAATTAAAATTTCGAACTTGAGCGTAGATTACATGCCAACTCTGTGTGCTCCTCTCTCCGCATTGGTTCCGTGACAAATGTTCGGTAAACATTACATTCATAGACAATTAGCTCAGTTAAGTAAAAGCTGAGTTGATTATCTTAAGCAAAGAATAGAAAATACAGTATAAATAACATTGAATCTCTTGACGCAGCATTGTTGGTATGGACAGCAAACCATATAGCGAATAGACAGAGAGAAAAAGAAGGAAGAGCGTTAACATCACAAAGACCGCTCCAATTGCTATCCTTACGCAAACCAGAACAATGACTCTTCTTTTAACCATGAGAACAGACAATCGTATTCGTATTAGCTGATTTACCACATGGCCTGAGCCAAGAGAAAATATTTTTAGGGGCACAACTGGACAAAACCGTGTAACGTGGGTTCCTGTCACCACGGCATGGCGCATCCTCAGGTTGCGGATCGAGGAGAAGGCCTCTAGATATAGAGGTTAGCTGCGAATATACTGAATAAGCAGTCGCGGACAGACGACTAGGAGTGGTCCTCCAGCTTGGGGGTTTGGGTAAGGCTAACACCCTCATCCTGTAAAAAAAGGTACTTGTTCAGAAACATTCACAAAAGCCTCGGACAAGGACTGATAACTTGGCACGACATCAGCAAAAGAAAATGGACATGAGATTTGGAACATGGAATATTAGAAGTCTTTATAGGGCAGGCGCGTTAAAATCTGTAACGAGTGAGTTAGAGAAATACAGGATGGACTTAGTAGGAGTTCAGGGTTAGGTGGGAAGGAAATGGATCTGAGAATTCCGGAAATTTTACGTTCTTTTACGGGGAAGGAAATAAAAATCACCAGTTAGGAACAGGGTTTTTCGTTCACAAACGAATATTACCAGCAATTAAACGGGTTGATTTTGTTACTGACAGACTTTCTTTTATTACTCTTAAGGGACGGTGGTGTGATATTATTGTTTTAAATGTGCATGATCCAACTGAAGATAAGGGTGACGATATAAAAGATAGTTTTTACGAAGAAGTGGAACGGATATTTGACCAACTCCCGCGATACCATATGAAGATTCTATTAGGGGATTTCAATGCGAAGGTAGGACGAGAGGATATTTTCAAACCGATTATAGGGAACGAAAGTTTGCATAAGGAAAGTAATGACAACGATGTTAGACTCGTGAACTTTGCAACATCCAAAAACCTAATCGTGAAGAGTACAAAATTCCCACATCGCGACGTTCATAAATACACTTGGACATCACCAGACGGAAAAACACATAATCAAATTGATCACGTTTTAGTAGATAGAAGAAGATAATCTAGCATAATTGACGTCCGGTCGTTTAGAGGGGCTGATTGTGACACTGATCACTACCTGGTAGTAGCGATAATACGGGATAGATTATCGTTGAATAAAGGTAATATTCAATGTCCGAAAACGGAGAGATTTAATTTAAAGAAATTAGACGAGAGCCAGGTAAGAGAGGAATACCAGATTGAAGTTTCGAATAAATTCGCGGTTTTAGAAGACTCGGAGTGCACTAGTGTTGAGGAAACTTGGATTGAAATTAGAGATAGTGTTAAAAGTTCAGCAATAGAAAAATTGGGACACGCGGAAATACGTAGGAACAAACCATGGTTCGACCAAGAATGCATTAAACTAGCAGAGAAGAGAAAACAGGCAAAATTACGGTGGCTACAAAATCCGAATGAAACAACTACACAAAATTTCGCAGATATCAGGCGGGAAACTTCCAAAACTTTTAGAACAAAGAAACGGGATTTTTTGAAAGCTAAAATTAAGGAACTTGAAGATAATAGTAAAAATAAAAATATTCGGGACATGTATAAGGGGATCAGCGAATTTAAGAAAGGCTATCAACCTCGTGCTTCTATATTAAAGAAATCTGACGGAACAGTTCTCACCGATACGGATAGCCTCTTAAATGGATGGAAAGATTTCTTTGACGATTTGCTGAACACGCAGCCAAAAACTAATGTGCGTGGAGAAAAGGAGATACACACCGCAGAACCGTATATTCCAGAACCCAATCGAATAGAAGTGGAAGCCGCTATAAAGAAATTGAAGAAACACAAATCTTCGGGTGTAGATGAAATTCCGGCTGAGTTAATTTTAGCTGGAGGCGAAAAATTGTGGAACAAGATACACAAACTCATTCTCCTTATCTGGAACAAGGAAGAATTGCCACAAGAGTGGAAAGAATCAATCATTGTTCCAATTCACAAGAAAGGCGATAAAACTGACTGTAATAATTATCGAGGCATTTCTCTTCTGTCAACATCCTATAAAATCCTTTCAAATATTCTATTAGCAAGATTGACCCCATACGCAGATGAAATTATTGGAGATTATCAGTGCGGATTTAGACGAAATCGATCAACTATCGACCAAATATTTACCATTCGCCAAATACTCGAAAAGAAGTGGGAATACAATACCCCGGTACATCAACTATTTATTGATTTTAGAAAGGCTTACGACTCGGTTAGGAGAGAAACATTATACAACGTTCTTACAGAACTTGGAATACCGAGAAAGCTAATTAGATTAATTAAGATATGTTTAAGTGAATCCCAAAGTAAAGTCCGGGTAGGAAAATTTTTGTCCACGAGCTTCCACGTCGAAAATGGCCTGAAACAAGGAGATGCGTTGTCGCCATTATTATTTAACTTTGTGCTGGAATACGCCATAAGGAAAATCAAAGATAGCAACCAGGGCCTAAAGTTGAACGGCATTCACCAGGTTATGGCATATGCTGATGATGTAAATTTAATAGGGGATTATAGGAGAACAGTAGAAATAAATGCAGAGATCTTATTAAACGCTTGCAGGGACATGGGTTTAGAAGTAAATGCAGAGAAAACTAAATACATGGAAGTGCGTCGGGACCGTAATAAGGCAAATTGTGGAGGCGTTAAAATATTAAATAATACTTTTGATAAAGTAGATACTTTCAAATATTTAGGATCAATATTAACAGACGAAAATCATATTCACGAAGAAATTAAATGTCGACTAAAAGCAGGGAATTCGTGTTTCTATTCGGTTCAAAATCTGTTGTCGTCGCGAATTCTGTCGAGGAATTTGAAGCTTAAAATATATAAAACGATAATCATGCCTGTTGTTCTGTATGGTTGTGAAACATGGTCGCTTACTCTGAGGGAAGAACATAGACTGAAAGTATTTGAGAACAGGATCCTGAGAAGAATATTCGGACCCAAGAGGAACGAGAATGGGGAATGGCGGAAGCTTCATAACGAGGAACTACATAGTTTATACGGTTTACCCAACATTGTTAGGGTCTAGGAGGCTTAGGTGGGCAGGTCATGTAGCTAGAATGGAAGAAAGTAGAAACGCTTTCAAAGTCTTGACTGGTAGACCCATAGGAAAACGACCATTAGGAAGACCTAGGCGCAGATGGGAGGACAATATTAAGATGGATCTCGCAGAGATAGGAATACAAAGTAGAAACTGGATGCAATTGGCTAAGGATAGAAGTCAGTGGAGAGCTTTTGTGAACGCGGCACTGAACCTCCGGGTTCCATAGGCCATAGAGTTAGTTAGTTAGTTTTTCAATTGGACAAAAACTTAGTAAGCAAGACGAACAAATTGTGAAAGTTGAATAATAATAATAATAATAATAATAATAATAATAATAATAATAATAATAATAATAATAATAATAATAATAATAATAATAATAGTATAATATGATTAATGTCAAAGTAAACGTTCTCGAAGTCATAGTTCCTTGAAGAGTGTATTGTTTTCAATTATTAGTGACTGAAGTTGAGTGAAATTTTAACTTTTAGTTGACAATTGCGTTAGGGTGAGAACATAAAGCTGTTGTGTAAGTGCGCGCCGCATCCATGCGCATGTACGCCTTACAACGCACTATCGCCGTACCAAAATTCATTAAAATTTATCCAAAATATTGACACCAAAGTATGTATAAAATGAGTGTAAAAACAACTTATTATGTAAAAAGTTCTGTACGTCGGAGTGAGGAGTGGCAACACCTTTCGGCATAGCGGCGACAAAACATTAATTAGCTGTATTAACTGATTTTGCAAGAAAGAACGCTTCATTTATGCATGTAACCATCTTCGCCAACGTGCCTGCTTCCTACGGACGCACTCCCATGTGGGCACATCATCTTTGCTTTTTACCAAAGCTGATTATACTGGATGCAATACTAGCTTGCAATCTAGTGACCACCTAGCGCAAGTTGGTAAATGTTCTTTGCCAAAGGTCGCAAAACATTTCTAAAACAGTCCTATCGTTCGTGTCTGTGTAAGGATATCAACTATAACGTAAGGCAATTAAGTTAAATATTCAAACTATGTGGATAGTCTCACATTTTATAACTTCGAACCAAAACTTGGAGTTGAGACACATTGTTTGGTTTGGTATGGCTGTTCACTCTTCTTTCTGTTCTCTTTAATGTCCCACAATTATGCACCGAGGCTAAGGGAAACGGTGATGGTACGGTGGAGTGAAGACGGATGGTGATAACGGTGGAACCTCGAGAAAATCCACACATGCAGTGGTTGTCTACCACAAAATTACAAAATTCACTTGACAAGAGCTAAACCGATCGAACCAGAAACCCCATAGAGCAGAGTTGAACGCTCTACCACGGAGCACTAGAGATAATACATAATATAAAGGAAAGGGTCCAACTCAATTTTGAGTTCAGTTTGGAGTTCGCGGCTCAAAATATACTGTGAAAGATTCAACACAATGGTCTACCAAAGCGTAATAGTACAATAGGGACTTTAGATTTTTAAACTTGGAAATAAGCTTGATATGGTCACCACCAGAAATCGAAACCTTCACCAATCGATTTCTCGCATTAAATCACACAAGAATCTTTGAAAAAGTTTCGAATAAAAAGTTTCTAACTCCAGTTTAACAAACAAATAGGATCCAACCATCAACCACTTTTATCCAAGAGAATTACCTTACCCAGTGACGGGACGACGCTAAAGAAGATGATCACCCTCCCGGTATGGCATCATCTGCCCGCGGATGCTTCCCGAGATAGCCTATATTGAATTGTAGGAAAGACAAGTAAAATAAAAGTATTGCTTTCGGTATACAAAAGAATTGCTGGGCCCCCAAACATTCTATGTCCCATTTACCCCCCGTCCACACGAAATTAAAGCTTGTGTCGTTACTGGTTCTAGCAGACTCGAACCAGGGACGACAGGCACAAAATGCATTAGTGATCATTATTGTTTATAAGAATGTCATAAGCAAATCGTGTGCTCCCAGTTTACGGAAACAAGCAAGGAGCACAGAATGCACTGGTTACTTGAGTTCAGATTCATTTTAGGAGGGCTTAACCATATGAGTAGAGACGAAACTTTTTCGCAAATGCGATATGTGCGAAACGTTAATAAAAAACGCTATATGTTTCAGGAAACTTCAAACTTTTCGTTTAAGAGCCAGAAATCACGTTTATATTATTGCGAATTTTTGCGAATATCCGCATTACTTGCGATAAATGCGAATAAAAGCGAAAAGGTAAAATTCTTGCTAATTATTGCTAATAATAACTAAAAAGCACATTTTCAATATTATTTAACTTAAACATAATTGCATTTTACCGAAAACGTTCACGATGCTAAAGTTCTTCATAAAATCCGTAAGCTTGCATGGCGTGATATCACTTTCTGGGATTTTCAATGCCTCTTTGTGTGTCACTAAGGCCATCCAGAACCCTTATGCTCACATTATCGTCGGGAAAACGAAAACTTGCAAAATAAATTAGAGTTAGCTCCAGCAGGAAAATTTGAGTCTGCTACTGCAGAGTTAATTAAACAACAGTTCAGTTTTGTTGATGTCTACGTCTTTATAAAGTGAAACAGTTTCTGGATTAAATAACTCGCAGAGCTTTTCGTACTCTCCACCAGAATTGTCGTCACTTGCTTGCGTGTAATTTCGCAGCTTCATCAATACTTTTGACGCGCAAGTTTTCAACTTTACTTCAACTTCAGCCTGGTGCACTTCTCTTTTAAATCGTTGACTGTATTTTGCGGTGAAAATGTTCTGTTGGTTGCATACGGTGAATTTAAAATAAGGTTACTGAAGTTCTCAACAGTGAGGATAAGGAAGTTGACATTGTATCATTGTTAAACAGTTTAAATGTTAACCATGGGCCATTTGCTGTCAGCTCGTTACATTCAATATAGTTGCCAGTCTCGAGTAATGCCGAGAGATTCTTTTCCAAGTATAATATGATTTTACTGACAGGAGAACAAACTTAAGGGAAGAGTACGAAAGCTTTGTAATCCAGAGTTAAAAGAGTAAAGTAGAGTAGAGGTAGGGTAAAGTAGAGCAAGATAGAGATAAGTAGGGTAGGGGGGTAGGAACGAGTTAGTTTATGGTTAGGAAGTCTTTATCCATTTTTATAAAATTAATAGTGTGTAATTTCTCCTTTCTGAGTGAGTATACCAGCTATAGCGGACATTGTAAAGTGAACCTCATTCTTCTTTTAAAATAACTAAGTATTTCTTGAGTGAATTTTAAAAATCTTGTTTTCATCAAGTGGGATAGCTTCGAAAAGGAAACGCTTGAATGGTGGATTAGACGAAGAATATCCCCTATCTACAACTCTTAGGGCCAATCCTACCATCTTCTGATATCTGTCTGATATAAATATCCTCCTGACATTTTTCCGATAAGTGTTCTACGATGTCCTGATAACAATCAGGTAGCTGATAAACCCTATCAGCTGGTTGGTACTTTGACAGGAAGTTCAATTGCCTGTTAACAGCTATCAGCTACTTGTTAGTTGTCGTGTAGTGAATCATGGACGAAATCGAAGAATTGTTTATGGTGTCCGAGGACGATGAGGAGATTGTTCAATATATAGCGAGGCCTAGAAGACCATTTTAGCTCGAATATATGCCAATTTATAACGATAAGTAGTACCCGTTGGCTACAAGTGCCCGCACATAAGCGCCATGTAATTTGTGTAGCTAGAAGATGAGGAAATATATTCTATATAAAATATAGTTTAATTATTGAAATTGAATGATATATAAAAACGTATCTAAATTATTAATCTAATTTACATATTTTTAGAGGTGGAATGTCAAATAAATGAATTAATTAAAAGCTCAGATTGTATTATTACGTGTAGTACTTTAAAATGGAGTGTAATATATAACGAAATTAACGTTATAAATTTTAGTTATAAATTTGACGTTTCAATTGTTTTCAGTATGATCAACAGAAAACCAACCAATCAAATGGTCCGTTAAAACCTTGCTTCGGGTTAACTATCTGACAGAGTATATATCAGGTACAGTGTATTGTAGAACGAACCACGGGTTAAAGTAACTGACAACTTCCTGATATCTAATTCTGACTGATAGTAATCAGAAAAAATATCAGGATATTGTAGGACTGGCCCTTAAAGTAACCGATCTGCAAGATAAGATAAGAGACATCAAGAAAATAATTATCCCCTATCATTTGTTTTGTTCCCTGCTCGAACTATGAGCTATTCTATGTTCAAACAACAGTGATTACTATCAACTCGGGACAGATTAGTTAATTTATCTGAACATATCTCAATTACCTTAACACATGACATCAAATCTGGTCTCCACATTTTTTTATTTTCCTGGGCACTAATTCGGTAGACATCTTTGATTCATTTGCAGAGACTCCATTCAACATTACACATCACAACACTTTCCTTATCTTTCTATCTTGCTCCTCACTGAAAATTATAAGGAGGGAAAGGTGCGTGAACTGACCCATTTCACCTACTAGTTATCATTCTTGTATCATAAAAGATACGAGTTTTCCGTATTCAGAAGTAAGAAAATTATGGACCCCACTTTTTTCTCTGTCAGTCATTTTTCGGTGTTATATTACTGTCCTTAATTTTAATAATTATTATTTAAAAAATTGTATTTATTGTATATGGGGACTGAAATTCTCACTTTTTTTTGCGACGAAGTAATAATTTATTCTTACGATTTTAAAAATTCAGATTATTTTCTTTCATTTTTTTTTATTATTGAACTATATGCTTCTATGTTATTGCTTGGTAGAACTGATAATATTAAAAAGGACGTGAGAAAAATGAAGATACAGTAATTTTTAACAGTTTCTCTGAAAGTGGTGTAATATTTGCATTGAAATATCATATGGTTTAATGAACCTGTTTATAATTAGCAGGGGCATAGTAATGAATCCTAACGTTTCGTTATGTACAATTTTTCCGAAATGAGCAGAAGCGGATCTAGAAGGTAAAAACTGGAGGGCAGCTAGCCACCACATTATGATATGTATATCATGAGTTTACACTTTAAAAAATATATAGACCCTAAGTATAAGCTTAAATTATTTTTTCACTCAAAAATTGGAGACCTAGGCCCCCGACCCAGGTCTAGATCTGCCACTGAGTGTGAGGTCGATATTTAACCTAAGTTCTATCATCTGTGTAATACCATGTCAAATAAATCTTTATACACACTACATACTGGCTCTCAGTTATCTTGAAAAATGCGATAAGGTAATTTAATATTTGTGACTTTTGGGTGCATCGATGAAAATGAAAGTAGTGTTACTTGGCAATTTATGTATGGTATCTCATCACACCGACTAAAATACGGATGGAAGATATGATTTAAACAAAGAAGGTGGATATTTTGGCATTATAATTTTTCCTATTTGAAGGTTGGTAAGGTAACTTACAGAGAAACAAGGTAAGATAGCGAATTTTTGAATACAGTTTGCTAATTCAAAATAAGATAAAATAAGATAAATATATCCAGGAAAGTTTGTTAATGTACGCTACTTATTTGTAATACTTTTCTTAAATTTCTTATTGGTGTTACTCAGTGACGTATTTAAGGAAGGAGCTTCCGTGCTTAAGACTCTCCCCCCGAAATTGTATTTACCATTTTAAAGTAAAATAAATATCTTACATAATTTTAACATTTCCAGAAATAGTTAGCAAAGCGCCCCTAAAACAAAATTGTAAATACGCCACTGATGTTACTGTATATTTCACTTTTTAACCTGTGTAGACCTTTATTTATGGTTGATGAGCTGACAGCAAATCGAGATAAGTATTGAGATACCATTTTTTGAATTGTTAGAGCTATTCAAGTTTCGAAATCCCAGGACAATTGACCACGTCAATTTTGTTTTATGGGCAAAAAACGTGTGTGCTCCCTATAAAATCGCAAAATTTCTATTTATGCATTGAGCGATTTTATAGGGAGCACACGTTTTTCGCCCATAAAACAAAATTGACACGCTCAAAATTCCTGGGGCTTCGAAACTTGGATTCGGCGTAACAAAATACATCGAATCGATACCCCGGGGTCCGCTGCAGAGAACTTTTGTTTTTTTGTATGGATGTGTTACGTGTATTCTTCCTATCCAAAATCGCTAATGATTTCGCTCATAAAAAGGAATTGACACGGTCAATCGTTCTAGGGTTTCGAAACTTGGATTCGGCGTAACAAAATACGTCGAATCGATACCCTGGAGTCCGATGCACACAGGTTTGAACTGGCCAGGGCAGGAGGGCAGGTATCCCTGCCGGGGCCATTTATATATAGGGTGGTCCAAACTTTCGAAAGTTTGAAATTTTATCGTGGCACCCTGTAAATTTGTTCTCCCTTCCAAATAAATAATCCATGCAAAATTTCAAATCAATAGCTCAATATTTAGAGGTTGCGCAATCCACTTTAACAAAATTAGTGGTTTATTCTCACTATATTGACAATGGGATACACTCTGGTTTTGTGCATTTATTCTCCTATATCTAATTCATGTAATAATTAATTATTACAAATCAACTATGCCACTGCAGAAGATGTTGTTCCAACAACGATCAACAAAGGCTGTTTTATCATGTTATATTGGTATATCATTCCCTTTGATGCATCCATTGCGTTTTGTATTTATCATGCCATTAAAAGCAATGTAAACTTTACAAATTTTAAACAATTGACTGCAATGACGAATTTGTTCCCATCTGCGTTATAAATTGCAGCCATGCTTTGTTTTTCGGTGGCGGAAATCCCATTTCATTTGTTTTACGATTATATTCCAGGAACACCACAATTGGTGAGACATTTGGTAGCAGTATGCTTAATACCGAATTATAGCTGCTGATTGTTCCCATTTATTTACCAGAATAAAAGCTAGAAGTATGGTTATGCAGTTTCGCCTTGCACTGTAGTGTGACAGTGATTTTGGGATAACGTTGATATATACTTCGTTACTGTCATGGCAGAAACCACTAGAAATAAGACTAGACTTTATTTACTAGGAAAAGATAAGGAAACTGATCTGAAGTAAGATACCTTCGAACGGCTATGTTTTGCGTTTTTCCACCAACACCTAACCTTTAAAAAATCCATGATTGTGCTAGAGATGTTTTATGAGGAGCTGTACAATTTTGGGAAAAGGCTCGTATTCCAATTCGTAAGGAAAAGCATGCAACTGTGGAACTCGAAAAATTAAGGGGCCAATGGGCAAATTTAAAGTAAAGCAAGAACATAAAATCTACAAAAACAGAAAGAGAATGAATGCAGGTTTGAATAATTTATTTGATATAACACATGGGGATGCTCTTAGACTAATCAGAAATAAGGAAGACAAGGACTTTCTCATTACTCAAATGGAAGATAGACGATGTGGTTAAACGGTGTCAGTGTACAGAATTCTTGCTTAAAAGGAAGCCAAGATGGCAAACAAAAAGAAACAAAAACATGAATTGACGGAGGAAAATACTAATGCTAACACTGCCACCAACGCAGTTACGCTGTTTGTTTCCATCGATAGTGACAGTGGCAGGAATTTGGATTCAAGTAAAAACTACTCTGATGACGAATAGAAACCTACACAGCAGCGTACTCTGCAGAATTCCTCAGGCAAAAATGAAAGCAGAAAATCTGAAGGAAAGTTGTTACTCCCGAATTTGCTTCTATGTTAGGCAGCTCGAAATTAACTGACGGAAAAACAATTTTTGTTATAGTAGGAGCGGCCAAAGGTTTGGGCCACAATATGGACCAAGTTACCCTCAGTCGTTCATTTATCAAACGAGTTCGTGAACACAATCGTCTTGAGTCAGTTGCCATCATAAAGAGCAAGTTCCAAGCAACAAGCGCCCTCGTTGTCCATTGGAATAGCAAAATTCTATCGGACATAACAGGAAAGGAGATCATCGATCACCTACCTGAAATAGTATTTGGCATGGGAAAAACTCCATTGCTCGAAGTCCCAAAACTGAAATTTGGAATTGGACAAACCGGCCATGTTAGGTCATTGAGGTCATGGAATATTATTGACCAGATAAATGCAATGGTAATACGGTGTAGGTAATCTTTCCTGAAAATTTCTCTTAAATATGAAACAGACAATCCAGCCGTTTACAAAGCCCACGTAAAAAGTGTGGTCAAACCTGGTACTTGAGCGAAGAACTAATTGTCTTGGCGTTCTTGGACGACGAACTGGCCGCAGAAACAAAGCAAGAAATGGTGAAAAACTTACAAAACACAGACACCAGTAATGATGAGCCTCCAAAACGCCTGCATATACTTTGAGATGCTCTTGTTTCACTACAGGATGCCAAGCAGCGGCGCAAATCTGTCTTCAACATTGGGAGGGGCAAGGCTAAGACCGTTCCCTTAACCTTTTCTTTTTTAAGCGATGTTCAAAATATTTATGAAGTTGAAAAACAATGCTCTGGAGAATCTGGGGAGCAGAGTTTTCTCCAACATTGGAAGGTGGGCAGATTTGAGGCATAGTCTGGGGGAGGGGGAGATGAGACTCATATTACAGTAGATGAATCTGATTTCTGAGGTGAACCTGTTGTATATTATATATCAGGCGCTGTAGATGAAGTGGCAGTCGGACACAAATCATCACACTTCTCCCCAAAAAAACATTTCAAATAAGATTATTGGGGAGTCCCTCCACTGAATAGATTGCGGGGGACATGTCCCCATCATCCCCCGGGATTTGCACCAGTGATGTGAAGATCGAGAATTTGATAACGAAGAACACGATGCAGTTTTTTGAATGGCTGAGTATTCGAAGAATATTTCTTGCATAAAATACGGAGATATGGAAATCAAAAACTGGCTGCTTAGCTGGTTATGAAGTAGTTAAAGACCATGCTGAACACGCAGATGCCCACATAAAAGAATATAACGGTATTATTACAAAGAATGAGGAACAGAAACAGTACCTATTAGAAGTTGTTGCGAAATACAGGAAATAATATCGATACTGTTCAAAGAACCCTATCTAAGTAAACTAAATATGCGAAAGTGAAGTGTATAAATAATGTAAACAAATAAACTGTACAAAGTTTTAATAATGCAAGTACAATCAGCAATTATGTGCTTTTTATATAAAGTTGTGAAATATGTATATAACGATGTGTATACAAAATATATAACAATATGTATATATATATATATGACAAAGTGTATATAGCAATAGTATTCAAAATTTCAATCGGCTTGGGGGCCGCGGTGGCTCAGTGGTAAAGCGTTCACCTCTGGTGCTTGGGGTCTCGGGTTCGATCCCAGACCCCGCCAAGTGAACTTTGTGGTGGACAAACACCGTGTGCTTGGGTTTTCTCGGGGTTCTCCCGTTTCCTCCCACTTTCTTGATTCCACCATTTCATTCATTTCTCATAATCACCGTCTCCTTTAGCCTAACCGGCATAATCGTGGGACGTAAAACTCAATGATTTCATTTTTTTTCAATCGGCTTGCGCAACCATTAAAAATTGTAAAAATTTAAAATTTTACCAATGTATCTATTTTCAGTCGTGTAATAAATGTTAGGGGTGCCGCAGGTAAAATTCGGGAAAAATAATTTTCCCTAATTTCTGAACCACCCTAATATATATATATATATATATATATATATATATATATATATATATATATATATATATATATATATATATATATATATATATATATATATATATGGTGTGTGGCCTCCTTTTGCGTCCAAAACAGCTTGGATCCGATCTGGAATGGACGTATGGACGTATACAGCTCCTGAATAGTGGTGTCTGGAATATTGTAAAATTGTTCCTCTAAAACATGCTCCAGTTCCTTAAGGGATGCTGGTGGATAATGAGACCGAACACGCCTTTCTAACTCAGACCACAATGGCTCAATGATGTCAGATCTGGTGTTAGTGGAACCCAAGGGAGGTCTGATAGCTCCTAGTCATGCTCCTCAAACCATGATTTCACCGTTTTTGCAGCGTGAAAGGGTGCCAAATCATCTTGGTAGATGCCATCACCATCAGGGAACAATGTTTGGGCCATAGGTAGAACCTGGGCCCCCACAATGTCCTCCTACGCCTTAGCATATATCATTCCATGCAGGGTTATGATGGGACCTGCAGAAAACCACGATATCACTGCCTATACTGTAACAGAACTGCCCCCATGCTTTACAGTTGGGAGCAAACCGTCTGTATCATAGGCCTGCGACGGTGTTCTCCATACGTAAACACGACCAGTTGTTGAAAACAAGGTGAAGGGCGATTCATCGGACCACATAACGTGTTTCCACTGCTCATAAGTCCACGTCTTGTGGTCCTTGCACCACTGGATACGCTTCTTCGCATTTACTGCTGTTACAAGGAGTTTGGCGATAGCGGCCCTGCCATGAATTGTCATTTTATGAAGTTCCCGTCGCACTGTTTTCGATGAAACCGGGTTCTGTAGGCCGGAATTGAGTTCAGACGTAATTTTCATTGCAGTGGTCTTCTTTTTAGCTTCTACAATCCGTTTTAACGCCCTCCGGTCCCTATCTGACAGGATTGTCTTTCGACCACTGTTGTGCTTTGCAGACGTCGTTTGCCCATGAATTGTGTATGCCCTCGTGACATTGGACACAGTGCCTTTCGATTCCCCCACAATGTTCACCACTGTTGCCACTGAAGCTCCAACCAGACCGGCACCAACGATCATGCCTCTTTGGAAGTCTGTCAGGTCGCCCATTTTACCCCACCACTTTCACACCACGACACTCACAGGTGAACTGGTTACTGCTGACTGAAGAGGAAGGTGCACATGACACATTGAAGGCAAAAAACGATCGGGAACCGCAACAGGTGTTGTACAGTGGAGGGCCAAACTTACGAGTCCTGAAGTGTTTTTAGATTTTTTGTCTATTCCTATATATATATATATATATATATATATATATATATATATATATATATATATATATATATATATATATATATAATGTCTATTGAATATCGGGAAAGTAAGATTAAACATGTCTGCTATGTTGGAGCTTAGTGTGGTACTCGTTGTAGTTTGTTCCGTTCCCCGAGTTCGGTGTCTCCAAGTATAGAATGTAGTTTTGGGGTCCCATTATTGGAATGAAACTAACAGAATTATAAAGCCTTGTTTGGGACCCTTTGTTTGTGGCCTATTAAGAATATATTTCAACAATATGAAGAATAAGCCCCAGCATAAGATTGTCTAAATATGTATTGGGACCCATGGATGCCGAAATGAGATTGACTTTTATAAAGTGTATCTGTTATTCGTTTGATAAGTTATTGCAACACCATAAAGAAACAATACAGGTCCCTACTCTGAGGCTCTAGTATCACGCGTAAATGAAACTGACAGCTTTATGAAGAAAATCGCAAAGGCTTTACAAGACCCTGTTAAACTTGTACTATTACTATTACTACTAATACTAGTACTATTATTATTATTATTATTATTATTAATAATAATAATAATAATAATAATAATATCCGGTATCCATTTCAAGGTGCGTAGAGAAGGGAAGATGGGGCCGTTGTGCTTTAAATCTGAAAAATACTGATGGGGTGCACTGAGTAAATGTGCAAAATTTCAATCTTGTAGGTGCAAAAGTAAGCCCGCGAAAAATAATATTCCCCAAATATCCCAGATTCCCGTATAAAACAGGATCTCAGGTAAGAGTTTCCTGAGACATCCCTATTTATCCTAGGAGCATAGTACGTACATCATTTTCGTCAGAATAGAACAGTCTTTCAAACGGTATCATTCCTATGTCTCCATCTGAGCGGGAAAAATCACGAAAAAAGCTTATTTTGTTAGGCATATCGTTTTTTAAAACATTTTTGCCGCTCTGGACTTCGCTGTTTCCACGCAGAAATCTGAAAACATCTGAAAATTATTAAGGGGTGCACTGAACGAGTGTGCAAAATTTCAGTCTTTTGAATGCAAAATGTAACCCGCCAAAAAATAATACGCATAACAAAAAATATCTTTTAAATTTATGACGTGATATCACACTATGCCTCAACGCAGAAAGGCGTGAAAGCATATGTAACGTGTTCTATAATGCCTCCAGTCTTGAAGAAAACGAAGTAAAAAGCCTTATTGGTACTTTTTTAATCGAATAATGAAGATTCTACCCTATCACCTAAAAATAGGTGATATAATTTAAAAGGTTAAGCGTTAAGGAAAAAATACAGCAACAACGTTTATCAAAATGACACTTTTTCACAAAAGTTACTGATATTTGGCAGGGGCCTATTTTTAAAAATTCAGAACTAGCTTGCAGCATGAAATACATAAATTTCGCCTAAAGTTATAAAATTAATAAAAAATGGAGAGGGGATAGGACCCCTCTAAATAGCCCTATTATCTGGAAACAAACAAACAGTCACGCAGAAAAAAGAATTTTCGTCTTAAATGTCGATAGTGATTTCCCCGTTAGAATAGTTGACGATTTTTAAACGCAAACCCAATGTTACGGAAAGAAGAAAGTAGGATTGCTCCGTTATCTGTTCAAAACGGGATTTTCCCTGCATGACACTTGTTTTCATACTATACTGTACATTTGAGTCTCATTGTATTATGATTATTAACTTCCATAATCGAAATAACAGAACGGAAATGGGATTTTACTTATTTTTAATTTAAATTAATTTATTTCGGAATTCGATTAAAATCAACGATTTTTATTTAAAAAATCAAGTGATTTAAATCTTAATTAAATCTTGATTTAAAGCAGACTGATGTAAATCAATCCACCCTGTTTCTACCCCCTAAAACTCGTTCTCTTTTGCGACTCTTTTAAGGGGTGTATTCGTTCTCTGTTATGGCCACTTTTTAGAGGTGTACTCGTTCTCTTTTTCAACCCCTAATTAACATAGCAGAGATTACATAAGACTATGAACAAAGAGACTATTTATCAACCCCTAAATAAGAAAAGATAGACCAACTTTTCAAACCTTATGTAATATAGCGTAGGGGTGTACTCCTTCCCTTTTACGACCACTTTTTTCAAACCCTAATTAACATAGCAGAAATTACACAGGGACTACGAACACAACTATGTAACATTCGGTAGCAGAGATTACATAGACTATGAACATATATTACAACCCCTAATTAACATTGCAGAGATTACACAAGAAAGTATATAAGCATAGCAGAGACTAATGGGGGGTGTACTCGTTCTCTTTTACGAGCCGTTTTTCAACTCCTATGTAACAGCAGAAATTACACAAAAAAGGCTACATAGCAGAGATTATAAACATAACTATGGTATACCGCAACAATTATGTAACATAGCAAAACTTACACAAGAAAGCCTACTAACATAATAGGGGTATACTAATTCTCTTTTATGCTATATTTTCTTAATTTCCATTTTGGAGTAACAAATCATTTAAGACTATGAGCACATATTCCAATCAGAAATAACACAGAACACATAATCCAATCAGAAATTGAACTACGCACACAATTATGGAATATTTTCGCAAACCTCATGTAACATAACAGAGCTGATAAAAGAGTATAACTTATTTTTCAACCTCTATTTAACACAGCAGAGAATGAGCAAATAACAGGGATGTACCTTTTGTCAACCTCCAAATGAACATAGAGATTACATAAGATTATGAACATACATTGCACGCCTATTTAACACAGCAGAGAATTCTTAAGACTATGAACCAATAACAGGGTGTACTTGTTCCTTTTTATGGTACTTTTTATCAACCTCTATGTAACATAGAAGAAATTACACAAGCATTCATTTAGTACTACGTGTCCGAAAAATACTGATCATCGAGGTAAAAGGACATATATTTAAACTTAAATAACTTGTAAACGAATCAACATATTGAGGTGTTGTTTCTACATTTAGTAATAGGTCATCAAGTACTACGTTCTAAAAGAACTGATAATCAAGGTCAAAGGTCAGATATTTAAACGTTAATAACTCGTAAACGGAGCTAAACGCAAATAACTTGTAAACGGAGCAACGCATTGAGACGGTGTTTCCGCATTTAGTAATAAGTCATTAAGTACTACATGTCCCAAAACCCTAACAGAAAGTCACATAGCAGGTATATGCCTATCATATTTCCTCAGGTACATGGTAATGTGTCCAATATGTGCCTTATGTACCTGTAAGAGTGAAATCACATGGATGGCAAGTGATGGTCACAGTGTATGTTCACCCCTAGACACATTAATGACATGTACCTGTGGAACGTACCTAGTATGTTCTAGGTATGTTCCCCATGCCGTAATCGTCAATCAACCACAAAATTACTTTACCAAAATATGTTAAATCGCCTATATGCGTAATGTCTTTACAATAAGGTGAGCTCTGTGGGCGCGAACCACCAACCTTTCGATCACTACCCGCCTCCTCTACCGCCTTCGCCACGGAGGCGATGAAAGCAATGTCGCTTGTAGAGGGATAAAATGTTGAGTTGTTTTGAATTTGGCTAATCAGGTGCTCCTAAAACCGCATAAATATTTAAACGTAAATAACTTGTAAACAGAGCGGATTCCACATTTAGTAATAAGTCTACAAATACTTCATGATCCGAAAATACTGACCATCAAGGTCAAATGTTGAATATCTAATCGTTAATAACTCGTAAAAGGAACCACGTATTGAGGTGTTGTTTCCACATTTAGTAACAGGTCATCTAATACTACATGTCCCAAAATTGCTGACCATCGAGGTCAAAGCTCATATATTTCAACGTAAATAACTCGTAACAGAATGAACGTATTAAGGTATGTTTCTACACCTAGTAATAAGTCATCTAGTAATACATGTCCCAAAAGTACTGACCATCGACGTCAAAAGTCAAATATTTAAGCCCTAGTAACTTGTAAAAGGAATGACGGATAAATTTGTGTGCCCTATTCAATTTTGCACCAAGCAAAAAAGTGAAGAAGGAATAAATTTAAGTGGATTATTTACTTTTGTATTAACGAGAAAAAGAAGAAACGCCATTTTAACTAGTTCAGTGTTTTATACGTTTTGGTCAACTCAAATAAACGAAAAGAAAATTTGGATAGAGTGTTTATTTTTACAGTAACCAGAAAAAACAAAGCTATGTCATTTTAACTACTTGAGAACTATATATCATTTTGTACTATTCTTGTACAAACGAAGGGATACATTTGAGTGACCTATTAAATTTTGTATCAACGAGAAATGCCTTTTTAACAAGCTCAGAATTTCTTTACCTTTCTGTGTTATTCAAATAAAAGAAGAAATAGATTTGTACTAACCAGTAAAGGCGAAGAAGGACCATTTTAACTAACTCAGAATTTTATGTTATTTTGTACTACTCAAATAAACGAAGCAATAAATTTGAGTGGAGTATTTAGTTTTGTATCAACCAGAAAGAAAGCAAAGAAAGACCATTTTAACTAGCTGAGTATTTTATACCATTTTGTATTATCTAAATAAACAAAGTAATAAATTAGTACTAACCAGCAAAAGCGAAAAAGGACCATTTTAACTAGCTGAGAATTTTATAGCTTTTGTACAATTTAAACAAACGAAGGAATAAATTTGTACTAACCACAAAAGCCGAAAGGGCCCATTTTAACTAACTGAGAATTTTATATCATTTTGTACTACTCAAATAAACGAAGGAATAAATCTGACTGGACTACTTAATTCTGTAACAACCAGAAAAGACCTAAGAAGGACCACTTTAACTAGCTGAGTGTTTTATAACTTTTTGTACTATTTAAATAAACAAAGGAATAAATTTGTATTAACCTGGAAAATCAGAAAAGGACCACTTTAACTAGCTCAGAATTTAGGTACATTTTGTACTACTCAAATAGACCAAATAATAAATTTAGGCTTTCTACTTTTGATACCAACTAGAAATGCCATTTTAACTATCTCAGAATTTATAGACCTTTTTGTGCCATTCAAATAAACGAAGAAATAAATTTGGATGTAGCATTTAGTTTAGTACCAACCAGAAAAAAGTGAAGAATGAATAAAATTTGAGTGGACTATTTCCCTTTGTACCAACTGGAGAAAGTGAAGAGTCATTTTAACTAGCTTAGAATTTTATATCTTCTTGTGCTATTTAAACAAACGAAGGAATATATTTTAGGGATATATTCAATTTTGTACCAATGAGAAATGTCATTTTAACTAGTTCAGAATTTCTTTACCTTTTTGTGCTATTCAACTAAACGATGGAACACATTTGTACTAAGCAGAAAAGGCAAAAGAGGACCATTTTAAGTAGCTCACAATTTATGTACCTTTTGTACTATTCCAATAAACAAAGAACACTTTTAGGTGTTCTCCTTTTTATACCAACGAGAAAAATCGAAGAAGGACCATTTTAACTAGCTCAGAATTTCTATACCATTTTGTACTATTTAAATAAACAAGGGAATACATTTGTACTAACCAGAAAAAGGAAAAGGGACCACTTTAACTAGCTCAGAATATGTTTACCTTTTGTATTACTTAAATAAACGAAAAAATAAATTTGGATTTTCTGTTTATCGTATCAACCAGAAAAAGCGAAAGACTCATCTTAACTGGCTGAGAATTTTCTACCATTTTGTACCATTTAAATAAACAAAGGAATAAATTACTACTAACCAGAAAAACGAAAAAGACCCATTTTAACTAGCTCAGAATTTACGAATCTTTTGTAATACTCCAATAAACGAAAGAATAAATTTGGTTCTTCTACTTTTTATGCCAGCCGGAAAAGTGAAGAAAAGCCATTTAAACTAGCTCTGAATCTTGTACCTTTTCACTATTTAAACAAAAGAAGGTATAAATTTGACTGGCGTATTTTTTGTCCACTAGAAGAAATGAAGGTCCATTTTAACTAGCTGGCAATGTTGTATTATATTGCACTATTTAAATAAACGAAGGGATAAATTTGAGTGGCCTATTCAATTTTGTACTAACAGGATATACAATTTTTCACTGGCTTAGAATTTCTATACCTTTTGTACTATTTAAACAAACGAAGGAATAAATTTGAATGATCTATTTAGTTTTTTTCTAACCTAGAAAAAGTAAAGAATGAATAAAATTTGGGTGGACTATTTCCGTTTGTACCAACTGGAAAAGTGATGGGCCCTTGTAGATTTTGTACTATTCAAATAAACGAAATAATTCGTTTGAGTGTCCTATTCAATTTTGTACCAAGCAGAAAAATGTGAAGAAGGTCCATTTTGACTAACTGAGTATTTTATACCATTTTATACTACTCAAATAAACGAAGCAATAAATTATAGTGGGCTATTTAATTTTGTACCAACCAGAAAAGGAACAATTTTACGTAACTTAGCATTTTATACTTTTTGGCCTATTCAAATAAACGAAGGAATAGAGTGGCCTATTTAGATGCAGGGGTAGATTGTGTACTATTATGTATACTTTTTTGTCACCCAGAGAATGGGCCATTTTAAAGTTTTGCAGATTAATTTTGTGATGAAAATTTGTAATTCAACATTTTATACTAATTTTGTACAAGGAGAGCCATATTACTATGCTTGTGCACTTTTTGTATACCATTCAAAATTAACGAAAAAGGGCTATTAAGTTATGGTACTACTTTCTAAATTTCAATCTTTTGTACCAACAAAAATATCCCGTTTAAATAAGCAACATATTGTTGTGATACTTCGTGTGTGGTAAAACTCTAGGATCATAGGCGAAAATGCTAAATTCTAGGATCATAGGCGAAAGTTGCATTGCTAAATAAATTTTTAATTCCTTCTTCCATCACTAAGTAACGCTCATAGTTATATGGTTAATGGACGTGCGTCTAGCAAATTAAGTCTTACGTTTAGGTATGGATTGACAAAGCAATAAAGTTACCGAGTCACTTACTATGTATTTCAACGTAGGACTTAACCAACATGAGCTGATATTGGTCCACCCAAATTTTATTCTGCTTGGGGCCGTCAATTTTCCACTTTTTTCTGCTTGGTACAAAACTAAATATATTTCATTCAAATTTATTCTTTTGTTTATTGGAGTAGTAGTAAATGATAGAAAATACTCAGCTAGCTAAAATGGTCCTTCGCTTTTTCTACGTTAGTACAAAAATAAAACAAGAACTCAAATTTACTACTTCGTTTGTTTTAATAGTACAAAAGGTATAGAGATTCTGAACCAGATAAAAATAGCATTTCTCGGCGGTACGAAATTCAATAGGTTATTCAAATTTATCCTTTCGTTTATTTAAATAGTATAAGGTGACATAAAATTCTCAAGTAGTTAAAATAGCTCATCTTCACTTTTTCTGGTTGGCATAAAAAGTACAACACCAAAATTTATTCTTTCATCCTTTTGAATAGCACATAAAGGTACAGAAATTCTGAGCTAATTAAAGTGAACCTTCTTCGCTTTTCTTCTGGTTGTTACAAAATTAAATAGGACACCCAAATTTATTCCTTCGTTTATTTGAATAGCACGCTAGTTAAAATGGACGTTCATCTAATTAGTACAAAATTAAATAGACCACTCAAATTTATTCCTTCGTTTATTTAAATATTACAAGTGATATAAAATTCTCAGCTAGTTAAAATGGAACTTCATTTCTTCTGGTTGGCAAAAAATACGACACTCAAATTTATCCCTTCGTTTGTTTAAAAAGTACAAAAGGTACAAAATTCTGAGATAGTTTAAATGGTTCTTCTTCACTTTTTCTGGTTGGTATAAAAAGTAGAACAACAAAATTTCTTCTTTCGTGTATTGGAGTAGTACAATAGGTACACAAGTTCTGAGCTAGATAAAATGGGCCTTTTTCGCATTTTCTGGTTAGTAGTACTTTATTCCTTTGTTTATTTAAATAGTACAAAATGGTATAAAATATTCAGTTACTTAAAATGGGTCTTTGTCCCTTTTTCTGGTTGATAGAAAAACAGAAAATTCAAATTTATTCATTCGTTTATTTGAGTAGTACAAAAGGAACATAAATTCTTAGTTAAAATGATTCTTTTTAGCTTTTTCTGGTAAGTAAAAATTTATTCCTTTCTTTATTTAAATAGTGCAAAATGGTATAAAATATTCAACTTGATAAAATGGGAATTCTTCGCTCTTCTAATTGATACAAAAAACAGAACATCCAAATTTATTCTCCCCCAAATCCACAGAACAGCACTCAAATAACGCCAGCGGACAACCCTCCCGCTGGCAAAACCGATCCATCAATGCTTGTAGAACGTTCGCTTATGTTTTTCCAAATTGTCAAGAAATGGTGAATGATTATTTTCCCTTTTATCCTCTTTTCTTCTGTTTTTAAAATCTTTTTCATAGGACTTTTCTTTTACTTTCCCGTAACTAAGATAAAGTGAATGAACATTCTGCTGCGAAATTGAAGCCTTTTAACACAACAAGCATAAACATCTCCCTTGACCACTGATTAAATATTATGGCAATAGAATAATAAGCACTATATAAATAGTACCTTTTAACTGTAGCAAAACCAAAGAAATGTACTGTAATAGACCCACTCTCCAATTTTGATAAATACTGAAGTCTATTATGAAGATCGAATACTATTATCATCATAATAATAGATATATCTGATATAGTGCTCTTCATGAGACGAGACGAGAAATAAGGTTTCCTTGTCTCACCTTGTAAATTTTGTAAGTCATATCTCGTCTCGCTTTTGAAGAATTATATTCTCTATTTTCGAATATCGAAATAGATATCCTCGTCTTGTTTCATTTTGTAAATTCACAAACAAAATTTATGAACCGATTTTTTAGATTTCCAAACTATGCTATGCATAAGTGTCGGAAGTCTTACAGAACGAGTTTTCATGTCTGTCGTCACTATCACAGCCAAAACCACAGGAGATATCGAGATGCGAATTTTGCAGTCGATTCAGCGTCCCAGAAACAGGTTTTGTTTTCTCTATTAACCCTTTATTCAAACCAGAAGTAATTAAAATGAATCATTTCGGAATGGTAATAGATAGCGAAAAAAGTTTTTGTAATGGATTCACGGTCTCAAAAGTATGTATGTTATTACTACCTCCAACACTATCGACACCAGAAGTGGTTCAATTTACAGTACTTCTGGTTTCAGTACTGATTTTCCGAGCAAGAACTGTAAAAGATATTGAGAAGCAGCTTTATTGCAATCGATTGAGCGTCCAAGCATAGGTTCTATACCCTCTATTCAAGCTTAAGTGGTTCAAATTAACGATTTTTGTTTTCAAGAATTATCGCCATAGAACGAAAACAGTAAGGAATAATGAGAAACGGATATAATAATGAGGAATTTATATCTATCTATATCTATATCTATCTATCTATCTATCGATATATATATGTTCCTTCTTTGATATTATTCCTCTATTACAACCTGTAGTTGTAGATGTGACCGCCTACTTCAAACTTTTAGTATTGTCTTCGGATGGAAGTCTTCCGCACTTTCAAAATTCACTTGTCTTAATTTCCTCGAAAAGTTATCAGAATCCTTCAGCGTAACAAGAGATTCATGAAGTGAGTGAAATAACTTTCAAACCATATTTATCATTGGAGTATATGATGTATCCACCATCTTAAAAAAAATGTGAAAATATCACCTCAGTACGTTGATCCGCTTACGATTTATTAATATTAACGTTTAAATATTCGACCTTTGACCTTGATGGTCAGTACTTTTCGGATGTGTGGTATTTAAAGACGTATTGTTAAATGCGGAAACAGCACCTCAATACGTAGCTCCGTTTACAAGTTATATACATTTAAATATCTGAGTTTTGAGCTTGATGATCTGTACTTTTTTAACATTTAGTACTACATGACGTATCACTAAATGTGGAAACAGCACCTCAATACGTTGCTCTATTCATGAGTTAATAAAGTTTAAATATTTGGCCTTTGACCTCGTTGGTCAGTACTTTTGGAGCATATAGTACTATATGAATGCTTGTGTAATTTCTGCTATGTTACATTAGGATTGATAAAAGGTACCATAAAATTAAACGAGTACACCTCTGCTATTGGTTCATAGTCTTATGTATTCTCTGCTGTGTTAAATATGGGTTGCAATATATGTTCACAGTCTTATGTAATCTCTGCTATGTCAATTAGAGGTCGAAAAAGGTACATCCTTGCTATTGGTTCATTCTCTGCTGTGTTAAATAGGGATTGAAATATAAGTTATACTCTATTCTCAGCTCTGCTGTTACATAGGGTTTTCGAAGATATGCCATAATTCTGTTCATAGGCTCTGTGTAATTTCTGATTGGAATGTGTGTTCATATTCTTTGTTATCTTAAAGTATTGGTTGAAAAAATATAGCATAAAAGAGAATTAGTATATCAGTATTCTGTTAGTAGGCTTTCTTATGTAAGGTTTGCTATGTTACATAATTGTTGCGGTATACCATAGTTGTAAGACTATTCATGGCTTTGGACTGATTATTTTAACAAAAGAGACACTGACCAAAGCTTAAAACCCACTTTATTTTAAATTATAATTTGTAACTGTTTCGGATATCTAGCATATCCTTCTTCAGACACTATCGAAAATAAAAATTCGATTTGGTCAGTGTCTCTTTTGTTAAAACCATAGTTGTGTTTATAATCTCTGCTATGTAGCCTTTCTTGTGTAATTTCTGCTATGTTACATAGGTGTTGAAAAACGTCATCGTAAAAGAGAACGAGTACACCCCCATTAGTCTCTGCTACGCTTATAGACTTTCTTGTGTAATCTCTGCAATGTTAATTAGGGGTTGTAATATATGTTCATAGTCTATGTAATCTCTGCTACCGAATGTTACATAGTTGTGTTCGTAGTCCCTGTGTAATTTCTGCTATGTTAATTAGGGTTTGAAAAAAGTGGTCGTAAAAGGGAAGGAGTACATCCCTACGCTGTTACATAACGGTTAAAAAGTTGGTCTATCTTTTCTTATTTAGGGGTTGATAAATAGTCTATTTGTTCATAGTCTTATGTAATCTCTGCTATGTTAATTAGGGGCTGAAAAAGAGAACGAGTACAAACCTAAAAAGTGGTCATAAAAGAGAACGAATACACTCCTTAAAGGGTCGTAAAAGAGAACGAGTTTTCGGGGTTTTCGATTTTCTATAGCTGGGCGATATGTGTTATGCGACACTGGAAAATCGAGTCCTTCCGTTTATGCGGGACCTGGATTGTTCTAATATGTTCTCTTATGGCCTCATACGTTCTACATCTGGAATTTTTATACTACTGTGAATGGCTAGTTTTGGAAACCATCTTTGACGTTGGTCACAATTCGACGATTGTTCTCACTGTTTATGATTGTCCTAACAGATATATATTTCATCAGAAGTGAAGATCTGAAGCTGGAAACCTTTCCAGTTATTCTGTACAATCAAAGACCTTTACATCTCCAGATGACGGCCCTCGTTGGCCTATATTAATGTATCTGGCATCTATAAGTCAGTTTTTCACCTTAACAATTGTGCCAGCCGCCAAACGTCAGTGATACAGTGTCTACCTAATTCGTATGCAATTACATGAACACACGTAGTTCTAAGTAAAAAGAAGCTGAGAAATCTAATTAAATCTATGTATGAATCTAATGTTCTTAACTTCGGATAAAGCGATGTTACATTTTGATGGACTCGTATGTTATCAGCAGATTTAAAAGTTTGAGATCAAGAAGTACATCAGTCCTTTTCAACTGATCTATTTATGATGTCGGAGTACCTCCTTATGCACTCGATAGTGACTGAAAGAAACAAGTAGATCAAAGAAGGGAAGAGAAAGAAGCTGGAGAAAAACTACGAGTAGTCATAAAACAACGAGTAGTATAACTGCAAAACCATTTGACTCTGGCATCGCTAGTTTGTCTAACACAATTGTCTATAGTAACGCCATGTTCCTTATCCCTTCTCTATATCTGTTCATGTGGTTTACTGATAATGATGGAATCTTATTGTGACGTGACAGTCTTGCAAATGACTGTAGTATCATACATGTAACTAGGTCTAGAGGGACATGGAATCAATTTAGATGGCTTGGATGAAGGGTACTAAAAGGATAAAATGCTGGTTACTGTGTTACTGTGTTATAGAAATAATTGTTGTTTGCCGGGATAAATAAGACATATTTGCTTATTTCATTAAAGGTAAGATGATAAGTAGCCATAAAACCTATTTTTTGCTGCATATGCTTCTTCCATACTACTCTAGTGACTCTACTTAACTACTCTAGTGAAAATGGAGTCTGACAGACCTTGATTGATTGTTTTTTTTTTTGTTTGTTTGTTTGTTTGTTTTTTTTTTTTTTTTTTTTTTTTTACTTCTTGGCCGAGTTAATGTTCCTCTTTTCTTCTTTCTCATATTATAAAATTATTATTATATATCATGTTGAATAAGAATTTATTAATCTTACTACTAACTTGCCATTATATACAGTGGCTCAATGAAGAAGTCGGACATATAGTATACCTACATACACATTCTAAGAGAGAATAAACATTCCAAAAGTATGCTTCAGAGAAAAAAACAATATATTTTAATTGCTCTATATTATTTACTTATGGAATATAGAAAAAACAAAACTCAATTTTATGACTATAAAAAATACAGAAAAGGGAAAATAGAGCTAAAATCCATGTCAAAAAGAAGTCGAACACGTGGCAGCACTCTCTTTCTTTTTTGGCTTAATAGGGGGATTTCCAAGAGTTTGTCTACTTGACAGTTTTAGGTATCTAAGTGAAGCGAGTCGAAGCCGTACTGTTTTTATGTGAGTGAAACTGTGTGTTTAAAAGTCAAAATGGGAAAGCAACATGGCAAACTTCTTTAGAAATAATAACTCTTATTTTAAAATATTACAAAGAGGGAAAATCCGTTCATGATATTGGGGAAATAGTAAATGTGTCACATTCCACAGTTCATGATATTATTAGATGTTTTAAATCAACAAAAGCAGTGGAAAATAAACCAAAAAAGTAGTAGACCTAGAGTGTTTTCAAAGTCAGACCAGCGATGGATTGTACTACAGGATAACAAAAACCCCAAGATAAGTGCTCTAAACTGGCCAAAGAAGTATCAGAACATCTTAATAAAAATGTGCATCCCGAAACGAGAAGATTGGTTTTAAGAAGAAGCAATTTACATGGAAGAGTAGCCCGTAAAATAGCGTTCGTGAGCAAGTGTAACAGACAAAAAGAGACTTAGTTTTGCAAAAACTTGTAAAAAATAAGGATTTTTCGTTTTGGAGCACTGTGTTATTCGCGAACGAAAGCAAATTTAATTTGTTCCGCTCAGATGCTCAATGCTATGTCTGGCGAAAACCTAATGAAGAACGTAATCTACAATCCAGTGTGAAACATGGAGGTGACTCGGCAATGGTCTGGGGCTGTATGTCCACTGCTGGTCCAGGTAAACTTTGTGTAATCAATGGTATTATGAACCAAACAAAGTATTTAAACATTCTGAAGCAAAATTTGGTACAAAGTGCTGAAACATTGGAATAAAAGACAACTTCCAGTACTACCAGGATAACGATCCCAAACAAAAAGCACTTAATATGCGTTTGTGGCTTCTGTATAATTGTTCGCATGTGCTGAAAACCCTCCTAAAGCTTCTGATATTAACGTTATCAAGCATTTATTGGCTTATTTGGAAAATCAGTTTAAAAAGCATGCTATTAGAACAAAGAAAGTCTTGGATTCAGCACTTCAGACTGAATAGGCAAAAATTGATCCTTCCTCCCGCAAAAAAAAAAAAAAAAAAAAAAAAAAAAAAAAAAAAAAAAAAACCTTGCAAAATCCATGCCCGCAAGATTGAAAGTCATCGAGAAAAATAAATGATTGTCAACAAAATATTATAAATATCTAATAACATTGTAAACTTTTGATTCAAATAAAGTGTCCAAGTTCTTCTTTAACATGGATTTAAGCTATTTTTTCTATTTTTGTACTTTTTTATAGTCATGAATTTGAAAATGAAATGAAATGAAATCTTTGAGTTTTACATCCCACGGTTATGCCGGTTAGGCTAAAGGAGACGGTGATGATGAGAGATGAATGAAATGGTGGAATGAAGAAAGTGGGAGGAAACGGGAGAACCCCGAGAAAACCCATGCACACGGTGTTTGTCCATCACAAAGTTCACTTGGCGGGAGCAGTGTTTGAACCCGAGACCCCAAGCACCAGAGGTGAACGCTCTACCAATGAGCCACCGCGGCCCCAGTCTGAATTTTATTTTCGTCATCGATGTTTCTATTTTTCATAAGTATATATATATATATATACACTATATATTGTTACACTATATATATATATATATATATATATATATATATAGTGTAACAAAAAAGTTCGAAACAGTGGAATGTCTCCGAAAATACACTTGCAATTCAAAAATCATGAAACGTGTCCAATATTTTAAAATGATCTAATCAACTAACATAAAATAAAGTCGCCTTTCCCCTCCCTAAGATGAGAGGAGGGACAAATTTAAAATTTCAGATAGAAATCCCCTATTTATTGCAGATTCAGATTCTGCGACTGAAAATACGTAACTTTTACATGAAGTACTTTTTCATTACCCTACTAATAACTAGTAAAAGTTGCGTATTTTCGGTCGCAGAATCCTAATTTGCAATAAAAATAGGGGCCTTTCATTTGCAATTTTAAAATTGCTCTTCCTCTCACCTTAGGAAGAGGGAGAGCAAGTTCATTTCATGTTAGTTGGATGGATCTTTTATAATTACTGAACACGTATTTCAAGTGTATTTTTCGAGATATTAATTTACTATCAACCTCAGGTGACGTTCGATTATATTCACTTTCTTGCGATTATAGCGTCATCTAGGATAACGAAAAAATATTTTATGTAAAAGTCACGTATTTTCTGTCACAGAATCCGAATCTGCAATAAAAATAGGGTGTGTGCGAGAGGTCCCGGGTTCGATTCCCGGTGGAGACACTCGGTTGAAAAAGTGTAAAACGCTTTTTCAGGCCAGCCACCCTGAATGAGGTTTTCCTGGGTTTTCCTCATTCACACCAGGAAATGCCGGGGTGGTACCTAACTTATAGGTCCCAGTCCACTTCCCTCCTTCCCTTTCCCCAGATTGTGTGCTCGCCGAGGGACGTCATCCCTCAAAACGTGAAGGGCTAAATTGTCTTAGATGCCGAAAGCCCAGAAATCTAAATCCCCCTTAAAAAAAATAGGGTGTTCCCATTTTAAATTTTAAAGTTTCCCTCCCCTTTAGAAGGGAACGGCAATTTTATTTCATGTTAGTTGAATAGATCCTTTAAAATTATTGCACACGTATCTCGCGTTCATTTAAATTCCAAGTGTATATGTCGAGAAATTTACTGTAGTTCATTATCAACCTCAGGTGACGTACGATGATAGTCTTTTTTTATTTATTTATAGCATCGTACATTCAAACATAACGTACAGTATTTTTTATATAAATAGCAATGAGAAAATATGAGAAAATCTATATATATAAAAGAGAACGTACGAAATCCTTTGTCCGCTCATCACGCTAATACGGCTGAACCAATTTCTTTCATTTTTGGGGGGTTATTAGGATTTGGACCCTAGATGGTTTTTATCATATCACTTTAATTTTTAATTACCAGTGTCTTGAGATAATTGACCATTCAAGTGTCCATAACGTACAAATCCTTTGTTATTAGTTCATCATAGGTAAAAATAAACGTATTTATATGCAACCCGCATGACCGTGTCACTCGGCGGGTTAACATAAATGACAGGCGATATACAGCGGAAAATAGCTTGAATCTTCTGTTTAAAATTTTTTAATTGATTTGCTTATTTTTAAAGACACTTTTACAATATGCCAGCACCGGGATGACCGCAGCGAAGCGGGGCGGGTTAACATAAATGACAGGCGATATAATGTTAAGATTTACTGCAATCTTCTATGGTTTTTATCATATCACTTGAAAGCGAAAAAGTAAAAATTATCTAAGTAACAAAGTTTATTGCGTTCCGGGGTGACCGCAGCGAAGCGGGGTGAACGCTGCTAGTAATCAATAAATAAATTATTATGGAAGCAACTATGAGCATAAATATTGAAAAATTTTCCTTCGTTTCTGTACATCTATGTCAATTGTTGAATCATTAAGGAGACAATTCTCTGCGGACGAGCTAGATATAATATATCTTTCAGCAGTTAAACAATCAAAATTGACAGACAGGTTGGCGCAGTGACAGGTGACCCATTAAGCTTCAAACAGTAAATTCAATATTTATGATTACGTGCTTATCGTTCATACCGGAAAGAAATTTCTAATATACTGTGTAACTCTTTCCTTATGGGCAATTCTGCTTTCCTTAGCTTGGTTTTAACTATAGTATGATGTGGAGACCAATAGTAAAATATTTCCAAAAAAATTCAAGACTTTCATATTTATGTAGCACAACGTATTAGCCTAAATTGTTCCAAAGTCTATAAAAGACCAACTTCATTTCACACATATTCTCAGCTTTAGATGAATCATTGTTACAACACACGCGCGCCCTATGATATTTGGTTCGGTACGTCACTTAATATCACATGGTATTGGTTTGAATACAGTATCAAAATATTTATTATTCTTATTTAGTTTAGAAAATCCTTCTTATTCTTTATAAACTTTAACGCAGGGTGTTGTAGAGCTCAGAACAAGAATCATGTGGATTCCTCAACAGTCATAACCTTTAGTTTTATACAAAATTTGGAGGTATTTATTTCAAAGTAGGGGTGTCATTTAAGGGGAGGGGTACAATTAGTCCCCAAGTTTCACACATACGCACACGTATATATTATTAAAAGAAAAACTAATAAGAACTCCATTTAATTTTAAGAGTGTTTACTATTTTTAATAAGAACTTTCTACACAGGTAAGCACCCACAAACATACAATCACATATAATTACATCAATTTAAATAAAATTTTATGCAGAATACAAATTAAATTTCAGAAGTTGCCTATATCTGCAACAATAATAACAATGGTAACAATGATAAATGTGACAACCATTGTTAACGGAAGTTAATTTTAGGTTCATACAAAAATGACTTTGACTTAAGCTAATAATTATGGGTATCCATACATTTTGGTAACTAGGCTGCACCGTTTTAGCATGGAGTTCACTAAGTGTTGTAGTATCTATACATAAATCCAATGTTGCCAGACATTATTTTATTGCTTCAATTAACTGATTTATTGTTGTATAAGTTCTTGCACGAATCATAACCTTCGAATGACGCCATAAATTTTCATTCAAGTCCGGCGAATTACCGTGCCAAGGAAGTGATGTAACATGCCGTAAGGATAGAATATAATCTTTTATAACTCTGGTACGGTGGCAAAGAGCAGAATCATTTTGAAACAATAAAGGACTCACCTTTGAATCAACCTCTTCCCGAAGGTATCATTTTAGTCTGAAGAATCATTTTGTATGTTCGTGCTTTAAAAACACCATCCCAAATATGAATTCTACCAACCCCACTGAAAGAAAACTATTCGTAAATCATAATACTTATAATGTACTTAGAGGTTTTAACAGTACACTTAGGATTAAGTGCTTCACCAGATATTCTATGAACCCTGCATGGGATCATTTCTATAAACGTTGATTTTTTGTTTCGTCACTGAACAATACTTTGCTATTGTTCAGAAGTCCAATCCTTGTGAGTCTTGAACCACTCCCACTACCTACAGATTGTACGTTATTTTTGTGTAAGGCATGGTTTCTTGACAGCGTTTGTGAACGATGGATTTCAACTGTTTCTCACTGTAAGTGAAAAACATTGATACCGATGTTTCCCGCCAACTCGTTGAAAAATCTTACGATGACTGAAATCTGTCTACAAAAGAGAACCGCCGCAATGCAGAACTGACAAGTTTCACTACACGTTTGACAACTTGAACACTCCATATACGTAACCCTGAACACTTGCACAACGAGAAAGATACTGCAAGATTGAGAGGTTGATTAAGTAGTCGAACGAGAAACTCACAGTAAGCTAGGCCGGGTCGGAAATGAAATGAACATTGGAAAAAGCTGATTTGTGTTTCATTTACGTCACATTTTGTAAAGTATCACCCAATATTGAAGATATAGGTAATTTCTGTAACTTAATTTGCATTCTGCACAAAATTTCCTTTAAATTGGTGTATATTTCATTGTAAGTTTATACTTACTTATATGGAAATTTCTTATTAACCCTGTAATTTCATAAAATTACATGGAGTTGCTATTAATTTTTCCATTACCACAGCGTGAACCACTTAAAGTTATAGCCGCCCCTTCACTTTGCTGGGATACATCTCTATACATCATCAAGATAACACGAGACGGTTCCAAATTGATTAATATTTTTGTTTCGGACTGGATACCACTAAATACGTTGCCAAGTCCGCTAGTCGTCGTCCGTCGTTCTGTAGAAGTACAGTGAACTTTGGAGTAGGGAAAGCCCACACATCTAATTGGAGTATCAGCCATTAGATGATCAGCATAAGATGGAGAAGAAATTTCAATATAAGGATGAGTAAATAGGAGATACTGTATTATATGCCACCTATTGTCGAACAGGCTTCTTAACCATGGGCCACAGACAGGCCCGCAACTAGGGTTTCTGTCACCCGGGGCAAACACACAATTCGGCGCCCCCCCCCCAGGTTTAGTCGAAAAGTATCACTTACTTATGGATTGCAACTGTAAATAACATTCTTAATGAAACCAGTTATATCGATTTTTAAGTACTTTAATCAACTTACTTTAACCACAAAAATGTATTACATTCGTTATGTGCTCACATGTTTTAAGAATAATTTTGTACATACATTTTGTTTTAATGTTGTATGAAGAAATCAAAACAAAATGAACTAGAAAATATCTGCCACATTATACAGTTATTAATTGAAATAACACATTTAGTTTTAATAACCCGAAGAATAATTATGAACATACGCTTTCATATTAAAATAAGAAACTAATACAAAATAAACTAGAAAATTTCTAGTACATCATAAAGTTATAATTGAAATAACATTTAGTTCTAATAAACCCAAAAATAATTTTGTACATAAGCTTTCATTTAAAAATATGAAAACAATACAAAATAAACTTGAAAATATCTGGTATATTATAAATAGAGCAACCCAAAAGCATAAAAAGCATAATAGCAATTTAGACATATGGTTGGTACCTTGAACATGGGTGTGGTTGTCTAAGGGTCCAGAAGAAACTAATTTTAAAGAATAATAAAGCATAATTTTAGAAAATAAAGCATAATTTAAAATATATAGCATAATTCTTGGAAATTCTATTTAACTGCAAGTTTAACATATACTATATTAATATTTTTTTAAAAAAATATTTATAATGCAAAATCATTGAGAACATAACAATGCAACAATGAAAAGCTTATTTTTATTTCTGTAAATTTTTCGGTGTAATCCTTTGATGTGGAGAAAAAAAGAAAACTTTTCATCAACAATGAAGCACAAAAGAACTCCACACTATATTGTTATGTGTACCTCTCGAACTTGAGCACTTTCTGTACTTTTTGTGCGCCTTTCTGTATACTTTCTCTTTCTGTATATATGCACCTCTAAGGTGCACACAAGTGATAGAAAAAACTGATTCGAGCAAAGCATATCTCTTTACAGTGCATTAACTAGAAAGTTCATTAAATATGAAAGAAATTGCTTCATAAAATATTAATAAATAGATCAAGATATTTAGATTACTTTACCCAACATTGTTAGGGTCGTCAAGTCTAGGAGGCTTAGGTGGGCAGGTCATGTAGCTAGAATGGAAGAAAGTAGAAACGCTTTCAAAGTCTTGACTGGTAGACCCATAGGAAAACGACCATTAGGAAGACCTAGGCGCAGATGGGAGGACAATATTAAGATGGATCTCGCAGAGATAGGAATACAAAGTAGAAACTGGATGCAATTAGCTAAGGATAGAAGTCAGTGGAGAGCTTTTGTGAACGCGGCATGAACCTCCGGGTTCCATAGGCCATAGAGTTAGTAGTTAGTTTTAATGTATAGTAAATATTATACATTCTACACGATTAATGTAAAACAATGATTGAAATTAACAATAAAGCATAATAAAGCATAAGTTGGACTGATAGATAACAATTCAAAATGCCTCGAAAAGCTTTCAAGCAAAACTAATAGATAAAACTTCATACACCCTTCACTCGCAAAATCCCTTGGTAGGCGTACAAGAAACAATTAAATACACCGAGGCGTGTAACATCTTTTCCGCCACAAAACTGCCCTCTAACTTAAAAACATTACAGCAATTGCGTAACATTACAGGGCGCGTCTGAGCTAAACTCTTCAACCACCAGCAAGCAACAAAAATCGGTAACTTTTCGCCCCCGCCCCTATTGATAACAGCGTTTTAAACTTAGAGCTTCTTCGTGGCTAAGCGTACGCGCCTTTGGCTTGGGAGACCCGGGTTCGATTCCTGGCGGGAGCTCATGTGGTTCGGATTCCACGTTAATCAGTAGGTCCACGTCTCATATAGCCTTGCTGCTGAAAGGGACGTTAAACTTAAAATCAACTCAACTCAATGGAATTATACAGACAAACAGCTCCTTGTGGTAGGAAAAGGAAAGGGGGGCGGATTCTCTGTGGTCGCCCAAGGGAACAAATGTATGCAATATTAGGTTTTTAATGTATGATATTACACCTATTTAGATGAGACTCTCTCTCTCTCTCTCTCTCTCTCTAAAAGAGGTCCCATGGAAAAGGCCAAGTAAACTTTTGATTTCTTTTAACCTCTAGAATAAGTTTCTCAAGGGAAAGGGTGCGATTTTTAAAACAATTGATATACTATCTTCTTTCTGGCGCCCCCTCCAACCACGCGCCCGGGGCACGTGCCCCCTCTGCCCCCCCTTAGTTGCGGCCCTGGCCACAGACGTGAATACTATGAAGAGAACAATACATTGTAACTACATACACGTACGCGGGCTCTTCAGCTCCAGCAGGAACATATTGCAGTGTTGCCTCCATTTTACACATTCACAGTGACATTATTTCATACACCTGACGATTACACGTAGTCAGTAGCTATCAAATATACTGTACTCATTTACACAGGTCATCGTAAGGAAATAGAAGTAACTAAGATCAAATCTGGATATAACAACGACCATCTGTATATACAGGGTGTCCCAAAAGTCCCTTAACATAGGGTAACTCTGTTATTATCAGAGTTCCAACAAAATGAAAGAGGAGAAACCGTCTCCAAAAATGATGCTTTCAATCTAAAGTGAAGGATTGTTTTTAAATCGGACGAGCTGTTTGAGTTGTACACTCTTTATGCGCCCAATGTTAAATGAAAATGCAACGTTGCAATTTATCTCTTACCTCTGGACCCACAACATAAGTGAATGAAGTTACTTTCTTTTACGCTAACGTGTCGATGGCCAGTCCCCATTTCAGACAGCAACTTGATGCCAGAAAACAATCTTGGATTACAATTCACAATAGACTAGGGTGAAAAATGTAGTTATTTTGTTACATATTTTTTATAAATATTTGAATAGAAAATTTTATATTGATTACGTAGTTCTTTGTTGTAAATCTGCACGTTTACTAACAAATTACACATCTAGATATAAATCATCTTTGCCAAAATGATCAAATCGATTAAATAAACAAACTATAATTGTTACATAATTTGACAATATATCACAGTATGACTGAAAAATAATATCTCAGCAAGACATATGATAATTATTTTATAAATTATTATTATTTTATTATTAAATTAGCTAAGCATGGTTCTCCCTTCGCAATAGTTTCTTTGCTGTTCTTCGGTTTCATTAAAGTAATTGACTTTATTTGTACAGTATGTCGTCCAATTGTATAAATGGTGAGTGTTGTCCTTTATGTTAGAGAAGAAACACCTCATTTAGTTCCTTTCCATGTGGTAAGGTGCCAAGAACCGACGATACGTTGTCACGTTATGATGAGCAATAGCTATAAGTTGAATTAGGAAAGATGTTGAACGAACATCTCCAGTAACGATAGAAATGTGTCTGCCTACTTCTCTAATAAAATCAAGGCTTATAGAGCCCCAAGCACCACGTCTCGACTCGATGGCAATTGGAGTAAAAATAAGTACCACAAACAGCGGCGCAAACCTGTCTTCAACATTGGAGGGACAGGTAAGACAACTCCCATGACTTTTTTTTTCTAAAGCAATGTTCAAAATATTAATGAGCTTGAAAAATTTTGCTGTAGAGGATCAGGGGAGCAGAGTTGTCTTCAACATTGGGAGGTGAGCAGATTTGAGGCTTTTTCTGTGGGGACATTAATTACATCTCACTTTCCTTTGCGGCAATCGGACACAAATCATCACATTTCTCCTCAAAAGACATATTTAAAATCGGATTATTGGGAGGGACAGTTCCCTCCAGGTTCCAAGATTGGAGGGGACATGTCCCTCTCTTACCATGGAATTTGCGTCAGTGATCACAAATATCCAACTTTCGGAGGGTTGTACAACAGTAATAAAGCAACTGAGAGGGCAGTATATACCTTAAGTAACTTAGTGTTGAATAGTATAACCACGATACGACGCATTTAGTTTTTAGACAATTAATGTTTCCCACCGTAAATAAAGCACCACTTATCCGCCTTTAGTTTTTTGTAGAATGCAGCGATAAAAATTGTTCATTTTTACCGATATTAGGATGTCACTCCCATGAAGAGCGCCTCTGGTGCTGACGCTATTCAATGCAAAATTTGCTCATGCTGAAACAAATCAACAGCAGTTTTTCGTTCATTACTATATATAAGGCTTACAAACAAATCTATAACACTAGTTAACAAATTTAAACTTTTTGTTTGTTACATGAGAAAAATCACCTGATCTTAAAGGAACTTTTTGCGCTGAATTCGAATATGCACTCGGTTTCTCTCCATCACGTACAGTTTTCCCGTAACAGAGGGATTTTCGGGAAATTCCCTCAAAAATTTCCCTTTTTCAGATATTTTATTCCCCTAGCTCCTGTCCCCTTACATATAGTAACATAGAAATTATACCTAAGTATACCTTGATTTATATTTAATAAACCCTAAAAGTTTCGTAAAAATCGCTTTGTTCTTTCTAGAGAAATAAATATATTTGTATGTATACTGTGTGCACTGTTTATTGCACCTGATAGTAATGCTTTCAGATCTCCTGAGTTGGGGTAAAAACGATTTGCTTTATTACTACAAACACAGACATAAAAATGAATATTTACAATAGTCAACAACACACTTGTATTGCTCTCTGTAAATTAGAAACGTGTATAAAATTAGAATCTACTTCCAACGTATATTTTTTTTAAACGTACAGTATATGTATATCTTAATACATATATATACAATTCTCCAAGTTTTTTTCGTTTTGTTCATGAAATGGTTATCAATATTTGTTATCAAATGTAACAGAATGCAAAAGAAAGAAAGAATGGAATACAGACTCATTGTTGACAACAATGAACTAATGCAGTCTGAATTTTCCACTACGGTATCGTTTCCCCCCTCCCCCGCGCATTTCTTTCTTTCTTGTGTTCTTGACACCTGGTGAGGGAGTTTTGTACATTTTTATATTGACGTGTGGTTTAACACTACTTCACTTTCAAAGTTGTCTTTGCTGCTAAGAGTGCTTTCATGTTTGATCTTAACGGCATTATACCCAACTAAGACCAGAAGTTTAGTTTGTGATCAGTACAATGGCGTCAAGAGGACGGCGTTCGTGTGTTAACTCACCAAATAGTTTTTGTTATGTGTGTGGCCAGTTTGTAGTTAAAGGACAGTGTAGATCCATTACGCCACCGGTGAAACTAGCTTATTATATATATTTTGGATGTCGTGTGGGAGATCAGGACAAAACTTGGGCACCCAACATAATTTGTGGGTCGTGCTACGTCACTTTACTTGCATGGGCCAAAGGGAAACGGAGGTTCATGAAATTTGCTGTACCAATGGTGTGGAGAGAACCCACCAACCATATGGATGATTGTTGTTTTTGTCTCACAGTAGTTAAGGGACATTCTAAGAAAAGCAAATACACAATAAGTTATCCCAACGTTAAATCCGCAATTAGACCTATTCCGCACGGGGATGAACTTCCACTTCCCGAGCCCCCTACCAACTGGGAAGAGATATGGCCAAAAAACTCTGATGATGATCATGACCTTGATGAACCATCGACATCAACATGTACATCCAAGGATCCAACGTTCATCCCTGACTGTGTTCGCGAGCCACATTTCATCCGGCAATGTGAACTTAATGACCTAGTCCGTGATTTGCACCTGACAAAACAAGAGGCGGAACTTCTGGGATCAAGGCTCCAGCAGTGGAACTTATTGGATGCAGAAACTAACATATCAGTGTACAGGAAAAGGCATGTTCAATTTTCAATGCAAAATAATGTGTGCGTATGTACGGATATAAATGGGTTAATGGCGGAGCTAGGAATTCCTTACGTTCCAGAAGAATGGAAGTTATTTATCGACGCGTCAAAGGTCACCCTTAAAGCTGTCCTTTTACATAATGGAAATAAAAAACCTTCTATACCACTTGCGCACTCAGTGAAGATTAAGGAATCCTATGACACCATGTCAACTTTGCTAAATCTTATAAATTACAAGGACCATTCTTGGCAAATATGTTGTGATCTCAAGGTAGTTGGTATTTTATTAGGACTGCAGTGCGGTTACACGAAGTACCAATGTTTTATATGTTTATGGGATAGCCGAGCTGATGACAAACATTATGAAGTGAAGGAATGGGAACCTAGAGTGAATTACGTACCTGGAGAATGCAACGTCAAATACGCTCCTTTGGTAGATCCTAATAAGATATTACTACCGCTACTTCATATCAAGTTAGGACTTATGAAAAACTTTGTCAAAGCCATGGACACATCTGGTGAAGGTTTCAAGTATTTGCGAGATAAGTTCCCTAACCTGAGATTTCAGCGGGAGTGTTTATTGGTCCCCAAATTAGGAAATTAATGCTTGATGATAGCTTTGACAGCAAGTTAAACAGTGCTGAGCTAGCTGCCTGGACAGCATTTAAGTGTGTTGTGCGCAACTTTCTGGGCAATAACAAAGCTGAGAGTTACACAGAAATCGTACAGGACATGATACAGAAATACAAAGAGTTGGGTTGTAGGATGTCTTTAAAAATCCACTTTTTGCACTCCCACCTCAGCTTCTTTCCTGCTAACCTAGGTGCTCTCAGCGACGAACAGGGGGAAAGATTCCACCAAGATATAATGGCAATGGAAAAAAGGTACCAGGGACGATGGGGTCCTTCAATGATGGGGGACTATTGTTGGGGTCTTGTTAGAGAATGCAACATTTCTTACAAAAGAAGGAAGTAGTGCACGTTTTTGTAACCCAATGGAAGGTTCATATATTGTGATAGTTTTGATTGTATTTTCATGACCTTTTGGTACATTTGTATTATTGTTTATTGTAAATTGTTACACTTGTAAATTATATTGTATTATATTTTATATATGTGTTTGTGGTAAAAAAGCAAAACGTTTTACCTCAACTTAAGAGATCTGAAAGCATTACTATAAGGTGCAATAAACAGTACACACAGTATACATACAAACATATTTATTTCTCTAGAAAGAATAAAGCGATTATTACGAAACTTGGAGGGTTTGTTAAATATGAATCAAAGTATACTTAAGTATAATTTCTATGTTAGTATATGCAAGGGGACAAGATCTTGGGGTGTAAAATAAACGAAAAGGGAAATTTTTGAGGGATTTTCTCGAAAATCCCTCTGTTACGGGAAAATCGTACGTGATAGAGAAAAACCGAGTGCATATTCGAATTCAGCGCAAAAGGTTCCTTTAAGAACAGGTATTTCCTTTTATGTAACAAAACCTTTGTTAACTAATGTAATCAGCTTACTTCGTACAAAACATAAATTGATAACTTTCGTTTTCCCGCTAGATATCATTCACATAGCTCACTAGAGTAAATGTAAGTTTTAACTTCACCACATTGTTCAATCGAGAATCTAGTCCGAAATATTTCTCAGATACTGTCAAAATGGCTGCTACGTCATTATTAGCATAACTTCCATTTAGTTTATTGCTCCATCCATGCAAACTGATAAATTCAAGGCAACATTACTGACTACCTGCCAGTTCGGTACCCGTTAGCACACTGTTAGAATGGTATAAATGCGGATCGTTTCTACTGGCAGTAAACAGCGGTGTACCACAGCGTTCCCGCATAGCCAATCTCCTAGACAGAGAGACGGATTCCGTACGGAGCTGATAACGGCTGTCTTAGTACGTATTCACGTTTGCGAAGAATATAGAGAAATTTCAACCATTAAAAGAACATAATAAAATGTAAACTCGTTAATTTGAATTAGTTTATGTGTTACATTAACTTTCTTAATGTGGCAGGGCTACTGCAGATGGCCTTGTAGCTTGGTAGTTTCGGTAGCCCACAAAATACGCTACTGAAATATGTTAACAGTTTTTGGTTCATATGTTACCTTGCTTTATTTAGTTCTATTATTATCACTGTGATCAGTCATACGACAATCCAAGATAAGTGAGAGCTTATGTGTCCAGTGATGATTTTAGACGAATTTGTCCGTCGACAGGATTGCAATAGTACGATAGGATATTTACTCCGCAGGGAATTTTGAAGCTCCGGCGGGAATTCCTACTCCGGGCCGCCCCTGAAATCATGGCTACTTATGCCCAAAGTGGACTCAAATCTTTCGCAGTCCCAATTTTACACCTCTTATGCTTGGGTGCAGTGGCATAGGGAAGGGGGGACGGAGGCCCCCCCCCCCCCCGCCTCCGACAATGTACTTTGGTACTTTGATGTTTGCAATGTTTTATATATTTTTATGTTTATATATTTTTTGTTTGTAATTTTTCTATATGTACCTATAACAGCACTTGGCCCCCCCAAACACACATCCTGGCTACGCTACTCCTTGGGTGTATGTGTTCACCGGTAACATTTAGCCACAAAAAAAAAGCTTCTATGAAATTTCGAGTTTCGTAGTTAACATATACGCTCATAAAACATTTAAATGCATAAAATTATTTTTCTTCTTTCTCTGCTCTTTCCTTTTCTGTTTCTACTGAAAGTCTTTAACGATCTAGCCAAGTTTAAAACAAATGGATCGAAGCAGCTCTGAAACTGTAGTCAACGTATAATTTACATATTTGCGTCTATGAATTGCTACTTTAATGCATAAGCTGTCAAGCTATATATATATATATATATATATATATATATATATATATATATATATATATATATATATATATATATATATATATATATATATATATATCTTCTTTTCTCTTTCAAAACTTATTTGTAAGTTTTAATCTCTAACCTAAGTACAAAGAAAACAAATGGAAAACATCTGTGTATACACATATAAAGTACAAAATAGAACTTACAGCTTGCTAAATAATTCAAACACAGTATTCATTAGTTACACGTGAGTTTCACACAAAAATAGACGTAAATAGAGCTTTAGTACTCTTATGGGAGGCATTACAGGTCTCACTCAAATATTCAATACTTGCTCACTGCTGACAAATAATCAATATGAAAAAAAAAAAAAAAAAAAGAACAAGGATCTTTACAAAATAATGAATATAACGTCTTCCCGCATGTTTTGTGAATAATTTAAAGTTATTCATATTGTAAAGCAGATATTACGTAATAGAAAATTCGATACTGATTCACCAATAATGGTTCATTGGTTCCACTAACACACTGAAAAAATAAATCAGTGTTTCAACATGTTTTACAGACATTTTTAGAAACAACTTTTCATCATTATTTAACATATCCAAAAATGTCTTGAAGTGTTCTGCCAGTGAACAAAAAATATCTAGAATTATTTCTTATAGTGGTTACTAGGATGTTCAGAATGTATACATTAACTTGTGTTGTGTCCAATGAGTATACGGGGAGAAACTACTTTTAAAGTGTTACGGCACTTTACTTATAACCATTTAGACATGTACAGGTTGTTTTATCTCGTATATTAATTGGACACATCAGAAGTATAGGTATATTTTGAAACCTCTTAGGACACTTTCTATTAACCACTATTAGGATACATTATAGATTTTGTTCACTGACAGAACAGTTCAAGATATATATTAGGATGTGTTTTAGGCACTTTATCTTCATTAATAGAAGAACACTTGAGAGCACTTTTTGACGTTAGACGAAGTATTAAAGTAGCTCCTAAAAAAATCCAAGCAAGTGTTCTTACTTACACGTTTTTACTTTTTACAGTGCAGATAGGTCAAGAAGAAAGTAGAAACGCCCAAATATCATTAATAATCAAAGTAAAAAGAGCAGTCTCTATATTACGATTGGCCAATCTGCAGAACCGTACACCACGTGCCACTTTTTATACACAGAGAACATTTACAATGTATTTTTTTGCCACTTAAGAACATTTACAATGTAATTACCTTTGGTTTCAATCCGAGAGTCGCTCCTTTACTGATTTTGAGTATGCCATGATTATGTGTAAGTATACGTATGCCATTGACTGTCCTAGACCTACTGTGATCATATAGTCAATATATTAATTTTGTAATAGTAAAGTACTCGTAACTAGAGGAAGAGCCAAGTCTCCTAAAAAAAAATGTCCACCCCATTCAGAAGTTTCTACTAGAAGAGAATAATGCGTTAAGTTTATTGTAATTTACGCAAAACGATTTTGTGCCGCGTTTACATTTTTATATTTAATACTGACTACATCATCCCCTATCCGTTCTCCAATGTGGTTGTGGGTATTCACTCTCAAATTGGTGTTTTCAAATTCGGAAATGAAAAAATAGACAAAGAAGCAATTGTCATTAAATTCCAAAGCATAGTGTAAGGACAAATGGGAGCCAGAAGTTTATAACTAGTTCTACCCACGGAACTAGACGATGCAGTCTTTCCATTACAAAATACAAGAGAGAACTCCTTCAATAAAAACAGCTATACTTTTCGAAACAAAATCATAGAACTTTCCGTCTCCTTTTCGCAACGATATTTCGCCTCGTGGGTAACACTATTCAGAATGTAGGCCTACACCCATGCTCATTAAACCTTGCGCGTATACTGCAGTTCACGATTTTTCTCATTTATTACAATTTGCCTTAGGCTTTTGTAAAAGTTGAGTGATTAGTAAGTGGAGATGATAGAAAGCAATCCCTGTATGAAAATGTTACCAAAACATTAAAACCTAAGAAAGTTAAGCTCAATTGAGTAAATCCGTGGAATGCTTTCGAAGGTTTTTTGTAGTAGTGAAGGAAAATTCACAAATATCCAGTAAAGGAACTGGGTAAAGGATGGAACAGAAGGAGAAAAGGAAGTAAACTATTTGCCTATTGATTTAAATATAGGATCTACATTGTCTTCTGTAATCAAGATTACAGATTCTTCTTACAAGGGAGGGTCATGAACTGGCTCCACTGAGATCCGAAAGAGACAATTGTGTTTGCATTTGATATGTTATAACTAGACGAATCCCAAAGTTATAAGTGCCACCGGTGAGGATATCGTGAGTTAGAACATATTTTGTAACGTAAAAGCTATTAGCTGGCAGAATAGTTGGAGCCGGGTCATTTGTTCGGAAACGGTTGGGTAGATGGAAAATTCGGCGAACCCGTATCCCATTATTTTCGAGGCACACTTTTTGGGGTAAAAAAAAGTTTCCCCAGGGCTGCCCGCACACTGAGAAAAAACCGTTCTCCGGACAGCGGTATATTGTACAAATATACGAAATTCTCTTGCTTATTATAGAAATCATTGCTGAACATACGTTATCCGTATGCTACATAGGCACTGCCCATAGATGTTACATCATGTCGTTGCAGGATGTCTGATATTTAACAGTCTTCCTTATATTACTTACATATATGTATGTTACCTTCGTCAGCTATATGGTATATACGTCCATCTTTATATAAGATCCTGAATGCCTATATTGCTCCATATGGAAAGTACGTATAGATGGAACACTGTATACAGAAAGTATTATAAAATATGCGTTTTCAGTTATACGTGTGCTGTACGTTAAATCCAAAAACTACAGGATTTACAAATGTAAAGATTTTACTTACTCCACATACATTTTTTTCTCAGTGCAGAGTTAAAGACGTGTTCCAAATCAAAAATTTCAAATGGGAACTTGGATAAGTAGGACATTGTTTGAAAGCAGGGAAGATGGAAGAAGTCTCGACTCTCTACGACAACCCTATGCAAAACGGTGGAGGGTTAAAATGTGAACAGAAACTTAAATGGAAAGTCATGGCAACCCCTATAAACCGGAAACGGTCAGACAAATGTGAAAACAGGAAAGTATGTGTGACATTATTTTTCAAAATACAACGATTTAAAGTAAAACCGTCTTGGCCCAGGGCCTTACACGGTCCCAGGTGGGGTTCAACTCAAAGTTTCGAAGGCAAGGGGGTTAAGTAGCGCATCGTTTAAAAGCTGTTGTACAATGAAAGAAGATGGAGCAAGTCTTGACTCTCTACGACAACCCTGTATAAAATGCGGTCGGTCAAAATGTAAACAACAACTTAATTGAAAAGTTCATGCCCACCTTGAATCCAAGATGGCTGCTTAAAATTTATGTCCAAAATATAGGCACTCCAAACTGCTGAAGCTAGGAAAACCAAATTTGGAATGAGTGTTGATCAGTAAGCGTAGGTGACGAAAAGATACGAAATGTTCAAAAACGCGACATCTTGAGTTCAAAATGCCGTATATTGTATCACATGTATGTCCAGCTCTTCTCGTACGCAAGAAAAAAATTCTCACATTTACGCCAGACATTGGGGACAATGTTATTAAAAAATGAATGGTGTAGGTGCAATAGAAACGGAGGAAAAAATTCGCAGCACCGAATCTACGTGGATCATCCTGTATTTTTTCGATAGATTGTGGTATACGCTAATATCGGCAGGCCACGCTCCCAATTGTCACAAACATATCAGCTATACCTCGTTGGAAAACTTAGGAACAAACATTCCAACAAGGTAACTTTCGTGCCTGTCGGGCCAAACTAGTAAAAGAAAAAGAAGACAAAATGAAAATTCTGGGGGTAAAATCAAGTTTTTCGAAATTTGTCGGACTATGGCAACGCTGTTGTTTGTCGTATGTAAGAAAAATAATTCTCACATTTACCCCCGTTATTGTGAACAATTGTGCAAAAAATAAACCGTGTAAGTGCAGTAGGAATGCAGAAAAATTCTATCTTACTAACTGCAGAGAATAAACTTGCATTGGTTCACCTAACATTGTTCGTCGAAAAATCATTTCTTTTCTTTCCTTTTGCTTCGGCAGGAAGATTTTTTTCTAAAACTAAATAACTTGTCAAAGGAGGGAATTGAAAGAACTGTATTGCATATTTAGGACCCTTCTGTTCAACTGATAGCTACAGCTGACCTTGAACAGGCTAAAAATAGAACGGTGCGTTCTGAGGTGATAACTGTTTTCCTTTCGCTCTCTCTCTTTCTCTCTCCGTGTGTGTGTGTCTGTTTGTTCAATAAGTTACCTTGTTGAAATGTCTGTTCTATAAGCTTTCCAACGAGGTATAGCTGATATGTTTCTGACAATTAGGAGCGTGGCCAAGTCTGCCAATGTTAGCTTATGCCACAATCTCTCGAAAACATACAGAATGATTCACGTAGGGTCGGCGTTCCGAATTTTTTCTTCACTCCTATTCCACCTAAACCCTTCATTTTTCTACATCGTTGTTTCCAATGTCTGGCGCAAATGTGAGAATTATTTTCCTTGCGTACGACAAATAACAGTGTTGCCATATTCCGACAAATTTCGAAAAATTTGAATTTCCCTCAAAATTTTCATTTTCGTCTTTTTCTTTTACTAGTTTGACCCGACAGACACGAAAGTTACTTTGTTGGAATGTTTGTTCTATAAGCTTTCCAACGAGGTATAGCTGATATGCTTGTGACAATTAGGAGCGTGGCCAACCCTGCCGATATTAGCGTATACCACAATCTATCGAAAAAATACCGGATGATTCACGTAGGTTCGAGGTTCCGAATTTTTTTCTTCACTCCTATTGGAACTACACCATTCATTTTTTATATATCATTGTTTCCATTGTCTGGCGTAAATGTGACAATTTTTTTCTTGCATACGACAAACAACAGCGTTGCCATAGTCCAACAAATTTCGAAAAATTTGATTTTCCCCCCAAAATTTTGACTTTCGTCTTCTTCTTCTTTTACTGGTTTGGCCCGAGACACACAAAAGTTACATTGTTGGAATGGCTCATCTATAAGGTTCTCCACGAGGTATGGTTTGTCGGTCCGTGATAATTAGGAATGTCGCTAGGGCTGTCAACGTTAGAGTACATTACAGTGGATATTGAATAATATACAGGATGTGTCACGTAGGTGTGGGGTTCCGAATTTCTTTTTCCATTCGTATTGAACCGACGGGTTTGACTTTTGTGTATCATTGTCCCAAATATCTGTCGTAAATGTGAGATTTTTTCTTGCCAACGATGAATAACAATGTTGCCAGAGTTCCTCAAATTTGAAATATTTTTTGGCTTTATAAGAAAATATACAATAAGAAAGAGGGTAAATTCAAGACCTCTCCTATTCACTCGTCTCAAGCCCAAAAGTCATGGACTGGGTATGGCTAGTTAGTATGTTCATTTGTCTCTATGGATGCCATTTTTTATCCTTGTAGCTCCATCAGGGGGGTACCTCCCCCCAAATTCTGAAGGGAGAGAGGGAAAACTATAAACACCCAACTTTGCCCCCCCTTCATGGCGGGACCCATTACATGAATGATATACAGAGGATTAGAAAGTTCCATCCTTCCTGAAGAGATACATACCAAAATCATATCTCTAGGTTAATTAGGAGCTGAGCTAGAGAGGTTTGAATTGCTGGCTCAAGGGTTGAGCCGTTCGTCCTGAAAAGGTTAAATGTTTCCTCGAATTATTGTATTAACGCCATATGCCGTTTGCGTGCGGTGGTTTCTGATACTACTGTCTAAACTGTCCGTAAACTGTAATCACTTATTTGTGTTCAACTACCATGACACACACGCGGGTTTTTACTGCAAGGTTGTCATTGTTATTCTTCACAAACACACTTCAAATACAGTAAACTATAATACACTAAACGTCACGTAGTACCACGTAAAGTTGGTATTTAATTCACTGATGAAAACAAATCAAGTACGACACTTCTATGACTATTCCAACCTCTCTCACTTTGTGCATGTTTCTCCTTGTGTTTCCACTCTCTTTCGACAATTACCGCACTGAAGTGGTAACGGTTCTTCCTGCAACCGTTCATGACATTGTAACAAACCATTTGTTACCAAACAAAACGGTGTATAATTCAAACACTCAAGTGTCGTCCCTCCAGCTCACAAACCATACAAAACCTCAACGTTCTTTCTCTAAGATGCTGTATTTCCCACTTACATATATACGCGCGCTGTATTTTACAGTACTTACAGGAGCACAGTGGTGAATCCAGGGGAGGTTATCGGGGCAATTGCCCCCCCCCCAAAAAAAAAGAGGAAACTTTCTTATTTTATAGATAAATAAAACCCATCTCAGAGTTTGGAGCTCTTGAAAGTAGCTCTAAGTAGCAGTATTACAACCCACCGCCCCCCCCAGAAGTCCGTCCTGGATCCGCCCCTGCAGGAGCATAGCATCATTGAAAGCTATGGAATCGCTTTTTCTCCCGAATAAACAGTATAAAGCATTGTAATAAATAGCGAAATAATGATTTTCGAATAATTCATTAAAAATACAAGTTTTCCCAAAGCCGATACCACGCTCCGCTACTGAGTGCACTACAACCATTTTCTAGCATCGGTATTCGTTACAAGTAAGAAAAAGTCAATATGACATACCACAGCAATCATACATCTAACTTCGAACATCGTTTATCAACTATGATACATTCTAACCACTAAACATGATAAAAAGTTAGGAAATAAACTTCTCCAATTAAATAGTACATTCACGCAATCCGACATCAATAATGAGTCTATGTAATCCTACCTGTTGAATGAAGATACGTAATTCATCCACTGTGTATGATCACAATTGGAAGAACGTGAATTCAAATTCAATTAGAAAGCAACTGTTTCGCAGAACCAGAAATTAATATGCAACAGTGATTATAATCTGTGTGAATTTTGTATAATAAGGAAGTGAAATTCTCATACTTTATTCCTCTGCTTGCGAAACTCAAGGTATATTGTCATGGTCAGTATTTTTTTTTTTTTTTTTATTGTAAAGATTTACAGTTTGATTTCACAAAGAAGTTCACCTTATGGTGTTCTCTCTTTTTTCTTTCTTAAATAAAAAAGGCTAGGAAAAAGAATATGTATTAAAAGTATTTCTGAAGTATGAAGAAAATCTCAGAATCGCATTTGAGAAAATTGTCATCAAAAGAAACGAAAAACCAGCACAAGTATCCCTTTGAGTTTCCACGAGAAACCACTCACGTGATATTATTGAATTGTTAACAAATATGTATGATTGGAATATAAATAAAATCACCTGAGTTGTTTCTGAGAAGATTATCCGAAAAAGCTCACTCCCTAAGTAAACCATCCCTTATGAATGTTTTTTTTTTTTTCCTAAGAAATAATTTATCTCATATTGTGGGATTATATTAATGAAGTATTTAATTATGAGCTATGAACAAAATTTCATTTGTTGTCTGAGAAAATCATCCAAAAAGAACTTCCCTGAAAGAGTAAACCAAGTGAAACCATTAAGAGTCGTTTCCGAGAAAGTCGATTTTTCTTGACTTTCGAACAACGATACAAAAGAAAATATGGTAATCGTGAAATAAAAAATCAAATTTGATTTTTACACGATTCGATTCGGATTTACACTTTCCTTGGTCCTACAAGCTGAAAAAGTGATTGTTAGATGTCTGTTCTTAAAGTCCGTCCGTCCGTTCGTTCCGGTGAACTCGTTACTGTGTTCATTTATATAGAGAATGTGCCCTTTAACGTATCTGCACCAAATTTTAAACTTAAGATTTTTATAAGATTCTCCCAAGTAAATTTTTCAAATTTTCTTTCTACGCCCAAAATTAAGTGTAGTTTACTGAAGGGTGAAAATAAGAAAAATGACATTTTCTATTTTTTTTTTTTTTTTTAAAGGCTCTAACGATTTTGCTTATATTTCGAATATCAATATTTCATTAGCAACTAGGGATGGCTACAAAGTTCCGGTTCCGCCGGAACCGCGGTTCTTGGAGATTCGGTTTTCAGAACCGGTTCCAAACCTGGATCCCAAAAAACGATTCCAGAACCGGATCTTAGAAACCGGTTCCAAACCTGAACCCGAAAACCCGGCTCCAGAACTTGATCTTAGGAACTGGTTCCAGACCTGGATCCGAAAGCCACCAAACACCCGTAAAGGAGGCACAAAGTTCACCTTCAAAATACTGCAAAGAGGACCACGCTCTTGTGCCCTCCCCGCCCAGACCCGCTTGTATCCCACAGAAAAAATATTTTTCCACCAGTAGGTGTTTAACCAAATGAGTTTGCCAATTACCCAGTTTGTTTAGCCAGATGAGACAAACGGCCGCCACCGGCTGGGCGTCTGCCTTTCGCTTCCAACATTTCATCTAGCACACTGTTCACAGCCTGCCAGCAGCTTGGATTTAACATAGGGATGGCCACAAAGTTCTGGTTCCGGCGGAAGCGGTTCTGCGAGGAACCGGTTCTTGGAGATCCGGTTTTCAGAACCGGTTCCAGACCTGGATCCGAAAACCCAGTTTCGGGATTGGATCTTTTGAACCGGTTCCAGACCTGGATAAGAAAACCCCTGTTCTGCAACCGGATCTTGAGAACCGGTTCCAGACCTGGATAAGAAAACCGGTTCCACCAGGAACCGGTTCTGGCCATCCCTATTAGCAACCCCAGTTGGGATGTTTTTTTGTCAAAAGTATTTCTCAAAAACGACTCATGCGATTTTATTCATATTTCATTGTTTATAACACTGGTAAACAAAGCTTTTTGTCACAAGCAATCTGAATAGTGTTTTAAGCTAAATCGAGGGTGCTAAATTCGTCAGTTTTTGTCTATCGGGCTCAGTTTTCTTCTGACATGTTACCCCTTCCTTATTGAAATTCTTGAAAATCGGTAAAAACGCTGCATATGATTTATTCTGCCATGCCTGGATTTAAGTAACTTGCAGATTTATTGATTGAAATAAAGTTGAGAGAAAGTGAGATAAAATCGAGAAAAGCACAAGGAATTCCGATGCATGCCCTGAGGTCAAGAACACACTGCAGGAAATGAGAGACGTTAGGCAACATTGCCGATGAGTCATGTTCAATCACATAGAAAATGAAATGAAATCTTTGAGTTTTACGTCCCACGGTTAGGCCGGTTAGGCTAAAGGAGACGGTGATTATGAGAAATGAATGAAATGGTGGAATGAAGAAAGTGGGAGGAAACGGGAGAACCCGAGAAAACCCACCGGAAAAAAATCATAACAAGCTGAAATTTTCCACATATCTTTGGGAAGGTGTATATAAAATCATACTAAAAGTCCTGAAAAATCCGGTGAAGGGTTTGGCCGCCATATTGGAAAATGGCCGCAAAACCGTGTTGTTGTTTTTTTTTTAAGTTATAACTGGTTCTCACTTTAATAGCTATAATGCACGTTCTATCTGCACTATTGATATTATTTTTGTTTCATTCGAATAACAAAGGATTAGGTTTGCATACCATCTAACATACTTACCAATTTACTGCACATGTGGGAAATAACGGAGGGATTTCTTTTTAAAATCCCTAAAAATTCCCTTCTTCCAATTAGTTTTCTTATATATAAGCCCAGAAAAAATCATAAGCTGAAATTTTGCACACACCTTCGGAAGGGTGTATATAACAACATACTAAAAGTCCTGAATTATCTGGTGAAGGGTTTGGACGCCACATTGTAAAATAGTCCCCAAACCGTGTTTTTTAAAGGTAATAACTAGTTCTCACTTTAATAGCTGTAACTCACGTTGTATCTGCACTATTGATATTTTTATTTCGTTCGAATAACAAAGGATTAGGCTTGTAGACCATGCATCACACTTAATAATTTACTGCATATGTAGGAAGTAACGGAGGGATTTCTTTCTAAAAATCACCAAAATTCCCCTTCTTGCGATTAGTTTTCTTATACATTAACCCAAAGAAAGCTCATAACAAGCTGAAATTTTGTACATACCTTTGGGAGCGTGTATATAACAACATATTAAAAGTCCTGAAATACCCAGTAACGGGTTTGGCCGCCATATTGGAAAATGGCCTCTAAATAGTGGTTTTTAAAGGTAACAACTGGTTCTCATTTTAATAGCTATAACTCACATTGTATCTGCATTATTGATATTATTTTTACTTCACTTGAATAACAAAGGACTACGCTTACAGACACATATTAGTCTATTACATATGGGGGAAGTGACTGAGATATTTTCTTATAAAAACAGTCCCCAAACTTTCCCTTCTTCCGATTACTTTCTCTTAATCAGTTGATAATCTCGTCCTCTGAGAGTAGCAATTAAACTTACATTAAATACAACATAATACGCAAAATATAGCTTCCAAGTTTCATTAGTATCATAAGGATAGAAAAGAAATAACAAATATTTATATCATTAATATAGCAGGGTTCTATCGGAGCCCTAATCTTAGTCAAATCATTTACGAGTCACCAATTTCTCCCTAATTTAATCAATAGTAACACTTATAAGAAAAAAATCTGATAACGTTCACAGCCTACAATAGTTCCAATTAAAGAGGCTTTTCCAATGTTTTCATGTATCCGAAATGAAACGTAATCATAAATGTAGAATTCGTTAAGAACAGAGTACCTTTTCCAGTACAAGTGTTTCTAAATGCAGTCTGGATTTTCAATAACGATTATTACGTTTTAATAGTGCCCACGTTCGTATTTTCATCGGAATTGATTTCCTCATAATAAGAATTAGTGCAACCACTGTAATTACAATATACACACAACGAGGTACATATCAGTCCTATTTTTCTGCACTTAAATACGCGTTCGCATTCCATCTTGCAGAAACAATATAGAAGTTAAAATAGAGTGTCGAGAACTGGAGCTTTCACACTGAAGCCAGCTGGAGCTGGTCATGATTCGTTCCAAACATGTTTCAATCCTCTGCGATCCCCAGGAAATAGAGGGTAGCTTGTTGCCCTTCCAGAGTTGTACCTGATGGTAAACCCGAATTAAGTGCTGATGGGCTGCTGCACCTGTAGGTGGCAAAGCTTCCAACTGAATTTCACTTGTGACGGGAAATTTCGCAATAACTTTCATGAATGCTCGATAACGCAGCTGATCTAAGGTAAGCACTGACCTTTCAGCAATGTACAAAGTAAAAAGAAGCAATTCACCACGAGCAGTGACGGATTCAGGAATCGCATTCTCATTGTTGAAAATGCCGACTTGTTTTTGTAGGTCTTTGTAAGTCAAACACCGATGATTGATTTATTTCTGGTGTTCGACCAGGGCCGGATTTAATGTTTTGCCGCCCTAGGTCCAAAAGTGTTTGGCGCTCCCCTCCCCCGTCGATGAACAAAATTTTAACAATACAAAATAATCATATAGAAAAAATTTATTTTATAAATATCTTCGTTTTTGTACAAATTTTAATGCATTCTCACTTTGTATCCTGTAAAGAAAGATTTGAATTATTACAAATTCATTTTTTAAAGTAAATTTACAGAGAATGGTTAATTTGAGTTTTACAATACGAGCTAGTTTAATAATACAAGAAATTCGTTTCGAATTTTGGACTGTACGTAGTAGTTTTAATATTGAAACTACCGAGAGTTTCTCTAAAATGACCAGAATAACTGTTTGGACTGTTGAAATTTATCTAGATAGAGATTGGTAAGGTGGCAGATGTCGAGGGTCTCATGCGAAAGAGAACTTAGGGAAGGGGGCGAAGCGCATCATACGGACCGGCCTGTATTCAAATGTCTACTGCAAGTATAGAGTTAAAATTTCAATTAGCTTCGACCAATGATTCAAGCCATACATTTGCAAAATCAATTATTTCCTGAAGAGCTTCATATTTACTTATTATTATTATTATTATTATTATTATTATTATTAACCTTGACTTTTTGGAGGCGCCGTGGCTCAGTGGTAGAGCGTTCACCTCTGATGCGTAGGGACCCGGGTTCGATCTCACCCCCGGCAAGTGGACTTTGTGGTAGACAAATATCGTGTGCGTGGGTTTTCTGGGGGTTCTCCCGTTTCCTACCACTATTTCATCCATTATTTCATTATCACCGTCCCCTTTGGCCTTACCGGCGTAATCGTTGGACGTTAAACTCAAAGATTTAATTTAGAATGAAGGGTTACGAGAGGTGACAACTATTCTTAGATGCTTAACCAGATTCCAAAACCTACTTCTCGCTAGTTCTTACCTTTTTTGCAATATGTATTGAATCCGCAAAAAAAAAAAAAAAAAAAAAACTGATTATTTCTATTACAGTTTTTAGTGTATAGTGATCAACGTTGGAACCGGACGTGGTTGATTTCTGCCATTTTCAGTTTGAGTAGAAGGTTAAGAGTGAATGTGAGAACTTTTCTTAGAAAACTAAATCGACTTTTAAAAAAATGAAAAACTCACTAACTTTTTTATATATATATAGTTTTGATCTATGTAGATCAATAGTGACACAGAAAGTTGTAGTAAATTTATATCACTTCCGGTTTTAGTACATTGTTAAAGATGGAAATGAAAGGTCTTCTTGGGATGCTGGATCAATTGCAGGAAACCATGTCTCGCTATATGTTACTGTCTTTGGTCTATAGTAATCAATGTTAAACCGAAAATGGTTAATTTCTACCTTTACCCATGGTTAAATCATCTTTATTAACGAACTTTTCAAAATAATTGTTTTAGCTATCGATCCCAGGAGACGGAATTCAATAATTCACTTGCATTTAGTAGTTCGCGTGTGAAGCAAAAGTCGTATAGGCGTACGAACTAATATTACACTATTGTAAATCCCACTTGGTTGATCCTGATAAATCGACGTGTCATATTTGTTGTATTGTGTAGGGCGCCCATGTTGTGGTTTCCAAGGCGGGGGCAAGTATAAGCGACGTTTCAAAAATTGTTTCAAATTTTGCTGTAACTAATGGAAAAATTCTATTGGATTTTCGATATTCTGAAGTACAATTTCCTCTAAGGGGCAAGCGCCCCCTTGCCCCCCTGATGGGCGCCCTTGGTAGTAATCCCGTGGAACAGAGAACGTTGAAGTATTGAAAGTCTAGGTCGTGTTATATGAATAGTTTTCGTTGTGTTGAGAAAGTAGTATCGGTATACCTTGATATTGAAAACAAGAAAACATCGAAAACTATCGAAAAATCTCGACATTTCAAACTATCGATCGATACATCGAAATATCGCAAGTCCTACCCACGACCCTGTGCACCAAAGGTGCGCGTGCTAACCAATAGACTAGCGGGAAGAGCAGTGCCCAAACTCACGAAATCGGCGCTGACGAGTTCGGAAATCACGCTTACTTGACCTCGACCTTACGAAGTGAGCGTAAGGTTGAGTGTGTGTGAGGTCAGACTAGTGAGCGTGAGGCTAGACTGGTGATGTGAGCGTGAGGTTGAGAGAGCTTGAGGTCAGACTGGAGATTTGAGCGTGAGATCAGACCGGTGAGGTGAGCGTGTGGTCAAACCGGTGAGGTGAGCGTGAGGTCGAAATGAGTTTGTGAGCGTGAGGTTGAGTGAGGTTAGGACAAAGTAGTCACATCTGGTCATTCCTCTTTCAGAATGATACATTCCTAACCAGTCTCATTCTCATTTTTCCACAAAATAGAAAAATCACAGCTATGTTTAATTCCTGATTTTTCACGTTTTGTATTAACATTTTTACTTCATCTTTGTTTCTGGCATTCGTGAAAAGGAACGCCAAATCCTCATCTCACAGTTTGTTTCAAAAATATCTTCAAAGACATGCCTTCTCCGGGTGGGAGTTTAATTTCACTCGCTCATATGATTTAAAAGTTCTGATGATACAAATTTCGGGTTACGCGATTTTACGGACACCCTGTTTGTCCTATTACTAAATCAATCTACCAAGATTACTGTTTGCACTACTTTCAAAAGTCAAGTACAACAAATTCTTGACTATTCAACTCGCAACTATCCGCCCTAGTTAAAGTGAACACTACCGAATTTGCAATCGAACCACGTGGAAACAAAGCATGTGTGTTAAACTTTTGACATTATCCTAGATATGTCTCGGAGATCTACAGTTCTACTTGAAATTGAGTATGCTATCCATTATGAAAGTGACATAATGAATGTTTAAAGCATCCTCTATATATTCGAATAGTTCTGAAAAAATATGTAAAAACAAAAGTTATTTCTATATTACTGTTGGATTTCTGAAACGGAACTTTATTATGTTTGGTTCTTTTCTTACTGCGTTTGAATTCTATAGTTTTACCTGTTCTCCCTTTTCTTTTTCTTCTTCTCTCCTCTTCTCTCTCTCCCTGCCTCATTTATGAATCTCTGTGTAATAGACATCCATTGGTTTCAATTTTTCATTGTGTGTGTTTCAGTTTCTCCCTACATCAACCTATGAATCTTGTTTTGTGTCGGTTTTATTTCATTTTATCGAAACTAATACATGTGTAGTTTGAAATAAGAATTGCGCTCATGTTGTTAGCTAATTTTAGTATAGGAGAGAAGAAAGGAGGAGAGAAAGAGGGGGTCTCTTTACCTGACACGATTATGGGATAAGAAGGTGTATATTGGGTGGCCTAACTACACGGCGTTAGCTGTCGCAATTTTTTTGATGCGGAGTGTACAATATATATCATATTTTCTCAATCTGTGGTACACGAACTGCTGTTGGGTGGTATGTATGACTTACGATAGATCGCCAGTGAAAAAGTTGAGAACTCGTGGTTTATATTATTTCATGTTTCCTGCAATTAAGTTAGACCCTATTAAATTTATCTTAAAATCTGTACAATATTTTTGCTATTGGACTTCCTTTTTCTGTATATAATATTTGTTTCAAACATATAGTACAACACGTAACAAATATTAATGAAGTACTAGCTGCACTTACCAGATCAGAAAACATTAATACGTGCGGAATTTTATATAGAAAATGTATTTGAAATGGTATGGTTGGGCAAGAAGTGCTTAATTATAGAACTTCGAACTCAGTATTTCCTGCAGAGAAAATGTCCAGGGGCACACTTGGTATTCGGAGGAGACATATTATTTTCACACGGTACTATTCTATTTATTACTATATTATAGACGTATTATTTTAGTTTCATTCGGGGACACTCTCAGAGCTCCGGGGGCAATGCCCTCCAAAAAAAAAAAAACATTTGGAGGAAATACTGCTTTGGCCTAGCTGGCATGTTTCTTATCCGGCTTAATGTTCAGCAATATTAGGCCGGATAGTCAGTAATCTACTGTATATACATTTACAGGACGAGGCGAGAAGAAGCTTATCGAGAATCGAGACCAAACAAGAAATAACCCTTCGCAAAACGAAAGGAAACGAGACTTCTACAAAAATTTACGAGACGAAACGAGAAGACCTTATTTCTTATGTTATCTCGTCTCATGGGCAGCACTAATGAACTCTATCGAATTACACAATAGAGTTTATGCAAACGGCAATGATTTTGGTAGAAATAACAATATAAAGTTAGTCGTGTCTATTTTAATATATATATATATATATACCTCGTTCATTCATTTCTAGTGTAAAATTAACAGTTGGTCAAGTCCGCAATGAGAAATGAAAAGAAAGTAATGGAACGTTTCCTTTCGAAAGTAAGCTTTCGATTGATCCTACCACCTAAATAACTCCCCCGATACAAAATAGGATGTAGTCAGGGCCGTCGCGTGGGTTGTAACCGCTCGGGCGAGAATTTCCACCCCACCCCTCTCCAAGTGTATTAGGAAAACAACCAGAGTTTATTCTGTACTCCTAGATTTAAATATGAAATGTAAGATCATAATGTAAGGCAAAATAAATTAGTATTACGCCATTTTTTTTAAAAGTGAATGGCCTTTGCCGTTAAAACATAAAAGTTAACGAAAACAAGTAGGATGGGTGACGGAAATACACTGAAAGCATGCATGTGAATGTGTTGTGTTGAATTGCCCTTTCTTATCAGTTTTCATTTCTCTACAAAGAATCCAATTCGTTAGATTAGTATTCCTGAATTCTTTTGACTGCCGATACACCTCCCACGACATTGCAACACACTTTGGGTGAGATTGTATCGAACTCAAAGGCCTCAAAATTGATAAATTATTATTAAAAAGGCTTCATGTCGTGCCTCGTGTACAGTCAGGACTTTTAGAATCCCTGTGTAGCATAAAATTTATTTGCAAATTCTAAATTTCGCTACTCACACCATAGGGCTGTGCGGTACGGTACACCTGTTGGAATTTGCTACGTTAGATTACCGAATCATTACAAGGAAATCAGTAATATGCGTAAATGAGGGAAGTTGAGATTTGCCAATGTTAAGAACACGTGTGAGGTGATTTCTTTATAACATTCTTATGCAGCATCAAGCTTTGAAGGACTAATCTGTGTTGTATAGAGTTATTTGAACTAGTTATATATATATATATATATAAGGTAAACGCGCCTGAATGCGACAGGCACCCGAATTCGACATACCTGTGCTTAAATGTTGTGAAATAAGCGTAAGATGTCATCCCTGCGATCGTGAATAGAAGTGGCAACATTATGGGAGTGTCTTTTCTCGTGTCAAAAATGCGGTTACAGTAGATGAGTCATACGCATGGAGAAAAGAAGGACATTGTTGTGTGTGTGATATACTCTTCGTAAAAAAACACATAATCTTAAGAAAATCATAAGACGGCAGGTTATTTTCGTAAGACTTTTATTAAAGTTAGGTCTGCTTCAAGCAAATAGTGGTACTTTAATGTTGTAAAGGAGTTTCAATCAGTGCGTTTTGTGTTCTTCTGTGAGCACAAAGGTTGTGATGCAACATGAACGGGGGGTTGTCGAAAACACGAGCCTTTATTTGTAACGTGAACCGGATTTCGACAAGGTTGTCGAATTCATACTCAGTAGTGCAAATATAATTTTAACTGAATATCTGAACGTACAAGTATGTTCAAAGTCTTTCATAAAGCTATTTGTTGCATAATTCTCCGATAGTTGTAACCTCAGTTCGATATGGAATGTCGAAATCAGGTTTCTGCATGTCGAATTGAGGATCATCGAAGTAACTACTCAGTTCAGAAAATTTAAGTTGTGTTCTTTCGCCCGTCTGATAATTTCTGCATAATAATAAAACAATATTTGAAGCTGAGAAGAGATTACTACTAATAATAATGTTGACTTAATGTTTTACATGGATATAATTGAAGGTGTCGAATTCAGATACCGCAACTGTCGAAACCAGGTGAAGTGTGTCGAATTCGGGTTCCATTGGCGAGTTCCAGTTTCATAAAAAATTTTAACATTAGCATTTAAGCCTTGAAGTGACTTTTAGTATTAGTAGAGACTGTACATTTCAAGGTATAAAAAAGGCCAACACCGACCAACATTATGGCCACAATAGGCAATCGATTTTGAAAAAGGTCCTTAACCTGTCGAAATCCGGCACGTTTACCTTATATATATATATATATATATATATATATATATATATATATATATATATATATATATATATATATATATAGATATATAGATATGTTGTGAATGAGTTGTACACGCAATAGAGCTTGAGCTTGAGAATGGAAGCCGTAACTAGACTACTACTACCATGGAAACATAAATACGTGAAAAGGGATATTTTTATTTTTGTGATATGTTCGCTTTTTTCTAATTTATTAAAAAAATGTTAATTATATAAAAGTACTTGAACCTCGACTAACTTCCTTAACCGTAAATAGGCCTATACTACACAGTTAAGAGTTCAAAAACTATATGTTTACTAACTTTCATGATTTTTTTTTTTTTTTTAATTTGCGGTGGCTCGTTGCCTGTGCATGCGAAGTAACGCAACTCATTAAGTAAAGGGCAAAAAAGGCTACTTACCCGCTGCAAAGCAAACGAACAAATGACTGAACTCATGGAATCGACAGTCGCTTTTTTTTCTACCGACAAACCGATTACGCGAACGTGTTGCCACTTGAATATAAAATGAATTCGCGTACTATCGTATAAAATAGATTTTAACGATAAGGTACGAGAAAAACTTGACACAAATCGATGTTGCTTCTCTATGCTTCCACAGGAGGTAACCACTATTTCACACAGTAACCATGGCAACGTGTAAACAACCAAAGGTTATGATTGGAGTCTCATAACTGTTCGCTATCTTTTAAAGATGCCATTCAACGTTTCTCCGCTTATTCAAATATGAACCTATGCTCATAAAGCATATCGTACAAACAAGTCAACAAGGGTCATAATTTCAACATGTGCTATATAATATCCACTCAATATCGTTCGTTTTCCTTGTTTCAACACATTGTATTCATCATGCAATGATATTTTAACTAGCGTCAGCACGTATTTGTTGGCGAATCACTAATTTGGAGGGAAATAAATAAGACATACTGTATCAATGCTCACTTCTTACAAATTTTGTTATCCACTAAATCAATGATGGCCAAATGGCGGTCTGCGGGCCGCAATTATCCCGCGAGAGTGTTTTATCTGGCCTACAAATAAAAGTGAATAATGTATGATTGTTCCTTTTTTTCAACTCCAAGCATAACGGGAAGTGTGTAGGCTAACTTGTATCAAAATACTTGAATCGAAACTTGATTTTTAACTGTGAAAAATATTCTCTCCACCTTAATAATACCAAACCCATTCCGCAAGGTAAGGTCAATGACATCGGGCTTATTTTTAAAAAATACAAATTTCATATTCTTACTTTCAGTAAGTAATACTCTGTTTCAAACTGTTTCGTATATACTCTATTTCAGCTACTTCGACTTTATTTCATGTATTCTAGAACTTTAAATAGTCACTTGGCTCTTTATATAGTCACACATAAAACAAGAAACAGGATACAAAGAAGACAACCAAACTTCAGATGAACATTCCGTAAACACTGACCTCAGCAGGAGGAAGGAAAGTGGAAAATGGAACCTAGCTTGATTCTTCTGGCTTGAGATGTGTTAGAAGTTGGCCATCACTGTACTAAACTACACACAGTTAATTTTGAATTTTCTGTAGTTAGACTTAAAAAGCAGGCTTTAAAGCAGTATGATTCAACTGATGGAACGGGCCAAAATTCTCCGGAATCCGGAAAATTTATTCGGATCCAAATTTTGTATCCGGAGAATTTTTCCGAAATCCAGAATTTTTCCGATTTTACTTTCCAGATCCCGGAAAGTACAAGTTCCGGAATTGGCCATCCCTAGTCGCGACACATTGGTGTGTCACACAGTCCCCTAAGATGTGTCGCGAAATTTTAGAATTTAAAAATCATGAAGAATTTAATAATAAAATAATTACTTAAAATCGAAACAGACTAAACCAATCAACATCTCCAGCGGTAGAAATAACGCTCAGTGCTGCTTACAGTCATTATAAAAACTAATAGGTTTTACTATTATAGTAGATTATTATTATTATTATTATTATTATTATTATTATTATTATTATTATTATTATTATTTGCAAATATAAAATACCATGGTATTTTTTTCTGTGATTACTAATTTCTTTCTCACAGAAATGAAAGCTCGATCACTGGTTTTCCCCTATGCTAATTCATTATGCTTATTTTTTATTCTAATTTTAAAATAGAAAACAATTGCAATGAAATATAAGACTTACATTTTTAAAAATACACTTTCTTTTTCGAAAACTGTATCCAACCTTTCACTAAGAACGAAGATCACTAAATAACGAACGAACAAACAAATGTCTTATACTTTTAAATTTGTTGTTTTAACCAAAACCGGTGCATATTATCCCAATCACACAGCTTGCGATGCGTCGAAGTGAAAACACAGCTGTTCAACAAAGTGTTGTTCTGTCATTCACGTGCGAATGAGTGTTCTACGAACGTTCATTTGACGCATACCGTACAAGAGCTTCCATTTCTCGGTGTTAGTATGACTCTCAATTGAAGCGTAACATAGCAGCTAACCGTGGAAATGTGTACGAGCCGAAATACTGTGTGCTACACAGTAATAGATGTAGAATAATATATTACAATTACAGTTTTTTCATGCTAGAAATTCATAGTAATGTGAAATACAAAAATATACATTTTTCCTATGTCTTGCAATTTGGTTGCTATAGAATTAATAATTTTGTTTCGATTTCCTCGCGGCACACCAGTGTGCCGCGGCAAACCGGTTGAGAAACGCTAGTCTAGGAGCATATTATCCATCATAATAGCCATACTTGGAACAGGCAATATAAAATTTTAAAGTTCCTTAAAGGTAATAAGTATTAAGAGAAGTAATATACAAACAAAACTTTTTTTTTAATTTTCCAATTTTTTGAAAAAAAAAAAGTTTTTTCCGGTGATACATAATTTCCGGAAATTTTATAACACTAATAATCTTACACTTCCTCGGTATTCTTTATTTATTTCTTATAAAACAATATATATATATATATATATATATATATATATATATATATATATATATATATATATATATATATATATATATATATACAGGGGCGGATCCAGGAAATGATCAAGGGAGGGGCTGAACCACATTTTGCCGTTTTATCCAGTGTAAAGCAGGATTGAAGCCCATTTTATCCAGTGTATATCTGAGCGTTAACGGGGGGCTATATCCCCTATAGCCCCCCTTGGATCCGCCACTGTGTATATATATATATTAGCCTTAGCCTTTGGCTATTTAGGGGCTTCGCCCCCAGACCCCCGCTTTTTTCAGCATAGGGCCTCACACCTCTTATGTATCAGCCTTTGCATCAATAGTGAATTTCGTGCATTTGCTTTTTATAGTCCCTGAATTTGCCCAGCTGGGGGCTTCTCCCCGACACTCCCTTCTTTGCTCGGCCTACGGCCTCGCACCTCTTAAAGCCACAATTCTACCGAATTTCAAGTTTCCTATTTCATTTATCTAAAAGATAAGATTTTGTATTCCAAAAAAGCGCCCATTTAAATGACATGGGAATTTCTTCATCCCCCTTTAGACCCCTCAAAATTAAAAATATTCACTTTTGGCAATTTTCCTGTCTGTTAATCTGAGAATGCTACAATCAAGACAAAATTTCATTATTCTAATCCTGCCGGAAGTGCCTAAACATTTTGAGATGTAGAAGACGTCTCTCATTGAAACTCGACTCGACTCGAAACAGATATCTTTGAGCTCGACACAAGAACTAGGCTCGAAAAATTTCTTCCAACTCGACTCGAATTTGACTCGAGTTTCGAGTCGAGTCGAGCCAAAACGAGTCAAATCTAGCCAAATGCTGTGTGTAGTTCCAAGTACTTTCTTCAAGTATCCTATATAAACAGTACAATCATTATCAATGATACTTCTTAATACTACTATTACTATTTCATCAGCAGCAGCAGCATATTATTATTATTATTAGTAGTAGTAGTAGTAGTAGTAGTAACAGTAGTAGTAGTAGTAGTATTGGTTTGTAATAATAATAATAATAATAATAATAATAATAATAATAATAATAATAATAATTTGTTTATTTGTACTTTACACCCAAAGGCAATTACAAAGTTTATACATCATTATCAAAGGATATGCAACCCAACTCCAAATATGGAACTAGCATTGGTAACACGAAATAGTACTATAAATCTTTTTTCTCATTACATATGCTGTACAAAAATATTCTACAATTTATCATTTAGTAATTGAAAACAGTAATAGTAATTAGTAGTAGTAATTAATTTCGCTTAAAGGTCTTAAATTCATACTGAAATAAATCCAATCCCATAGACTCAATTTTGTTACTTGTATCACATAATTTACACACTGGTGAATTCCTGTTCACATTCATCCTGTTTTCAGACATATAAAAACCATGCCTACCTCTCAGATTTTGCCAAGGACAATAAAATGATAATGTACTTAATAAGAATACGTTATCTGCCTTGTTATCAATTAATTTTTAAGATATAGTACTCGCTGTATAAGTACTAGCTGTATAAATAAGATATAGTACTCGCTCCTATTTTCAAGTGACAATAATTTGAATTTTTTAAAAAGTTCATAAGGAACATAACGAGTTTGAATACCATGTATTTTATATGCAGTATATCTCAATCACTTATTTTGAACTTTCTCTATTTGCTGTTTCCTACACTGATAAAGTGGATCCCAAACAATAGATGCATATTCTAGTTTCGATCGAACAAATGCATTATACAACGATAAAATAGTCTCTTGATTTTTAAAATAACGACTTGACCTCTTAATAAAACCCAGCATTTTAAAAGCTTGGTTAGGTATTATATTTATATGATATTTAAACTTCAAATTAATATCAAACCAAACATCTAAATCTCTTATAACTTCCTTTCTTTTTAACATCTGATTTCCAATAGTATATTCAAATATTGTGCGTTTTTTTTTATTAAGACTAAAAGTCATTACATAACATTTTGAAATTTCAACTGAAATTGATTTCTCCTACACCACTTTTAAGCCTATTAACATCTGTTTGTAATTTAATACAATCACTTTCCGTGCGGATTTCTTTGTATAATTTGGTATCATCCGCAAATACAATTAAGCATGAACTATATTGAAACATTTTGAGTAGATCATTTATCATAATAAGAAAGAGTAAAGGACGCAAATTCGATCCTTGAGGTACCCCAAATTGCACCGTGATTTCCTTTGATTTAATATTATTAAAAATAACATATTGAATTCTTTCATTCAAATATGAATGAAACAATTTGACCAGTTCTTCCGATACACCAAACATTCTCAGTCTACTAAGAAGTGCCCCATGATCATCGAAGTCAAAAGCACGTTTAAGATCTGTATATACTACATCTATTTGAGACTTTTTATTGAAAGAATTATTAATTACTTGATTTATAGTCAGCAAATTTGAAATAGTTGATCTATTGCGTCTGAAGCCATATTGAGAATCTGATTAATTCGTATATACATGATTAAACATGTGTTTATAAATTATTCTTTCGAATATTTTAGCAGGAGAAGATATTATATTTATTGGTCTGTGATCTTGTATTAATCTTATCGGATTAACCTTAGGAACCAGGCAAACCGCTGATATTTTAAATTTCGTAAGAAATTTACACTGAGTCAAAGACAAGTTAAACAAATAAGTCAATGGTTTAATAAAATATTCTTTACAACCTTTAAAAATATAGGACGGTATACTATCATGGCCAAACGATCTTCTACTTTTCATTTTGTCTATTGCTTCTCCAACTTCAGTTTCGCGGATCTTGTCTAAAACCATTATATCGGTTCCGTGCATGTAGCGCCCGTAGACTTAGCGCCCAGTGTTTCTGGCTCACAGAAGGAATTTTACATTGATTTTATCTCACAATCAGGGATGTCCAGTTCATTTTACCACTCTTTCCACAGGTCGTTAATTCCTGTTATTTTCTTACATCCATGTTCCGTGTACTTAGCGTCCACTAAGTAAAACTGTAATGAAGAGGGAGAGAGAGAGAGCGAGAGAGAGCGAGAGCGAGAGAGAGACAGAGAGACCAGCCAATAGCACTGATTATGACGCTTCAATGAATCATAACCTCCGGGGGAAAGGGTGAAACGCAGAAACGTAGTTATATATATGCATGTATGTAACTGTACTCCGTGGTATGCAATGCTCTACAATATTTAAATGTACTATAAACTAAGGTTACATATTTAGCTTTTAATGTAAAAACTATGTAAAACAGACGTAATCTAGAATACCGCAATGAGGATAAAGCATACAAAAAACGGTGAACATATTCTCACGACTGAGAACCGGGACAAAATGTAAACTGGCGAAACACCGGGATAAGAGTCTTCATGGAGGTCACGGTGGTTCAGTGGTAAAAACACTCACATCTGGTTCATGTGATCCCTGGTTTTATCCCATCTTGCGTCAAATGGGCTTTGTGGTAGTCAGACATTGCGTGCATGGATAAACTCGGAGTTCTCTCGTTTTCTCTCACTTTCTTCATTCCACCATTTCATTAATACAATCACCGTGTTTTCTACCCTACTCAAGGTTTCATTTCATTTCAAGAGCTTTCAAACCGGGACTGTCCCGGTAAAAACCTGACATATGGTAACTCTGACTATAAAACAACATCGGTTTCGATACCGAAAAAGAAAAAGTCAAATTATCATATGGTATTACACAGTTTCAGAAAAAAAAAAAAAAAAACATCTAACAAGCTAGCTGCATTAAGTCTGATACATATTTCACAACTTTATGCGTAATATAAATCTATATAGTTAAGCAATTGATATCATACACTACAAGCACTGAAAAACAACGTAACGTTCTATAATAAAAAGAACGTTGCTTTACGAACCAATAAGTTAATCGCTCTACGAACCTTATTGTACACATTATACCCTAAAGTTACAGCCTTATGCAGTAATCAATTCCAATCAGATATTGAACGAGTATGGTGTTTCTTTGAGAATAATCCATCACTAAGTTGAACAAGCGCCTTTGAAGGCTAGTCGTCTTCCATTTTATCCTCTTCTTCGGTAATTCATCTCGCTGCTCTTGTTCGATGCAGTTGAAACCATGGCCTCATCCTTTTGTAATGTCCATCCACAAGGAAGGATGGACAGGTTCAACCTTTTGGAATTTCAAATTCGAAGCTTCTATCAATTTACTCGTTCGTGTCTCTTTCTGTAATTTTGCTATATGAACGGGTAGGTTGCGAGGAAACAAAAGAGGCTAGCAAAGAAATTGAATCGTAAGATCACCGTAAGATGAAAGTCGCATACTCCAGAGACTACCTGATGCGTAATGTTGATCAAAATAAATTAGGAATTCTTCAGTTTCTTCTGGTACGATTTGTTGTAAGTAATCCATCACGTCTGACCCTTGTCAGAGAGAAGGAAAACAAATCCGTCCACCATTCCATAGAAATCGGACTTTCTCATTCTCCCTGTAAAAATTCACCAATCCCAAGTGCTGCAGTATGTACTTCGTGTTGGTGTGACTTGTCTGGAACGACTTCCCTTACGACTTTGGCTTACGACTTCCCTCACTAGCCACGTCTGGTTGAGAGTTTAATTTACATATTCCCATATATGTTTGTTTTATCTTTCCTCGCTGATCTAGTGGCAAGAATGCAAGCCTTTGGCGTATGAGGTTCAAGATTCGATTCCTGGTGGGAGAGCATTGAATGACCAAAGTGGTTCGGATTCCACTAAAATCAGTAAATTCAAGTCTTCTTTAGCCTACCTGGCAAAACCATGGGACATAAAACTAAATACAAACCTATTTATTATTATTATTATTATTATTATTATTATTATTATTATTATTATTATTATTTATTTATTTATTTATTTATTTATTTATTTATTTATTTTTGCAAAAGGAAGATTTTATTATGAAGTAAAACACTATTCAGAAGTATAATATTGAAATTTGCAAGAAGAAAACTTATTTCTGCGTAACAAAATTTAAAAATTAATTAGTCTCAGGTAATTGTTTTACAGTTCTCCATGTCTTTTTAGGTACTTTTCACTACACTAATTAGCACTTTGATAAGTCGTGATGAAATGTAAACATAGTTTCGTTGCAATTCTCCATGTCCAGTAGGCATTTTTGACGTACTGTTATTAGCGCTTTTGATATTTCGAGATCAAAGGTTTGAAGGGGTCTGTGCCCCACCCAACCATTTTTCCCAGGAAAATACGAAACACATATTCCATCATTTAACGTTTATAATATCTGTGCACAATTTCATTCACTCCGGCTAACTTCTTCTTGTCTTTCGGACCTCAAATTTCTCCAAATTTTGAGTGGAGGCTTTTACCCCTTAAAACAGTTTTCCCCAGAAAAGAAAAAACACGTATTCGTTTCTTTCGTGTGTAATATCTACCTGCCAAATTTTATCAAAATCGGAGTGTTACACTTCGAAAATGTTACATGTCAGTACATTCATGTAGCTTGCATTTGCGGCAGAAAGTTCTTGTTTTGTGCTCCCTCTTTGCTGGAGAGAATTTCTTAGACTGTTCCTCTTCAGTATGTAGGGAAGCTTCCATTCTCCGTGATTTTTTCTCAACGTTGGCGAACTGCTACCAGACGAAATGAAGAATTTACGGCATTTCAAACTTTTTAAATGACTGTTTCTCGTTTGAAATTACGCTTTGATGACACAATACCATAAGTGTTGAGTCCACTTACATCAGTTATGTAAAATACTGTCATAGGCCATTTTGTTCATTGTTTTGTAATCTAACAGCGAGCCATATGATTGTTAGTGTGAACGTGTAATTTTGTTGTGTTGTAATATATGATAACTTTGAGTTTTTCCTCCGCTCTAGAAGTGACCACTTCATGATAGCTGTGCATTGTGTTTTGCAATGGGTGATCTTGCTGGGAATATATTGTCAAAAGAGACAGCGCACCCCAAAAATGAGAAATTGTTCGTCTACAGTCATATTATATGTAAGAATAAAATTATATTGCAGAGTGTGTGAAGAATCTGCAACTTCACAAATTAGGAACAGTTCATCATCAGGTATTCTAATAGCGCCGATGTTGTCATCAAAACATGAGGCAGCCCATGTAGGATCGCTTTTCTCCGGAGTTTTGCTTTTTGCATTAGCACGTGCTTTTGCATTAGCTATAAGTGCTACGCTTCAAACTTCTAACCAATGCTCTGGATAAGAAAACTACTCAACGCCTCATTTCAATATGGGTACCTGAACAAGAAACTTCAGTTGCATTTGTATATAAGTCTGCTAATATCTTATCGTCTGTCGGGAATCAATTTCTTCATTGTTTATTGATTTACCAAAAATATTCCTCCTCTACCATCAATAGTGACGTGTATTGTTAGTGATCTGTTTGTCTACCATGTGCAATGATCAAAACACACTAACAATAAACAAAACTTTACATACAATCAGTGGCAAAGCCAGGATTTCTATTCGGGGGGGGGGGGTCAGTGTCCTACTCCGGAAAACTTTTTTTTGTTAATGTGGAGACTGAAAGCGCAAATTTAGATTTTATTCCAGCAACTTTTTAAAATTTTGGTTCTTGGGAGTTCATATCCCGGGAAACTCCCCCTGGATACGCAACTACATACAATGGAAAAATTAATACAGTTTGATAGACAAAAGCAACTATTATGCTTCTGACAATGGACTTATATAAGTGAATAAATAAAGAAAAACTGCTACTAAAATAAGCAAAATTGCAAATAATAAAATCAATCAAACTAAATAATAACACAAAGTTGCAATATGTTATATCTGACTTCATTGGGACAGTTAGAAGATTATCAGAACGTTCACTCCGCTACGAGCCACAATCTCAATCTATTCTGAATCTGTCCTCATATTTCTTCATTAAGGCTCGAGTTTAATAGACTCACTCGGTACCCAATGCTATAAATTTTAAAAACTATCACTTAACTCACGGAAATGAAAATAATAATAATAATACTTAAATAACATAATACAAGAACACAACCAGGGAAATGTCATAGAATCTCAATACTTACTAAGCCTTAGTAATTATTAAAGAAAGTATGCGTACGAGTGCAATGGACCCACCTGGTAGTCCTAGGCAGTGGCGACGGTTGGACGTTAAAAGTGGGGAGGCAAGACATGATCTGAATATAGTATTTGTATGTCAATGTTACTTTTCCTGGTTGCTTGTAACACTTTGTTAGACTAAAGGCTGTATAACTATTAGGAGGCTGTTATATAGACTAAAGGCTGTATAACTGTATAACTATCTTTTTCAGTTAAAATACCGTATATCTTGTTTCATATTTTCTTACGTAAATTGACAAGAGCAACACAAGATACTAACTCTTTGTACTCTTATACAACGGAGGTGTAAGAAGAGATCTGATTCCTTGCTCATGAAATCAAAAAATCATAAAATCATGTATCTTAAAATTCTGTCTGGAAAATTGTGTGATCAGATTAGGGACCTATTTAATAACAAATTTGCAAACCAAATAAATAGAAAGGATAATATTAATCAAATAATCATAGTAATGGATAATAAGGCTTGTTCTGCAAAAGTTATATTGAAACTGGAAATTAATGAACAACTTACATTTTTAATTCCACGCATGTTATTATATGTGTTATTACTCGTAGAAAGACAGTGAATACTACAAGCATATGCTACGACATTCAAAGAAATACTTTTGCAGCTTCCCGAAACATGTTCGTTGCCATTAGATACAGTTTTCATTTTCTTGGAATACATCAAAACTCAACAATACTTAGTCACTCCACATTCCAGTTATACAAAATAATCCTAAAACCTAGAATTATGTTGAATTTACTAAATTTAATTGTATAACAAAACTGTATATGTACACCCCTAAACTCGTATATTACACTGCAAAATTATATATTCCTTACTGAGCTCCTTCGTGGCTAAGCGGTTAACGTACGCACCTTTGACGTGGGAGACCTGGGATCAATTCCCGGAGGGAGCTCACGTGGTTCGCACTCTACGTTAATCATTAAGTTCACGTCTCATATAGCTTCGCTGCTGAACAGGATGTTAAACTGAAAAAAAAATCAAATCAAAATATTCCTTACTATAAGAAAGAAGAAAAGAACTGTCAATTTTTGTGCAATTAAAGAATAACTTGTGAAGGACTTCTTTGCTTGCGAAATGATATCTCAATTAGATCCAGAGCGGCTTACTAACATATCGAGCCCTTGTAAGATGAAATGAAAGTACGCTCGAATTGTCTCGCTCCAACAGCTTAATTTTTGGGCCATTTTTAGTGGCATTTTTAAAACGCAATTTCTGTAGCTTTCTTAACTTCACGGAAAGATAACCAATACGTACTCATGGAACGGCAAATATTTTATGGCACCATTTGTATTCTATGAACCAATAATACGTACAAAACTTTATATTTCCAAATGAAACTATATACATTAATGGGTCATTTCAAAAACTGGAGGGGCAACTGCCCCCCTTTGCCCCCCTAATCGCCGCCCGTGGTCCTAGGGTTAAAAGTGTATCCTTGTATGGATATTTAGATAGAGGAAATACTAGTTCTTGCCGAATTTCTTTAACTACTTACGATATGTTCCATTATTTTTAAACTAGGGTTTAAAATGTGATTGATTGCGTTTAGGGCGGCTTATAACACTTGACACATGTTCATTAGAACGTTTTATTTTCATTTGATATAAAGAATTACCCAGCAAATTTTGGCATTTGAATTTTTTGACACCCTGTATTTACGATAGGAAATGAAGTTATGCAATGTGCATAAATAATTGCTGTTTTCCATGCAGTAGTATTTGCATTAAGGTGCGTGTAATTATTATTATTTAAAATTATATAAATTTTAAAATAACGCTGGCACATGAATTCACATCCATATATGAAAATCTCATAGGTGATATGGTAATGCTCTTAAGTCGTAATTAAATTGTACGTAATTACAGATGTACATGAAAAATCAGAGTGTTAGAGCTGACGGTGATGAACAGAAGAGAAAGAAATGAACACATTTCTTTCAACTTGCCTAAGGGGTTTTAAAAGTGACATGACAATTGTGCAGGAAGTATAGCAGGATCTTTCAAGTGAAAAATTTTTGTTCTTTAGTCGTCAAAAGAGAGGGGATGGGATAGATGATTTGAGTACGAAACTACATTTATACATATAAACTAGTTCTCTCTTTGGTCAACCCTAGCACACTGATAAGCATCAAATATTTTCTGGGCGCTAAGTACACGATATTATATGTGGGCGCTAAATCTACGGGCGCAAAGTGCACTCCACGATTATATCTACAGTTGAAGAATTTCAATAGAACATATTTCATGTAGATCTATATTAGATGATTCACAACTATAAGCAGATTGAAAGTGTCTAGCAAAAGCTTCACATTTTAACTTAATATCAATAATTTTTCGTCGTTATACTCAAGGACAGATTGATTCATATTAACTTTTGAGCATCTTCTATTATTTATGTAGATCCAAAATTCCTTAGTCCATTAGCAATATTCGCTTCTACCTGATGATTATAATTTTGAAAAGCTAATGGAATGCTATACTTAATTTGTTTCCTAATATCTACAAAGTGCATGTAATTAGAGTAAAGCTTAGATTTTTTAAATTCACGTCTAATGCGATCTTTTTCTTTAATTTTTTTATTATTTAAAGGAATGTTTACTCTTAAGGCGGGTAGGAACGTTTACTCTTAACCTTTTTTGGTACGCATTCATCAAGTACCTTGTACAATTCAGAATAAAAAATAATTAACACCTTCATCTACATCATTAATTACGTACAAGGAATCCCAATTTTTTTTTCTTTAAGAAGCTGATACAGCTTCAGAAAATCACATTTTAGTGCAATCAAATTACCAAGAAGTAAGGAACAAATAAGTAAAAAGCTGGAAATTGACACAAATATTGGGAATGATATTCTAAACATCATACTAAAAGTCCCCTGAAATCCGAAATGACCTTCGCCGCCATATTGGAAAATGGCCGCTGGAAGTATCAAGTGAATAATACCCAGATAAAAATAGCAATATCTTCGCTATGGTTGAACATAAAGAGATGAATTTAGTGTGGTTTTATAGAACATAGATAGCATACTATATATTTATAGGGAAACAATTTTTCATAAAACGAATACTTTTATAAATATTTAGCTCTAAATTCTAAAATTCCGAAAACTACTGTCAAACAGATTTAAAATGTTATTGAACTTAGGAAATAATTATTAACAAATTAAAATTTGATATAGATGTTGCTAAAGATTATTTAAATGACATACTAAAATCCCCAACTTCTTCGTTAGCCATATTGGAAAATGTCCGAAGTAATTCAAAGATAATATTTTGTTAAGTGAAATACAAAATCTGGACCGGGTTAAATATTTGGAAAACTGTAAATGCAGTAGATGCAAACTCAATTGGGATCAGTGTTAGTGGGAGAGGCGAAACATTATGGCGTGTTAAAGGTTTTCGTACGCCATCTTGGAGTCAACTTGTTTATTTTAAATGGCAACATGGTCGTGTGACATATTAAACAACATCCTTATCCGAAGCTGAACGAGCGAGCCATTTACCAAATTCGACTCGACTCAAAACTCGACCTCAAAACATTGACTCAATTCGAGAAAGTTACCTTTGACTCGACCCGAATTCGCTTCAAGTTTCGAGTCAAGTCGAGTTTTAGCTCGACTCGTGAACAACCCTAATAAATAACATGGGAAAGATTTTTCAATTACCCATAAAACTACTCTGAAGTTGGAAATTATTATTTTTACTGGTTTACTTAGGTAACGCTAACGAAAACATACAAGCATACCGCATTTCAAGTTTTTATTCCAATTCCAAGTACCTAAAATATGAGATTATCGGTAAAAAAAAAAAAGGCCCATTTAATTAACATGGGGAATTTCTTCATCTCCCCTTTATACCCCCTAAAAATTAAAAATATTCACTTTTGGCAATTTTCCTGTGGGTTAATCCCAGAATGCTACAATCATGCCAAATTTCAACTTTCCATGTCAACCGGAAGTATCCCTTTATTTTGTTGTTTATGTAGTTTTATATATAGTTAGGATATATACACCCTGTTTCAAAAAGAATATACGTATTACGAAGAATTATTTTGTCCAAACTATCGATCGCTGCGCCTCGGCTCGGCTATTGGAGAAACGAATACATAGTCTAGTTTATATTAATAGGCGCTAGATGTCAGTCATCTTCTGTTTTGCTTGGTAACCGTCATATGTTTAAAATGGCTACTCCGCAGCAGAAATAATTTTGTGTTCTCGAGTTTGCGAAGTGCAATTCCGTGATTACAATGCAAAGACGTTTCAGGTTGAGGTACCAAATTGATTCTCCGAATGGATGGAACATTCGCAGATGATATCGACAGTTTGTAAATACAGGATGTGTATGTAAAGGAAAGAGTCCTGGTTGCCCTCGTGTTTCTGAAGAAAATGTTGCACGAATTCAAACTGCTTTCCAATGTAGTCCTTCAAAATCAGCTCGTCGTGCCAGTCAGGAGTTAAAAGTGCCGACAGCAACAATTCGGCGTGTTTTGAGACGTCGGTTGGTTATGAAGCCGTACAAGTTACAGGTGTTACAAGCTCTGCGTCTTGATGACAAACGGAAACATGTGGCATTTTGTAACGAGATTCTGGATGCCGTTGACAATGATAACACTTTTGCACAACGCATCGTGTTCAGTGATGAAGCGACTTTCCGTGTTAGTTGTCAGGTAAACAAACAAAATGTTCGAATTTGGGGCCTACCGAACCCACATGCAGTCATTGAACATGTACGAGATTCGCCCGAAGTCAATGTGTTTTGTGCGATATCCCGATCATCTGTTTACGGCCTTTCTTTAGTGGAAACACAGTTAACAGTCAGCAGTATCTCGCTGTTACAAAACTAGTTGTTTCCGAGGCTGCACGAAAACAACTTCATTTTTCAACAAGACGGGGCACCCCCTCACTGGAGTTGCCAACTGCGTGAATATCTGAATGAAACTCTACCGAACCGTTAGATTGGTCATCAAGGAGCTGGCGACTTAGCATGTCTCAGCTGGCCTCTACGGTCACTTGATTTGACACCCTGTGATTTCTTCCTGTGAGGTTTCGTTAAAGGCAACGTTTATGTATCACCACTCCCACAGAACCTGGAAGAGTTGAAGAATCGGATCCGTACTGCCATAACATCAGTGACGCAGGACATGCTTGCCCGAGTATGGGAGGAATTTGAGTATAGATGTGATATTGTTCGTGTCGGATGGAGGACATATTGAACATCTGTAATTTGAGCTTTGAACTGTAATTTGAACTTGAGAGGTTAATAAATATGTGTGCAAAATTTCATATTCGTATGTCTTAAAGTTTAATAAATATATGCATTCGAAATACGTATATTCTTTTTGAAACAGGGTGTATAGATAGATAGATATAAAGTAAGAGACAGAGAGAATATATGGATCAGTAATTAATTTATTTATCGTCTTTTCGGGTGTAGAATAACAACAGTTCAATAGCATATACATAGGCGTAGTGTCTTGTAGGCCTATATTGATTCCCAAAATTTGGATTCTTCTGAACAAGTTTTTGGGTACGCACCTCTTATAATAACATGATGTTTAAGAGACTTTATATTTCTCTCAAAATTTATCACCAGTATTTTTTGCAGTTAAAAGAAAGGTAGCTAATTTCAGTATATCTATAGGGGGACCTGTAACAACCAAGCTCTCCTAGTTGAAACTTTGACCCCTACATCAATACTGTGACGTTCCTGGTAACTTGAGTCTTGGAAAATGTAGGAAAAATAAATGAAAAGTTGGTGTTAGAACTCTATTCAATTACAACTATGGCTTAACCTTAAGCATGACTACACGAATGAAATTAGGCAAATATATTACCAGATATTGCAGCTGAGAGAGAGAAAGACAGAGATAAGATTTGCAAGACTGCTAACAACTTTTTTCTTTCGTTGGATTGAGCGTTATTAGCAAGAGAGTGAACAAGGGTCGAGAAATTGCCGGAAATCCGATCAACCTAGGAGAACAAGCAAAAGACGTTAATGGAACCATTTTGCTAGCCCATCAGCAGAAATTCTTGAAGCATACTACTTCCATTGGTAGGAACTTCAGACTTTCAGTATCATCCTGAACCATACGAAACAGTCTTCATATTGCTAGTATTCACTACAGGAAGCCAGTGCGAAACGGCATGATCATATCATATCATCAATCCAGAATTCCAAGTGAGAGCGTCGTTATCTTTCCGATAAATAAGATATTTTCCTCAGATACAGAAGAGACTGATAGTCTGGCGACCAACAAACACCCGTTAATCGTCCGAATACACCATTTTCCTGGCAAAGAGTGGCGTTTTGGGATTCGATGTGTGCTGTGGGATTTGGAAAACTGGTAGAGATTCCTGTCATATGATTCCGGTGTATACGTAGACGTTCTGGATAGCTGCATGCTTCTCAGTGTACCTCAAACATACAGGAAAAGTGACATGACAACTATTCACGTAGCGCAGGATAATAGCAGTATCCATACATCGAGAGCTACCAAAGAATGGTTTAAAAATATCCGGAGGTATCAGTTCATGACTGACCTCTGAAATCACCCGATTTTAATCCAATTGAGCTGAACACATATGGTCTATGATGATGCGGAAGTGGGACTCAAGAAATGAACACACAACTGAAGCACTCAGAGCTAATGTGCTGGAAGTGTAAAATCGCGTATTAAGGAGACCAGATGTCTGTATACGCCTTGTATGATCGATGGACCGCATCTAAACAATGTAATTGAAGGAGAAGATTGATGAAATCATTACTCCATAAGAAAGAAGTGAGCTTCGTTTTGCAGTTGCATAACTACGGCAGATTTCCAAATTGTGTGAATATTGAAAGATATTCTGGCTGCAATTGACGGATAGTGAGACATTGGATCTGTTAAGTGGTACATCTGTATCACTTCTGGTGCGAGAACAGGGTTAACAGAGGAGATGAAACCTGTTTTTGGACACAGATAGGGATGCATTCGAGTCGAGTCGAGTCGAGATTTAAGCCTGTCTCGACTCGTCTCGAGAAAATGTTGTCTCGACTCGAAAATATGTTTCTGTCTCGACTCGTGTCTCGACTCGACAGTCTCTGTCTCGACTCGACTCGAATTCGAGTCGAGACGTCTCGAAATTCGAGTCGAGACAAAATATACGAGTTAAAATATACGCACACATCAGCCAGAATATTATGACTACCTACCTTATTGTCAGTGTGTCCAACTTTGGCACGGATAACAATGGCGACGCGTCTTGGCATGGACGCAATGATCCTTGAAAGGTCACTGGAGAGAGTTGATTAGTACACATAGGCAAGGGCGCCGATTTTTCTGTAAATGTGGGGGGCATTCAGATGCAGAAGACATATATATGAGGATTTTAAGACAAATTGTATTCAAATTATGCCAAATATTGTATATTCATAAATACAATGCGGGGGCTCACATGAGCTTTGGGGGTGCCCAGGCCCCCTCGGCCCCCAAGGATCGGCGCCCTTGCACACAGGTCATCTAATTCCCGTAAATTCCGGGAAGAGGGGCGATGCGCTCTGAAGTCATGTTCAATCACATCCCATTTGTGTTCAATTAGGTTCAGATCAGGCGAGTTGGGCGGCCAGCACATCACTTGGAACTTGTCCCTGTGTTCCTCGAACCACTCCATCACAATCCTGGCCTTGTGATATGGTGCATTATCTTTTCGAAAAATGCCACTACCGTTGGGAAACATGGTCGTCGTCTGCAAGCAGTGTGTGATACGCCTTGGCCGTCATGGTGCCTTGCTCGAGCTTCACTAGACACATAGATGCTCACGTGAATGTTTTCCGGAGCATAATTAGCCACCGCCAGCTTGTCTCCGTCCCGCAGTACAGGTGTCAAAGAACTGTTCTCTTGAAACACGACGAATTCGCACCCTCCCATCGTCATGATGAAGAAGGTGTCGGGATTCATCAGACAATGCAACGCTCTGCCACTGTGCCAAGGTTTAATGACGATGGTCATGTGTTCATTTCAGTCGCAGTTGCCGATGTCGTGGTGTTAACATTCGCACATAGATGGGACATGAGCTTCGGAGGACCATCGTTAGGGGTGTTCGGTGCACTGTGTGTTCAAACGCACTTGTACTTTGCCCAGTAATAAAGTATGATGTTAGTTCTGCCACAGTTCGCTGCCTGTCTTGTTTTACCAGTCTGCCCAGCCTATGACGTCCAACATCTGTAATGAGGTGGGGGCGCCCAACCCCTCGACGTTTGGACGTCGTTTTCCCTTGGTTTCGCGACTTGTTGAAGACACTCACCACAGCACTCCTCGAACATCCGACAAGTCCTGCAGTTTCCGAAATTCTCCTGCCGAGTATGCGGGTCATTACAACCTGCCCTCAGATCGCGCGTCTTCCCCATTCTACACACGGCCAGCACTCTCATTGATATTACATGCACCGTACGCGTGACTGACTAGCAGGCATTCGTCGGCAGGTGACACAGATATCGCCTGGACGGAAATTATATCGATAGTAGGTTGGTAGTCATAATGTTCTGACTGATCAGTACATACTAAATAAATTTAAAATGTAGGAAATTTTCAACATTCTGATTAACTTGCAGGAAATTTCACAATGAAAAGAAGCAACTGACTTGGACAAGACAACGGTTAGTTGATGGGGCAATCTTTTTTTCTGGTCTTTGAGGTGTGAGCTTTGACCATGCATTGTGAAATTTTGATGTTTGGTGCTCATCAGTCGCGCTTCCATTTTTTTCTAATTGTTCCAGTTCATGATAATTAACAATACATTGCGCAGTTCGAATACATGTTCACGTTTTCATTCAACCCAACTCAAGCCGCTTCAGATACTATAGAGTTGTATTTGTTTACGAAGAATTAATTGCGTATTAGAAATACACCCCAACAAAACATTCTGCGTGCTCATCTGCTCAGTATTCAAGGTTTTAATTACATTAGATATCTAAGCAGTTCCTAGTTTATGGATAATTCAAGCAATGCTAATTAAGGTCTTTCTAGCAAGCACTTCTGCTGTTCATAAACCTTACGCATTGGAGTAGGGAAAAAAGAGAAAAGAAAAGAAAGAAAGAAGTAAAATTGGTAATTTTGCAACCGTGACTCACTCGGGCTCAAGCTCTCTATCCTCAATGGAGCTCGCGTTCGCTAATCTCAATGAGGATCACACTAGTCAAGTTTCTCACTAATTCGAGCTTGAGCTTGATATTTACTGTGAAATTCTCTTCAGCTCGATCTCGTAATGCCACACGTCCTTTCTTGTTTTTACATTTGTCTCACCATTTTCGATTTATACGGGTGGCCGTGGACTTTTCAATTAAGTTTTTGTTTTCATTTTGACCCGCCACCATTTTCCACAGGGTTGTCGTAGAGAGTCGAGACTTGCTCCATTTTCCTTCATTTTACAACAGATTTCAAACGATGTGCTACTTAACCCCCCTTGCCATTTGAAACTTTTTAGTTGGATCCCGTCTGGGGCCTTGCGGGGAACCCTAAGGCAAACTTTTTACCCCAAAAAAACGTGGCCTTGAAAATGATGGGATACATGTTCACCGAGTTTTCCATTTACCCAATCGTTTCCGAACAAATGACTCGGTTCAAACTATTCTAGCAGGTAATTTCCTAGCTATGGCTTTTTAAATATCTAAAAATTGGCCATGTTTTTGGCCAATATCACGGGAACGGTAAGCCATAGAGATATGATATTGGTGGTAATCAATCCCTAATAGAATGCTAAACATTTTTGTCCTGATATTAATTGTGGCCACTGGCCAAACCACTGGCCAGTTGGACAGTGACTACCGGTTACTATTTGGTACCAAAATGTTTACCATCCTTTTAGATATTGATCAACACCAATATGATCTCTCTATGACTTACGGTTCCCGAGATATGGCTGCTTAAATTTCTATAAATTGGTCATTTTTTGGCCACTATCTTGCGAACGGTTAGATTGACGCGAAAAATTTAACCATTTTGTCTAATAGTTTTTGATGCACTATCTAATGCAGTGTACAAAATTGAAAAAATTGCAAATAACAGACAGACGGACAGATAGACACACAGACATAGAGAATTCAGTAACGAACTTTTTAAGTTCGTTGAATATGTTGTAACTCACGATATCCCGCCCAGTGACACGTATAACTTCGGGATTCGTCTAGTTATAACATATCAAATGCGAACACAATTGTCTCGTTCGGATCTCACAAGGGAACCTTCCGAAAATGATAGCTGCAGTGAAAGGTGTGGCCTATGCCAATTGAAAGAGCTGTAACAGAGATGAGCATTCCCAAAAAATTAGCTGCCCATAGCAATAGGCTCAGGAAATATAAGGGGTGGAAGTTCGGGAAACAGCAAGGCTGGACAAGGGGGAAAGTGCAAATTCCACAAAAAAGGGGGGGCACGGCAAAATACAATGCTGACAAGTGATGTATAGAAAGAGACTTGCCACAATAGGGAACAAATGAAGGCCACCAGTGGGGTTAACAGTGTTGCCAACTGCAATGAAAAGTACATGTTTTGCAAAGAGCACTATATGAAGTGAGTGCAATATTCAGTGTCAACCTGTCATGTAGAACATAAGATATGGCGTGTCTAATCAGTGGTACAATCCGCGGCAAAAAACCTGCAACATGAGCATATAAGTTTATTGTGAAAGAACGAAGTCTTTTGCTCTAAAATAAGTGTGCACGGGAGGAGGCCGAGGTTTATCCAGGCGTGATTCGTTCCACTTAAACGTTATGTTCATTCCCTGTGCTGTTAGGCGTAGTTTCACAATAAACTTACATCCTCATGTTGCAGGTTTTTTGCCGCGGATTGTACAATCTAACAAAAGAAAATAGAAAAAAACAGAAGTACGAAAAATACGGAAAAAACGGAGTTGGCCATAATGCGCCACATTTGATCAGGGGCTGTACATATTAGAATGAACAAAACAAGAAGCACCGAATATGCAGGAAACCGACGTACCTAGAGTCGAAAAGAAAAATGAGTTCCAAAGTTGGCAAGACTGGCCATGGACATCCAGACAAGTCTAAAAAGTTTGGCCACTCGCTTCAGAAAAAGAAAATTCCGGCAACAGGCATCACTCGGAATGCATCAATGTTAGAGTGATTGAGGCAATGTCAAGTCGGGGAACATGAAATGGTTGGGTTGAGCCAACAACCGATAATAAAAGTAGTGAACATTATGTCATGGTTGGGTCGTATGTGGGAATATGCAGGGTGTCCCATCAAACTTTGTGACCTGAAAGATTTGCGAAACGAACAAAAATGTGACGGATCCAGTTGTCCAGGAATGTACCAATGTCAGGGGGTGATAAAAGTCTGTGAGAAGCAAGTGCCCCCAGGATCCCCAACATAGGGCCCCAGGAGCCAACTTCAAATTTTCAAAAGGAAACAGGGACCGAGTGTTACCTCTCTCGATTGATCATGGAATGTGCAACAACATATATAGGAAAAATTTGCTATATGAAGCATGTTTTTCTAAATGGACGCCACAAATATGTGCTGTCTTAACATGGCATCGAACAATGTGATCTCAAATTGCTGCGAAGCGAAAAGAGATGTTGCAAATCCAATTGCACAGGAATGTACTCATGTCGAGGACCAAGAGAACTTTGTAAGAAGCAAGTCCCCCAGGGCTCCCATCATAAGGGTCAAGGGGGTCAACCGCAACATTTCAAATGGGAACAGGGGTGTATGATATTTCTCTGGATAGATACAACACCGTCTATTAAAAAAACATTTGCTATATGAATATGAAACAGATGTCAGGCAAGGACAACTAGTGGTGTTTCCCATATGATCAGACGATGACTTATTTATGGCACGAGCCATAGTAGAAGGCGGCTTAGTTGAAGAAACTGCACCCTCTCAGTAACCTAAATTGCACGAAAATTTCCAAAGCAGGTTCATTGACCTGACTACCGCATGTTGCCCACTTTGTCCAAGAGCGGGATGGTTTGTTTCTAACTTTTCTACCGAAAAGCATTTGTCTGGAATGGTGTTTCGGAGACAATAAAATAAAGAAAATATACTAGGCAGAGAGAGAGCAGGGAGGAGGGAGTGTACCAATTATTCTTTCCTCTAAACCAGCGTTTCCCAACCTTTTTCAACTTGCAGCACACTATGGGTGTAACATGGATTCTCGCGGCACACTTATAGATATTATTATTTGTAAATATAAAACACACTGGTATTTTTTTTCTTTGATTACTGATCTCCTTCGCACAGAGAAGAAAGCTCGATCGCTGGGTTTTCCTCGTGGTAAATCACTATGCTTATTTTTCATTCTAATTTAAAAGGAGAAAACAACTGCAATGAAATGTTGGACTCAGGTTATTAAAAATACGCTTACTCTTTCGAAAACTGTATCCAACCTTTTACTAAGAATGAAGATCATTAAATAACGAACGAACAAATAAATCTATTTTACTTTCAAAACACAAATGTAAATAATTTATCGAAAGGATTGAATGATATTTTAAATTTTCAAGTTGCGAAATAGTCTGTAACGATAAAGAAGCAATAATGGTCATAACAATAACATACTTTTTTCAACATTAGAAATGTACAGAAAAGTAACACGTCATGAAACTTAAAATTGTAGATTCATAGTAGAGGTTCATAGTAATGTGCAATACAAATATACATTTTCCCCTACGTTTTGCAATTTGATTGCTATAGAATTAATAATTTTGTTTTGATATCCTCGCGGTACATCAGTGGCCCATTCACGACACACCAATGTCGCGGTATTTTCACTGCTAGCTTCTCATTTTAGACAGGTATATTTACAACAAAGGGGGTAGCGTGCACCTTTGCACCCCCTTAAATCTGGCCCTGTCCAGAAGTTATGTAGCCCTATATCGTTTATGGAAATAAAAACACAATAGTTATAACTATGCTAAATTACTATAGACTGCCAATTGCTCATTCAGAGAATTTATGATGTTCACTTTATTGCAATGTTCTTATACAGACTAGATATAGGCTACGGATAATAGTTTTATAGAAACTAGATAATCAATTATTATTATTATTATTATTATTATTATTATTATTATTATTATTATTATTATATTTGAAGTACAATCAAATATCACGACATTAATTACTAGTTTTAATTAACTGAATTGAGCTGAAAATTAAATCTTGATCTAGGAAGATTAACTATTAAATTTATACGTTCTGTACCTTTCTAAAGTAATAAATACTGGAATTTGTTTCCAGGCTGTTTCTGAGTGAATAATTTCTTCATAATAATATTAAAAGTTTTAGAAAAATTTTCGAGACATTCGAGTCGAGTCGAGATTTTTATGAGCTGTCTCGACTCGACTCGTGTCTCGACTCGAAAATTCGAGTCGAGAAACACGTTTGTCTCAACTCGTCTCGAATTTTACAAAGTGTGTCTCGACTCGAATCTCGACTCGAATTCGAGTCGAGTCGAGTCGAGATTCGAGACATGTCTCGACTCGTGCGCATCCCTAGACACAGAATCTACCCCGAGAAACCTCTTCTCGATATCTAGTACCGGTTTTGTTTAGAGGAAAGTAATATTGATACCGGGATCCGAATCCGATTTTAGAGTAGTACCACGAGGTGAGAGCGTCTTTTCTTGAAACTCTGAATCGATTCCATACAACTGTTCGACACTGTATTACCATTCTTGTTCTGTTGCGATCAACGTTGAAATTGGAAATGGTTGAATTCTGCTACTGACAGTTTGAATAGATCGATTCCAAATATCACAGTTTCCTATATGTTTTGTCTTTATAAATTATACATATTGCAGGAATTCGTGTGTATAAATGACTGTCAAGGTACTTGTATAAAGATACATAAACATATATACTGTAGTTGTGACATAGGCTATACATACTGATTATCGTGTTTGATCACTATGTGTGGTGACGTAATATACATAATTTTGTACAGAGATTAACAAGTTAACCCATTATAGCTCCATGGAAGTAAAATTTATCAGGACTGAGTCAGATCGTTCAATTAGCGTTTGATCGCCACGCTTAGGACGTGATGCGTATAATTTTGTATAGGGCCTACAAGTTAACCTGTTAGCCCCCATAAAAGCAAAGTTAATTGGAACTGGGCAAGATCATTTGATTGGAGCGTTTGATCATCAACAATCAGCAACTTAAGTCAGTCGAGAATGAGTAGAGAATTTAGAATTTTTATGGAAAGCGGATTACCGCTCCCCGAATAAAAAAGTAGAATGTTCAGTGATAAGTTGCGCTTTAAAAAATGTAAGCTCATAACACAATATGGCGCATATTTTTTTTAAAGGCTTCAGAATTTCTCCCACCACTTGGTTAAAAATCACTCAAGGATTTGATTGTAAATTTACATTCTTCCATCCTCTGTTTAAAAATGTGATTACTATAATTTTCATTTTAAAAAAATCAATTTTGACACAATGTAATTTACAAATAGGATTGCCTACGAGATGAGAAATCTCTCGCGCCTCGTGAGCAACACTAGTTCCTGAATTTTAGATCTCAAACACTATTTTAGCGTTACATGATTCATAGTATAAAAAATATAAATTGATAAAGTTACTGTACGAACATATTGAAGAATAATTATCAACGCTTAAAGATGCGCAGCTTATTACACAATATTTTCATAATACGTCACTATGCGTCTCAATCAAACGCAAATGTTTAGCAATCAAACGTAATTAAACGATCTGTTCCGGTTCTGATCAATTTTATTTCCATGGGAACAACAGGCAACATGCTAACCTTCTACAAAATTATGCGTGTTAAATTACTACACGTGGTGATCAAACGCTGATTGTTGTCGATCAAACTCAATCAAACATCGATGGAACGATCTCGCCCAGTTTCTTTGAAATTTCCTTCTATTATGGGGGAGGCTAATAGGTTAACTTGTTACCTCTTACAAGGAATGCTATCCAACTCCTCGACGAGTATCGAATTGAAACTTGCACAAGTGGAAGGATATGTTGAAAGATGGAAACATGCTTACTCCTACGATTCGCAACGTCGTAGAACAGAAATTATAATGATCTTTCCCCATAGCCCCTGAAAGTTATGTACTCTGGTTAGACATGCCTTGGATGGGATATGAATCTGATATACTGGAACTTGTTTTCTCACGAAGACAAATATCGCAAACTCAAGATGATAACAGTCGGTGGTAATTGTGATCTCTGGTATGCCATTTATACAAATCGATGTCAAATTGGACACTATACGAGACGTAAGTTTCAAACAAATACGTTTACCGGTAGAGAAAATAGTCATGCTGAAAACAAAACACTACTACTTATTATTATAAGTAGTAGTAGTAGTATGATGAGTAATAATAACACAGTTACACTAAAAATTAAAAATTCTGTTCATTGGCCCCCAGAGTATTTTGTTACGCAGAATCATAATTTCGAAACCTCAAGACAATCGACCGTGTCAATTTTTGTCTTTTATGGGCGAAAAACTTTAGTGGTTTTGCATAGGGAGAATACACGTAAGACAGACATACAAAAACCAAAGTTCTGTGCAGCGAACCATAGGGTATGGATTCGATGTATTTTGGTACACGGAATCCAAATTTCGAAACCCAAGATGATCGACCGTGTCAATTTTTCTCATGGGCGAAAAGCGTCAGCGAATTTTTGGTACGTATGATAGCACACACGTGTTTCGCCCATAAAACAAAATTAACACAGTCAATCGTTCTGGGATTTCGAAATTTGGATTCTGTGTAACAAAACATATCGAATCAATACCCTGGGGTCCGGTGCACAGAACTCATATTTTTGTGTGTGTGTGGCTGTGTAATGAGAAGAAGAAAACAAATGTATTGTTGGACCAGTTAAGTAAGGAAGGACTTTTGCCCGTGTTGATTGCCATTAAGGTTTTAAATTCCACAACCATAAAACAATCATGCCACAGCTGGGAAGTCGCTGGCTTGATGATTCAACCCACACGAACACGAGGTCGGCAAGAAGAAACAGTATAGGATTATTATTATTATTATTATTATTATTATTATTATTATTATTATTATTTCTTCTTCTTGCCTACGTGGTGATAGTGTGAGTTCAGGTGTCAAGATAGTGATTGAGAAGTCCTGACTTTGAATCCCGGCTGGGGTAGGTTGTTTGTAAATTTTAAAACCTTAATGGCAATGCTAGAGGACAATCAACACAGGTCGAAGTCCTTCATTACTGAACTGGTCCAAGAAAACATTTGTTGTCTTCTTCTTCTTCTTCTCATTATTATTGTTATTACTCATCATACTACTAATATTAAGAGTACTACTACTACTACTACTACTACTACTACTACTACTAATAATAATAATAATAATAATAATAATAATAATAATAATAATAATCATTGAAAGTCATTTTTGTTTTCAGGGTGTTCCTTTTCTCCACCGGGTAAACGTGTTCGTTTTGAACTTACGATCGCATATCGTGTTCAATTTGACATCGATTCGCATACATGGCGTACCAGAGATCACAATTACCACCGACTGTTATCATCTTGAGTTTGCGATATTTGTCTTCGTGAGAAAACAAGTTTCAGTATATCAGATTCATATCCCATCCAAGGCATGTATCACCAGAGTACATAACTTTCAGGGGCTATGGGGAAAGATCATTATAATTCCTGTTCTACGACGTTGCGAATCGTAGGAGTAAGCATGTTTCCATCTTTCAACATATCCTTCCACTTGTGCAAGTTTCAATTCGATACTCGTGGAGGAGTTGGATAGCATTCCTTGTTAACTAAATTGTGCAAATTACATCGCTACATGTGGCGATTCAAACGACGATCAAGCGGTCTGGCTCGATTTGATCAATTTTGCTTCCATCGGGACTAATGCGTTTAAGTTGTTAACCTCCCAACTTATTTATGGATATTACGACACTATGTGGCGACCAGACGCTGATTGTTGCCAATGAAACGTGATCAAACGATCTGCCCTAATTCCGAGCAATTTTGTTTTTATGTGGAACTAACAAACTTGTTAATCTCCTTACAAAATTATGTATATTACATCACTATGTGTGATGGTCAAACACTAATTAATGCCGATCGAACGCGAGGAAACGAACATCAAATGATCTTGCTCAATTCCTATCAATTTGCCTTTCATGAAGGCGAACAGGTTAACTTGTTAGCTTCCTTTACAAAATATACGTATTATGTCACTACGCGTAGCGATCAAACGATGCTTGCTGGCATCAATCGCGATTAAGCGACTGTCAAATGATCTGGCCGAATTCCGATCAATTTGGCTTCTAGGACACGGAAGAGGTTGACTTGTTAACCAATCACAAAATTATCCCGGCCAAAATTGATGGTGATCCATCAAGTGTTTCTTGAGATTTTTGTGTACTGAACGGATAGATACACAGATAGGCAGGGTATTACGTCACTACGGGTGACGATAAAAAATCTGGCCTGATTTATACCAATTGTGCTTCAATGAAAAGGCCAACAGGTTAAACTGTTAGCCCCAACTAGGGATACGCACGAGACAAGATTTGTGGCTGTCTCGTCTCGAAAATGTGCTGTAAAAGTGATGTCTCGACTCGAAAAATGTATATTTCTCTATTGGAAGAGACGTGTCTCGACTCGAATTTTGTCAGGAAAATCCTGTCTCGACTCGTCTCGTGCGCATCCCTAGCCCCGACTATCAAATTATGCGTATTATGTTCTACCTGTGGCGATCAAACACTGATTGTCGGCAATTAATGCGATTAAACGATCTGGACCAATTTCATTCAAGTGTGTTTGAACCTCCCTTTAAAACGTAAAGTGTGTGTTTTCTTAAAAGGTAAAAAATTACTATTGTTCATGGGAAGGCAATTTGTAAACTCTAAGGCGATGTGAGTTTAATAATACATTGCTGAAGCGGCGTTCCATCCTCGATTTCCTCTCCAATCTCCCTTCCCAGTAAATAAATAAATCTTGCACAAGAAGTTTAGGGAGTTCAACTTTTAGATGAGGTTGAAAACTAAAATTGAGGCAATAATAAAGTTTTGGAACATTTCTCAGATCATCCGCTGCTTATTTGAACTAAATCCTTCATTTGTGTGTCATACGTCAGCAGCTGCTTTCATTCTATTCTCACAATGATTTGCTTTGGATATTGGTATGTTGTTCTTCGCAGAAGCAAGATGTATCTGTCTATTTGTGGTCTATCAAACCTCACGCTAAAATTATCTGTGACGAATTTCTGATTAAAATGGTAAGTAACGATATTATCAGGATACTTATGTATAACTTATAACAATGTTGCAAGCTGTAAGAGTAATTTGAAGAGACACGTTGCTCCAGTCTTGGTCCTTGATCCGAATCCTTTACATATTTACTAAATATAATTTTATATTGTGACAATGCAGTTTTCTAAGCCTACATATTTTTGTACTTGAAGTTAGGCAAATTCTCTACAGAAACACCTTGACCGCAAACTGTCAGTTTTTCTAATACGTACCCTATATGGACCAAGGCTGTAGCAATGAGTCTCCGGTTTCCACTACATTACTTACAGCACTTCTCAAACGTTCATTGCGTCGTAACTTCATTAGTTATGCTCACTGACACCTACCAACTTTGGAATATGTTACACCTTCAGAGGTGCTACCAAAATCTATTTTCAGATTATGCAAAACCAATTTCAAGTTGGGAAGTATTGCTGGTTAGTATAGCTATAAGGTTAGGATACTTGCTCTCCGCGTGGGAGACCCTGGTTCGATTCTTCGATGGGAGTTTATGTGGTTTGGATCCCACGTGAAGCTGCACGTCCACGTCTTGTATAGTGTCAATGTTGAATGGGACACAAAATTTCGAATCAACCAACCAAGATAGAACATAGCCTATCCCCCCCCCCAAAAAAAGGAAAAAGAAATTGAATTGTGTATCACACACAGTACTTGAGAATCTCAACGTTTGGAAATTAAATATGCAAACGTCTTTCAGTACTCTCCTTATCTTCAATTACATATAGAAAAGAATTAATGATTTAGTTAATTTAATCTAATTAATTTTAGTTAATACAACTGTAACCATTTTCACTATCGCTATGTCTACCCTTTCTACCCTATGCACAGAAATATTCTTAGTCTCCGCTGAAGTTTGGATCCGCCAGTCCCCTGAGCTGTCAAAGTACAGTATACTGAAACAGTATACTGTATGAAAACAGTATACTGTTTTCATTACACTTTGGACGACAAAATGTAGGCAATTACATCTAGAGGTTTTCTAATGCAAATTTCACTTTATTTCAGAATTTACCATTGCAAAATTATTTTCATTATTCCAACTGGTATAACTTCTTGTGATAACTGCACCAGCGCAAACGTGTCTTACAGCTTATAAATTAGAAGACGATAATAGAAGCTTAGTTAACCAAGTTTCAATAATACCGAATGTGTGAAAAAAAAAATTATACAAACTTTGAGCTGTCATAGAAAATTTATTTCCCAGCCTACAAAGTTAAATTTCTGGGGAAAAGGAATGTTATGTTTCCACATCAGGTGGTAGCAGAATCGTCGTCTAGATAGGCTGGCAAGAGACTAAGATCAACATGGCGGACAGACGTTTGAGGTTTGAAGAGCAGAAGCAGGTTATTAAGTAGTATTGAACGTTTGAGAATGTTGCTAGGGTTAAGAGACAATGGAGACGTGAGTATGGAACGGAGTCACGTTCAAAAGGAAACTTTAAATTACACGTCTATGAGAAATTCAAGCTTCATGAAAGTGTGTGATGTACAAAAAGGCCGATCAAGGTGACCTCGCACGGCTACAAGTGCCGAATCCTCAGCTGTGGTGCTGGAATTATTTCAACGTTCACCGCAAAAATCTTGAAGGCAAGGGTCACGTGAGAGCGGTGTAAGTGCTAGTAGTGTAACGCATATTGAAGAAAGGTGAGTTGCATGTCTATATTCCAAGGCTGGTGCAACAGCTAAGTAACGATCCAGATCGTAAGATACAATGGACATTTCCTTTCTGACCAAAGGTTGTAATTTTAAAACATCATTATGTAGAACTAGTCTTCAATATATCACATACCAAAAATCTCAGAAAAATGAATCTTCGTTACGGAGATAACGCTTCAAACAATGCAAAAATGAGTTGTTTACGTCACTGCAACAAGAACAGGCGTTTTGGCGTAACGTCACAATTCGGTATCCCTCTCTGAGCCGTATTGAAAGCTCCAAGGAATCTTTTCATATTGTAGTTTCTTACTGTAAGCCACAAATTTAGTGAAATAGTGAAAGGAAAAGTGACTAAGTATGTAAAACATTTACTGTATATAAACTGGGTTACTTATTTCCTTCTTAAATTCAGAAACATATCAAATAGACCTTTCTCAATAGGAAAATGTCTCGAAATGTTCAAGTTGAGGCTGAGTTTTTATTGTTTGTCCACCAACACAAGAAGAAAAGATGATAGACGTTATTTCGTAATTCCGGCAGAAGTTATTGTGTAATTCCTAAAATTTAATTGTGTAATTCCTTAAATTTTATCAGGACTTTAATATTAGTTAAACTTAGATATATTTAAAAACATTTAGGAAACTGTGTCCTTCGTAACTAGTAGTTTAATTTGTCAAATTTACATGAACTTCTAGCGTAGTGGTATCGTATGAAAGTTAAATAGTAGACCTGGGCAGAGGCGGATCCAAGGGGGGAATCGCCCCCCCCCCCCCCCAGAAGAGGAAACTTGTTTATTGTATATATAAATAAAACCCATCCCCGAGTTTGACGCTCTTGAGAGTAGCTCTAAGTACCAGTATTACACCCCCCAGAAGTCTGTCCTGGATCCGCCCCTGGACCTGGGTTCGAATGCCGTCGTGTCAATTTTCAAAATCAAATTTTATAATCGTCTCTTCATACAGGCCTTAATATCTCGACTAGTCTTACATGAAAAGTTTTCAACTAGCGAACAATTTTTGTGAAACATCAAGTAAGTGATCGGTGTAAGTAAGTGTTATCGTATTGGATTTCTACCCAGGCGGTCCTGGTCGAATCTCTGCTGGTTCGAAATTTTTAACACACTTCAATTTCAATTCATACTCAGTGTGGTATTCAAGATCATCTGAAGGAGGAAAGATGTTCGAACGACAGGAATGACCGGTAATTGAAGTAGATCCATTAATGGAAAGAAAGATTTACAAACTTATTTCCATCAGTTATTCAAGATTTGATATTTTCAATTAATTTCAACTATTTTCTAGCTCGTATATGAACAATGTCGTTTTCTTTCTTCTCACATGCAGCATGTAGTGAAATATATTATACACACAACGAGTTGTCATGTCATTGGTATGGCACTCATTGGATAACACGCTCCAAACAATGGAGATTAATCTTAAAGTAAAAAAGCTTTTCGTCCATCAACCGCACGGCAAGTCTGTTTCAGTGCCTCACATGCTGAACAATTGTTAAAATGTTACTGTAATTTGGGTTGCATCTATTCAGGCCTTTCTGATACCAAAACGGTACTGAACTCGGCCTAATTGGAATTATAGCAGTCACAGGGATAAATTATTTTTTTGTTTGTGACTGTACATGAGTATCGTGTTACTTCGATTAAAATGTATATCCTAAAGGGAGAGTGGGGGAGGGGGTCAAAATTTGAGAACAAAAATAATATTCTACGATCTTGTCAAATTAGGAAGATGAAAAACTGTTTATAATCTAATGAAAACAGGAGGAAATAAGACCCAGCATTCTTTTTAGAATTTCCGTTTTAAGGGAAGGAGAGGCTACTAATATTATATATATATATATATATATATATATATATATATACATATATATATATATATATATATATATATATATATATATATATATAGGGCCGGATTTAGGGGGGTGCAAAGGTGCACGTGCACCCCCTTCATTGTAAATATACACTACCAAAAGTGAAAAGCTAGCATTGTTTTTTTTTTTTTGCAAAAATCAATAGTTTCAGACAATTTTCTGGAGATTGAAGCAAAAGGATTCATCGAGAGCAGACACGGAGCATTTCCAGGGCAATTCCTTATTCACGCCACAGATGCCCAAAGGCATTTAAAAGTCTCAAATTTAATTCAAATATACTAGCAGTTATTCGGTGCACCTCCCTCAGAAAATCCTGGATCCAGCCTTATATATATATTTGTTAGTATCTACTTGTAATGTGTACACATTAAAGTGATGGTATTGATTGTATCAATAGTATAACTGACGATTTAAGTTGCTGAAAATGGAGGTCAAAAAAGTTTCCGTACGTGGTACAAATATACAAAGGAAGGAAGCAAAACACACATCAAACAGTGTTTGTAGTGGTTACAAATGGCAGTAGCGTGCTCTACTAGTGTTAAAGTACTATTGCAGTTAATTTTGGACAAGGGATATCTATAGAGGCAGTAAAACGACGCGTCAAAACGGAAATGTAAATTCCGATACGTGAGCTAATAGTGAAATTAAGACAAGAAGGTAAGTCTCTTAGAAACATAGCCGAGACAGTAAAATCACATTCTACAGTACAATACATTCTAAATAGGCATATTGGAACAAATAGTTGTGAAGATCGACTGCGTAGTGGCCATCCAACAAAGCTGAAGGATAATCATAAACATGTTATTTTAAGAACTATTAGAAATGAACCCAAAACAAATGCTCCAAAACTAGCTACTATGCTTGAAATTGACATTGGTGTACAAGTGGTTCTTGAAACAGTCCGTACTGTCATCAGAAAAGCGAGCTATAACGTTCGCGTAGCCAGAAAGAAACTATATGTTAGTAAAGTAAACGCCAAGAAACGTATAGAGTTCGCAAAAGCTCACGTAGACAAGCCAATATGCTTGTGGAACTCTGTTTTATTTAGTGATGAGAGCAAGTTCAACATTCATGGATCCGATGGAAGAGTTAATGTGCGGAGGAACCCAAATACGCACATGAAACCGAAGCATCCGTGTCTTACTGTGAAGGATGGAGGTGTTGTGTACTCGTTTAGGGATGCATGAGTGTAGCTGGAGTAGGAAATTTGCATTTTGACGAAGGTACAATGAACCAACATGTTTACCTGAACATTCTGAAACAAAATCTCTACGACAACGCAAAGAAACTGAATATGGGAGCCTCCTTTATATTCCAGCAAGATAACGACCCTAAACATACTGCACGAAAAGTGAGACAGCGATTGTTGTATACGTGCCCAAACAACTTCATACTCCTACACAATCTCCTGACTAATCCTATTGAGGATCTGTAGAATGAATTAGGGAGAACCATCAGGAAACAATATTATAAACAAGGACCACTTGAAAAATGCATGATGTGAAGAATGGAGGAACATCTCCCATGCAACTACATCAAAATTGGTCACTATATGCAGAAACAAATGCGAGGTAGAGAAGTACTTAAGGCCAAAGGAGGACCAACTGATCATTAACTGCAGTCGAAATGCAACGTGGTGCTCTTATTTATGTGCATTTCTTTATGCGTACGGAAACTTTGTTCATAATATGGTCAGTATTTCGTGTGTATTTGATTTTCTTCTGAATTATATATTCCAAATGTTTTATTTTTTTATTTTCTATGGAGTTCTTTATAGAAAACTTGTAGAAATTGTCGTTTCCTTTCTGTACTTTGTGAGGTATATTACAATACAGGACCAACATCTGTACGGAAACTTTTTTGACACACTATGTATATAATATTATAAAATGGGTATGCGTAAGTTGCAGTATAACTCGAACTCCTGGAGAAACTTCAACCAAACTTAGAAGACATATGTTACAAGCTGGAAAAAAGACCGTGTGGGTAGGACACCCCCAAAGAAGTGAAATGGGGGTGACATGTAAAATTAATTCAGAATGGCAGATATTAGTGTGGAAATCATAGTTTTCGGGAGCAGTGAGATGAATAGTGGCACTCCAGATGCTGTTAAAATCTAAATTCAGTTTTACAATTTTTTTTGGGGGGGGACTGCCCCCCGGAGCTCAGAGTGCCCTCCGGAGGAGACCAAAATAATATTTATAAAATAAAAACAGTAATACCAGCAATGCCCCCCGGAACATTTTTTCTGAAAGAACGATTGGTCCCCAGTGGGATGACAACACTCCCAGTCTTCCTAAAGAAAGGGTGGGAAGGGGTAACATGTGAAAATAAAAACTGACAGTATTAGTGTCAAGTTGAAAATTTTCGAGGTCGCTAAAATGGATGAATAACGATAGCGATACTTCCAATATCGTTTAGGCCTAAGTTCGGCTTCCATCGACATGAGGGGTAAGCAAATGAGAAAAATGAAGTCTCCAAAATAATCGAAATTAGCGTCGAATCAGTTTTCCGCGTGATGGGAAAACGAGTGACCAGTTTGAAAGGATTTTTGGAACAGAAGTACTCACACCTCTACCTGGATTTTATTATGTCACTTTGATTAAAGACTTATTCTAGGCAGATACACCATTTCAAAATACAAGGGCAAGTCAAGAAAGACTTGGACTGATTTTTTTCCCGGCAGTTCTGTTAACGCTGGAGCTTCATAGTTTGGCATACAAGTAGGGTGGGTCTTGCTGTGCATATATATAAAATGTTGTTAAGGAATCATTGCATATTTGGTAACCACGACTTTTTATTGCAGGTGATGTTCTGCGCCGCCTCTAGAAGTCGCCTGTAGAAGAAATGGAGTCATTACGAGATGAACAATTTGCAGCTATACGGTTCTGCTATCGCCTGGGGAAAAGTGCAACAGAAACTCTAGGAATGTTGAGAGCAGCCTACAAAGATGACGCTCTGCCACGAAGTACCGTGTTCTGGTGGTTCAAAGAGTATAAAGAGGGCCGAATGACAATCACGAAAGCTCGTGGACCAGGTGTATCAGCGTCAGCTGTTACTGAGGTGAACATTAACACGGCAGCAGTCATTGTTAGAGAAGATCGCCGCATCAGTATCGACGATCTGGCAGCCGCACTACGCATATCTCATGGCAGTGCCTTCAAAATTTTGCATGACCACCTCCACATGAGCCGAGTGTGTGCGCGATGGATTCCGCGACTCCTGACACCAGAGAACAAGGCCGTTCGAGTGGAGACTTGCAGGGAGCTGTTGCAAAGGTTTGAGGATGGTGGAGACGCCTACCGCACCGTGCGACTTTTTTCTATTCCCTGCCCTAAAATCCAGACTGCGTGGATGCCGCTTCTCCGATAATTCCGAGGTTCTGAAGGCATCGGAGGCGGTTTTGAAGGACCTCTCAAAGAATGGCCTGCGACACGTGTTTGAGGACTGGAAGACTCGAATGAAAAAGTGCATTCAAATGGGCGGGGACTACCTTGAAAAGGATCATGTGCCTGTTGCTGAGTAATAATAAATTGCCTAGAAAAAAAATCAGTCCAAGTCTTTCTTGACTAGCCCTCGTATATGCCAAAGGTTGAGTAATAAGAAAATATAAATGTGATAGAATTTTTTTGCGCACAAACAAATATTAAAAAAAAAAAAGCATTACACAATTCTCAAATTATAACTTTACACAATTCTCAAATTATAACTTCATGAGTACTTTCCTGCAGCACAGCTTCCTTCGACAACCCCCCCCCCCTTCCGCTTTCCGTTGCAACTTTCAGTTGTTTGTCTAGATCAGGTGTGTCAACCCTAGCATCTCAAGTGGCTCAAATAATCATCAGTCTACAATAATGCGGGCCGCAAGAAAGAAAGCCATTTTCGTACTTAACGATGTATTTAAAAAGTGAGTATATACATAAAATCTTACCTAATACTGTAGTATTTTTTTTTTAATAAAAGGAACACAAGGAAACCCGGGTTGGATAGCTATTATTGTAAAGGTGTCCGTTCTTGAGGTGTTCATTAAGGGTGCTTTCACTGTACTAATACAGTTCGTTGTCATATTCTGTGTCGAAAAGGGAGGGAGGAGTTTTGTTGAAAGAAAATATTATAAGAATTCCTTTTAAACCTCTCTCCTCGGAAACAGTATTTTCCTCAGTTTATGAAAGTAAATAAAACCATCTAAGAACACTGAACTATGACAATTCAATAAATATGAACTCGAAAGAAATAGTGTTGGAAGAAAAGATCTCTACATACGATTTCATTCCCACTAATTTTCAATAAATTATTGAAAATCTATTCATCAAAGCACTATTCCATAATTTTCAATATTATGTCAAGTACAAAAAGAAACAGGGTGGCGCGTAGTCGACTGACACATTTCAAAGTTGAATATTATACAGGTGCGATGGTTTGGAAGGGCTTACGGGTGAGAGATTGGAGAAGAATAGAATGCCATTTTATAGGAATACCATAACAATTACCACAAACATCGTTGGAGCTTTGAATAATGTATTTTCTGTGTTCATACCTATTAGGAAACGAAGTCAGTCATTAAAGTGCAGCAATTGTTCGGACACTTCATTGTTATTTGACATTACGCTAAAGGTCCCTTGTAACTGTTGTAGTGTTCTTATAAAATGACATTCTATCTACTTTCCCTCCCCCAGCCGCAACCACTCCAAGCAAACGTATTAAATTGAGTCAGTTGGCTCGGTACCACCCTGTACATGGAACACTGATATTTAGAAGTGCTTTAAATACTACGAGCACTTACCGTAATTCATGTTTTGTTCGTGATCAAATACGGATTTAGGAGAAAAATTATATTTAAGTTATACTCAAATACATATTAATAAATAGTTGTAACAGTTTATTGTGATTCTTTCATTACAAGTGATGTGCGTAATGTAAACTATATGGAATACAACTATAAAAAAAAAAAAAAAAATATTACAAATCACTCCGTTAATAGAGAGTAAAACGCCTAATAAAATACATGAACAAGTGATGGCACTTAAAACTGTAAAAAAACATAATCCGTCTATTTAATACCTGGTAAAATAATTTGTCTTGTGTCATGCAACAATGCATGTTTTTCGATTACCTGTAGAGTGTCTGTGAGGTGCTATTCCATTCAAAAGATATTACGTTAATATGTCAAATATACTTTAGAATAATAAATGCATGCGTCTGCACTCTAAAATATTGCAGGTATTTTAAGTTGGTAATCTTGTCTATGCCCGTAATAAATACATAAAATTCTTCCATTTGGCTTATACTAGGAAACAACTGGTCATATTGTGCCATTCTGATAGTTCCTGTATGTTTGTTTTTATACTATATAGTTTATACTATACCTTACAACGATGGAAACTACTTCAATAACTGCTGAAACAGGAGATTTCAGTTTGTCAGACATAAGATATCTAAACTCTTACCAAAACTGCCATTTTTGCATTCTTGAACAATGTTTTGTATTCTAATCGTATAATGAAGGACAGTAACTTAACTCCGGAGTTACGACCAAAATATACATTATTTCATCCATGTAAACATGTGAAGTAATATCCACTTCAAGCACATTATTTCATCCATTACATTAGTTTTTACTGAATTAATATATTTGTTTCATTTGAATCACTATTAGTGAATAGTTCTGCATATATACTTGATATTCTTAGCCATCAAAGAAAATTATACCAAATTTTCGATTACATGTGTATTGATAGATACATTGTATAGAATAATCTAATGTTGGCAATACTTCTTAATTAATTGCTATGAAATTTGTTGCAAACTATACATTTTTAACATAAAACACCTTGGGCACTCTTTTCCATTTTAAGTCTAATTTCCCTACTCGAACACAGTGAATTAAAAATATTCAATTCTCACAAGTAAATTATCTACAAAAAACTATTCTCTAAATCTTTTATAAAATAGCTTATTCTATATCCTTCCTTGGTAGATGAGGAAATATAATAATTCATAAGCTTTACACAAAAGAGGTTTTCATATAAAAATATATACTTTTTATTCATCTAGAAAAGTATGTGTATTTCATCGAAATTTTAAAGAATTATAGTGAGGTATTACTTTCTAAGTCTTACCAATTGTTGTAATTTTCTAACGTTACTACTTAATAATTAAGTAGAAACGTATTTCTAGTCCTTCATAGAGATTGCAAGAATTGATGTAGCGTAACGTAGTTAATACATAGTCTTTACATAGTCTTTAGTTATACATAGTCTTTTTCACTCTTCAAGTTCAATAAATAAATAAATAAATAAATAAATAAAATAACAGGACGTTTTATGCTTCTTCTGAAATTCAAATTTCGCATATTTCGAAATTTAATGTTTAATTCTATAGTAAAAATCTCCCAAATTTAACTATTTTGCAATCAAGGGAACTATAATATCTAGCTGATAATCCACATGTTTGTACAGGGACAGGTCTAAGGAGTCTATAAGAGTTATAGTTTTTTTTTTTTTTTTATTCTAAATTTACACTGGATAAAACTGAATTTATAGTACATGATAGACAAGATTACACGTCCCTTCCTTGATCAAATCCAAGATCACTGCCTGTATATTTTACTCAACTACACAAACATTTTTGACCATATCTCTACACTTAAAAAAACAAATTCTTATATATATATATATATATATATATATATATATATATATATATATATATATATATATATATATATATATATATATATTATATATATATATATATATAAAATTGTTGCCATTTATCTACTTGTTCACGAATTCCTACATTAGTGTTTACAGAATATACCCTTTGTGGAAAATAAACACCATTATTGATTCTGAATATTCATTTGAATAACTCCATTTTGCCATAGTATAATGTATAACGACTTAAGCTTATTTTCTTGGTACATAACAATACGAAATTATCAAAATATTAAAAGAAAATTTTTTGACTTGCAATACCTTCATAGTATGCTGTGTTTGGTATCCGATTACGCCACAATTCGGAACATATGCCTTCAATCTTTCACTAGGCCAAGCCAAGAAATGAGTTACGATAGCAATAAAAATTGACAATACCATATGCTTGAGTGATATTCACAAAACTAAAGTATTATCTCTATCGGATATCCAGCAGTATTAGACAAGACAATTACACATGTTTTTCAAACTGTTGTCGCAGTATTATTAGAGGCAAGATCATTTTGCTGTAATATAACTGAATCTGAAGATTCCATCCAGAATCTAATCTTGACTACAATAAACATGGAAGACTAGAATATACATGGATCATCGAGAAACTAAGATTATCTAAGAAATTAATGTTTTGTCACAAAAATACTAAACAATATTTTATTCATACCAGTAACTAGTTTGACATTATCATAACTACATTAGTTCAAATACCATTTGAAATTTTTACTTCATATACGTAAAAAGAGGTTACAGTAGATTGGATTTATTATTTATTTAACAATTTTCAAATAGAAAATTATCATCAGAATTTTATATACTTTGTGATATACATAAAGATACTGCAAATTAAAGTAATCCGTGCTTTTGATAAACTGCTTAGTACAGAAAATTTATCGAAGATTATTTGAATTTAATAGTATCTGTAAAATCATCTGAGTCCCAACCTTTTCTATTATTATTATTATCATTATTTTGAAAAAAACACAAGAAAATTTTGTTTAAGATTTCCGTTTAAGAATCTATGTACAAGTAATATTTTAATTTTGGAAATTCAAATTTGACAAACAGCAAGTGTAATGACTATGATTGAGAGTAATATGGGACATCCAGTGACTCGAGTTATCTAAACATCGTTCCAACAGTAATTTCACAGATATAAATATATACAAATGAAATTCATATCATCATCTTTCTTTCTTTCTCTCTCCCTCTCACTCTCATTCTAAGTTCAAGTGTCTTTTCACCACAAATTTTATCAAATAGATTCTTCTTTTAATAACACATGAATGGACCCATAATACCGAACTTTGAAATTGAACCATCTCTTTCAGCTCGCTACATTCTGGAACGAGATTACTGACATTTATTTTTACAGATCATAAAAATAACTAAAGACGATGAAAATCCTCAAGTTCCCAAAGAGGATACACATAGGAAGAAGTTTCACGAAAAGCTAAAGTGAAGACAACAGTATATTTAGGTAGGGCTATAATTTCGAATGGAAGAATAAAAAATACTACTTTGGGAAGGAAAAAAGTATCTGTGAGGTACAAAATACAATGTTGTAATTCCTTCTTAAGCCACGTAACATGGGCATAAAAGGAAAAAAACAGAGCAATACATTTATAAAAGAAATAGCTGAAAACATGTATTTTGGCTACGGCAAAGGGAAGAAAGAATAAAAATATGACTGACTGCTCAGTTCACTGTTCAGAGGCATGCAAATGCACATGTTGCTGACAGAAAATAGAAGGAAAGGATTGGACGTAGATCACAATCAGAGTATCTGGATAATGTCAAGAAAAAGGACAATATTAATAGATCAATTAGCACTGAATACAAAGAATATTTAGTCCTTTCATCTTCCATGTCAGCTTTACGGGAGGAAGGAAGAGTGCAAGAGCTGGGTTGCACATAAATACAAACTATCTGTTGAATTGTTTTCCATCGATAATAATCAATCAATTACGTCAAATATTCTACAACAATTACAGTAACTCAAATTACTCAAAACTCATTTATGATGTCACAAATTGTTGCTGTATTAGTTACTCTGATTTTAGAAATCCTTTTACATTCATTTTTTCCAGAATTTGTAAGAATTTCTTTGGAAGTAGAATAAAAACGTGCAAATTTGTTTTAACATCTTTAAAATACTTATTGAATTATTTTTTGTTACTATAACATTTCGTAGATACTATATATTGATTAATTGCTATCAAATGAAAAACTGTCAAACTCTCAATTGAAAAGTATTGCTATTATTTCCAACGTTCTACTATCTCTTAATAAAATATAATGTCGGAACAAGGATCCAGGAACTTGCTCCTATCGCTTTTTACGAGAGTCATTTCTCGCTAAAGAAATTTCAAACGAGTTATAGCAGAATTCCGACTAATACACCTATGTTGACATTTTTTTATGTAGAGAGTATACATATAAGAATTTCAATATTGCAGGATAAAAATTTACAATATAGCCAAAATGTTCTTAAATTTCATACAAGTCTCTCTCCCTCTCTCTCTTCCTCTCTCTAAGAATGATCTATATTTGCACACTACTCTTCGAAAACAAATTGTCTCAACGAAGATCTTGAACCAAACATACTGATAATTACAATGATTTAACGAGAACTTGAAAACATCACTTCAAACGGATAGACTTGAAATATAATTTCCATGAAAATATATTTGCAGATTTTTAATGCACATGGATAGAAAATAAATGTACAAGGTCAATTTACTTTTCCACCACCTACCAAATAAATCTATACAATATAGTCTCAAACTTTAACTTACACAAAAATAGCATTAATCTCTAAAACTAGTATAAAAATATTCTAGTATGGTATTTATATGCGATCGAAGCATTCTCCACAAACATTCAAAATGGACTATCTTCCATTCATGGAAAACAAAGGTAACTACATCGTGAGTGCTGTGATCCAGAATAGCTACCAGCTACCAAATTTTGGAAGAATTGGCTGATGTCAACTTCTTATAGAATTAAAAATCTTTCATTACAACTAAGTTGGACGTAATTCTTCACCACCAAGAGATTGCTAATATGTTATTATTCACTTAGAAAATTGCACATTTTTCTAAAGTAGGTATTACAAAATCAACACACCTAGATATATAACCATCACAAGTACTATACGTGACTCAGCAACGCATCATGGCTAGGCTACATGACGTGATACGATGGAACAAAGTATTCAAACTTAATTGTAATTCATGATATTTCTATGTGTTGCATCGAACAATAAAAACACTTGCCCTAAACTAATTTCTTTCACAAAAGTGTCTCAAAAAGATACACATAAATTCATCTAATACATTCTAACGCTCAAGAAAACAGAAGGAACATTCTCAAAAACCAAAGCACTATAATACCTCACTACTTAACAAGATACTTTATTACTCAGCAACAAAAACAAAGATTATTGTTGGAAGACATCTATGAGCATCTATTGTGGGTGACAATATGAGGTCGGTTACAATACAATACAATACAATCCATATACCACTACACAACGGTAACCAGATATCACTGCATTACGATGTATGAACACAGATCACTAACTTCGAGACCATTTTATATTCTAATTCGTTTATTCGCCTATAAAGTCTGAATCTCAAAAACATAACAAAGAATTGTTCTTGCATTCTGACAAAAAAAAAAAAAAAAAAAAAAAAAAAAGTTAACATATGGCATGTGTAGTGGATTACACTTAGGAACACACATTATTCCTTAAGGGAAGGAAAACTGAGTTGCTAAATGTTTTGTGATTTGACTAATTTAACAGCTTCTATCTGCTGCCATGGTCACTGTTGACTACTCCTAGTTCCTGCAGCTGGAAATAAAATAAAATAAAATAAATAAATATTAAGAAAAAAAATTCTTATATATAGTTGCAACCAAAGTGGATAACCATTGGTGGAACCAGTGGACTCATATTCTTTTGTCATTAACTCCGAAATGAATTAAATATGAATATGGTATAGTTTACAGCGACAGATAATTATTTCTGCTCCAAAGACACCTTAGGCATAAATTTAAAAGAGCTGGAGATATAACTGCTGACATTGGTACGTAGAAAGTAACTGTTACTTAAAGTAGTAGTTAGTTATTTATATATTTAATAGTTCCGAATATAGTTTTGAACAATAGAAACTACAATGAAAGGAATTTTGAAACTAAGTGTCCCAGGAACTATCTTTAAAGGATCATCCTAGCATTTTGTTTAATGTGATTTTTAAAAAAATCAGGATGTCCCGTCCCGCGACATCAGAATCAGATACCTCTCAACTGCCAAGACAGAATAGTAACCGTTATAAGCCTGCCCAGTATTTAAATAATGTGAAACACAAACACACATTTTATATTATTATATATATATATATATATATATATATATATATATATATATATATATATATATATATATATGCTGCAAATATCTAGTTGACAAATGCACTATTGGAACAATGAAAAGTCATATTCCACTAACAAATTCCTTTAATCGTCTCTACAAACACACAACGCACTATAATCAAAATATCATTTGGTTGTACAGTCCGCAGCAAAAAGCCTGCAACATGAGCATGCAAGTTTATTGTGAAACTACGCCTAACAGTGCAGTGAATCAACATAACGTCTAAGTGGCACGAATCACGCCAGAAGAAATCTCGGTGTCCTCCCTCGCACATTTATTTTGAAGCAAAAAACTTCGTCGTTTCACAATAAACTTACATGCTCATGTTGCAGGTTTTTTGCTGCGGACTATACATACCATGTCAAATTCTACTTACATCTTACGTTTAAATATGATTTCTAAAAAAATCAACTTTTGTTGTAATTGGAGATGATTTTGTTTTCGTGTTATTTTGGTACGACGAACTTCTTGCGCGTACCTACAGCAATGAATTTTTATTCTAGGTATTTAAGCTTATTTATTTGTGCATTATTCAAACCAGCAATAAACACAAACCGAGAACCACTTACGTTCTTTCACATAGTGTATACGCTAGAATCAATACTAATAACAGATGCTCATATTTTTGTAACTAATAACGCTAAAATTGTAGGATTTTCTACAGGTATAAGAGAAACTCGTCAAGTTTGTGAGGCAATGCGGGAAGTCAGTAATTTCGACACGTACTCCGTTGTTTGTCGAACAAATGTTCTCCTCAAACTATCCGCAGGTGTTTTACAACATCTCAAGAGTGATCTATTCGCTACCAAAGATCATCCAGGTCCTGAACCCCAGTTTAATATACTTGGATTTTTTATGTACCCACATAGAAATGTAAGGGTCTAAATCTGATGACCCTGAAGCCCATGCAATGGGACCTCCTCACACAATTCATCTCTGAAAATTTGTTTAAGAATACTTGTATTTGAATCACTTTGTGAGGTGCAGTTAAAACATGCATCCTTGTGGCGTCTAGAAACCACATGCTTTCGTAGCATGCTGAGGTGTCCCTTTCTCCTATAACAAACTCTCTTGAATAGCCTGATCACATAATCCGAAGTCAACGCACTACACACTTAGTTTTGGACCATCTCGCTCGCTCATATTCTATAACTACATGAGCATTTTACAATAAATGGGAAGTGGCTCCATCAGAGAACACAACACAATTCAGAAACGAATAATTGTCATAGATGAGAAATACGATTACAGGGGTGAATTCAAGTGTTTGCAATTATTTTCCTGAATCTTTTGGAATAGCTGGATCCTGTAAGCTCTAACTCTACTATGTGTAGAATGTACAATGTTGTGAAGTTCTGAACAGACTTGTCGAATACATTTGAACGAACTAAGTTGAAAACCTTCATGAACCACTTCAATTTTATCCAGGGGTGGATAACTTAACGTAACTGTAACGTAACGAAAATAGCTCTCTGTAACAAAATTATTGGTTATTTAATTTCGGTGGGTACAAGACATAACACACATTTTCGTTATGAGGCAGTAACGTTATTCAAGCATGTAACGTTTTTGTACCGTAACTAATTGAAGGAACAAATCTGTTTCTGGTATGCTTTATCACTCTTCTGGGCAGAAAATCCAGCTTTTGTACCACCTCAATGAGATTCTTTCTTCTGCGGGTATCTAATGGAACAGAAGCTATTTCGTTACAAATACTATTTGCCACATGAGTAACACAGTTGATCAGACAGGTTTGGTAAAGGTATTGTGTTCATCAGTTACAGATCTTATCAGATCTGGAGAGTTCCTCGGGCATGGTATCAATTGTATTGTTCTTCAGAGGGTCACATTGAACTTCGTTCTTCAGGTGGTGAAGTAGAAAGAAATTTCACTTTCATATGTTGTTACTGCAAATCTAAAGCAGTAGGGAGAAAAAAGAACTTGATCGTTTTCTGTGAATATCATAGGAGAAAGTCAGTCACAAGGCAGGTGGAAGGGGCAGCAGGGTCAGGGGGAAGCATAGAGTGAGCCAAAAGTAGCAAAGGGGAGGGAAAAATAGACAATGTCTTTCATTCTTCATCTTGCTTTGTTTTCATAGCGCTCTTCGCTGCCCGTAACAAGAGTAGGATTATTTGATGTGAGACCTGTTCTATGAATGGGGGCGCAAGCCTGTGAAAATCATATTATTATTATTATTATTATTACTAAAACAAAACTTTACAGTTCTATGCAGCCCACAAAATAGCTAGAAAATTGCGTGATGCATGGCCACGGGGTATTTCAGCGGAGTTTGCCGATTCTTAATCCAGGCAGATCCCCAATTGGTTCACTATATTGAGTAAAGATATATTATTATTATTATTATTATTATTATTATTATTATTATTATTATTATTATTTCTAACGAGCGTAGGCTAGTGGTTGGCGTTCTTCCTACGCAAAAGGGAGATCCTAGGTGCAAAGCTTGTGGCTTGCTATCCTGACTAGTTACACCAGTTTTTTCGCGGTTCCACAAGGTGAATGTCGGGATGTTATCTTTAAGCATAAATCCTGCCTGATTTTCTTTTTTCCTTTTTCCACTATTGATGTTAAAATATTCCGTTGTAAATTGGCCTTAGAGGCTGTATTTGAAATATTGTTACATAAATAAATGAATGAATGTTTAGAGCACACCAGGCACGCGTCCTTTTTTTTTTTTTTTTTTTTTATGGATCCAAAGATTTTTGGGGGGTCTTATACGTATATTGTAGTATTTAACCTGTGTTATTCAACATCTGAAAAGCCTAAGTAATTGTCAATTAGTGCCTCCTATTTCTCAGAAAAAATGATAGTGCTAGAGATATAAAATACAATTTTTAGGCCATATCATTCATTTCGATATGAAACAAATATACTTGTGTTAAGAAAGTTCACAAACATTCGTCGACCTACGAAGTTTAGTGAGGGCGGGGAATCTGAATTCAGTAGACCCCACGTAGCTCCTAGTTTCAATTCTCAGTAGGAGCTAAAGTGTTACCCAGCATCTTGAGACAATGGGAAAACTTCCTAAGTTAAGACTACGGTAGACTAGCGGAATCTGGTTACGTGCTATGTGTCTTCCTTTCACTTGCACCAATAATGCTATTGTTTAGGGTTAAAATTCATAAGGTATACTGCGGGGAGAGGGGGAAGTAAAATCAATCCCATGTTGCAAGTTTACACATGTACATGGAAAACAATATTTCAATTAAAACTATGTAAAATATTTTTATGACAAAAGTTGGTGTATATTTTCTTTATGACATCTTGTATATCCCTCAATTTTAGGTTAAAATCTGCCAAGAATAAAAGTTTTTCACCTTTCTCCATATATTTTTTAAAAAAATATATGTATGGTCAACGATAATTTTCGTTAGAAAGTATTCGATTTTGGGGTAATTTGGCGTACTTTTATTTGAGGCTTCCCGATTTTTATTCCCTCTGCTCTGAGTTAAAACCAATAAGAAATAAATTACGTGCAAGCTATGGTTTAGCCCCTCCCTTATTAATATCCTGGAACCGCCACTGTATCTCTCTCTCTCTCTCTCTATATATATATATATATATATATATATATATATATATATATATATATATATATATATATATATATATATATATATATATATATATATATATACATACAGGGCCGGATTTAGGGGCTGCAAAGGTGCACTCTCCCCCTTCGTTGTAAATATACACTATCTAAAATGAGAAGCGAGCAGTGAAAATAGCAACACATTCCGAAACTTTTTGCCATCATGTTTCTGTTTGGGGATTAAAAGAAAGCAGAGCTTTGCAAAAGCATGATTTTCTGAAGGTTGAAGGAAAAGAATTCACCAAGCAAAATAATATAACTTTTGTCAAGTAAGTAAGAAAACATAAGGCAAGGGGAGAGAAGGACATTTTTGTCCTGCGTTCCACTTGCGTCCCTGTTTAAAATATTTCGGCCAGTAGTTACTGAAAAAGAAGATACAACGTACAAGGCAAGTCGAGCCGACACTGTCGGCGACCGGGCCCAGGGATAATGTATAATGATATTTATTCCTTAAGCGATACTTGGAAACCAAATTTGATTTAAATCTGACCAATAGTTACCGAGAAATAAAGTACCACACACAAACAGAGCCGAACCGAGCCTGTCCTTTACCGAGTCGGCCACCAAGTATATAGATGTTTATTCTTTGGACAATGGGCTATCTGCGCACCAAATTTCGATGATATTTGGCCAGTAGTTACGGAGAAATAAAATAGAACATACAAGGAAAGCCGAGCCGAGCCTGTCGCCGACCAAGCTCGGCCATCACATGTAGTGATCTTTATTCCTTAGATGATTGGGTACTTGTACATCTAATTTGGTTTAAATTTAGCTGGTAGTTACCGAGGAATAAAGTACTACATACACACATACTTAATTACATCTGCAGTAAAACTACAAGCCCCCTTATGCTTACTAAGGAACCTAAAAAGAAAAGTTCTAACATTACAAATGGAACATACTTCATGTACGCAGAATCCACTTTCAACATTACAACATTAATGGGCTTGAGCCGGGTGAGCCCCCCTGACTACGCCACTGCACTTTTGTGACACTTGAGAGCTATTCGTTTGGAACAAACTGCTTTCATCTATCTTTTACCGCTCTTGCTCTATGTAGACCAATATTTATTGAAACGAAAAATTATAGTTGAATGAACCACTTCCGGTTTTAGTAGAGAGTTAATAATAGAGATTAAATATGTTCTTACGAAACAGAAACCCGAATCTTAATACGTATTACGTTTTTCGATCTATGATGATCAATGATCAAACCGGAAATGGCTTATTTAAACCACTTTCGGTTTGAGAAGACTATTTTAATAACAAACTCACTTCCTAATTCTTGACTCTTTGTATTTTTACCAAATTTGGTGATGATCCATGAAATACTTTATTTATTTATTTATTTATTTATTTAATTTTTGTCACACACGGACACACGCGAATATGCTAAATATATAATGGAGTTTTGATAAACCAAACTCTAGTTATTAAAAAAACACACACACACAACGAAAACTTGATTTTCTCCATCCCTGCACACAATTAATCCGTTCTAACCACAGAAACATCGTACTATGTGTGTTTTTGTGATAAATATTATAAAATGAAAAGAAATATATCCTTCCAGAAAACAAAAGAAATAGACAAATATATAAGAAACATTTGAACCTTTTTTGGTTGTGCATTTGTGAGTGGAAGAGATTAAAGCTACTGCTTCGAAGGAGAATCCATCCGTTTCAAGCAACAAAAGATATAGAAAAGCGGTTGGAAAGACATTCCATACTGAGGTTTAAAAGATCATTATCTTTGTTCTACGAAGTATTTTGTTGACACGTGAATCATACCAACTTACACCAAAAAAGCACATTCAGGTAGTTGCGTCGTAAGGTTGTGGGAAATCAGTAGGAAGTGGGGGGTGGGAGTGGGAAGGGAGACTGCTCAAGGCATAAATGATTATGAAACTGGAGGGGTAGACACGGGTTTCACGTTTCAAATTGTCATAACACATCCCTCCTCAGCATTTGTTCTTCAAAGAATGTCATCCATAGTAATTCATGAGGTTTGAAAGTGGTCTTTTGACTCTTTACCTGCAGTAACTCAATACGGAAGAATGCATTACAATTAATCCAAGTAATTAGGTGCAAAGTTGTGACAGTCATCTGAATTGTATTACTCTTTGGCAACAAAATTACCTTCTTTGTACAAAATTACAAGTTCCTAAATGCAGTATTTTCTAAGATATTTATAAATTAAATTTTACATGTTATGAAGATTCTGGAGCCTCTGATGATGGAAAGACATCCCCTTAAGCTGTACGTCATGTCTGACAGTGGCGTAGCCAGGGAGGATCACCCGGCTCAAGCCCCCCCCCCATTAGTGTTGCGATGTTGAAAGTGGATTCCGCTTACATATAGTATGTTCTATTTGTGGTCCTGATGTTAGGACTTTTCTTTTTAGTTCCCGGCGTAAGCCGACCGGATTTTGTACCATTAAATGTCAAGCACTTCATATTGAACCAAATAGAAGGTTGTGCAGGGCCCCGTGTGTATATGCAATCTTTTATGTGTTATCGTTGATGAAATATTCTCTGAACTTATATACATGCAGAGACACAGATGTCAATACGGAAATGGTAGGTCTTCACCCAACTCTGGCTGTATCTGGATCTACATTAGGCATTTTGACAGTAATACAATACTTCCTTATTATAGTATAACATGGAAGTAATAACAATCACTCATGGAAATGTAATAAGCAGGGCCCGGATCTTGTTGACCTAAAATTTTCTAAAAAGTGACCTATAAAATGACACTAAATTACTGTAAAATAACCCTAAAAATCACAAAAATTGACCTTAAAACTTGCGTTTTCTTAAACGTTTATTTCATTAAACATTGACATTTTTAATATCCATTGGATTTTTAATTAACATTTCTACTCATATTCAAAAAATTTTGTTTCAGTTAGTTGCACTCCATTGATCATTTATTTCTATTGATCAGTCCATTGTACGGCATTGTAGGTCCTAAGTATTGAAAGCGTCAATTCACTCCCGAGTTGAAACTAAGAAGCACTTAAACAATAAAAGTTCCCAAGTGTACACTACATGAGAATAATAGATATTCTCTGTTTAAAATCTGTGTACGCCTTCTAATCCAATTTTAGTTATTCACGTGATCACATCCTTTGTAGTCAACACCCCAAAACTATCTGTTTGGCCACCTACGAACCCCCACCTTTCGTTAACCAGCTACAGCTTTGTTTTCATTAGCTTGTTAAGAATGCAGTTTTTCCACCCCAATAGTCAGGAAGCAAGAAAAGAGATTATTCAACTTCGTCTTTTCCACATCCGTAAACCGTGTTCATTTAAAGATTTCCTTATGAAGAAGAAAGAGAATAAAAAGACCATAAGTGACCTAAAAGTCACCTTAAAATATTAAAAAATGACCTGAAATTTCAAAACGGCAAAAAGTGACCAAAAGTTGACCCTAAAAAACTATATTTTTAGAACCTAGAGTTGATGGATAACGTTTATATTTGAACTTGCCTTGTCCTATGCGTAACAGAAAAAAGTTGACTTGTCAACAAGATCCGGGCCCTGGTAATAAGATTATGACATTTATGTTGTAAGGAGTTTTCCAGTTAGAAATTAAACACAAACAAACTATTTGCTGAGCAAAACAATATATTCACATAAAAAACTACATGCGTGTTACAGTTTCGCCAACTAGCATTTTGGCTTCATCAGACACTACCAAGATAGTGTCTGATGAAGCCAAACTGCTAGTTGGCGAAACTGTAACACGCATGTAGTTTTTTATGTGAATATATTGTTTTGCTCAGCAAATAGTTCGTTTGTGTTTAAGTATATACAAAGCAAAGCTTCTACTTATGGAAAATATTACAGTTAGAAATTGTTTTGATTTGTCAACATCAAAAACGTAAGTGTAACTGATATTAATCTGCAATGTCTATTCGCAAAGTGCCTGGAGGGAATGAACATGTAATACCTTCCAAATGGTACAAGCTACGGTAAAATACATTACACCAGTGAATGTAAACGTAACACTTGCATGTGTCCGATGTAACACTTGCACCTATTCCATTTGAAAAACCGAAAGCAAAATCTAATATGACGGATCTAAGATTGCGGCCAGGGTAGGTAACATGTTTCAGAAGCAGTACCTGATCCAATTTGTTTTGCATATGCCCATATTCATGTCCAGTGAGTAATATCTAAAGAAACTAAAATAAATTTTGTGTCCGTGCGTTATGGTAGTGTATGATAAAATTCCGGATATATGAAGGCCCATAAATATGCCAATTACCAGCATGGACAGCTAAATTTAGTACAATACACATTAGACAGCAGAGAACTTTGTATTTAAATCAATTTTACACGAATCTCGAGGGGACACTTCGCGAATGTACCTGGTGAGAACCAACATGTAGGCTACTATATCAACGAATGCCTGTGATATATTAATTTCAGAACCGCAATTTAGAACCGCAAGAACCCTATGCTTGTTTTCTGAATGCAACATAAAAATTTGTTTCCATGATAATTCTTTTATTTACTTTTTAATATCAGTCCTACAAGTAGTACAACCTTCGACTATGACTCTTTCTCGCAAGTTAACTTATAAGCATTTAAACAATACAATGAACATTAAAAAATCAAAGGGAGAAAATGAGACAAAATAAACTGTAGATTACCACATTGCCACGAGAAGTCAAAACATTCACATGAGAAGAAAATAGTCTTCTGAATGGGTAGCACTTTTTGACAATTTTCTTTCTCTGGCAGATTTTTTTTTTTTTTTTACAAAAATAAGATAAAATAGAAATATGTTTAAAACAAGTCTTAAAAATGCGTATGTTTAAAACGTATATAAAATTTGATTTAAGCAAAACCAATTGTTTTAAACAAGTTTTAATCAGTTGTTTTAAACATTTTGTTCTAAACAAAACAACCCTGCACCAGATTCATATTTCAAGTTGCTATGGTGACCTGGCACTCCGGATTTTTCAACCCATGCACACACACATATATATATATGGCCGGATTTATTGGGGTGCAAAAATGCATGTGCACCCCCTTCCTTGTAAATATACACTACCTAAAGTGAGAAGCTAGGAGTGAAAATAGCAACACTTTCCGAAATTTTCTTCTGTCATGTTTCGATTTGGACTTAAAGGGATGTTTTACAAAATCGATAGTTTAAGTCAATTTTCTAAAAGTTCAACAAAAGGATTCACCGAGAACAGATACTTAGGATTTCCAGGGCATTTCCTCATTCACACCATAGGTGCCTAAAGGCATTTAAAAAATTCCAATTCAATTCAAATGTACTGGTAGTTATTGGTACACCCCCTCAGAAGATCCTTTCTCCCAAATCTTGTGTGTTGGTCCCAATTGATGAGTTTCTCGCTACGCCACTGATGTATGATGTGTATTTGATTTATAAACTAAATTGCTGGCAAGCAAATGAAATGTCCTTCCTGCTTCACTGGGGGCCAGTGTATGTGTAACTTTGGTGTATGTAGCTCCGGGTTCGATCCTTGTTGGGAAGTGAGCTCGAGCTTCAATCACATTGGTCAGTGCAAGACTGTTGTAAAATAAACATATATGGTGACTACCAGCAGTGAGCTCCTTCATGCCTAAGCGCTTAGCGCCTTTGGCCTGGAAGACCCGGGTTCGATTCCCGGCGTGAGCACATGTGGTTTCGATTCCATGTTAATCAATAGGTCCCGTCTCATAAAGCCTCGCTGCCGAAAAGAACGTTAAACTCCAAATCAACTCAACTATCGGCAGTGCTATCACAAGAAGTAAAAATCTTATCAATAAGCTTATATTAAAAATTTCACTCTTTGATAATTTCTCTTTTTTTCTCTTTTTAAATACAGGGCAATCAAAATAATGCTATTCTTAAAGGACATGTGCCTGGGTGCCTAAGGTGTTTACTGAATCTTAAGTATGAGGGAAAAGAAAACAGACTGAAAAACGTGGAATTTATTTACTAGTATAATGAAGATTCCTTTAAAGCCAACCTAAAGACTCCCTGTCGCCAAGGATGTTTAAACGTTACTCAAGTGTAACTCCAAGACCCTCAGAATTGAAGAAGATGAAATACAGGTACAAAAGGTAACCAATAAAGAAAAGAGAAACATAGAAATGGTACTCATCATAACAAAAGTATGTCTACTTACACAAAAATGTTCTGCAGAATTTCAATACGTTTCATATCGCTAAAATCAAGGAACAAAACACTTTGGGTTCGAGAGAGAACTGGTATTCAGTGGAACCAGCTTTATCTTAACAATCTCAAGCAGGTACGACATAGGTGGGTATTTCGAGTAACGCTAATCCCTTGGTAACTGTAACTACAGTACCAAAATGCAGAATGTTCCATTGAGTATCGTTACTCATTGTAACGTAATTCAGAGCGTACCATTTTAAAAGTTACACTGACCAATAACGTTATTGGCTAGGTGCAGAAATGGGTTACAAAATAGTAACCGTAACAGATAAATTGTAAATAATGCACATTTCGTTAAGTTATCCACCCTTGATTTTATCCTCAATCACGGGTTTCTTGTACCTTTTCTTCCTCAGCACTGAACCTATTCCCAAGAATTGTTGATGCAATTTCATAACTAAATGCGATTATGTTCGTACTTTTGAATAAATCATCAAAAGGTACCACGAGATGCAAATTCTACATACCAAACAACACTGAAGTTCCCATAATCTGAAATTCCGCCATAGTCGACTTTAAATATTGTCACGTACGGTATACTAACAAAGATGTGGTAATTACATCACTGTCGCTAAATTTGTTAAAACTTGTTAATACGGGACGGAAAAACTAACTGCAATCGTTCAGGAAATGTTTAATTCTTTTCTTTTCTTTTTTGGTAACAATTTTACCGGTTACTATGGTGTCCGTTGAAGAGGTACAGATATTTTGGGAGATGCTAGGGGAGGTCACACTAAGCCAAAAAGGTTTATATGAACATATGGTCTATTTCCTCTGGTTTCAGAAATAGAGGATGTATCTTTTCAGACCCCAAACCTGTTGAGTTTCAGTTAATTACGTATAGCATACCCTGTAGTTGATGTAAAGACGAAGCTTATATCTCACTCAAAAGGTAATGACGAAGCTTTCCGATGATGTACAGATTTCTACGACTGGTCTGCGCCCGCTCAGTGAAACTTCAGCTACATAAAGGTAATCTAACGAGTTAATATTGAGATTTCATTTAATTAAGATTCAACATTTTATCTTTAAGTACAAACTGTTATCGATCTGGTAACATTTCTAGTGCTTACTTCTTTCTCCTCATCGACTTCATCCTCCTCGTCATCACTGCCATGAATAGAAGGAGCTGGAGTGGTGGCTCTGGATGATGACGGCGACGGAGGCTCAGAGATAGGACGAGGATAGTTGAATCGACTCACAGACGACTCGACATCCAAAGCCATGTCAGGATACACAGTTTGGAAGGCTTTCATACGTGCTTGTCTGTAGAACTGGAACAAATACGAAAGACAATTTTATTCTGTACTGTATAAAGCAGTGAACAGATATACAGACTTTGAAAACAATAACTAGAATGTAAACAATAAACATATAGTTCAATATTTACTGTTACCTTGAATATGTGAAGCTGAGACTCACTATGATGGTGTGCAGTACAGTCTCGTCAGTTTCTGTCGCTTGACGTAACAAACAAAATTAAAAGTTAGTGATTTAGAACTAGAAAATCCCAAGATTTTGTAAATGAAAATCTTCAGAGCAGAGATAATGGGTTAGTGACCTGCGCTCCTTAGTAAAGAAATTGAATATTTTTCAACTGGAAACCGATTGTGATGTGAGAGTGAAAAGACGGTAAAAGATAAAAGGAACTTAGGACAGGTAAAATTCTACACAGCACTTGACTGGAACATTCGACGATTCACCATCGATGACTTTCGACGTATTATTGTTTTCCTTCAGGAACATGGAGTCGGTGCTATGGATGGCCAGACGACTTGAACAGAAGCTCAGCACGAAAGCAACGAAATTAGAATAAACTTACAGCGTTGAATGACGGAGTACGAACGCTTCCTAATAACAAAATTATTCTTGTCGTTGGAAAAAGAATACCAACTGTATGCGTTAGCCTTACGAATATGGATAATGTTTAGTTTGCAAAATCAAGAGCCGCGGAGCGTTCTTCTCTACATCGTCTGCGTTGGTTACCTTCGTCTACTGTCTTCCGAGGTGTCTTCCCTTAGTTTTGTTCCAAGGCGTCGGTCGTTGAATTCTTAGTACAATGCATCGCAGGTAGGCTGATGAAATGCAAAGCGTGTAGACTACAGAAAGATGAGGTGATCTTTAGGAATTTGAACAAAGGAACAATCTGTATGTTTATTCATTAAGAAATACATAAAAGGAAAGTAATCATAAAATATATATTTTTTTATGTCTGAGCATGTAAATGAACTAAGTTGCGCTGAAAAAAATGAAGTCAAAATATGATTTTAACATTGATCCGATATTGAAAATTCACCTGTCCATGATTTCAAATAAATAATGTTTGTCACTTTCACAGAATTTTATATTTCCAAAATATTTCATGTCCAAAACTTTATTATTATTATTATTATTCAATCAGATCATCGTGCTAGACATGATATCTTCACAATAGTGTTCTACAACAATTCTATATTTACAGTAATATTCTCATTTTGAAATATATTGAAACATTGTTTAACTTTTAAAAAAGTACTGTCTGGTTTAAAAAAAGCGCCTCTTGTCTTTCTCTTACAAACCATATTGTCCCAACCATGTGCACATTTTTTATACTTTACCCAGAAATAAATATCTCAATCGGCCAAACAAAATTCGCCTTTGCATGATTTAATTCAATCTATGGAAAAGCACAAATGGCTTTTCAAAAGGAGACACGGAATTATTATTTTATTGTAATAATATATATATATATATATATATATATATATATATATATATATATATATATATATATAAAATTAAAAAAACAAAGTCTACATTTATACGAACTTAACTTTGGATAGTCATATTTTGAAAAGATCAGTCATCAATGAATAGGGGCGGGGATAAAAGAAAAAGATGCCATGACTCTTGGATTGGGCTGGAGTTTAGCGTCACGTTCAACTCCAAGGTTATATGAGATATGAACCTACAACTTAACGTGGGATCCGTCTGACCTTCCTTCGAGGTGCATGACTAGTAAAAGTTTTTTTAAGAAGCGGAGAACTTTAAACTTGCAACATTGTTTTCTGTGACAGCTTACACTCGGTTGTTTTGCTTAATATTACAGTGCTAGGTTGTTTTGAGATTCGTTTGGTTTGGCAATTCATCATGAATAGACTCACGCCGCAGCAACGTTTTCAAATTGTGCAAATGTATTTTGAAAACCATGGTTCAATTCGACAAACCCATCGGGCATTATGTTCAATTTACGGTGCTCATAATCGCCCATCAGAGCGATTAACTCGAGAAACTAGGGATCGTTTTCGCAATACGTTTACTCATACCGTTAAGACGACTGATGTGCTCTATGGGCCGGTGGAATCATTGGTCCATATGTCTTCAAAATGATGCTGATCAGAACGTTACCGTCAACGATGAGCGGTACAGAGTCATGATTACTAACAGTATCGTGCTTCAATTGAAAAACATTAATGTTGCAGACATGTGGTTTCAGCAGGATGGCGCCACATGCCACACAGCGCGCGCCACAATTAATTTACTGACAAACATTTGACGAACGAACGATTAATTTCACGAAATGGACCTGTTAATTGGCAATCTCATACTTGCGATTTAATGTCATTAGATTATTTTCTCTGGGGTATGTAAAGTCGCATGTCTACGCCGAAAAACCAGACACAATTGAGCACTTAGAAGCCAGCATCCGACGGGTTATTGCCGAAATACGCTGCGAAGAGAGTTGAAAATTGGACCTCCAGATTACGCCATGTATGCGCCACCCGAGGTAACCAAATGCCGGAAATCATATTCAAACATTAATCCCATAAAGTGGTCTGTCAAATAAAGCCAATTTCATAAATATTAAAGATATTTTTTGTGTGTTTTATTTCAACATAAAGTTCTTCGCCTAAAAAAAAAAGAAAAAAAATGATTCACGACGTTGTCAAAATCCTGTCCAATATCTATCAAACCTCATCTTTCAACCCAGGGTCCTCTATCTTGGTAACAATATTTCCGCATCTAAAGCCCCATCGAACATGTGTTGGACATGATAAAATGCCTGACCAGTAGCTAGTTCCAGCAAAATCCATTGCTCAGCTACAACAAGAGCTACAGTGAATTAGATACCATACCCTAGATATACGTTAAGAATCTGTACGACCGGTAATATGCGTTAATATCGGTTTATGTATCGTTTGGAGTGTTTACACGTGCTTTTAATGTAAATACTGTATGATGTTTTGAATACCCTGTATAATGTATTCGTAATATTCCATCGCTACCTATCTTGTATCCAACTTTGGGCCAGATCCGTGATTTTCCATTGAGTATTCTTAAGTTCTATCCCATAGTGTATGTGTTCTTTTATATTTGTGTTGACATTGGAACTATCATGGTCAACTAGTGTCTTCGAATATTTGTACTAGTTCTTCGTATAAAATATTCTTAATGCTATCTTCCGTTGGTGTGTGCATATTTATGATCACTATACCGCATCATCACACCTTTTCAATGAAAAGCTCTCAATATGAGTCTGTCCAAGACCCAGGTTTCTGTTACATATAAGGAAAGTGAGTCACTAGCATCTCCTCCTTTGTCCATGAAAAACAACTTTTACATTACAAGTTGTCTCAGGTGACTAAGGGTTTTGACGATGCACAAAAAACAAAACAAACAAAAACCTGACAGAATGTGGTTTAACACAACCTATACACGCATGTCCAAAAGCCATCTGACCTTTTGAATAGGTTGTCTGTCATTTGATTTTCATGTCTAGTGAAATATATTATTATTATTATTATTAGTATTATTATTATTATTATTAATAATAATAATAATAATAATAATAATAATAATAATAATAATAATAATAATAATAATAATAACAATAATAATAATACGAAGTAGTAGTAGTAGTAAAATACTGCACCAACATCCTCCACTCCTGAGGACTCAACAGCACCTTGCAAAGCAATGTATGGAATATAGATAATTTAAACCACCATAAAAGACTTACAATTCCAAGACTTCTCCAGTCCAGAAGATCGCTTAATCTCTCTGTTCGGTTTCTCTGGATGATCCTCTGCCTGCGACTCAATCGACTGAAGTCATACATATATTGAGCTAACTGCTGGACGGAACCTTCCAGAGACATATATCGTCTGTCCACAATGTATATTCCATAGCTCATTGGGTCTGCTATATGCTCTGCCATGAAACAACCAAAACCTATACGAAAAAGAGAAACAACAAATGGGCACAAAAACTAACTGATTTAACATATTCTATTCTCCCCCCCTTTTTTTTCATCCTAATTGATTTTATAGTTTCTGTAAGCTTCTTCTTGAATAGCAACCAAAATAAACTATAAATAGTTAAACATACAATAAAGTAACAAATAATTGGTGGAATTATGATTCTAACTAAGGAAAAGAGCATAAGATCGAAAAAGGAAAAGAAAGGGAAGACTATTAGTCCATAGGAACTAAATTTTCAAATGTTTGCTGTTGGAACACTGTGCCTCTCCTAATTGATAATTCTTTAACATATGCGTATTATATATACAAACTGTTCCATAATTCGTGTAATCTTCTACAGCACTAGGAGAAAATGAAGTTTTCACACTATTAATGTAAAATTTGGCACTCTTATTAAGAAATACTTTATTTTTTAGAATTTCTAAAGGAAATAAGAGAAAATTGCTGTTTAGCCCCCCTTTTCGGGGGGTAAACACGAAAGTTTATTTTCCTTATGGGAGATTTAATGTTAAATTTTGCAAGCAGTTTTCTCCAATAATTATTCGTAAAGATTTTGGGGCAAATGAGTTGTATTTGTTACAAAATGCAAAAACACTCATTCACAAATCTAGTAAAGCCGTCTCAAACATTATTTTGGGAAGGCCCCCCTTTTGGTTGGCAAGGGGCTTAAAAAGGTGGTGAGTGATGTGTTACCAAAATCCCAAAATTTATTTTCGGAATGCCAGTAAGCGTCAGATTAATCACAAATGTCACAGAATTAATATTCTAATGCTCCTTGCATGTGCCAGTGACTTATATGGGGCTATAGCCCCCTTTCAAAAATAAAAAAAATCACCTTAAATATCCTTATTAGGGACGTACGAGAACAAGGTATTTTTTGCTAATTAATGTGAAATTTGGCGGCATTGTAGCAAAGAAGGCGCGTTTGTTAAATCTGGAATATTATTTTGATAACGCACCGTATTAAGGGGCACACGGGGCGAAGCATAATTTAGTGGATCCTTATAAACATTTCAGATTTTATTTTGGAAATTCCAGAGGGCGTTAGATTAATTACAAATGATACAAATTAACATTCCGATGCTCCTTGCATGTGCCAGTGACTGATATTGGGCTACAGCCACCCTTCCAAAAGTCACATTAAAAATTCACGATAAATATTCTTAGCAGGGAAGAAGCTATATTTTGTCAATTAATGTGAAATTTGGTGTTATGATAGTAAAAATCTGGAATATTATTTTGGTAACAGGAGGCACAGGGCACGAAGGTAATTTGGTATCTTTGAGGGTAACAGGGGGAGGACTGAGAAATTCCAAATTTTACTTTGGGAGTGCTCATGAGTGTCAAATTAGTTGCAAGATGCAGAATTAATGCTCCATACTACTCTTATGTACCAGTGACTAATATGAGACTACAGGTCTCTTTGAAAAGCATCATAAATTCAATATGATTGTTCTTACGCAAAGACCTACTGGCAGAAGCTTTTTTTTTTTTTTTTTTTTTTTTAATAATAATTAATGTGAAATTTGGCATTATTTTAGGAAAAAGTATGTTTGTTTAGAAAGAATTTTTAAGTGACAATAAGATCATACCCATGTATGGATTTCTTTTTGGGGCGTGGACCCAGAATTTCTTTTGTCAAATGGGAGTGTCAATGTGAAATGTTGAAAGTAGAGATGCAAAAAAGCCGGCTTTTTTGAATCGATGGTTTTTTGCACATAAAAAGCCGGCTTTTTTGGGAAAAAAACGAGAATTTTGGAAATTTTGGCTTTTTTTCATTTTCATGATTTTTCTGTTTAAATAGCTTTCTTATAGTATACTCTAAAGTTAAATAAGATTCCATGACCCGAATGCCATATTTCGCTCTGGAATTCACCAACATGATGGATGGAGCACATGGTTTATGAATTAAAGTAAACAAAGTACGTAGTATTTGAGGGCAATTTTAGAAGCTATTTAACTTGATTGCAACTTCTGAATTATCGACATTTTTTTCTAGATAATTTCTTTTTAGTCATCCGTGTTTCACTTCTTAGAGCTTAGTACTCTAGCTTCTAGCACATAATTAAACTTATGTTTTTCAATATATCCATCAGAGCGTACGTTTTTCAATATATCTGTCAAAGCGTACTTCCACATTTCCGTTATACTGTAGCTGTGCAATGATTTAACAATAATCTTCCAGACACAACTTTGAATACCATTTGATAGAAATAATTAGTATCGGATTTAGAAAAATTTTTGGAGCGTTTTTTTTAAAGAATAATGTTTGTTTTTTCTAAAAATTTCTAACTTTTATGTAAGAGGAGCTTAAGTTTATGAGTACAGGCATAACAGATATTTCGTTTCGTTCGTATATTCAGCTATAATCTTCCAGATACAACATTAAAGACCATTTTATACTGACAATCAGTGGCGGATTTAGAAAAGTATTTTCTGAGGGGCTTTTCTTATTAATGCTTAGTTTCTCTAAAAATTCCTAATTTTTTATTTGAGGACAGCTTGAAGTTTATGAGTAAAGGCAAAACAAATATTTAGTTAGTTTTAGAAATTCCGTAATTTCGGGGTAGAGGCTTCAATCTTGAAGACATCCCCACCCAACCCTCTTTGCAAATCCATCACTGTTGGTAATTAATAAGAACAAAGATTTAAAAACGATTAGAAAGTAAGTCGGCCAGGACGCACAGTACACGCACTATCTCTACATTCACAGAAGAACTACTTTTGTCAAAATGGTCGAATGCGTGGCTAAATCCCGGACTTCACGATAGAAGCATGAAAGCTAACCACTCACTCATGTCTGTTGTGCAGTTGTGCTTAACTTAAATGTACTCTCTCTCTCTCTCTCTCTTTCTCTATGGCCACAAAAAAAAAAAAAAAAAAAAAAAAAAAATCCATTGACTTCTGTCCTTATCCAATTCAATCCAGTTTCTACTCTGTATTCCTATTTCTGCTAGATCCATCTTAATATTGTCCTCCCATTTGGGCCTAGATTTTCCTAATGGACGTTTCCCGATTGGATTTCCAATTAAAACTTTGAAAGCGTTCCTACTTTCTTCCATTCTGGCTACATGACCTGCTCACCTGAGCCTCCTAGACTTGATGACTCTAACGATGTTTGGTAAACAGTATAAATTATGTAGTTCCTCCTTATGAAGTTTCCACCATTCCCCTTCCTCTTGGGTCCAAATATTCGTCTCAGAATTTTATTCTCAAATAATTTCAGTCTGCGTCCTTCCCTCAGCGTAAGCGACCATGTTTCATAACCACAAAGCCTAACAGGCATGATTATCATTTTATATATTTTAAGCTTTAAATTCCTTGACAGAATTCGCGACGACAAAATATTTTGAACTGAATAATAACAAGAATTTCCTGATTTTAGTCGACATTTAATTTCTTTGTAGGTATGATTTTGGTCTGGTAATACTGATCCAAGATATTTGAAAGTATCCACTTTGTCGAAAGTATTATTTGATATTTTAACGCATCCACAATTTGCCGTTTTACCATCCCAGTGAACTTCCTTGTATTTAGATTTCTCTGCATTTACTCATGTCCCTTCAAGCGTTTAATAAGGCCTCTGCATTTCTTTCGATTGTTCTCCTATCAGATTTACATCACCAGCATACACCATAACCTGGTGAATACCATTCAACTCTAGGCCCTGGTTCCTATCTTTGATTTTTCTTATAGCGTACTCCGGAACAAAGCTGAATAATAACGGCGATAACGCATATCCTTGTTTCAGGCCAATCTCGACGTGGAAGCTCGCATTTTTCTACTAGGATTTTACTCTGGAATTCATTTAAACACTTAATAAATCTAGCTTTTTCGGTATTCCAAATTCTGTAAGAATGTTGTACTACAATGTTTCCCTCCTTACTGAGTTGTAAGCCTTTCTAAAATCAATAAACAGTTGATGTACTGGGTAATATATGCCCATTTCTTTTCGAGTATTTGTCGAATGGTAAATATCTGGTCGCTCCAATAATTTAATCTGCGTATGGGGTCAATCTTATTAATAGAATGTTAAGAGAAATGCCTCGATAATTATTACAATCAATTTTGTCGTCTTTCGTGTGAATTGGAACAGTGATTGATTCTTCCACTCTTTTTAAATGAATTCCATAGTTTTTCTTTTTTGTAAAAAAAAAAAGAAAAAGAAAAAAAAGAAAAAGAAAAAAAGAATCGTAACTATATGTTGAATTTTCTTGTTAAAAATTTAGAAACCTTCAGCATTGGGTAAACCGTGATGGTGGTTATATATTCTACAGTCTAGGAAACCATACGCTCAGATGAACCGTCTATTACGTATATGATCCATGAACAGAAAATTCGATACTTTCCCGATCCTGAACAAGCTTAACTAGCAGTCAGTGCACTTCAGAATTTGGGAGCTTTACCGATTTTGCAGATCCGAAGCACCTGATAGTGGTAGCAGATTATTTCGTTTGTGATCAATCAGTGAAAAATTTGTTTGAAATATTCCAACAATGTATATGAAAATTAAAACTTAACTGAAAAATTTCAAGAATGTACAGAACCACTCGAAACGAAGCTCTTGATGTGCAGATTTCTCTCATGTTTTTCTTTACTTTGCTTCAAAAAGAGGGTGTGTGATATTTTGAAGTAAAAATACAATTTTACTAGTTATTTGTGTATCATTTTTTAAAGTACTTATTGTATATAAGAGGTTAAAATATTATTACATATATTGGTTAATCCTTTAGAATTCATAATGTAAATATGTTAAGAATTTTAAAAATTCTTTTTGAAATTCATGGTTTATTTTCGAAGTTTCATATTATCTGCATCAGCCACTATTTAAATGAGTTTTTTGTTGTAGAGAAGCGAAACAAAGTCTACTTTATCAGTTTAAAGCAAAATTTTCAAAACAGCCCAAAATTTCCCAAGCAAAAAAGCGAAGCAGAAAAAACCGAGTTTTTTTTCAAAAAAGCCGTTTTTTTTTTTCGAGCCCTTGCATCTCTAGTTGAAAACCGTTTTCTCTAATTATTTGTAAGAATTTTGCGGTAAATTTGCATTTATAATTAAAAAATACAATAACACTCTTTCGCTTGTACCTATGATGATGCATGCGTCTGGAATTTTATTAGGCCATTCCTTATTGGCCAACAGTAGCGACAAGAAAAATTCAAACTTTTCGTTATTTATGTTATTGGCGTGAGCGTAAAAATAATCACTAATATATCAGAAATTACGCTCAGAAGCTACTTCCATGAGCCAGTGGACATTGTGGGGCTATAACTTCCCTTTCTCGGTCCCAAAATCACTTTAAATCACAATAAGTACCCACACCACCATCTTATACGACCACGACTATAAATCTTTTAAAAGAGAAGTTTGGGGAATGACTTATTTCTATGGGGTAAAGTGTAGAATGGCCACCAAGTAGTCCAGATCTTGCTCCATGTGATTTTTTCTTGTGGATATTCCTAAAACAAATTCTATCAAAAAGCATGTAACAATGTAAATGACTTAAAACAAAGAATTGTCCAGAGCGTAAAGACGATCACTCCAGGTATGTTGGAGGTGTTCACAGTGCTTCAGTAAATCGCATTAATTCATGTCTTGCTCGTTCACGAGGGCATACTAAATAAAAGTAAGTTCATTTTATGTCACACTCAGATTAATGAAATGTTTAAACAATTTAGTTAATGACAACTGAGCCAAAAAAGTGTTTTTAAAAAGGAATAATATGTTATCTTGGGTTTATGGTATAGCCTTACTCAACTTGATCCTTATTCCTCGTGAAACATTTGTTTTCATTACAACCATGTGTCCATAGTATGCGATTTCCTGATGTGCTTACATGTGCAGTATACGAGTAAGCTACTACGTGGAAAGTGGGATCATACAGTTATTGTGTAAGAAGTAGAGAAAAGTTACGTTTTTTATGAATAAAAAACAATATTAAAACTTAAAGGTTACCTATTAGGTTTTTAATTTTTAAAATATTACTCCTCATTAAGATTTTTTCGTTCGTGGTACTCGCGGCATTTTCCATTGTCATTTTGTGTTCTATTTCGAGCTGGTTTGCTAAGTGTGCAGAAAATATACAGGTGACTTGTATGTGTGATTTTATGCTATAAGAAGGGTCCAATTTGGTTTTTAAAAACACAAAATTCTTTGATTATATTCCAGTGATGCCAAAACAACGAAGCTATACCCTCAATCTCGTACACTGACAGGCAATATTCATTTACACTAGATTCGAGATTTTAAAATCAAAACATTCTTCTACATTAATGACAATTCCACATTAATTGTAAAGCATATTTTCCTTCTTCTCGTACGTCCCTGCTAAGGATATTTATCGTAACTTATATGAAATTTGGAAGAGTGGCTGTAGGCCAATAACGGTCACTGGCACATGCAAGGAGCATCGGAATATTAATTTTGTATCATTTGTGATTAATCTAACGCTCCCTGGAATTTTCAAATTTCCAAAATAAAATTTGAAATTTTTATAAAGATTCACCAAATTATCCTTTGTCCCCTGTGCCGCCTTAAGGCGGTGCATTATCAAAATAACATTCCAGATTTCATAAACGTATACCGTTTTGCTACAATGCCGCCAAATTTCACATTAAGATACCTTCTTCTCGTATGTCCCTAATAAGGATATTTATGGTGATTTTTTTTTTATTTTTGAAAGGAGGCCGTAGCCCCATTATCAGTCACTCTTACATGTAAGGAGCATTGGAGCATTAATTCTGTGACACTTGTGATTAATCTGACGCTTACTGGCATTCTGAAAACAAATTTTGGGATTTTGGTAACATCACTCACCACCTTTTTACGCCCCTTGCCAATCAAACGGAGGACCTTAACAAAATAATATTTGAGAAAGCTTTACTAGATTGTGAATGAGTGTTTTTGCATTTTGTAACAAATACAACTCATTTGCCCCAAAATCTTTACAAATAATTATTGGAGGAAACTGCTTCCAAAATTTAACATTGAATTTCCCATAAGGAAAATTAACTTTCATGTTTACAACCCCAAAAGGGGGGCTAAACAGCAATTTTCTCTTATTTCCTTTAGAAATTCGAAAAATTCAGATATTTCTCAATAAGAGTGCCAAATGTTAAATTAATAGTGTGAAAACTTCATCTTCTATGCTGTAGAAAATTACACGAATTATGAAACAGTCTGTATTATATATTTTATATATATATATACGAGGCGCATTTCAAAAGAAAGGGCCGATATTTTATTATAACCGACTGGCAATAGTGATCAGATCACGCTTGCGCAGTAACATCACTTGGTCCATTGGCTATCAAACAACAATAGTTTCGCCAGTTATCTGTTTGTTTTCGTGTGTGCTGGAGCGTGTTAAAATGGCTGCGCGCATACACAATCCCACCAGGTGCGAGGTCCGCTCTGTGATTAGATTTCTTCATGCCAAAGGACAAAGTGTTCCTGAAATTCATAGAGAATTGTATGCAGTGTACGGCGACAATGGAATGAGTGAAGGAAAGGTACGGCAATGGTGTTGTGCATTCAAAGAAGGCCGTACAAATATCCACGACGAAGAGAAGAGTGGAAGACCAAGCATTCAGACTGACGACTTGGTGCAGCGAGTGGATGAAAGTTAAAGAAAATCGTCACTTCTCCATTACTGCTCTACACATCGAATTTCCAGAAGTTTCACCAACAGCATTGTTTCGAATTGTTACAGAAACATTAGGATATCGGAAATTATGTGCCAGATGGGTCCCAAAAATGTTGACAGACGTCCACAAACAGAACCGACTGACTGCAGCACGTGTATTTCTGGATTGCTACGACAGAGAGGGTGATTTTTTTTACCCACATTGTTACAGGTGACAAAACATGGATTTCTTACATCAATGTCGAGTCGAAACAACAATCGATGCAGTGGCGTCATTCAAATTCCCCAAAGGCGAAAAAGTTCCAAGCAAGCTCAATCTGCACGGAAACTGTGTTCTGGGACCAAAAGGGCATTCTTTTGGTGGATTTTTTGGAATCAGGGAAAACAATCACATCGCAAGCATACTGTGAAACGCTGTACAAGCTCAGACGGGCCATACAAAACCGACGACGTGGAATGTTGCATTCAGAAATTGTGCTCCTCCATGACAACGCCAGACCACACACTGCTGCCCTCACCGTTGAGACGATTGAGAAGTTTGGATGGGGACTTTTTGACCACCTTCATATAGTTCAGACCTTGCACCAAGTAACTATCACCTCTTTCTGCACTTAAAAAAAGTGGCTTTCATCTCAACGATTTGAAGAACCTGATGAATTGAAATCGGCAGTGTTGAAGTGGCTGAAACCCCAGGCGATGAACTATACTAAGGTGTTCTTTTCTTCAAATGCCTTGAATATAATTACCGAAATAGATAGTAGTAAACTAATAGGAAACCGATTTGTAAGTAAATACAAACTACCTGTGTACGAAACAGAAATAGGTTTGATGTGTCATTTCGAAAAATGCCAATTTTCCATACTTTTAATAAAGAAATTGAGAACATATTTTAATTATTTTCCCATATAATATCCACATTTGAAAATTTTCTCAACATGGGCTTACATTTTATTTCATGCCAGTACTATCGTATAAAAACCATGCTTTATTTAAGCGGTATTGTATTGCATTGCAGTTTGCAAAAAAAAAAAAAAAAAAAAAAAAAAAAAAAAAAAAAAAAAAAAAAAAAAAAAAAAAAGATGCAAATGAAAAACTGGATTGCAAACTGCGATGTATCTACGATTGAAATTTATTACTGAAATGAGTTATTTTTTGCAACGGAAGACTGTATCTCGTTGCATCTCTTTCGTAAGAGAATACGTAATTGTCTTTCGATCTCGCATACAGACAGTGGTGTTATTCTATTTTCTAACAACTCGTTCTGTATAGTTTATATATATATTTTGTCTAGGAATTAATTCGTGCGGGTGGACAAGAGATGGCGCAACGAACGGAGCGTCCCACAGTTCCGTGTATCGACACATGTGTTGCAAACCCCTGTCATCGCGTATCGTTCGTAGTATAGGGCAGTGGATTAAAGCGTCAACAACACCAGTTTGTAGTTAAGTGAACATGGCGCAATTTGTGCCTGATAAAGTGTTTTTGCGGGGTGTCCTGCTGCATTACTTTAACATGCAGAAAAGTGCGACTGAAAGTCATCGTATTTTGGTGGAAGTGTATGGTGACCATGCTCTAGCTGAGCGAACGTGTCAGAAGTGGTTTGCACGGTTTAGAAGTGGTGATTTCGGCTTGGCAGACCAAGAGCGAGCTGGACAGCCAAAAAAATTTCAAGACGAAGAATTGACAGCATTGCTCGAGCAGGATTCGTGTCAAACGCAGGAACAACTTGCAGCAGCATTAGGCGTTGATCAAACAACAGTCTCCAAACGCTTGAAAGCCATGGGAATGATTCAAAAGATGTCACATTGGGTTCCACATGAATTGAAAGACAGAGACGTTGAAAGACGAAAAACCATTTGCGAATTGCTGCTTCAACGACAGAGCAGAAAGGGGTTTCTGCATCGAATTATTACGGGTGATGAGAAGTGGATCCATTACGAGAACCCTAAACGAAAAAAGGCCTGGGTGAAACCAGGTGAACCAGGTCCATCACAACCAAAACGAGATATTCACTGTGCAAAGGTTATGCTGTGCATATGGTGGGATATGAAAGGTGTGGTGTACTATGAGCTGCTGCAACCGGGTGAAACTATGAATGGAGAACGTTATCGACGACAATTAATGCGTTTGAAGCAAGCTCTGGCCAGAACACGACCAGAATGGGAGAACAGACATGATAAACTTATTGTTCAACATGATAACGCTCGCCCACATGTCGCAAAACCGGTCAAAACCTATTTAGAAAATGTCGGATGGGAAGTTTTACCCCACCCGCCGTATTCACCAGACGTTGCTCCTTCGGACTACTACTTGTTCGATTGCATGAACAACGATTTGATTGGACAGCGGTTTACTTCTTCAGAAGATATCGAAACATGGGTGTCTGACTGGGTCGCTTCCAAGGATGAGGACTTCTTTCGCCACGGAATCCGTACATTGCCTGACAGATGGGCGAAAGTGGTGGCTAGCGATGGACAATATTTTTCTTAAGGTATTTATGTATTTTGTGTTTGTACTACAGCTTCAATGTGTGCGTACCAACCGCACGAATTAATTCCTAGACCAAATATATATATATATATATATATATATACATATACTGTATATAAAAGAGAGATAATAGATAGATATAAAACTAAGGTCCATACAAAAACTTTTTTTTACTGGATTCCACAAGTGACAAGTAGAGACCTACAGAACATCCTAATACAAGGTGATGTGACGAAATTAGGTATCACTTTGAATATATAAGCTGAATTTGTGCCTGGGGATAAAGATTAGTCATGAACCCTTACTGGTTAGAATCCAATAATCGCTTCGTGGAGCTACACTTAAATGGCTTTGAGAACGGAGATAGCAGAGTATCAATAAATGAAAAAATGCAGAATTGGGATTTGTCATATTTAAATCACTTCGATAAGAACGAGTTTATGTTAAATTCGATGGAAAGTTTTTTATATCTAGCGTTTGATTATATAGAAGACAGAGGCAGTTCAAAACATAGTTTGAGCGAGTTACAAACAGCTGTTGCTGACGTAACGTGTGCTAGTGGAAGGGGAAACCTGTTTATAGACGAGTTGGGAGCTGCTTCGCTTGTAACTGCTGATGTTGATACGAGGCTATTAAGCAAGATCGTATGCTCCGAAATAGATAATAAAACTAAGAGTGAAAACAATAAAACTACCATACCTGTAGCCCTACTTAATTGCTTTATGCCTTTCAGCACGAATCTCGACAGACTGACAAATGCAGTTGGTGCTAATCTAACTGAAGAAATCAAAAATATACCTTGTGATGGAAGTAATGACATTGAGATTTTTCGATTTTTATTCTTCGTTTACAGAAAATTGAAACTAAAACTGTATCCGAAGGAAGCCGTGTTAATGGCGGCGTTAGAAAAAGCAAAAGGAATTTTGTAGTACTATAATCAGTTATGTAGTTTATTGAGTAGATCTCGTGATTGGACAAAAATTACTTCCTTTTTGTACTGCAAGTTAATAACAACATTAGGTAAACGTGAAATAAACAGAGTGTATGTTCAACGTTTACAGTCTCCGGTTGGTAGTCTTTCTGTTTACATGCAAAATTGTACATGTGTGTAGGAATGAGTACTGCCCTCTGTCGTCATTTACTGTATTTCAACGCTATCCAAACTTCTTTGTAACCTACTACTGCATGAGCGAGATATTAGTGCTGTCACTTATCGCCACACTTGGCCCGTTCTTTGCATTGCCCAGTACTAGCGTTGACCACTCACCATCGAAAGGGAGGGAAATTTTTAAATTATATATATATATATATATATATATATATATATATATATATATATATATATATATATATATATATATATAAAAACCTGCTACTTCCTCTCGTCAGCATTAGCATCTGAAAGTCGCACTTCGTTGCCATTTGAATTACGTAAAAATTTAATCCTACTGTAAACTACAGATATTCCTTCATTTGTAAATTGCACTTTGATCGTTCTGAGTAAACAAACATTCGTCGTCATTATTATTAGTATCATTAATCTATTACAAATTTTAATTATGTTCGGATTACATTATACTATATTATATTACATTACACTAATCTAGATTTTCTTCTCTCTAAACTTTTATATTATATTATATTATATATATATATAAAAGTTTGCCTTTTGTTGTCGATTTTATGTCGTATTTGTTTTTCTCAGTATCAGTTGGTTTCCACGATTTCTTTATTATCAATCATCAATATTACTAATTTTTTTCTTATTCAATATGAAAGCTAACGACTTGAAACTTTTCATCGATGTTTAGTATACAACAGGTTATGATTTGCTTTTGCTTTTTTTTTTTTTTTTTTTTTTTTTTTTTTTTTTTTTTTTTTTTTTTTGTCTCGGCGACAGTGTTGCCATCCAGTTCCCACAAATTATTAGAAAAAGATTTTTGAAGTTAAGTTTGGAAATTTCCTTATCATATGCGTTCGAGTGCAATATTATACACCATTCGAAGGATCACTCTCTTACCTTTCCAATGCGCTGTGCTGTATCACTTCCCAGAACTGCAATTACATGCCAAGCATATTAAAAAAAATAAATAAATAAATAAACTTTCTGTAGAGAGGTTTGCAGACAATTGAGAATCGGACCTATGTTTATGGGAACTTTTTCGCTTAGTCCTGTTACTTATACTATCAGCACCAAAAATATTTCTTCACTTCCTTGTGAATCACTCTGTATAGATATAATTCTAAGACAGCGAGTAAGTTCAAATACGTTACTGATAGTTATTGCATTTATATTGAAATTAACATTGTATTATTATAATCCTTTCTACAACTCACCTGAGAGATTAGTGGTAATTGAAGGGATGCCCATTAAAGTACATTCAGCCGGCGTGTACCCCCATGGTTCATAGTAACTTGGAAATACTCCTAAGTGGCAACCTCTTACGAATTCCTCATAATCCAGTCCAAATAAAGGATTAGTTGAAGAAAGAAATTCAGGATGGAAGACCACCTACAACATAGATATAAAAAATGTCTTTATTTCACATGTAATTTACCAATTGTCAATACTTCGAATATTAATGAGTGAGCTGTAAATACATTTATGAAGAATGGAGATCATAATTATGGGTAGACATTAGGAAAAAAAATAAGAGTAAAGGGAAAATATTTGAAAAACTATGGTATAATTTGTTTGTTCAACTAAAAAAAATCACTGGAAACAATACAGAAAATATATCCTGAAAGTGATCCACAGGCAACAAAATAGCCTGCTGCTTGCATATAACATCCATTCCCGACACCGGAGAAAACGCAATTTTCAGAATTATTTAAATTGTTCTCATATTATTAAGTTTCATCTAAAATTTTATTTCACTACACTGCCTATGGAAAACTTGAAAGTGCAAATGTATTGTGTTTATACAGGGTGGTTAGTTACAATTAAAGTGTCACTATTCACGGCGCACAGTGGTCGGAAACCTGGAAAAAGCGGACAAAAATAGTTTATTCCGAAACGATGGAAGTTGCGGGACGTCTCAATCGTTGTATACGTAATTGCCCTTTCTAAATCGATTGCAACTACTGCGAAAGTGATTCGAAGAACCCCTACTGCAATACGCGCAGTTATATATACAGGGTGGTCCAAAAGTGTAGAATCCCCTCGCATAAATGTCAAATACTGCAAAATATAACCAAAGGAACAATGTAGGGAAGTAATAAAGGTGGAGGAGAAATTGGAGAGGATACAGAACAATGAAAGCAGCCATCTTGAAATCCACCATCGTGAATCATAAATACAGTTTATAAATTGACAACATAGCATGTTGACGCCTTATGTAAATTGGACATCGCTAGCCAGTAAGAAGTTATGACAGGTGTTAACACGCATCCAAGAAGCGGTTATAGGTTTAATGTGCTCTCCCTCTAATTGTACGTACAGCTAATAAAAAGCCGGTGTTAAATAAATGTGTGTTTGGCCTTAGGGTCAAAATTAAAGTTCGCGGTTTTGCACTCGCACCATCTTCGAAGAAACACTAATATTTACTGGAATGAAATTTGGTTCAGGATTACGTTGTTTCGGTAAGATTAAAAGATTCAGTATAGAATCTTCTTACATACTACTGCACTGACGTGTAATATACAGCAGCTCCACATGCTTGATAGTTTATCACTGCAATATGTATGAGGCTTTCACTACAACTTTCATTCAGGGACGAAGGGCAATCCAAATTACGTACAAGACAATATGCCTTTTTCCTTTGTAATGCTCAGATAGCGGATCTCGATTGCGATCACATCAACATTACTCATCACACATTTCCAGTTAGATGGGGCTGAGTCCTTCAGCTGCACTTTGGTGCAGCTACTTCTAATGCCCAACCTTTGTACTACTCATGGTCAACTCAATAAACCTTATTTTGCAGATAAGCACGGATAAGCTTAGACTGTAGAGCTACTAACATCAGTGTATATGTAACTTTTCGGTAACATTAACAAAGCTATCATATAAATGATATGACAATGGATTACAAAATTCTTAACATACAGTATTTGAGTCCAATGTACTATTCAACCGCTTTCATCGACCTCAGAAATGATATAAATGGTTAAAACCAGTAATGCAAATAACCACTCGCCCGGGGCGAGTGGTTCATCCCTGCGGGCGAGTATTTAATATCATACCGAAGGTAAGTAGATTATTTCTATTATGGGATGTGGGCTAGTACCTTTCTTCTTGGGCTAGTAAATTTTTTTTTTTTTCATCCCTGGGTTAAAACATCTCATATTATTTGCTTAATTTTTTACTGATTTTTCGGCATTTTTATTTGTTCATGTTTACAGGCATTTCATGGACAGCGAAAATATTCCTATGTCCTGAAACTCAAGGTTTGGAAGCAGGAGAGATACATATAATCCAATATCAATACCGATTTCATAGGCGGCGAAGTTGACTAAATCGATTTTTGACCGCTTTTTCCCAGTTTCCGACTATTGTGCGGCGGTCCGGCATGGGTTGTAATCAACGTATTACATTGAAGTTTGGCAAATATCCTAATGAGACAATGCGGAAGCGAGTTACGCTGGAAAAATTAGCTCCACTTTCCGCCACCAGGGAAAAATGTAGCACTGTACAGATAATACGTACGTGGAAATGGTCCCGAATGTATGGATAAGACGATTATCTGTCTAAGATGTCTGATAAATGTAATGCAAACAAAGTAAAAGGAGGTGATTGTAACAAATCATGCAAAGGGAACAACTTTAGAAACAATGTGAGGGTAACAAAGGTAAAACTTTACTTCCATTTAATGCTAATAAAAGGTTCAATGGGAATAACTATTAATATTTGCAGTTACGGTAACCAATTTACCTAACATGTTCCATATGGCCATCAGACATATTGACGACAATAGTCCAGAGGCATATATAATCTCGTGGGATTTTGAATGAAGAAATACAGTATTATGACTAATCGCGATGTATTTGTAATGAAGCATATAATCATGTGCTACCAGGTGTTTTGCCTGATTCCATTGCAGACGGGCTGTATGACGTCATAATTTCAAGATGGCCGCAAGAATAGATACTAATATCTTTTTTCGTCTGTAACTCGTTTATGGTTAATTTTATGTAAACTTTGTAAGTAACATTTTTGGTGGGAATAAAAAAAGGAAGCTTATTATAATATTTTTGGTATCTCTTTCCGTTTCCGAAACAGCCATAGTTTTAAGTTTTCTTAGTCGTTCTTCATTCATATCAAAAAATCCTTTCGGCTATAGGCGGAGTTAGATTCCGTGATTTGTACAAAAAAGAAAATTGGCTATTAGTTTGAGCGCCACTCATGTTATACAACTAAGGAGATTGAGGTTGACAATTTGAAAGGATAATTTCTAACAAGGGGAAATTTTTGAAGTGCTTTTCTCAGCCTTTATTCAAACGAGTTACACCAAATTTTGTGGGTAGCCTTTCAAGGCTTTACAAATTTAAGGTTGTTCTGCCCTGCAAATTTTGAAAACCAATTGAGTAAAATATACAGGGTATTTTTTTTTTCAACGGCTATCAATCTGTTGTGCGGGCTACTTCTGCATCGCTATTTGAATCGATTTACACCAAACTTTTAGAGTATCTAGTTGGGGCCCCCAAAGTTGAGACAGATCGACACAAAACTGTATTTACAGTAGTTGCTACAATAAAACAGTTATATACAAACCAGCCGGTCTTCGCACGGCAAATGCACGAATTATTATCTAAAAATTTACCAGTTATGCTCGCAGTTAACATCAGGAGTGTTGTTATACACCTCAGCGACGGCAACATCTATGGATTCAACAGGTCACTTTCGATTATTTTAGCCCTCTACCTTCCCTCGTAAAAACCGTTCAGATCATTGTTCTCTCGCTGCAAACTATATTTTGATGGGTGAATATTCTAGTACCAATTCAAATTTACCAATGGCAATACTGAAAATTACTTTGCTGGGTTAATAATTATTTACTGTTAGTGCTCTTTACGTGTAATATTCTAAGAACGTTGCAAATTTCTACGTGTTTCAACTGTATTATTTTTAACATATGAACATATATTCTTTTTTATTTTATAATTAACCCGTAACTAAAAATATTATGTAGAGAAAACTTCACAGGTCATCCGACTCAAAGGGTTCTTTATCATTGTCTGTAAAATCACTATTATTACAAATCTCTTCACCACCACTACACTTCCACATTGCTGTGCACGGTAAAATCCGTATTTTACACATGCAATTTACAATATAACGTCCTTTCCTACAACCACAACGTACTAATTTCAGGAACCATTCTGGTGCATATGGAATCGAACTCATCATAGGAGAATACTGGTTTCCAGATTTCTCCCACCCAAACTGTAATGGTTCTGGGAGGTTTGGGTGTTGCTTGTCAGTACTGTGCCACTCCAACACTTGATAACGTACTCTTAAAATATGTGGTGTCAGGGAGAATTTTGTTGGAGGTAAATTTTCACTTTGCACATCTTTTGTTGATTCACCTATGTCTGATATTGTTTCTCCTGGCAAGTAAACTTGACAAATGAATTGCTCGACTAGTTGCTTACTACAGTTTAAATTCTTCTAGAGATCCAAGTATGCCAAATTCTGAAGAACTTCTTTCTCTGCTGTTTGGAAGCTTTACAAAAAGGTTTGCCTTTATTCTTGAAGGACCCGGTAAAATCACTGCCCGAAGTTGCATGAAGAGTTAACAATGCCGGAACTTTTGTTGGTCCTGTACTGGAATAAACGAGATTGATATCAATAAATCGTTTATTAGCATCAAATCCGGCGACAAACATAGTGTCTTTTGGAAAATGCTGTGACCACCACAGTGAAAGAATGAAAACGTCTATCTGGTGAATAAATGTGCAGAATAGTAGAATGATGTGAGATGTACAATGAATGTAGAATAATTTTGGTATCAGCTTCATCTTGAGTGTTTTGAAGTTCTCTAACATCGTTTCCATCTGACGACTTTGCATCATTCCTCCAATTAAATATCACTTTTTTGTTTAATCTTTTGTGATGCAATATGGCTTTATTTGCGAGATATAGTGTTAGTGCATCCTTAATTTTTGAATGTCACAAGACATATCTTATTGGCAATCTTTGGATATTGGTAGAGTCTATAGTTTTGTACTCAACAGGCATTTCTTTCCCAGAAAACGGGAAAAAAATTGAATGAAAAACAACTGAGAAAGGTTAACACTATGACTATCTCTCTTAAACGGTAACAGATATCAAAAAATATAAACTTTGCTACACCTTTTTCATTCCTAACAAAAAATGTTATTTACAAAATATGCACACAATTAACCATAAATGAGCTACAAACGAAAAAAAGATATTAGTATCTATTCTAGCGGCCATCTTGAAGTTATGACGTCATACAACCCGTCTGCAATGGAATCAGACAAAACACCTGGTAGCACATGATTATATGCTTCATTACAAAGACATCTCGATTAGTCATAAATGTCTTCATTCAAAATCCCACGGACTAGGAAATACTTTCTTATGTCTCTGCACTACAAGTTGCATGTGCGAAATGGCGTGCGCAATAGTTGTTCGCAGCAGATCCGACACAATATTGTTGCGACATGTCGCCTTATGCTGTCCTTGTGATCCGCCAGCGACTGGACATTTCCCTAGTAGACCCGAGCTTTCATATATCTCCACAGCCAGAAGTCACACGGATTTAGGTCGGGGCATCTTGCTTGCCACGCATATGGAAACCCCCTAAGATGATGTGATCAGCAGTGAAAGTTTCACGAAGCTGATGTTTCATATGGCGACCGATGTACGGTGTTGCTCCATCTTGCATGAAAACAATCGTCTCCAAACAGTTGCATACCAGAAACGCAGGAATTACATGTCGCACTAAAAGGTCCCTATAACGTGCTGATGTCACGGTACAGGTTACAACTCCTTGGGGTGTCATCTCCTCAAAGAGAAATGGACTAATAATGAAGGCTAATAATGAACGTTCCTGTGAATCCACGTCACACAGTTACGTACGCAGAGTGAAATGGTTGTTTTTGCGCAATACGCGGATTATCCGAGCTCCATAACCGACAATTTTACGTGTTCACTGCCCCTTCTAACATACAATACGCCTAATCAGTCCACAGGATACCCTACGGAACATGTCATCCACTTCTATCAGAACTCAAAAACTGAAGGGCAAACTCAAGGCGTTGTGGTGTATCTTGGGGTTTCAATTGCTGTACTGTGTGAATCCTGTAAGGATACCAGTGTAAAATGGCCTTAAAAACTTTCCTCACTGTTGATCATGAGATGACCAATTCCCGTACCACCGCCCAAGCTGTAGTAGAGGAATATGGAGCACGTGCTGCGTGGTTCGCAACAGCAACCTCGTCAACAATCTCCGTTGGAATGGATCGTCTTTCTCTTTCTGGAGCCACACGCAACTCACTCGTTGTCTTGAATTTCAGTACCATCTTCAAGCTATTTCTTGGTAGCGGTCCTCTTCTCATTCCTTTCAGATGTCGATATGCCCTTTACGCTGCACTGTAATTGCTCCCGCTCTGATAGACCGATTTTACGAACAGTGCAGATCTCTCTTATCTCTCTTGCGCCATGCTGCTCCTCATGCGATCTGTATGAAATGTGAACTCACATGCGTTATGGCCTATACAGTGCCACATTTTCCCCTGGTGGCGGAAAGTGGAACTAACATTTTTCCAGCGTAGCTTGCTTTCGCATTATCTCATTAGCTTATTTACCGAACTTCGATGTAATACGTTGATTACAGCCCGCGCTGGATCGCCGTGAATAGCGGCACTTTAATTGTAATAACCCTGTATTTTGTTGTACAGCCGAATGCAAAATAATCAAACTTCTTTTGTTCGATTCCCTCGTCATATTCATAATAATTTGTGAAAGATTTATATTCTTTATTGCGTATACTGTAATTTTCTCATTAATAGGCTTATATTTCGTCTTTTTTTAAGTATAATTTTGCTTCTTCTATACTAAATACACATACGTACAAATAATAATATTACTTCTTACGTCTGAACTAGTCTAATTCACGATTTTAACATACTAAATGGAGTCCTCACGCTGATCTAGTGGCTAGTGTGTATGCCTTTGGTGCACGTGGTCCTACATTCGATTCCTGGTGGGTGGAAGACCCGGGTTCGATTCCACGTTAACCAGTAGGCTCAGTTTCATATAGCCTCGCTGCTGAAAGGGACGTTAAACTCAAAATCAACTCAACTCGATTCCCGGTGGAAAGCACTAAAAAAATTTGAATGCATAATGGTGGTTCAGATTCTACATTTAACTGTAGGTCTACAAACAAACATAACTACATAATTATCAATGCATACATTATAATACAATCATATACCCCTCCAAACTTATTTGTCTTGTACAATATAAGGGAAGCTCACCTTTACTTTATCGTGAACAGTATTAAACAACTGACATCTTCTGATGGAATTTAAAACTGGATCATTCCAGTCATCAACGACATTGTGTGTAGTAACAGGAGGTAAACCATTTCTCTGTAAAGCATATATACACCTCTTGATTTTAACAATATCTTCCTTTCTAAGGAGATCTTCTGCACCAGGTAGTTTACCCCTAGAAATACATTTATAAGAATCAAAATTTTATGTCTTAAAATTAATTTTCACTAAGTTGATCTTTTATAGTTTCTCAGAATAGCTACATAAAAACAACAATATTGTATACGTAATCTCACATATTAAAAGTACAATCTCGTACATTGACAAAATGTTATTTCTGAAAGTGTTTATATTATATATATATATATAACGGTGGAAAAGAATCGAATGCACTGCAGTGGTTCAGATCACGTTTTAAACTGTATGTCTTGTCCCATATAACCTCATTGCTGAAACAGGAAGTAAATGCAAATCAATCACATGTCCATCTACATGAGAATTCCATCGTTTGTTCCTACTATATGTTATGTACTTCTTGTATTTATATAAAGGACATTAAAACATAAAACAAGGTAGAAATATCAAGGGGAAACTACACTATATTTATTCTATTTTTTGATAAGGTTCTTATAATTTCAATAAATAATTACAGTTATAAATATATTGTCAAGGGATCTTGATAATTCATTTTATTAATTTAAAACATAGTTCATTTTAATTTTAAATTGTAAGAAATCTCAAAGACTATTTATTTTGGTTATGGTATGTGTGACGTCTGAAAACATTGTCCGCGAATGTAAATGATGTAAATTGTCTATGTTATTGTAAGCATTTTTGTAATTTCATGTTTAACACCAACACATTGCATCGGACAACGTTATTTAAGTTATGTAAATGAAGAGTGCTGACATGACGCTCCATTTTAAGAGGAATTGGTTAACGCAGATTTCTTCAGAGAAATCTCATACGCACGTGTATGATTTTGACCCGAATTTTGAAAGCCATGTGCTGTAATGCAAGCATCTTTGGTTGTATAAAAAATCCAGTCTTTTTGGTCAAGATGAGTGAGGAGTTAAGAGTTAGAAGAAACAGCAGAGATAACAGTAATAGTGAAACAAGTAACATTACGTAGTGAGATTCTTGGAACTCCAAGAATAACTGGACAATTAGTGGACTGGAGTTAGTTCTAAAATGCTCCAAAGATTGCAGCCTTGAGCAGAATGGATTTTTTGTGAATTGGAGGTCAAAGTCATCAAGTGTTTACAGGTATGAACCAGTTAACCTTTTTCCTACTTATACATTGAGAATTGCTCACACACTTAAAATTTATGTAACTTAGAATGGCGCTACACGAACACACATTCTACACATTGAATTTTAAACAGAATATATGTCATCTATTGTGATGAGTCTCTTTTATTTCCCTCTACGGTTCTGTTTTGCCGTCTCAAAACAGTGGTGGAGAAACCCCGAGCTCTACATCATAAGCACATTATAGGTGCGTTCTTAGAAGCATTAGCAAGATAAGGTAATTTAGGATGTACCTTAGGCTAATGTCACCAATTTGGGTTCACTCAAATTCGCTCTACCAAAATTAAAGCTACATTCCACTCAGGTTTTAAAGGAGTAACAACCCAGGTTGACAATATAAAAGAACAAATTTTGTTATCTGTCCGTCGTAGAGTATTATTTTACTGCTGTATTTCACCAACCTCACCATTGGCTGCTTATTCATACAGGCCTGCAAGGTTTCATGTCATCTATGGGCAGGTTAAGGATGATGTATTTTTGACAGTATTTGTTGTTCATTAGTTTCCGTTGGGTTCCAAAGTCGTGAGCTGCATATGAACCTTACAATGATTATGTTATGTACTGGTTTATAAACATTACAATGAAAGAGAGAATTGCAATTTTTATTCAAATTTCTGAGGGAGGAAACAGAGAGCAAATAAAACAATGAAAGATAAGGGAGGGAGGAATTTATTTGCATGAAAATGAAGTGAAACATTCATCGATCTATGTTTTCTTTACTTAGTAGACGTATTGTTTAAAACCGAAAACGTGAGTTTTAGATCCTTGCACTTAGTTTGAAAAAGGAAGTGACTATCAGTTAACTCATCCATTGCAGTGTATATTATTAAAATTGTTTGTTGTACAATAATAAGCTGGTACTTGAAAGCAATACTAATGCCTTTAGCCCCTGTATGTAGAATTAGTTTAGTTGAGTTCAGATGTTGAGTGTGTAACAGTGACATGCTAGCCACAGTGTGAAGTAACTTACAGGACAGAGGTTTTGTATTTCTAGTGATATAAAGTCCATTTGAGGCCATTTAATAAACTCTCAATAGTGTGTAGGCCTTTTTGTGAGTGAAAACTACTACCCAATTGAGGTATAAACAAAATATTCTTCCCAACTAATTCCTGGACCGATGCTTACTTCGTGTTTTGTCTCTTGTATTCGGGGAAAATGGATACATTCAGCACAAAGTCGAAATTAAATAGGTTAGTACGTATATTAACCTTTAAGAATTATAAACTGTATTCAAAAATTTATTATAAGCATATTGTCCCTCCCATTATCTTTTTTTTAACAGTATTTTCCCACATCCATGCACATTGAACTAGATGCATGTTTTGTGAAGTATACTGACTTGTATGTCGTACAAATTTCCAGTATGTATACAGTTACAGTATGTATAAGATAGATATAATTTATGATGTAATCCCATAGTTTGTCTAGGTTATTTTTATCCAGGTTTAATTTCAGATCCTTTGATTCTTATATTTGTCTTTCTATAAGGGAATAAGTTTTGTGGAAAATATTGGTTTATTTTATTCTATGTTCAGAGTCACTTAGGAGTTTTGATAGATCTGAAACTGCTTGATTCGTGTCCTTAAAGTCTCTAATGTGTTATTTTATTCTAGTTTCGATGTTCCTTTTTATCATACACATGTAGTTAGGTCAAAGTACACATTAACTCGTAAATGCCAGAGTCTACTTTTGAGTTTACATAGTAACCCTTGCACAGTTATTTTTATTTATTTATTTATTACATTTTGCAGCAATTTGAGCGCTATTCTAAAACTATATGTTACTGCAATTTTTTGCACTTTGTAAGAACGTCCTGGGCAAAGCTTGAAGGAGACCCATTTTTCTGTTTTTTATACTTTGTTCCTTTTTTCGTTATTTCGGAGTTTTGTCATTTTTAGTAAGTGTTTACAGTGTTCTGTTTCCATTTATCTAACGAATTTTTATGGTAACTACTTTATAAACCAATTTTATGTATGAAGTCTCGTTGACTGCCAGTATCTTGGTTTTCTGATATGATTTTGTTAACCCTGAGAAAGAAATTTACACAAACATGTGACTTAATTTTTGCAGGATGCTTCGGTTTTTAAATTCTTTTCTAGAACATACTTGTGTTCGGTTTTATGTAAATATTTTTGTGAAATTTGTTGTCCTGTCTGCTAATTATGTACAGAAAATTAATTTTATTGTTGGTTTCAAGTTCTGTGCTGAAAATAATATTAGGGTGAAAGTTGTTACATTCTGTAAGTACATTTTGTGGGAATTATGGTGCTTTGCGAACCTGAATTTTTTTTGTAGAATTTTACTTTCGTGATGATTTATTGCAATGTCGCCTAGAAGAAGTGACAGGGCTGTGCATGGCAAGTTACTTTTTTTAAAAAATTCCTTTTCAAACAAAAGTAATTGATATGAAGACATAATTCTGATATTGTAGTAATCTCTTAGATTTCTAGGTCACTGAACTTGTTTTCTTTAAGCCAAAATTGTTTACCTAGTTGCTAAATTTAAAGGAATTGAACCGAACATGCCTACAATGTCTTTGAAGCCAATTTTGATCTCCGCTGACGAAAGCGAGTGTCCCATTTAATTAATTGTATATCTTAATTGTTCGGTACTTTTAGTCATGTATTGAATTAACTGCATCTGAGTTTGGTTATTTTATATGTTGGATTATAGTTTCTGGATATTGTATAGGTTTTGTAAGTAGAGTTGGTTTGTGTATTTTCGTAACAAGTAGGTCAATTGATACGAAGGAGTTTATTTTGCCAAGATTACCCAAGATTTTTCAATTCTATTGTTAGCTTTACGAATGACTTCTGGAAATGGTCTTATTTTAACCTCAATGTCGTTCGAACAATTTATTTTATCTGAAGTTGAAAAAAGTTTGATTGAAGAAAGTTTTGTTTGCATTGACTTTTATCCATTATTGTGGAAGTATTTCGTGTGTCTGCTTTCAGACACCAACATTTGTTTGCTTTTAACCATTCTCGAAATTACAATATAACACGATGCACCACACAGGTAACAATATTTCTTCTTTTATATAAATTAGTACGTTAAAATGAATACACTAATGTACTGTTATAATTGACGTGGACAACCTTCTTAGGATTGAGAGTACTTATCATTACAGAAATCACTGGCGGTTTAGTTACCTGTTCACTAGCCCACTAGAGGGAATTACTATATTTTAAAAGTTACTTTCTTGTCCAGAGGCGGACCAAGGGCCGGGCAACTGCCCGGGGCGCCAGAATCAGCGGGGCATCAAATCGAGCCTCAAAATGTAAATTTTATAACGTGTTTTCTACTAACTTTTATATTTTTGTATTTATATATTTGGTTTATATTCTTGTTTATGTCCTTATAAAGTAGCGTCAATTACATAATCTTTTTCCATTCCTCCATGGAAGAAGAGAGTTTCATAGTACTAGAGGGGGGGGGGAGGTAATAGATAAATGGAGACATGGCATGTAGAAGAAATTGTATTTTGTTTATAGCGGGCCATGTTATTTGTGAACTTTTCCCAGGCAATGAATGTTATTGGATTTTATATGTTATTCTTTGTAAAGTAAAGTGGAAGGGGAGCTGTGTATACAGCACTTTGATTTCTTAGGAACAGTGGTGCTTTTCTAATTTTTAACAACCGGTTATGCATATTTTATATATATCTGCATAAAATATGCAGAACCGGTTGTCTGAGACTGAGATTGTAGATGGACAGGAAGGTAGATAGATATAATTCTCTTAGGAAGCAAACCATACAAAGTAAAAGAGTGAAATGAAATCTTTAAGTTTTAGGTCGCACAGTTATGCTGCATAGGCTAATGGAGACGGTGACGAGAAACGAATGAAATAGTGGAATGAAGAAAGTGGGAATAAACGGGAGAACCCCGAGAAAATCCACGCACACGGTGTTTGTCTACCACAAAGTTCACTTGGCGGGAGCAGGGTTTGAACCCAGGACCCCATGCACCAGAGGTGAACGCTCTACCACTGAGCCACCGCGGTCCCCTAGATAAGACCGAAGTTTCTACTGGATACCACAAGTGACAAATAGCAACCAATCTACGCAGCATCCTAATAAAAGATCGTGTGACAAAATTATGTAGCACTGCGAATGTATATTGGAAACGAATTGTCCAAGATAGATGGTTGTCAAAAAGTATTGGACAGACCTTCATCCAGCAATGGATCAACAGTTATTGATAATGGTATATACTAGTTTCAAATATAAATAACCTTCAACACTACACTCATGTATTCTAGTTATGATTCTTGATATCTGAGCATTTGAGATTAAGGAATAAATACTTATACCTTGTTCTGAGAGATCATGTGTTTAACCCTATAGGTGACACTTAAAAATTACCATTCCTCCATCCCGCCAGTAATCTTCTGGTATGCACCGAGCAAAGCAAGATTCTTTACATAGGTCAATTGTTTTAGGCTGTGAAAAATTTGTATCCAAATATGTCTCCCTTCCAGCTGCATGTGTGTGTGAGTTTACGACTTGATATAACAAACGGTTCTGCGAACTCGAAATATTTTAACAACCGGTTCTAGCGAGCCGGTGCGAACCGGTTGAATAGCACCACTGCTTAGAAACGACACCGCCACACAAACTGTTGGTCTTTGTTGAAAGTAGTGTCTAGGTTATGTTATTGTTTCGCTATGTACAGTTCTTGCCAAATCATAAATTTCGACAGTGTTTGTGAAGCTTTAGTTTTGTGTGTTCAGCTTTTGTACAAATTCATGAGAGACATTTTATGAATGCTACGGACTTCAATTACTAGGAACTACGTAGAAAGGATTGTTTAAATCGCTATGCGTAAAACACATTCAACATATGTGAAATGTATTTATTGGTATTTCACGTTATTAGAATAGATTGTTACATAGTCGTATATATGGTAGAATGACTCCTAATGTTATTGATATAACAAAACAATTTACAATATACAGTGGCTCGAAAAAGTATTCGTACAGTCCTAGGTTTCGTATAATTTCAATGGTACTATTCATATGAAGGGTATAAAGAAGGTGATAAAATTATGTGTATTAGTGTATACATCTATGGATATATTAACGAAGTGACTTTCAAATAAAAGCTATTTTCTGTCTGTAAATAATAATAATAATAATAATAATAATCTATATATATAAAAGAGAACGTACAAAAATTTGTCCGCTCATCACGCTAATACGGCTGAACCAATTTCTTTCATTTTTGGGGGGTTATTAGGATTTGGACCCTAGATGGTTTTTATCATATCACTTTAATTTTTAATTACCAGTGTCTTGAGATAATTGACCATTCAAGTGTCCATAACGTACAAATCCTTTGTTATTAGTTCATCATAGGTAAAAATAAACGTATTTATATGCAACCCGCATGACCGTGTCACTCGGCGGGTTAACATAAATGACAGGCGATATACAGCGGAAAATAGCTTGAATCTTCTGTTTAAAATTTTTTAATTGATTTGCTTATTTTTACAGACACTTTTACAATATGCCAGCACCGGGATGACCGCAGCGAAGCGGGGCGGGTTAACATAAATGACAGGCGATATAATGTTAAGATTTACTGCAATCTTCTATGGTTTTTATCATATCACTTGAAAGCGAAAAAGTAAAAATTATCTAAGTAACAAAGTTTATTGCGTTCCGGGGTGACCGCAGCGAAGCGGGGTGAACGCTGCTAGTAAATAATAATAATAATTCTAAAATTGTACGTGGAAAAAGTATTTGTACAGCTGACATATTCAAGAAAATAATAGTAATAATAACCACTTTTTAATTGAATAATACTTTGTAGGGTTCCTTTTAACAGCTGTAACTGTCTGAACCCTTCACTAAATGAAAACGACTAAGTTCGCTATATTTTTAGATGAAATATTGTCACATTCTTCCAATAAAGCATTTTCGAGAACTGTTTTGTTAGAAATAACCCTATATCTTATTTTTTAGTCAATAAACTTCCCATAAATGTTCTATGGAGTTGATGTCTGGTCATTATGTGTGTATGCTTGAGAACTTGTTCGGGTAAATTATTAGTACCCACATCCTGGTATTGTGTGTAGTATGTTTGAATCCTTATTGTGCAAAAATACGAAGTCATTATTGAGACCCATTTTTGCAGTTCTTTGCCGAAGATTGCTATTTAAAATATTGATATAGCTTCTTTGGATCATAACTCCTTCTACAAGACACAAATTCCCGAAACCCATAGCACTCATTGACCACCAAATATGTATAGATTTTCCAGCATGTTTTACTATGGAAGTACAATTTTTGGGATCGATCTTTCTTCTCTTCATTCTTCCCATAATTTTTCTCCCATTTGACCCAAACAAGTTCTATTTCACTCTCGTCGATAAAAATAACTGTTTCAAATATCGAAGGGCTTATTTACGTCCTTCAGAACGAACTCTAGGCGCTTCTCGCGATTACTGTTAATCTCCTAAGTTTTGTTTCTTCAGATACAGCAGTTATTAGTATGCTGTTTTCAACGCACTCCTCACTGTAGTTAATAATACCTTTACTCGTCGTCCCTTCAGCTTATTTGCAATCTGAGGGGCACTTATCTTTGGATTAATTTTGATAGTATGCACAATTATATTCTTGTATCTATTTGATAGTTATTCTGGGTGACCACTCCTACCTTAGTTTTCAATTGACTTCGTAACGCTGAATCTATCTAATATTAGCTGTACCATTGACAGAGATCGTTCCATGATTTTAGATACTTCAGACACTTTTCCTTTGTGTCCCATCTTACCTTTTTTAAAATGTTTGTGGTGAACGGAGACCGAGAAATAGGTTAATATTTCTGTCAGTAACCTTCTCAAGCACCAATGGAAACAGTAATCACACTAGGAGTGCTTGGCAGGTATCTTTATTACGAACAAATTACTGTATACGAATACTTTTTCGACGGGAGTAAGACGTGAAATTAGTAAACTACACTGAATAGGCGGCACAACTAGTAAACTAATGGTGCAAGATAGTATGGACGTAAATGCATAGGATACATATATGGCATATATCATCTCAACTTAATTTTCTCGTTAAACAATCGTAAACAGGCGTTCATTCTTTAAAAAAAAATAGTAACTGTACGAATACCTTTTCGAGTCACTGTAGCAGTACACATATCATTACTAGTATTCAATACACACTGTTCGATATTGTTTTTATTTATACATATCGGTACCTAAATAATAATAATAAAAACACAATGTAATTGATACCATATGTATATTTTTAAGTTGGTCTACTAAATATACCTATATCATGTATTTGAGTTTCAATTTTTCTTTTTGAAAAATTGGTTTAAAATATTAAAATCACTAACAAAATGTATAGATTAACAGTAGAGGGCGCCTAAAAGTCACTTTGCCCGGGCGAAAATTTTGCCTTGGTCCGCCCCTGTTCTTGTCTTAAGTATTTTTTTACTTTAAGGTTTTGTTCAAGCATGCATATTGCACAGACTACCAAAGAATTCGAAAGGAATATCATCCTTTTAATTATCATTATTATTTATTTATTTTTTATATTTTCCTACCAAATTCCTGGCGTTACTGAACCAAGTACCTTCTTTCTTGAATTGTTGAACTTTGTAATATGAATACTAGTATGCCTCTTCGTGAGACACTGGCTACTGAAATTATATGTAGGTTCTATCAATGGAGAAGAAAGCTTCTGATAAAACCCACAGTACTGCATTACACTTTATGCAGTAGATTTCGTCTCTCATGCATTCGGGAGTGAAAAGAAGTATTAATCAGGAATCAATTGGTCAACGAATGTCACTGTTACACTGAATTCTATGATATGATTACACATTTTATGAATTTAAAATTTAAGAATATGTGGTAAAAGATACAAGTGCAGATATTAAAAATTTCATTTTAGAGTGTACTGTAGTTTAGTACAAATACATCACCAATAATTGAAGTTGCATGGTAGAGGTTACTTTTTATAAGTAAGACTGCAAGATCCACACATTTCAAGAATGTGTGTTATTGATTCAAGTGACCTCTTTTCAATCTACTTACATATTTATGTAATTTCTGAACACTACTTACACTTCAAACTTTCGACTCTTCCATGGAGTTCTGATGAGATTCTCTATTTTTCCCAGATTGACAACTGCATTGAACAAGATTTATACACGATACGGTTTCTGTATAGCTTTGAAACCCACCCAAAACTATATAGACGATCATTCAATTTAAGAGTTATTACAGGCAGTGGCGGCGATTGGATGTTAAAAGTGGGGGGGGGGGAGGCAAATCTGAATATTTCTTTATCAATGTTAGTTTCTCTGATTGTTTTATACACTTTGTTTGACGAAAGATTGTATAACTAATAGGATACTATCTTTTTTAGTTAAAATACCATATACCGTATTTCATATTTTATTAAATAAATTGACAAGAGCAACGTAAGTAACTACTCATAAATAACCAAAATGTAAGAAGAGATTTGATTCCTTGCTCATGAACATCTTAAAATTCTGTCTGGAAAATTGTGTGATTAGATTATTTAATAACAAATTTGCAAAACAAATAAATAGAAACGATAATATTAATCATAGTAATGAATAATGAGGCTTGTTTTGTAGAAGTTATATTGAAACTGGGGGTTAATGAACAACTTATATTTTTAATTACACACATGCCATTAAATGTATATTACTCTTACGGTTTAGATAATGCAAGACAGTAAATACTACAGGCATATCATATCCTACGTCATTTAAAAAAATACACAATTGCAATTTTATTTTCTTATTTGCAATTAAAATGCAATACCTGTAGCTTTCTTAACTCCACGCGAAGACAAATAACCAATACGTACTCACGCAGCGACAAATATTATATGGCACCATTTTTTCTATGAACCAGTAATACATAGAAAAACTTTATATTTCCAAATGAAACTATATACATTACGGGGTTACTTCAAAAAAGTGGGGGGGAAACTGCCCCCTCTTGCCCGCCGAATCGCCGCCCCTGATTACAGGGATCCCGGGTATTTATGAAAATAAAATACAGTTGCTATGAGTATTACATAGGTAAAACCAAAAGAAATCAAGGTACATGTATATTACAAATTCAAGGGCGGAAAGCCCAGTCTCAGGTCTATCAAAACATTTAAAAGAAACTCAATACAATGTAGAACATTATTTAAAAAATAGGGGCCAAAAATGAAGTAAAGGAACTTTTAATTCAAAATTTGTTTAGTGATTTAAACAAACCAAAATTAAATTTAGACAAAGGATGGTTAAGTGATTAATGGGGAGCAGTAATTACAAAATCCACACAGCATTGTTATAACAAAAATACCAACATGAGTTGACGAACTTCTACTCTTCAGAACAAAAAAGAAGATTCAAATTAACTTCGTCATATTGTAACTCGCACCACCATCATTTGACGTCTGATAGTTGCTGACAAAGTGCGTTGCAGGACTGTTCTTGGTAAGTTTGTTCCTTTTTAATTTTTTCCTGATTTTTTTTTTTTTTTTTTTTTTTTTTTTTGTTTGTTTTGTTTTGTTTTGTTTTCATCCTAGTTGATCAAGACTCCAGGGGAGAGTCGAAAGCTTGGAAGTGCAAATATTCAAGAATTGCACAAAACTTTTCAATTACCTTATAAGGAAAAGCTTCATAGATTAATACAGGATTTTTGAACTACAGAATACTGTGTTGTAACCGGATTTTATGGAGAGAAAAAAAAGAGGAGGAATAAATGGAGATAAGTTGTTTAAAAAGTAATAATGCCTTAATAAATAATAAGAAAACACCATAAAAAGAAGAACATTAATATGTTATAACGACTTGTTTTGTTTTGAAATAAAAAGGTAATGAGACCTTTTTGTAAACAAAGAAAAGGCTATTAAATTTTTAATGTTAAATTAGAAGATTGATAAAATTGGAAATATAAGGGGACGGAAAAAAGGAGGAGGACAGATACAACCTGGACGTCGAGGATAATTGAAGTGAGCCATGTAAAAAGGTCAAAACCAAGGACTGTGAATCAGAGGACTACCTTCACCTGTAAGTTCAATTACCTCTAGTAAAACTCAGCTAGAAAAAAACATTCTAAGCCATAGTAATTGGTCTACTGACGTAAATCTTTTTATAAATTGTATTGTGCAATTAATCTCATTGTGTACATAGTAAAAATAAATATTGTACCAAGCATCTTGAGATAAATTAGGGCTCTTTTACTTACTTCTATAAAGAAGAGATTAAAACCTACCTCTCATGCTTTAATGAGAGAGCCCGAGATACGGGTTGGTGTGAATCATCTGCCATACCTAATTCTACTTATTCTCTTCTTTATAGAAGTAAAAGAACCCTAATTTACCTCAAGATGCTTGGTACAATATTTATTTTTACTATGTACATAATGAGATTAATTGCACAATACAATTTATAAAAAGCTTTACGTCAGGAGACCAATTACTATAGCTTAGAATGTTTTTTCTAGCTGAGTTTTACTAGAGGTAATTGAACTTACAAGTGAAGGTAGAGTCCTCTCACCCACAGTCCTTGGTTTTGACCTTTCTACATGGCTCACTTCAATTACCCTCGACGTCCAGGCTGTATCTGTTCTTCTCTTTTTTCCGTCCCCTTATATTTCCAATTTTATCAGTCTTTTAATTTGACATTTATTATTATTATTATTATTATTATTATTATTATTATTATTATTATTATTATTATTATTATTATTATTTTACAAAAAAGTCTCATTACCTTTTATTTCAGGACAAAAGACATTCTGAGTCATAGTAATTGGTATCCTGACGTAAAATCTTATTGTAAATTGTATCTTAAACATTGTGTAATTAATCTCATTGTGTGCGTAGTAAAAATAAAATTGTAACCAAGCATCTTAAGGTAAATTAGGATTCTTTTACTTACTTCTATAAAAAAAAGAGATTAAAACCTACCTCTCATGCTCTAATGAGACAGCCCGGGATACGGGTTGGTGTGAATCATCTGCCATAACTAATTCTAGTTATTTTAATTTAAACATTTTTATTAATCAATACAGAATTTCTTAAGATGCTAGTAGGGAATTTAGAACATGTAGTACCTTTCACTGAGTTTCGAGCACCTTATATTCTGCACTATCATTCTTAAAATTAGAAAAAAGTATACTCACTGTTACCTACTCACTGTTCAAGATGAACTATAAAATTTGACTGTACCTGAGTATTGCAAATAATCATAAACACTCGACATTTTCAATTTCGAGTACTGATAAAGTGTATAATCCATGACTTGTTTACTGCTAGTTGTTTATAAAACTTCACATATTATGGGTTGTTCGTTATTCATCTTTATCGTTTTGAACCACAATGTTCCAAGAAAATTATTACTGATATTGTTTTACATTTCTACAGGTATAAATTACACATATATATAAACTTTAATGGAAACAACAACATATACTTACCTTAAACAAATTTCATACATTCTCTTGCCCATTTCTTGTTGAATATCAGTGATTGTGTCCCTCAAACTTTTTGTCACAGCATGACCTCGCAAACTCTCCACGTTGAAGTTGTTCGTTTTGGCAGGAAATATGAGGAAAGCTACTACGGTCGTTTCAGAATTTGCAGCCTACAAAAGAAAATAATTATTAGGAAAGAATTAAGTTTCACCTTCTCGCTTTCCTCAAACACAAACATAACCAGCGAAATTTTCAAAATAAAATTCAGCTACTGAATCTTAAGCTTTTGTAATCTTAGCTTATAAACGTTGCTCTGTAAGTTACTAATAGTTCTCGTTGTCGTTAATACTGTGAGTTACTTGTATTAATTAACTATAAATAAGCAGAGGCGTAGTAAAATTAGTTTTGTAATGACTGATGTATCAGCTTTACTTACAAATCAATAACGAAAGTACTTACAATCAGTAACTTCTATTTAATCATACGTACATCTATACATATATGTTGATCATTCTATTTTACCCGTAATTAAAAGTAACATTTCATACGTTCAGTACCTACCATTTGTCTTGCTGTTTGAGAAGAACAGATTAAGAGAAAAGTATCGATTCACTTCAAAAAAAAAAAACATAAGTGTAAGTGAACAATTTTCCGCTTCACAACTTAAATTATTTATACTCTATTATATACAATCCTCATACAGACCTATAGATTCTCATTGTATAAACCTGTTGCAATCCTATTTTTATAAGTAATATTTAAGAATTGTGCAATGATATTCTACAATGGCGTTTAAACAATTTAAAACATTTATGATAATTGGTAGACAATAATAATAAAGTTTAAGGAAATGCTGCTTTAGTTCAGCATGATTTTCTATCATTTCCATTGCTATCAGTTTGTATGCATACATTATATTCCGTGCATTGTAGTATCTACCCATCTCATTATTATTATTATTATTATTATATATATATATATATATATATATATATATATATATATATATATATATATATATATAGAGAGAGAGAGAGAGAGAGAGAGAGAGAGAGAGAGAGAGAGAGAGAGAAATCTGTACACAAACACTCACCTTTAAGTAATGATTTAACCTTGCCAGCGCCTCAACAAATATATCTGCACCCTTGTTTAAAAATTCATATCGGCCAGCAATAAAAAAATATAACGTCTTATCAAGATCGAAGTTAAAGTGTCTGAAACAGAAATATAAATCCATTGTGATACCTTGAATTTTAGAATTACAATACTAGAAGTTTATTTATGCTTGACATCTTAAATGTTAGTGAATAACCAAAGCAGTGAAAAATATATGAACTTTAGAACGTTCCTGCATCAATATAGGTATTTTGCTATATTGAAGCGTTGTTAATGAAATATTTATTTACGAAATATGGAAAAATTTGCCCGATTAAAAATACCATCAATAGTAAACTACCCTTTATGGATTTTCTTCACAAGATGTGATTTATTCCATATTGTAGGGAGTTAATGAAGTATTATTGGTGAAATATGAATAAAATCGCATGACTAGTTTTTGAGAAATAAATACATATATAGATATCAAGAGTACACTTCGACGCTGCGACTCGAAAGAACCGCTATGTGTAAAAACCGTAAGTTTTCAGGAGAAGCAAAAAAACGTTCCGAACTGATAAAATTTTGCTAAATACACGGAAACACTTGAAAAATATAATAAAATTGGTTCTGCGTATATTATGCACTGGACCTTGTGCCTTGCTTCAACAGTATTAATTACTATTTTTTTTTTTTTTTTTTTTTTTTTGTTTTTTGTTTTCGTAGCACCTTTTGCGCCTTTATAAGCACATAGAGGATTTGTATACATTAATCAATGCGTACGTGATGAGAACCAAAATCCATTAATTTCAATCTATTATTTTTCATGGTTATGGCGAAACAATTAAATATTAACTTATGACATTATAAAGGACGCTGCCTGACAGCTTTCTGATTTACTTGCACAACATAACTCATTTTCGTCATAAGTGTCACATAGCAATTCTTCGAGGCGCAGCGACGACTTTCTCGTATGGATCTTCCCCGAAGAAATGTCCTATACCAATATTATAGGATTGTTAATTAAATGTTTGTTAATGAAATATCAACAAAACCGTTGCACCCGTTTCTCAGAAACTTAGTTATGTTTTCACCCTTCAGTTATTTTAGGGAGTAGAATCGTGCCAAGTGGACTTTGTGGTGAATAAACAGTGTGTTCGTGGGTTTTCTCGAGTTCTCATGTTCCCTCCCACTTTATTCGTTCCACCAATGCATTCATTTCTCATCACCAGCGTCTCCTTTAGCCTAGCCGGCATAACGGTGGGACGCAAAACAAAGATTTCCTTTTTTTATATATATAGGAAGTAGAAAGAAAATTGGAACCCTTAAAACATCCCCGAAGACCTACTAAAACCCACGTATATATGTGTACATACATCAATACGAGCAAACAAACGGATGGACATTCAAAAATACTTTTTTTGGGATTGAAAGTGTGAATCTTATAATTTCGAATTGGATTTTTCCCCGATCACAACACTTTCTTCTTTCCTACCGTAGCTAGAAAGCAACGAATGGCGTAAATAAGCAATGTGCAACTTTTATATATATATAATTTTTATTTTAACGTATTTACAGCGGCATTGGGGCCGCGGTGGCTCAGTGGTAGAGCGTTCACCTCTGGTGCTTGGGGTCCCGGGTTCGATCCCAGCCCCCGCCAAGTGAACTCTGTGGTGGACAAACACCGTGTGCGTGGGTTTTCTCGGGGGTTTCCCGTTTCCTCCCACTTTCTTCATTCCACCATTTCATTCATCACTCATCATCACCGTCTCCTTTAGCCTAACCGGCATAACCGTGGGACGTAAAACCCAAAGATTTTATTTCATTTTTTTACAGCGGCATTAGAAAATAAATGGCATTTCTTAAACCGATGGCATTTCTTAAACCGATTTAGTTAGGCTTCACTTCTCCAAACATGTAAATGCCTACAATACAAGGTACGAAATAATAGAAGAATTCAACCTGCCGCATGAACAACTATTATGGGAAAACGCACTATACTAAATTTTACATATACAGAATGACCAAATTACTTACAACAATCGAAGTCTGTATCAAACCAGACAAATTAATACCTACTACATAATACAATTTTGATGGTAATTTTACGAGGTATCAAACTGTTTCGCTTGGCACAGACATAAAAAAAATCTTAGATAACAGCAGTGAGTCATTTTCTACTTTTAGGAGCTTTTTAAATATTATCATCTACTTTTTAGTGCTTTTTGAAACCTTTCTTCTTTAAACTCTAATTTTTTTACTTTTTCTCTACTCCAGGAATTTAAGTAGATACCTAAACTAAAAGTAGGACACTAATATATATATATATATATATATATATATATATATATATATATATATATATAATCTGTCAATGCAGTACGGAATTATACCTGAACATATACACGGTATTAAAACTATTAGCTGTTGATGAATTTCACGGTATAGCTCTAAAGACTATTATCTGATCCTAACGAAATTTATATGAAATTACCGTGAAATCACACTCTTTCAAACAAAAAAGAAAATCAACACCATTGATACATCTATGATGAAATTGTGGTATTAACACTGTTAGCTGTTGAGGAGTTTCATGGTCTAGCCTAGTTCCCTCTCTATAGGTACATAACTGAGGATATGTATTTCTAGAGCATCCTGTTTCTTTTCTAACCCACTACGTATACTATGCTTCTCGTATTCTCTGTTTTTTCAACATAAATGATGAAAACAATAATACTCAAGTCGAGATAAAGTTGAGATAATATATAGGGTGGCCCAAAAGTAGGTATACAGTCCAGTACTGAAAGTAGCAAATATTTATGAAAAGCCAAAAAAAGATATTTTTACTATTTTTATTATTATTTTCCTAAAATTATTTCATGTTACTCACAAATCCAAATCTTACCCGTAAAAATGTCCTCTAACAAACTGATGTATTTTCTCTTTTGCAAGAGCGTGTAGATTCTGGAACTCATGGAGCGCACTGAACTTTTTCACATTCAGACCATTTGGAGTGATAATATCGGGTTTCCTCTTGAGCAAATGTTCAGCCTCATAACCTGTTATCTCTGACACAGTTGTGAAAACATGCGCCAAATGGGTGGCCGCACGTTCCATGCAGTAGCGATGATAAATTTGTCGTCTTCCTGCTTCCTCATCTACACTAAACTAAAAAGGTAAAAGGAACTACTACGTAAAAAATACTTTAAGTGGAACAACAGTAAAATTACACCTGTAATAATTGACATCTGCCTTACATGAAACATCTATCTATCTATATCTATCTATATACTTATACATCAGTGTTGGGCAAATTTCAATTGAATTAACAATTAACAATTAATCTGTAAATTTAATTGTTAATTGCAATTAACAATTGAAATAAGTAATGGTTAATTGCAGTTGGCCATTAAAAAAGGAGAATCAATTGCAATTGATCAATTGATTGAAAGTAATTGCAGTGGAAAGTAATTGCAATTGAATTCTGTAATTCAATTGCAATTGAAATTAATTGGCAATTGATTCAATTGCAATTGATTTCCACAGCAATTACTTTCAATTGATTGACCAATTGCAATTGATTTTCACTGATTAATTTTCAACACTGTAGTTCAGAGAGGGCGTGGGGCAATGAAAACTTTAGCCACGACCAATTGACTCACCACCCGTCGTGACCCACGACCCACCGTGACCCACTCTGACCCACCACCCACCATAAATCACTCTTACCCACTGTGACCCACAGACCCGCCAAAACCCATTGTCATCAACTCTGACCCATGATTCACGCCCTCTTCTCTACTGACTAAAGAGTTTAAACTTGTAATAAAACAAGCCTATAAAATTATCACTCATCGGAGTTTGAATTTCTACGATCAATCGCTCAAGCATCGCACTAATACAATAACAGCGGATCTGACCTTTCTAATATAAATAAAATAGTTTGTTCGTGTGTCTGTGTGTCTATCTTTGTGCGGCCTGTGGACGGGACGAGTGGACCGAAAATTTTTAAAATTTGGTCACGGGTAGCTTGGTCTAGGCCCCAGACCAAGACGAAGAGTTTTTTTTTTTTTTTTTAATTCCTTACTATGGGGTCTCCAGGAGACGTTTACCGGGACCGGCCTGGGGACCAGACAAGTCGACCGAGAGTTACCAAATTTTGATCAAAGATACCTTGGTCCAGGTTTCACACCAAGGCAAAGCTTTTTCGAAAAAATTCGAACCAGGGGGTCTCAGGGGGGCGTTTACCGGGACATGTAAAAGTAGTAGAAAATGACCGATATCAGTGTCGATTTCATAGTTTTCGCGGTCGCTGAGATCAATGGTGAAACTCCGATCGCATTAACTTCCAAATTCACCGTATTCTGCTACGGGCCGTGGGTCAATGGGGGGGAGGGGGGGAAATACCGAAACGTACAAGTAATCCAAAATGACCGATATTAGTGTCAAATCCATAGTTTTCGCGGTTGCTGATATCAATGGTGACACTACCATTAGCGATGACTTTCAAATTCATCCACCGTTGTATGCGGGCCTTGGGTCACCAGAGGGGGGAATTCCGAGACATGTAAAAAAATAATCGAAAATGACTGATATTAATGTCAAATTCATAATTTTCGGGGTAGCTGAGCTCATTGGTGAAACTCAAGACCGCGTTTACTTTCACATTTAGCCCCCATCAGATAAGAAACGGGGGCATTATGAAGGGAATCACGAGACATGTAAAAATAATCCACAATGACCGATGTCAATTCCGTAGTTTTCGCGGTGGCTGAGATTAATGGTGATACTTTCATTAGCGATGATTTTCAAATTTAGCCACCATTGTATGCGGGCCGGGAGTCACCGGGGGTGGGGAATTGCGAGACATGTAAAACTAATGGAAAGTGACCGATATTAGTGTCAAATCCATAGTTTTAGCTGTCGCTGAGATGAATGGTGATACTTCCACAGGCGTTGACTTCCAAATACAGCCCCCATCGGCTGCAGACCAGAGGCATTGTTTTTTTCAAAATTGGAACCAGAGGATTATAGGGATTTTTACAGGCATATGTAAAAAGTAGTAGAAAAGGGCAGATGTTAGTGTCACATTCATAGTTTTCGTGGTATTAGTTGGGGGTTGGTGGGGGCCAGAGGAGATTGTTTCACAATACGAACCAAGGGGGTCTGAGGGAGTGTTCACCGGGACATGTAAAAGTAGTAGAATTTGTGTCGAATCCATATTTATCGGGGTTGCTCAGACGTATAGTGACACCCCCGATAGTGTTTACGTTCAAATTCAGCCCCATCGGCCTTCCCAATGAAAGCACATGTACGTTGTTGGATATATATTCACACAAAATATATCCAATGTTAGAAATGTTTCTTAATTGTTCTCCCGTTGTTCAATCTGTTTACATTGATATTTTATCTGATCCGTGCGAAGAACGGGTATAACAGCTAGTACGAAATGGTAAAGTGTTTGTTATGGACCAAATTACAATGAATTCAATTATATATAAATAGATAATTATTATAATTATAACTAATAAATATTTCCTTGTTGAATCATAGAGCTCCTCCGTGGCTAAGCGGTTAGCGTACGCGCCTTTGGCGTGGGAAACCCGGGTTCGATTCCCTGCGGGAGCTCATGTGGTTCGGATTCCACGTTAATCAGTAGGTCCATGTCTCATATAGCCTCGCTGCTGACCGGGACGTTAAACCCCAAAAGAAACTCAAAATCAAATCAACTTGTTGAATTATACATATTTTTCAGTGGAAAAATGAATACAATTTAAAAGTCCCAAATCAACGTAAAGTAGACCAACTTAAAGGAAAAATGTATAAAATTTTCCATATAATTAAGCTTACAAACTTAAAATTTCCATGTAATTAAGCTAAATTACCATTTTTGTGTCGTTTTGTGCGCCTATTTCCTCGTTTTCTGCGTCACCGGAAATGGGTCAACGTTATCCTACAAATATGGCGGAACAAGTTAATGTTGTTCCGTCAGGAACGATTTCGAGGTCGTTTCCTTCACATCGTCTTGTGCGTGTTTTCTACCGTTTTGTAAGCCTATTTCCACGTTTTGTGAATCAATGGTAGTGGGTCAAAATGGGCATTCAATGTGGGAAGAAAACTGATCCACTCTCCCACCAGTATCGAATTTCAAGGTCGCTTTTTTCGCATTGTTTAGTGCATATTTATACCGTTTCTGCGCATACTTTCACGTTTTGTAGGCCAACGAAAGTGGGTCAAAGGTGACCTACAAATATGGCAGAGAAAGACATATTCATTCCACTTTCAAGGTCCATTTTGACCCTCTTCCACTGATGCACAAAGCGACACAAATCATGTATAAAAAGTGTGAAGGAAACGACCTCATTTGATGGTGACGGAACAGCATTAAGTTATTCCGCTATACTTGTAGGCCATTTTGACCCATTTTTGTTGTCGCACTAAAGTGGAAATAGAAGCACTAAAGTGGAAATAGGAGCACAAAACGGTACAAAGCAGGCACTATACGATGCGAAAGAAACGACCCCCAAATTCGATAGTGGCGGAACAATGGCTCTAGTTTCTCGGACCATTTTGACGCATTTCTGGTGATGCTCAAAACGTGGAAGTAGGCGAACAGAACGGTACAAAATACACACTAAACGATGCGAAAGAACCAACCCCGAAATTCGATAGTGGCGGAATAGTGAGCCATTTAACTCCCACTTTAAAGGCCCGTTTAACTCACTTCCGGTGACCACAAGACGAGGAAGTAGGCACAGAAAACTTTTAAAAAAATAATCACTAAACGATGCGAAAGAAACGACCTAGAAATTCGATAGTGTCGGAACAATGGGTCATTTTGGTCACACTTTGGACGTCCATTTTCACACACTTCTGGTGACGCGCAAAACGGGGAAATAAGAGCACGAAACGGCACGAAACATTCACTACTCGACGCGAAAGGAAGGACCACGAAATTCGGTAGGTATAGTGGTGGAGCAGTGGGTCATTTTCGTCCCACCTTCGAGGCCCATTTTGACCGTCTTCCAGTGACGCACAAAACGTCGAAATACGCGCACAAAAGGGTATGCAATGTGAAATTAACGACCTCGAAATTCCATAGTAGCGGAACCCTTGGTCATTTTCGTCCCATCTTGGAAGCCCATTTTGACCCACTTACGGTGACGCACAAAACGTGGAAATAAGGGCACGAAACGGCACGAAAATCCACTAGTCGATGCAAAAGGAAGGATATCGAAATTCAATAGTGGTGAAACTCTTGGTCATTTTCATCGCACCTTCGAGGCCCATTTTGACCATCTTCCAGTGACGTACAAAACGTCGAAATAGGCGCACAAAAGGGTACGCGATGTAAAATTAACAACCTCGAAATTCGATAGTGGCGGAACAGTGTGTCATTTTCGTCCTACCTTGGAAGCCCATTTTGACCCATTTCTGGTGACGCACGAAACGTGGAAATGGGGGCACGAAACAGCACGAAAATTCAGTAGACGATGCGAAAGGAAGGATATCGAAATTCGGTAGTGGCGGAGCAGTGGGTCATTTTCGTCCCACCTTCGAGACCCATTTTGACCGTCTTCCAGTGACGCACAAAACGTCGAAATAGACGTACAAAAGGGTACGCGATGTGAAATAAACGACCTCGAGATTTAATGGTGGCGGAACTCTTGATCGTTTTCGTCCCACCTTGGGGACTCATTTTAACCCACTTCCCACGACGTACAAAACGGAAGTAGACGCACAAAACGGCACAAAACGATGTGAAGGAAACAATCTCGAAATTCATTGGTGGCAGAAGAGCAATAACTTGTTCCGCCATATTTGTAGGCCCATTTTGACCCACTTCCGGTGATGCACAAAATGTGGGAATAGGCGCATAAAGCGACACAAAACACGCACAAAAGATGCAGAACAAAGTACCTTGAAATTCGTTGGTGGCGGAACAAGTTAATGACGCCGTGAGCACCAATATAAGTATATACTGTAGTTCTTACCAGTTGGCGCGGTGGGTCAGTGGTAGAGCGTTCACCTCCGGTGCTTGAGGTCCCTGGTTCGATCCCAGCTCGCGCAGTTTGTACTTTGTGGTGGACAAACACCGTGCTCGTGGATTTTCTCGGGGTTCTCCCGTTTCCTCCCACTTTCTTCATTTCATTCATTTCCTATCATCACCGTCTCCTTTTGCCTATCCGGCATAAGCGTGAGACGTAAAACTAAAGATTTCTTATCATTTTTTGTAGTTCTTACCATCAAGGCTGAGAACTGCACGGTCCAATTTTTTAGCCAAAGTAGAAGCCCAACCGGAATAGTGATGTCAACCGACTCGGCTTGGTTCAACTGAGCGTACAGCTTGAGCTGGCTTGGTTGGGATTACCCATCGACTGGGCTCAATTGAGCCAATGGCTTGAACCGGCTCGGTAAAGACGAGTCATCGGCTCGACCCGATTGGAGCCAAGGGCTCGAACCAGCTCCGTTGAAACGAGTCCATAGGCTGGGTTCGAGTCAGCTCAACTGAGCCGATGGCTCGAACGGGCTCGGTTGGGGTAAGCAATCAGCTCAATTCGGCTCGGCTCGTGTGAGCCATCGGCTGGAGCTGGCTCGGTTGGATGAGCTGTTGGCTCGGCTTACTTCTCGGTTCGGCTCGATAAGTGAATAAGCTGTGAGCGAGCCGCTTGAGCTGTTGACAACCCTAAACCCGGGTCGAGCAGTTTTGAACATGTTTGGTTGGAGTCCCATAACTTCTAACAATTTTTGGCTCAAGCCCGAATACTTGCTCCTCCTGAACTCAAACCAAGAACCTCGTGACCGATGTCCTTGCCTCCTGAAGATTTCTTGACGACCAAGATCGACAGTCAACTAATTTTTAGTATTCCGATACAAACCGCCTATATTCCATGTTTATACAGGTACACGGTGTTATAATGATAATTAATTATAGTAGTAGTAGTAGTATCATTGATTATTATATTGTCTATGTAGGATACTTGAAGATAATAGTACTTGGAACTACACAAAGGATTTAGCTCGAATTGGCTCGACTCGACTAGAAACTCGATCCGAATTCGAGTCGAGTTGGGGGAAATTTTTCGAGCCGAGATCTCAAGTCGAGCTCAAAGATGTCTGCTTCGAGTCGAGTCGAGTTTTAAAGAAAACTCGCTCGAACTCGCTGGTGCCCATTCCTATTGTATGCATGACGGGCATATAGAGTTCTTTCGAGGGGGATAGAACCATAAACATAATATATTTTTAAAAATACTTAGTTTCCTGGCTTTCTTCCCAGGGGGGGGGGGAAGGGATGGTAGGTATCCAGCATTTCTTATAAGTACCTTATTTGAAATATGTAAAACAGTAACAAGTGGACAACACAATACACACACATCTTCTTATCTTCAGTTTTAATTGCTGATTTCAATTACAATTAACAATTACAAGTTTCAATTGTCAATTGCAATTAACAATTAAATGTTTCAATTGCACCCTTTGCAATTGACAATTAACAATTAAAAGTTTCAATTGCCTGGTGACCAATTAACAATTAACAATTGACGAAAATTTAATTGCAAATTTTATGATTGAATTCAATTGCAATTGAAATTAATTGTCAATTACAAATTGAAATCAATTGCAATTGAAATCAATTGCAATTGATTTTCAGAGCAATTACTTTCAATTGATTGATCAATTGCAATTGATTTCAATTGATTTTGCCCAACACTGTTATACATATACATACATACTTGAACCACGCGACCGATCTCGATCAAATTGCCACATACATGAGGCTCTGTCCTGGAATGATTTTAATGATTTCACTTTGACGGTGCAACTTAGAGAGAGAGAGAGAGAGAGAGAGAGAGAGAGAAGAAGAAGATATTTTAAAATGATCGAAAATAACCGATATTAGTGTTGAATCCATGGTTTTGGGGGTCACCGAGGTAAACAGTGATACTTCCAATACCGTTTAAATTCAAATTCAGCCCCCGCAACTTAGGGAGAGGAGATATATAAAAATGATCGAAAATGACGGATATTAGTGTCGCATCCATAGTTTTCGGGGTCGCTGAGACGGAGAGTAACACACTTAAATCCAAATTCACCCCTTTATGTCCAGAATGAAACATTCTCCCAGTGTGAAGAATGGGTATTCTGCTAGTATCATATATTGAAAAATCATCAATACAGGGTGTATCTAAAGTCTTCAGCCGATTTCAAAGTGTTATACCTTGAAGCACTAATTGTATCTGAAAAACTTCTACAACTTGAAAGAGGGAGTGCTTAAGTTCATAAACATTATGTTCATACCCTGGACATGCCTTCGAGTCATCTTATATTCCTCCAGAATTACCTAGGTATAAACACCTCAGGCTACAAATAGCGCGTGAACAGTCGCTGGTGCGCAGAATGACAGTCATTTTCGGACGGACATATTCCGCTTTAACCTGTTCTACAGTGATCGCTGCACAGTTGTTATAACAGTCATTCCCAACTGGGTGCTCCGTGACGTCACAGTCTGCTGCTCAGATTCTCAGTAAATCACTCAGAGAACAAAGAGAAGGCAGCAAATCTAGTGATGACAGAAGACAATGGTAACAGGCAAATCAAGGCGTAGTCGATAGTTGTTTCAGACCACTACTTGTGGATTCATCACTAATTTAACACCGTTGACCTACCTAGCTCCCTCCCTTTTGTGCTCAACTTCTCTTTCTGTTGGCTCTGATCGTAAAAGTCAATTCCTACGTCATACACATGTGAGTTGGAAGGGATTGCGTTTGCAGCTATAGTAGTGAGGAGTTTTAATCAAAAATCTTTCAAAATTTAACCAACAATGGTACTGTTTAAAATTAACAATTTACAATATGTTATGTTATTATTATTATTATTATTATTATTATATGTTAGTTCTTATCTCCATAACAGCTGGGTTATTGTTATGCAGAATGGAGATCAAGTTCTGTATATTTACATTTAAAAAGGAATATGATATTCACTTTTCATTCCAAGTGCTTCAAAGTTAGGAATACGTGAGGAAACAAAATAAAGGTAGCGACAGGAATAAGTACTTTCATTTTCGTATTGTAGGTTTTCTTCGACTTAATATTTAAGTGGTGCCACAAACGAGCAGGTAGAATTTAAACTTGCTGAAAATGAGTTATGTACACCGTAAGATTTATTTCAGTACCTACTTCTGTGGAGATCTAGAACCAAGTGCTGCAATACAGTGGTTCAAAATTATGAAGGTATTGGCTTTCACGTAAGATATAGCTTTTTTTTTATGGGTTCGCATTCTCTATCTTTTGTTGCAATGAATGGTATAAGAAAATCGGATATCACGACTTGAGCCTACTTCTTAGTTTAATTCACTTTATTAAAATTTCTGAATTTGAATTTGAATTGAATTTGAACAACAAAAAGGGACATTATGGTCAACTTTTGTCCTTCATATTCGAAATTATTTCATATCCTGGGAACAGAAAAAAAAAATTCTCCGTCTCGGGCACATTTACAATTTTTCTTCGAATGTTTTCCTTCGAGCTGGTTTCAAAAGAAACAAAGTAGGAGGTGTCTCCGGAAAGTAAGTACCGTTTAAATATATATATATATATATATATATATATATATATATATATATATATATATATATATATATATATATATATATATATATATATATATATATATATATATAAACAGGTTTGTTAAAGCCAAATTTAGTTTTACATGAAGAAGCACAAAATTTTTCAACATAGTTTCCACCAATGTTCAAACACTTGTCAGATCAGGTAACCAACTTGTCCAAACCAAAAGATATAGCCTAGAAATATAAGTATTTTTTACATTTTAATTTCACTCTAACGTATTGTTCAAAAACAAGTCATATCAGTCGATCGCTACACTGAGTTAAAGTAATATGCGTATGGTTATATTTTCATGTATAAGTTTTTAAAAAAATTGAAAAGGGCTTTTGTGACACTAAAAAGTAAGTCGTTCTTTGCGAATAATCGACATTTTTTCATTATTATTTTGGAGGAACAAATTGTTAATTATCTACTGAATATGTAGCAAATTACACTCTTTTCTAACATATTGTATACATTGTTCTTTCTAATTTTCTAATTGTGACAACACACACACACATACAGAGCTTGAACATATAGGCAGGCAGTAATATTTCAGCATATACCAGTTCAAATTTGCTTCGACAGTGTTGAGGGCTACCAACAATTTACCATACAGCCTATGCACTTGCTTTACACTATCATACACATAAATATGCATAACACTGTATACATTATTTATTCTTACCTTATCAAGATTGTTATAAAAATCTGTGTTTCCAGCACAGAGGTACCTTCCTAGCAAAGTAGCGTGTGTTGTAAATATCGTTGCCACATCAATATGTCTGGTGCGAAGAGCTATGAGTCCAAGTCCCGCCTGCCATTCGTGAAAGTGAGTCACTATCCTCGGAGGAGAATCAGTGTATTCCTCTGCTGCTTTCTTGAACTAAAGTAATAATAGTAATAATAATAATCTCCTCCAGCACTATCACATGATTAATTGCCCAACTCATATATAAAAGTATTACATACTATATTACTGGATGGTCGTATTCTGAAAATAGTTTTATTTAAAAGTTTGTATTTATTCCCGTATGCATATCTATTACATTCTTTTGTATCACATTTGTTCAAGGGGGCTAATAATTTTTTACAAAATCTGACGATTACATTCAGTAAACAAAGCCCGAGACAAGAAGATCTACTCAAAAACTAATATTCTCCACAGGGTTTGAAAAAACCCGGGTATTTTTGAAAAAAAACCTCCCCACCTGGGCCCATGTGGGTTTTTCGGTTTTTTCGGGTTTAATTGGGTTTTTTCGAAATATTTCAATGTCTTTGGGGTAAAAATGTTAAAATATGTTTTACATTTCAAGACTGTCATTGTCACAATTTGCAACAATTTTCTATTCCTGCTGTTTTGAAAAAAAAAATGGCAGTCATTTTGAAATTTTATATTGGATAGCCGAAAAAATCTATACAGCAAATTTACAATATCTTGTGCTTCTATCCTCAAAATTTCAACTTAAAAAGTCTGAAAATTGCACCTTGTAGCATGGATACCCGCTATTTTGAATAATGGGCGCCATTTTAAAATTTTATGCCGCCAAAATATATACAGCTAATTTAATCTCTCGTGCTTCTACTTTGAAAATTTTAACTTGAAAGACCGAAAACTGCCCTTTGTAGCGTGGATATCCGCTATTTTGAAAAAAAAGAAAAGGCGCCATTTTGTAATTTTACGTTGGTATGCTGAAAAAATCTATACAGAAAATTTAGTGTCTCCAGCTTATATCCTGAAATTTAAAAGACCAAAAGTTGAACACTGTGTGGTACAGGCACACAAACGACCAAATGTAGATCGAGTCATCCCAGGAGCCTATGACGTTCGCCAAATATGAATATCAAATAGCTATATTAATTTAAGACATAATTCATCAAAATGTATTATATGAAATAAATATTTTTCAACGTTTTATTGTTGAAGTTACGGGAATTTCCCGAGCAGTTGTTGCAAGACGGTTCTTTCCTGAAAATTAACCGCTTAACTTATAATTTTCTCCGCAAAAGTCGTTCCAAATTTTATATTTTTTTATTGGTTACTTTTTTTTGTACGTTGAAGGTAGAGGTACGTGGAAGCAAACATTACTAAAACTGTCGAAAATTTAGGTCCGAATTAAGCACTTGAAAATCACCGATTTTAAAACTACGAGTATATTCGTTTATAATGAAAGCAGATGTATCTTATTGTTAATCTTACTTTTTTGAACTCTTTTTGTGTACATGAAGCGACAACGAATCTTTTAAAATGTTTTATTCAGTTCGTTCAATTTATTTGAACTACAAGCTGATCAAAATTGAGATTTAAATTTTCCCGCAAGAAATATTAAAATCCCGAATATGTGCGTTCCAGAATAAAAATTACCAAATTACACTAGCATCTTGAGAAAACGAAACAGTGGGGAAAAGGAGTACAGTATAAGTAGATATTCCATTCAATCTACTACGAATTTTTGTATTCTTTTTGAAAAAAAAAAAATCAAAGAAAATAATAATGATTTCTCGGTACAATGTAGATATGGTATTTCAGTTCCGTCATTTCGTCAATAAGCATTGGCCTCCAATGCAAAATATTAGCCGAAAAGAGTTAAATGAATCTTACCAAAGGGCGCCGATCCTGGGGGGCCGGGTCCCTCCCCAAAGCTCATGTGGCCCCCCCAGTGTATTTATGAATATACAATATTTGGCATAATTTAAATGCAATTTGTCTTAACATCCTCATATATACACCTGCGTCTGAGTGCCCCCTCCCCAAATTTACAGAGAAATCGGCGCCCTTGATCTTACCCACATAGCGGACATCCAAAACAATTAACAAAGATACGCCTATAATTCATATTTTATTAAAGTAAATGTTTCAAAAATGTCATAAATGAAATTAAATTTCTTCCAGCGTAAAATAGTTTTATTGTTGAAGTATTCACTTCCGATGCCTTGTGGGTTCAATTGCGGGAATTTCCGGAACACTTCTTTCACGACGGGTTTTCCTTGAAAATGCAGCTTGCTTTGCTGTACATCGAAACTTCCGTTAATACTGAAGTTTGAATTTAGCAGTTATAGTAAGCGTTATGTAGTCTTAGGAGCTCCGAGCATAAAGCTTCTTAATTTTGACAAGAATTTTTACGCTATTGCTGGTGTTGATTCTACAGAATGCTTATTTGAAGGGTAGTAACAAATGACTGAACTGAACTGTTGTTGGAAAACCAAATTTTACTGAATAGTTTTGTTACCGTGAAAGGTAAGAAATAATACTAATAGTTTTACTAATGTATTTACATATTTACTGTTAGTACCGGCACCTATGATCTTAAACCTGTCAACGTATGAGGGATAATGTCCCACGGCGGCGCCGAGTCAGGAAGCACACTATTCACGGAAAGTATTTTCTAAAATACAAAATTGCTTATTTTACTTTAAATACGCTGTAAGTATAATCCACACATTAATTTGCTCTATAATTATTTCAAACTTTTTTTTTTTTTTTAAATTCATTCATTCAGTGCATTCAGAAATTTATAAAGGTCTTATGTTGAATGTTGTTGACTACCTTAACATGAAAGCATATAATTCGCCCAAAGAAAGTTCAAAATCTGATAAAAATAACTCTCAATGTGATCACCTTAGTTGTACCAATAATATACTAACAGAAAGGTCAAAAACCTAGGTGGGTTTTAAGGTGGGTTTTTTCAGGCGGGTCCAACCCTGATTCTCCACGACTGCTTCACAGTATATTCAGCATGATTTGCAAACTATTCGTTACTACTTGGAATAACTGAAAGAATAACAATTATTTAATGACAAAACGAAGTTCTGTTTATTATATGTATATATTATTTTTAAATATAATTCTACCAGGATATTTGTCTTTACAGTACGTAATTACAAAGGTACGTTTGGACTACAAATATTTATTGATGTTCATGGTAGAGAAGCTATAAAATTTCCTATTATTCGTACCAAAGCACTTTTTTTTATTATTATTATTATTATTATTATTATTATTATTAATAATAATAATAATAATAATAATAATAATAATAATAATAATAATAATAATAATAATAATAATAATAATAATAATCGAGTTTGGGACTATGATTGATTTCCCTGCATCCTAATGAATCTACTAACTACAACAACTTCGAAACACATTGGAACATAAAATGCCTCACCGTTGGCGGACGTACAGAGCAAGCCCTTCCTTGCCACAGTATCTCGCCTCCAAAGGGCTGGATTAGAGAACCATGCTATAGGTCCCGCCAAATTTTGGAACGCGATATGATCTCATCAGAAACATAATAACATTGAATGTTTGCTACGAGCAATAGGTATTGGTTGGTTTATTTAAACTTTCTACTCGTTAATTACGTTCTATAGACTACTGAAAACTAGTATTAACGGAGATCGAACCAGGTTCTCACGAGCGTGCTAGACATGTAAATTCTAGGGAATCCTACGAAAACTATCTATATTAATAGCGGTGTCTGAACAAAAAACTTCAGATCCAAATTGAAGTGACTACGTTTGTGATTCTTAATCCCTCTCCCCCTTCCCGACCGATCTCGATCAAATTTTTGACGTAGATGCAGCGCTGGCCTGGAAGTGTTTTTCGCTATTCACTTTGACGGTACAACTTAGGGGAGGAGGGGGAATTATAAAATCATAAAATAAAACTTAACTCTTGAACCATCTGATCGATTGCAATCAAATTTTCAACATAGATGAATTCGAACCTGGGAAGCTTTTTTTATTATTTCATTTTGATGGTAGAACTTAGGGGAGGGGAGGGGAGGAGGGTAAATATATGAAAATGAATAAAACTTAACTCCTGAACCACCCGGCCGATCTCGATCAAACTTTCAATATAGAGAAGGTTTGAAGCTGAGATGTTTTCGTCATTTTACTTTGACGGCACAATGTAGGGAGGGGGAAGAGGGGACATATATGTAAAAAAAAATTAAATAAATAAATAAATGTGATTGTCTTTATGACTTCATCACGCTTAAATCACCAAACCTATCTTAAATTATCAACATAGATGAGGTTTGGACCTGGGGTGGTTTCTATTATATCAATTTGACGGTAGAACTTAGAGTAGGAGGAGGGGGGAGAAGATATATATATATATATATATAAAACTTAATAACTCTTGAACTACCCAGCCGATCTCGATCAAATTTTCAACATATATGACATTCCAACCTGGAATAATTTTTAAATCTTATGCAACATGTGGAGGGGAGAGGAATATATAAAAATCACCGAAAATGACCAATATCAAAGAGCGCTTTAGTAATAGTAAAAAAGGAACATATTACTATTTTTCCTTAATTTGACGCAGCGAAATCGGAGTGCATCTTAGATTCGAGGACATCTTAAATTCGATCAATCCTTCAGACAGCAATAGTGTCCTGCGCTTGCGGAGGACGTACGGGTTTGCTAGTATTCATTAACACACTGAACGCCTCTGAGTAATTTTAACTTAAGTGTGTTTCGTGAAGAGGTTGAATGAGCTTTGAGTTCTGTGAGGTACATACATTTCATATTTACTATCTAATATTAATGAACGCATTTTCTGCATGGCCTCCTGTACAACCATTCAGACTCGTTTTTAGGGGTTGTTCCGTGTTTGTAGTTGTTACGGAATGTGATGTGTTGAGGCTTGTGGCGGAATGAGGCTTGTAAAGGCAAAAAGTATTTCAGAGTTAATACTGTAATAAAAAGAGAAGAAGAAAGAGGTTAGAAAATGTAGTAGAATGGTTGATAAGAATAACAAGAAAAGTTTGTTAGTGCTATATGTCTTAGAATTAAAAATAAGAAGTCTATGGAAGTTTTAAATATGTAAAGTTTGAGAAGTGTAGCATTAATTGCGGTTGGAATAAAAAGTATGTGGTTAGTTGATATACACTGGCCGTCATAAATTAAGCAACAAATGGATATTCATGTGTATAAGGAAAGTAAACGCATGCTGGTGAACAAACTGTTATTGGAATTAAAGAAGTGCCTGTTTTACGCCATACAGCAATTAAAATTACCAAACCAAAGTACACTCGTAGGCAAAAAATGATGCTGGACCTAAGTGGCACTGAAACGAGGAAACACTGAAGCCGCAAAAGGATGGTTTGTTGAAACTAATAAGGAATATGATCACTGCGCATAACAATAGAGGATTCACAACGTAGTCTCATTCTGGTAATAAATCTTTGTACCAACTCATTTGGTATCTGGGTCCAACGTTGACGAACAACCCATTGAAGATCTTGGAGAGTTCGTGGAGGGGTTACAAGGCCTGCAATGTGTCGCCCTATAGCATGCCACATGTGTTCCATCGGGTTAAGGTCCGGGGACCTCGATGGCCACTCTATTCGTCAAATATGGTGTAGCTTCAAGTACTGATTGACCAGTTGTGCTCTATGGGGACGAGATTATCGTCCTGTAGAATGAATCCCTGATTTCTAGCACGTTCGAAGAGTACAACGTGACGATCTTGATCATCATCCCTATAGTGCTGGCTGTCATTGTGCCACGCGGGAGAACAGAGAGATCTGTACATCCTTCAAGCGAGATACCAACCCACATAAGAACACCTGCATCACCATATCTATCCCTTTCAAGAATATTAATGGATGGTAACTGCTTCCTGTTTCTCGCCAGACCAATCTGTGTCGAGGATCACTGTCCAGAGAAAATCTAGACTCATCAGTAAAGAGAACTGACTGCCATTGCTCCTGGGTCCAATTGACATGCGCTCTTGCCTAATTTAATCGCTGCCTCTTGTGACACCGGATAGGGGGTACACACACCACTGGTCTTCTGGCATACAACACACCTTCGTGAAGTAGTCTCCGTACTGTACGGGTTGATAGAAGACATCCGGTGTCAGCAACAGCCTCCACAGGCACTTGAGTTGTTGTTGTAGACCTGTTTCTTCGACTTGTCAAACAAATATTTCGATCATTCCTGGCCGATGTCAAACACGGTCGACAGCCACTACAACTTGTCGACACATTTTGCGTTCCGTGGAGCTTACTCCATAACCTCCTGATCACTGCTCGATCGACATTGAGCCATCGGACAAAGTTGGCCTGACGCTGCCCTGCTTTCAATCTGCCGACGGCACGTGAGCGTAATTTATCCGGCAAATTATGACTCGTTGCCATATTCTCCTGTTTCACTCCACTAGATTTGCCTCTGCACTCTACACACACTGTCAGCTAACAATTCCGTGAGCTCATGTAGACCTCGAACGTACCTAGTACTTTACGAAGTCGTGTGAGGGGACCATAATCGCGAGTTCTTCCGCACAATCTTTCCCCGATCATTCGTCAATGCTCGTTGTATTATGATACCCATTTTCTCTTAATTTCATCACCACCACCCCCGTCGCTTCTTTTTTATTGCACATTTTCTCTTTGTTGCTTAATTTATGGTGGCCAGTGTATATTGTTTGATGACTAGAAGAGTTACTTAATTTTAAAGGAAGTTGTGTTAGGTCGTTAACTGAACGTCAAATAAATATAATACTCTTTTCAAGGTAAAAAAAAAAAAATAATACTAATATACACACATCATTAATATAGTTATGTTATTTGACTATTTTTTTCTAACAGAGTTGTATTTTCTTAACTAAATTATTCGATATTTACCAGCATTTATATTGTAAGTACACATGATAAAAAAAAAAAAAAAAAAAAAAAAATGCAATACATCCTTTCGGGATTTCCCTGGGAGACTCCATTCTTTTCTCTAGAACGCAATTAGAAGTCCCAGAAATGCACGAGTTTCCCAGAAACTGTATATTATGAATGGGATTAGTACGAAATAAAATTCCTGACATTTAACTAAGCATAATCACTGTTTGTATTCTATTTTCCATATATACAAGACATTGTTAATAGCAGGAATTATTAAACAGACTTGAGTTCTTATCATACATAATATTGTATAATCATGTTCAGTATTATTATTATTATTAAATAATCTTAATTTTAAAAACTCTGTACTTTTCACTCTAAATGTATTGCATTAAAAAAATATGTACGGTATGTAAGTAGAGGGCAGCTTACAATAAGATAACTATGATCTTTTGACTATCACGAACATTGAAATCTGAATCATAACCAATAGCTTCCTAGGATATTTATCTGTGTTGAAGAAAAAGGAATACGATACCTCTTCAATGAATTGGGCTACAATGAAACCCATTATCACAGCATCATTTGCTTCGATATCCAAGTGAGGTATTCCTATATTCGTTTTTTCCCATAATTCTTGCTTATATTCGTCCATCTTCCAAGCAGCAGAACCAATCTCAAATAGAATCACCTGTGGATTTCCATCCACGAGCCATGTACCTGTGTGAACCTGTTAATGAAACAGTACAAATGTCAGTGTTATTACAGCTATTACTCTAATTTTCTGGTAGTGATTACTTTAAAATATACGACGTTAAAGCATGATCAATACTTTGGATTATTTTGTTTGGCTAAAGTCTTCCTGATGAACACACAGGAAGGGAGATTATCATATTATATATATATATATATATATATATATATATATATATATATATATATATATATGCAAATAAGATAACGCCTTTATATTTGAGAAATCATGCCATAATGAATTTGGATTGAGTATAGCCCGCTCCCCCCAGTGATTTTTAACGAATCATAGTGATTTTAACGATTCATACTAGTTCATAATGAATCGGAATCGCATGTTATAAAGATTCAAGATGTAAATCTTGTGGTAAGGAAGCTTTAGTATAAGTAGCAGTAGTAGCGGTAGTAGCAGTAGTAGTTAGTAGCAATAATAGTAGTAGTAGTGGTCGTTAGTAGCATAGTAGTAGTAGTAGTAGTAGTAGGAACGGCTTAGAAGCCCCGCAGGTGTTGGTTGGGTTCTGTTCTAGATATAAGTAGTAGTAGTAGTAGTAGTAGTAGTAGTGGTAGTGATAGTAGCAGTAGCACTAGTATTGATAGTGACTCTTCCAGTTCCGGTGACAAAGAACTGGGGGGAGCGGGCTATACACAAGCCATGAATTTAATGCTTAGTAAATTATTTAATCATTTTCATAACAATTACAGCAATAATTACAAAATCACATTATTTTATTATATTAACTAGTTGTTGCGCCTAATAACTAGTTCTCTGCGGACTATAGATTAAAATAGTGCTTAACTAGTGATGCTGTGCACAGTTGAAGCTAGTGATTCTCCATTTCACTAATAGCAACGCCAATCTATAAGAGCAAGTGTATAATGTCCAATAAAACACATACAATGTTCTATAAAGATCTGAGCACGTTCAATAAATATTCAGGAAAATATGGTATATAAATTTGGGATGAACGCACTCTTTATTAGACACATTTTCAACTGTAAACAATCAACATGATTGGAAATTCTTAGAAAAAAATTGGACCATATTTTACTTTTTTTTTCTAAAGTTATCGTAATTTTTGTTTAAATTCTCGGGGGAGAGGAAATTACGTGGTCAGCTTCCACTGCAAGAGTTGGAATTATGTAAAGATTTCAATAGGCATACTACATATTGTGTTGAAAACTAGAAAATTACCATAAAAGATTTTTCTTTTACCTGAGGGGGGGGGGGGTGAAGGAGATTCACACTCTCGTTCTTAACTCATTTTAAATGGAAGTTGTGAAAATGATTGTGTAGGCTCAGAAAGTATACACCATATTCAGCGATTTTTTTTTTTTTTTAATCAGAAAGGAAGAGTGACCCATACCCATTAGGAGGCTAAATTCACCTTTCATTTTTGACTAACTTTAGTCCTAAACTTTGGGGATTACGGAAGAGTCAAAGAAAATATACATACCATTGAATTGCTGTGAAGTCGAATGAGTTTTATATGTTATTGTGAAATTCTAAAGGAAATTAGACGGATGAGTAATACCACTGATTTATTCTTCAACACTCTACAGAGTGAACGACTGAAGCCTTAAAGAAAGTGTACGACAAATTACACCAAATTACAAACGGCTCTACAGAAAATTATCGTGGAACATATTTTAAACTTGGAGGGTAGGAGCGAGTAATCCATTACACATAAGCGAGGTGAATTCATCACTCGTTCTTGATTTACTTTCATCCTAAGCACTGAGGATTATGGAAAGAGTGTCAAAGAAAATGTACATATGTTGTATCAATACCAAATGAATTTCAGGAAATCTTTCGTGAAACTCTACTGCGGAGGAAACCAGGAAGGTAAATCCAATAATTTATTCTTTACTAATTTTAATTCCCTGCAGAAAGAAAGCCTCAAAGAAAAAGTATGAATTATTCCGCCAAAATCGAATACTTTTAACGTAAATGATCGTGCAATATATTTTTTAAATAATATTCACACTTTCATTTTTGGCAGATTTTATCCCAGTTGTGGGGGCAAGTTGTGGGGATATTTCCAATGCCATAAAAATAATATAATTAAGTTTCATCATAATGAGAAAAGTTTCACACGGATTATATTGGTAAATTGTCTTGCATATACATCTTGCTGCAACGAGTGAATTTTACAGTTTTATTTCCTTTATGCTTGACGAACTGCAATCCCAAGCAATAGGGTTATTTCTACGAGCGGAAGGAAGGCACACATTAAGTTTAATCAAAATCGGATAAGTTTCACGAAAGTTCTCGTGGAACAGACGGACACAGACAGACATACAAATGCCAATCGAGTCGAAAAATAGAAGCTTCGCTAACATTTGCTTCAATTGAAAACTTAATTCTTTACTTATCCTAATAATAAACACCGAAACACGTTCATGTTCAGTATCATCTATTTCCAAATAATTAAATTTATTTATGGTTACATATAGATCACAACAAGTATATTACCTAATGATAGTGACCTAGTCAGTTTGTATATAGTTAGAGCATGCATGAATTCACTTACATAATTACAAATACACATTTATAGATATGGCCATTTTAATTAATAAATCTTCAATAGGATTGCACAATAGTTCTTAGAGAACGGTCATTTATAGTAAATATGTCAAGTTCAGGATTACTTTCACCATAGGAGTTAAAAATATAACACATTCTCCTAATAGGTGACATGTATAGCGTATTTGTTCTAGCAGTAGGTAAATGAAAAGTAATATTTCTAGGGCGCGTGCGTTTACATGGGACATGAATTCTAACTGGGATAGTAAATACTCAGAGTCAGTAGCGTCTTCTCTGGGTGTGCAAGTCGTGTGTTAACGCCCAACAAAAAATGAAGAAAAGAGAATTTTAATTTAATTAAACGGATCGTCAGGACTTGGGATTTTTTTTTATTTTCAACGAGACAGAATCATCTGTTGAAGTGCAAAAGAACAGAGAAGTGCTGTGCGGTCTCCGTCATGTTTTGAGGAGGCAACTCTGCGAGTAAGTCGTTGGCAACTCTATGGCTGAAGTTTCACTGCCTTAGAAGACTCCTATTGTGCATCCGCTTCGTGTCCCTTTCCTCGTGCTTGTGGTTAGGAAATCAACGTCTTGAGTTTTCTGCTTCTCTCAAGCGTTGCCAACTCTGTAGATATATTTGTGGATGTACAGATATTTTATAGCAATACGGAAAACATTTTTTGGGGGCAAAGGGGCTATGATCTACGCACTTTTTTGTTGCTAAACATATCATTTAATTCAAAAGTTAATGGTGCAATCGAGTTCTTCCTAAAATACGTGTAAGGAGTACGGTGAAAAGAAACCATTTTTTTCTCGATCCAAGTTGTGTTGGAACTGTCAGTTGATGAAAAAAAAAAAAGAAAAAAAAGAAAGTAAAAGCCTGGACGTTAAGCTACAAACCGGTTTTCCATTCTGCCTTTTTATTTCCCTTTCATTTACTTTGTCGTTAGTGGGTCACCCTCAAGACTTACGGTTTCGGGCCTCTATTACTGTTTTCAAAGTAGTAATCCAGAGGTTGCTACGCAAAGAAAGACGACTTGGGCTGAAATTCACGTAATTGTAAGTAAATAATTGCTTGTTTTTGATTTTCAGTTTCATATTTTGAGGGTATATTTACTTATACTATAATTATTATAATTAAATGTAGACCCTATTCCTTACGTAATAACATCCTCCTTGATTGCTCTTTATAATTTACAGACTAAATTGTTAGAAATAAATTTCTATTTATATGTTGGCGTAAATAGGACATTATGCAGTGACGATCATAGTTCCTTACTTTCGAAAATTGCGAGAACTTCCAGGTACAGACTATATTCAGGAAATGGATGGGTGGGCAAAGTATAGTCACTATTAAATGCTCGTATGCTGAATGCGAATGCCACTAAAATAGTTATGCGTAAATTGAGGTAAATTTATCACAATATTTTTGATCAGTAAAACAATGTGGGTGGGACCATCTTTGCTCCTGAAAAGAAGGGGTTCCCCCTCTACTATCGCATATGGTTGTGAGGGTTAATATATTTTTCCTTTCTTGCCAACGCCCTATCATCCACGTCAGGAGACGCTACTGCTCAGAGTATATTATTTTGCAATAATTTCATTAAGAAAATCAAAAGTTGGGTGGTACGTCTATCTTCGAGAGATGAGATATCGTGCTTACGAAGGAGGTCGGTATATTTTTCGAATTTTGGATATAGTCCGGTTTCCTTATAAGTTAAGTGCCTCACAAAATGAGATTGAATCGCTTCAAGAAGTGTTTAGTTTTTCTGACTGTTGGGATGCCATATGATTGAAGAGTACTCAAATTTGGATCTGACGTAACTATTAAACAGGGTTTTAAGAACATTAGTATTTGAAAAGTCAAAGCCAAGTCTGATTACGAAGCCGAGGTTTCTGTAGGCTTCACTAACAATGCGATTGATATGCTTGTTGAAGGAAAAGTTGGAGCTAATAGTGACCCCTAAATCAGTTAGTGTCCACTCTTTGTACAGGAGTGTTGTTTATGCTGTAATTAAATTTGAGATTATTAGTTTTCTTAGTGAATGTAATAACGTTACATTTTTTAATGTTAAGATTAAGTTTGTTTGATATACACCAAGTATGTAGTGCGCTTAGATCTTCTTGTAGTGCGAGACCATCGGAGGGCTGGGAAATTCTTCGATAGAGTTTTACATCATCAGCAAATAATAATTTAGTACAATTTGGTAGCACATTTGGGAGATCATTTATAAAGATTAAGAATAATAATGGATGAAGGTTTGAGCCCTGAGGCACCCCTGACGTTACAATGAAACTTGGAGTTGTTGTATTTTTATAAATTATATGTTGTCTGCGATGAAAGAGAGGTATGGCATTAGGAATTGTCTAGCTTTGAGAGTGAAGTTGAATGAAATAAGCATGTTCAATAAAATACCATGATCCAGTGTATCAAAAACTTTACTGAAATCCGTATATATTGCATCAACTTTATTTCTATTGTCAATTTGCTCCACAATGTAGTGTATGAATTCAACGATATTAATTATTGTAGATCTCTTCGGCAGAAAACCATGCTGATATGAGGATATTAAAGAATGAATATGGTTAAAAATTCTTTGATAAACGATAGATTCAAATAGCTGGGGCAGATATTAAGGCAATGGGCCGATAATTTTGAACGTCATGGTTGTCGCAGTTGCTTTTTGGTATTGGTAAAATATTCGAAATTTTCCACTTAGATGGGAACAAGGATGACGATAGCGATTTATTAAATATAGCTAATAGTGGATATTTTAGGATTTCAGCGCATCCTTTTATTACATATGGAGGTACATCGTCCGGGCCAGGGAAGCTTCTAGGCTTGAGATTTTTAATTGCATTTTCTACTTCGGTTAGATGTATGGGGTGAAAATTTAGGTTGCCAATTATTTCAGAAGTTTCAAGATTTGAAGTGTTTTGTATGTCATGGGTAGGTTATGAGTTGCTGACGATTTTTTGAAAGTGATGTTTAAAAGCATTTGCAATTTCTAAGTTATCTTTCAAAATATTGTTTTCAAATCGAAGAGTGTTTTTTACACACGACCAGAAAGCTTTTGGATTTTCTAGTATATTTTGTTCACAGTCGTGTACCTAGTTTGTATAAGCTTCGTTGATTTCTTTATTAAGGCAAGCTCTAATACTACAAAATTTTTCATGATGATATTCTGAAAAAACTCCTCCACGTTTCCATTTTTTATGGTGGTATTTCTTACTTTTCACAAGTTTAATTATATTTCTAGTGAACCATATGGGATAGTTACGAGAATATCTTTTTGATGGAACACATTTATCAAAGATTGAGTATAAAATGTTATAGAACTCTTCTACCGCTGGGTCAACATTAGCACAATCATTTACCCGTTTCCAGTCAGCACGCGAAAGTTCATTATACAAGTCAAAAAAATTTTGCTTTGGAAAAATTATAACGCGGTTTTATTTCAGAAGTTGAAGATTTGGTCTGTTGTGCCTGCCTAAATTCTATTAAGAGGGAAGGATGATGAGGGTCTTCTGGAACTAAGGGGGGTTGTTCGTGAGAAACAGTGGCATTAGAGATATTGATAAGCACGAAGTCTAGTGTCTTGCCGTAGAAGTTGATGATGTTATTAATACTATTCAAGTTGAGGTAGCACATAATATTACAGAGGTCATTGTAGGTACTAGTAGCAGTGTCGAATTCAAAACTCGAGCCTTGTATTTCCGGTAAGTTCCAGTCACCTATTAAGAGAAGGTTGTCGTTTGGGTTTACAATAGCACATAGAAAATCGATGAATGATAAATACACTGAGGCTTTAGTGGCAGGGGAAAAATATACTAAGCACAGGGCTAATGGCATGTAATTATTAATAGCGATCTTAGTTATGACAGAGTCCACACCTAATTCTGGGGAAGGAATTTCGCATGTACGGAAGTTCTTGTCTGCAGCTAGAAGTACACCGCCGCCAGATTTTTTGCCAGACAGAATTAAATTACGGTCAGATCTAAATATTAAATATCTTTCGTCTACAATTTTGGAATCAGTGTGGGTATTTGTAAGCCACGTCTCGCTCAGTGCTATAATATGATAATTATTACTTAGTATGTTATTATATATGTTGTTGAGTATGAAATTGAAACAATACAGTTTAAATTGCAATTAAATTGTCACAGTATGTTACTGTTGAAATACAGATATTAATGCTAAAATTCGCACACACAAAAGCAGATAGGAAAAAAATTAAACAACGTATGATAGGAAAGTATAATCGTGTTTTATTGCCGTACTCGAAGTATAATTTAAAAGTAATTATTTATACTGTATTTCAGTCAACCCCTATTACGAATAATGACATTAACTTGATTTTGAAATTAATGTAATGTCATTATCTATTTTTGTTGTACTGTTAGATTTATTATTATTTCGATCTTTAACCATGTTAAATTATGGTAACAAAAATTTTATTGTACTATATTTTCCTGGAATATAGGCTATACAAAAAACAGAAAAAAAGAAAAGGAAAAGAAGGAAAGGAAAAGCATGATCATAAAATTGTGCTGATGAAGCCCTTGGAACTCTACAGTTGAGAAACAATCAAATTGTTTCCTAATTAAAGGCATCTATTAACATAAATGAATGAAAAAATAAAAAGAGAGTGAGTCAGACTTGTAGCATTGTCAATAAGATTATAGGATGAATGCTAACGCGAGAATAATTTATTATTATTATTATATTACGAAGTCGTTGAAGCTCAGGAATTGAGCGCTCAGCTATGGTGTGTCTAGTCTCTGGTTCGATTCCAGTTTTCACGACGTGGGGTTTGTGGTGGACAACCATAATTTGTGTTTTCTCGAGGTTCTACAGTTATTTCATTTTCTTTACTGCACTATGTCGTACATTATCATTACCACACCATTTCTTTTAGCCTTAGAGCATATTCGTGGGACGATAAACTCAAAATAATACCAGTAATGCTACTACTACTTCTAATAATAATAATAATAATAATAATAATAATAATAATAATAATAATAATAATAATGCAATTATATCTCATTTTAATGCCCCGAGACTGCTATTTCCTTATTTAAATTTCCAGCCAGATATCGAATCCGTAGTCAGGCTTATTTAACAGAAGATGGCTCGCCACTATTTCACGCGAAAGCATTCTGAACTGAAAAATCTACATTCAAAACCATAGCAAAAAATATTAGGTTTAAAGAAAATAAAAAGATCGCAGAATTTAGTTGATATATAAGAAAATGTAAGAATTATCAAAACATATCCCATACTTTCTGAAGTATTCATTTATACGAAGTTCCTAATATATTTAAATAACTGTGAAACAATTAAATAAGTATTATAACTACATTGAAGTCAAACTAAAAATTTAAGTTCATAGAAGGTTTTAATGTGTCTATCCATTACAAAACTTAATACTACGCTACTTAGACCTATGTATATATACTGAGTACAGTAAGTGTATCATACTTTTGGGGTTTCAGATACTCTTTTTGTGTTTTGGAATAAGCAAAAATTTAAAGAAGTTTTTAATTTAGTCTACAAGATTAAATCTTCTACAATTATAACAATAAGATTATCATTTTTCAGGCACGCGGCCTTATTCCGTAAAGCCTTCATAAAATTGTGGATCATAACACAACGCAAAAGATGGAAAATTTAATTATAACTGCTACACATATTATCGCAAATTAGGTTGCAGATTTTGTGTTTTGTTGACGCAAACTTTATGGAATGTGGCCCTCCGAAAATAATTTCGAAATAATAGTATTTCTTAAATCCAGAAATTATAGTGAATCATTTTCGTAACTAATCATTAATTACTGTAAATACACTTTTGTGTTGAATTATCAGTAATATATTTCATATTGCACGTATTTGTTAATGTCTATAATCTATAAAGATAAACCAGCCAAGCAACCACAAGAACTGCATATCCACATACATCACCTTCACTCCTTGCTCTCTCAGCCTGTCGACAGCCACTTGTAGCGGACTTGTAGGTGAAAAATCTCCTTCTTCAACTTCCGTTCGAGCATAACTTTCATTATATGGACCAAGTAAACAATACTGCTCACCCATTTCTTCAACTGATATGTACGCTTTCGATCGAATAACAGTGTAAATACCACCAACTGAAAAATAGATATTATATTTATATTAAGACGTAAAATTGTTATACATGTATTATAAAATGATTACGGTCATGGTCCTGTGCATTACATGGTCTATTCTGCCTTACTTTACTTGCTATCTTAAACAAAGCATTTTCGTATGATGAGTCTCGGATATGTTATGAGTGATAAAATATCTGCTTATCTGAATGCTTAGTCCCACACGATAGTGCTACAACGTTATTTCTTAAAGTATTATTTAATTCCTTCAAATATTCTTATTAAATAATAGGTATGACAATGTTGACGTCCAGCACAAAAACATCTTAGATCATACAATCAGAGTTGCCATGTATTTTTTAAAGGAATATTTTCCTTCTCCCAAGCGAAGTGTAGTTTGTTTAATTGTGCACAAAAAAAAAAAAAAAAAGTTTGGAATATACATTATCTTTCCCTTCTAAATATTTCAGGAACAGATTAATATATATACATGTACGAATATATAGAGAGTAAAGTGAGGGAATTCCGATCGGTAGGGTAATTCCGATCATTGAATTACTCAAAAGTGACATGACCTGGTGCCCAGACTATGCTTACTCCTCTAGCAGGAGTCACAAAGTACTCATGAAGAGGAAGGACCACCTTTGTTCAGTTGTTCTGTGCAAGTAATTTCGACATTTTTATTCTCTTGCTTTTCCTTGTAAATTTTGATCTGCTTATTTTGCATAGTAAGTATTTGTTATTTTTCTAAGAGTCTCATAAGCCTTACAATATTCCATAGCACGTTCTTTTAGCAAATTAACGCTGTATGTTTCACTCTGTTTATTTGAATGTTTAGCCTGCAAGGCTTTGTTTAATATAAAATGGTGATTCGAGGTAACTTCGATCAGAGATAATCTAACTTGTACTTAAGGGATCGGAATTACTCCGATGTGTAATAATGTAACTACGATACGTAGAATCTTTTTAATTAGGGTACGGAGTGATAGTAGTACGTAGTTCCTACTACATAATAAGTCCTATTCTTCTTAACAACTTGGAGGGAATTTTGTGGGGAGAAAAATTTAAATAATAGAAAAATCAAGTTTACAGACAACCAGATTCAAACCGGAAACGGGGAAATGCCTAATTAGGGACTCTGGAATATATAAATAGACATAAAACTGGATCTCTCTATGCAATAAGACATTGATTAAACAGTCATGAAATAGTTTTTATTCGGAGTTTCTATAGCAATTTTAAGAACCTCAGGTCCAAAAGGGCTCAGCCCTTCTATTTGCCTGCTACCATTACATGAACGTTTATTTTAAGGTCAATAAATTTATATAGTATGCTGTTCTATATTATGGTTTGGGCACTTTTTCATCCGTAATTGAAACAGATATATTGGTAGGTGTACGACGACTGAGCAAAACTCATGCGTTTTATTATTATTATTATTATTATTATTATTATTATTATTAACGCTTCTCGGCCTTTGGCCCCGTGGTCGCTCATTTCTTCAAGGTCTTTCTTTCTTTTCTGGCCAATTTCCATTTATGAGTGACTGTCCCTGCCTCCTCGTGGTCGGGCTGAGAACACTGAGGGCAGCAAGTCGACCTTCCAACCTTTATGGTGGGAAGTGTGTCGCAGAAGGGCTCCCAGTGGCTAAAAGGGAACGACTATCTTTCCTCTGTATATATACCTCACTTGGTAGGCTGGGTCGTGTCTTTTCTTTCTTTTAGGTCCTAATGCAGGTCAAGAAGAGAATTTTTGTGAATATTGTGTAATTTTGTGAAATTTTGTTCACTGTGTTTAACTTCTTTTAGTTCACACATTAGGGCAAGTAATGTGTAGAATTGTCTTGTATATATGCATGTGAATATATAATTTATTCAATAGACAATATATTATGGCTCCTACTGGCGAGAATTGTCCTTTTTGTAGTCAGCCCATTTATGGTAGACAAAAGTCCATCAAATGTAATACTTGTTTAATAAAGTGTCTGTGAGTGTGTTGCATGTGTTGAATCATATTTGAAAAATGGACAGTAGGTCCACTCAGCTATCTGAGTTTTTATGTAATAACTGTATAAAGGGTGACAGGGTTTCTGAGGTATCTCAGAATGATAGTAATCGTGGAGATTTTGAAAAAAAAAAAAAAATGAAAAACTGAATGATCTGAAGAGAGTACTTCTAAGGGAATTCGAAGGCTTGAAAGAGGAAATAATGCAATTAAGGTCTCAAAATGAAAAACTAAAAGAATTACTCTTGAAAAAATCCTGTAATAGTTTGAGGAATATATCAGTAGAACCTTCTCATAATAATTCTAAGGTTGTTGATATAAGTGAACCTGATCATTTCCCAGAATTAACTAGAAATGAGAATATACAATTTTTAGACTGTAACCAGGAAGAAGTAGAGTTTGATGTGAACAAAGATCAATGGGTTCAAGTTATTTCACGTAACAAAAGGAAATTAGAGAACAAAAGGTCAAGAGAGACATAATAGAGGGAATTTCAGCACTGGTTTAAATAAAAATCAACGTAAGTTGACTTCTGGCAGTGGTTCTAATAAAATTGATTTGGTTGCTAAAAGTAGAAAAAGGGCATTATTTGTTACTAGATTTGATCCATCAGTAAAAGAAAGTAATGTTGAAAATATTGTGAGTGATAGAAATGTACCTATGCTTCTTTTCATGTTGAAGTGTTTGAAGCTGACTTTGGAATTAGAAAATATTAACCCTTTGGGGATCCCATGGTACAATCTGTACCATACGGGGTGTTTCGAGGTACATTGCGTTATAACACTCCTATTTGAACTTTTTCGTCCGTTTTTTTTTTTTTTTTTTCCAAGTCCAGAGGCAATGTAGAAGACATTACGTATGGTTTCACACCTTCCTGCGCCGAGACATAGGAGGTCATGACGTCATAATTCTAAAATTATTTTTTCGTGTAATATTTTTTTGGGGGGTTATGTAAAGTATTTTTGGCGGGCTTACTTTTGCACGTAGAAGATTGAAATTTTGTACAAACATTCAGACCACCGACTAGTATTTACCAGATTTTTTTTTCAGATTTCTACGTTAAAACATGGGGGGAACCAGAGGGGCTAAAAGTTGAAAAAAGGGATAATTTTACCCAAAAATCCCGTTTTTCCTCATTTTCCCGCCTTAGATACATGATGGGGACACGTGAGTCATACCGTCTGAAAGGCAGTGCTATTCTGAAGAGAATGATGTGCGACAAATGGCCCTAGGGTAATTAGGGAAGTGTCAGGGAATTTTTATCAAAATATACTTCTGTATAGGGGAATTTTGGACATTTTCGGTATTATTTTTTGCGGGCTTATTTTTGCACCTAGAAGATTGAAGTTGCACAAAAACATTCAGTCCACCGAGTAGTATTTACCAGATTTTTTTTTAGATTTCTGCGTTAAAACAGGGGGGTATAGAGGGGCTAAACATTGAAAAATGGAAATTTTTACCAAAAATCCCTTTCACGGGATTTTCCCGCCTTAGATACATGATGGGGACAAGTGAATGGTATCGCCGGAAAGGCAGTTCTATTTTGAAGAGAATGATAGGCGAAACATGACCCTAGGGTAATTAGGTATGTCTCAGGGAATGTTTAAAAATTTCCCTCTGTATACGGGAATATGGGACATTGTCGGTATTTTTTTTGGCGGGCTTACTTTTGCACCTGGAAATTTGGAATTGTGCATAAACATTCAGCCCACCGAGTAGTATTTACCAGATTTTTTCAGATCTCTGCGATAAAACAGGGGGGTCCAGGGGGGCTAAAAGTTAAAAAAAGGATATTTTTACCCCAAAAATCCCGGTTTTCCTCGTTTTCCCGCCTTAGATACATGATGGAGACACGTGAGTCATACCGCCTTAAAGGCAGTTCTATTCTGAAGAGAATGATGGGCGAAACATGACCCTAGGGTAATTAGGGATGTCTCAGGAAATTTTTACCTGAGATCATGGTGTTTTACGGTAATTTGGGGCATGGTGGGAATTCCTGATAAAATTTCTCCCGCCCTTGGTATTCAGGATAGAAACTTGAAATTTGGCACACGCATTCAGTATACCAAGTACTATTTATCAGATTTTTTTTTAGATGGCTACGTTCACACCGGGCCGCTCCAGAGGGACCCAAAGTGCGAGGAAAAAATTTCCCTCCGAAATGTTCCCTTTGACATCATTTTTCCCGCTCCTGGTATATGGTATGAGCATGCAAGTGGTACCATTTGAAAGCCAGCTCTATTCTGAAGAGAATGAGGTATGAACCATGATCCTAGGATAAATAGTGACGATGCAGTAGCTGCTTGACTGAAAGTCTAAAAAATAAACCAGAAACCCCGGATCCGGAAAGTGTTAATGATCCTACGATTTGGCCCAGTGGCATATTAATTGGTCCGTTTTGTGACAAACTCTTAACAACTAATTCTGAAAATCAAGTAAATAATGTTAACAACAATAATTAGTTCAATATGGAAATCCATACTTTGTATCAAAATGTTCGTGGACTTAGAACTAAAAGTAATATTTTTTTTTCTGTTGCCGACTGTTCTTTTGATATTATTGCTGTAACTAAGTCATGGTTTAATCATAAACAACATACTGATGACTATTTTCCTGAAACTTACAAATGTTTTCGTTCCGATAGGAATTATATTACTGATCAACGTAGCAGAGGTAGTGGTGTTTTACTAGCAGTTAAAACTAATATAAATTGTCAAAGGAGATTTGACATGGAATCTGAAATCAAGTGTGTTTGGATTGAGATCGATACATTCAATGGGGAAAAAATATTAGTTGCATGTTGTTATTTTCATCCAACTTATTCTGTTACAAGTTTTATGAACTATCTTAATTACCTGTACATTGTCTCAAAACTGAACTTTTTGAACTATGAAGTAGTGATTATTGGTGATTGACTGAAGTTGACTGATATCTGAAGTTGACTGGACGAATAGAAATCTTTTAAATGATATAAACTATTATTCTAAAATTAAAGCTAAAATTTTATTTATTTCCTTAGATGATATGAATTTGAACGTTGATTCTGGGAGTCTGGTCTTGATTTAATTTTGTACAATCCCCATGTTCAATCTAGTAATTCTGTAGCATCTCTAGTTCCGCCTGATCAGTATCACGATCCTATTGACATTATTGTTAAATTATCATCTCATACAGGAGATACCAAGTGATAGTTTGTTGTTATATCAAAAGGGTGATTATCTTTCTTTATATACAGAAGTCCAAGGGCTTCCTTGGGTCAATATTTTGCTGAATCAAGACATTGATATTGTTGCTCAAAATATTAATGATGTTATATTGAATGCAATTAGGAATGATGTTCCTTTAATAACCAAATCAATTTCCAAATATCCGATATGGTATTCTCTTAATTTAATTTAATTGTTTAATAAAAAGAATAATGCTCATAGGAAGTATAAAAGAACCCAATCTCTTCAAGATTATAATGTATTCTCCAAATATTGTTCTGATTTTAAGAAGCAACTTACTAGTGATAAAACTAAATATTATAGTAAAATTGAGAATAGTTTAAAAAATAATCCTAAAAGATTTTGGAAGTATACTAATAATAAAATAAATGCTAAAGATGGACATAAGGCAATATTAGTTGACGACGAAGTCCTCTCTGATCCTCGACTGTTATCTGAAGCTATGACCAAGCAATTTGTAGCTGTTTATCATAAAGATGAAATTAATGTGAATGATGATGATGATACTTTTATAGCCAGTCAATTTTATAGTGATCAAATATCCTTTTCTATTAAACAGGTACTTGATGTTATTAAAACTTTAAATGTTAAAGCTTCTGTAGGTCTTGATCAAATTCCCATTTTTATAATTAAAGGTATATCTGAAATAATTACACCAATTTTGACATCATTGTTTAATTGGAGTTTAGCATCTCATTTCTTTCCAAATGTATGGAAGACTGTTGTTGTAACTCCAATTCCGAAAACTGATGGAAGGTTCGTAACTGATTATAGGCCTATCTCTATTCTTGATGTAATACCTAAAATTTTTGATCAACTTATTTATAATTATCTTTATAGTTCCGTCGAACATTGTATTATTTCTGAACAGTATGGTTTTATGAAAGGTAAATCAACTTAACTAAATTTGAACAAATTTTTGACATTGGTTTCTCCTGTTGTTCGTGATCGTGGTCAAGTCGATACAATCTACTTTGACTTTGCTAAAGCTTTTGACAAAATATCTCATTATATTCTTCTTAAGAAACTTCATTCTTTTGAAATACCTAAATCTTTGATACTTTGGTTCACTTCCTACTTGCTTGATCGTAAATTTGTAGTTAGAAATATGGGCTGCAAGTCATCTGTGTACAAGATTTCTTCGGGTGTTCCTCAAGGATCCAATTTGGGTCCACTATTGTTTATAATATATGTCAATGACATTGGTAAATACTTGAAGTGCCCCTTTTTACTGTACGCGGATGATCTAAAGATATTTTCTGAAATAGTAAGTAATCAGGATCACCTTAAATTATAATTACAAGCCGATATTAACTCAGTTTATCAATGGTCCATACAAAATTTACTTCACTCGAACATGAACAAAATAAAAATGATATCGTTCTCTAGGAAAAGGAATATATCCTATTTTTCATACTCAATAAATCAGCATACAATTCAAGCTGTTTCAATCAACAAAGACCTAGGTGTTATGATGGATTACAAATTACTATTTAATCATCATGTTTCTACCATGGTATCTAAAGCTAGAAGAAATCTGGGACTTATCAAATGGGTTGCCAAAGATTTTAAAGACATTTTAACATGTAAAATCTTATATTGTGCTTACGTTCGATCCCATTTGGAATTTGCTAGTTAATTTTTAATCGTAATCTTACTAGTATCACTCAAGTTCTTGAGTCAGTCCAGATTTCTTCCTTGGCTTGGTTAAAATATAAATTTAAATTACACGAGATTACTAATAGGGAGATTCTTGCTAAGCTTGGTTAACTAGTTCTTGAAGTTAGGAGAAATTTAAGGCAAATAAAATTTATTCATGATATAATAGATGCTAGAGTGAATTTAATTGAATATTTATACATTAAAGTTCCCTCGTATAATTCTAGGGTTTACCGATCTATACTATGTAACAATTAATTGGTTGGTTCTCCACTATTTATTAGTGTTGACAATATAAATTTAAAAATCTCTCAAAATTGATCTGTTTGATCCGAATGTTTCTTTACTTAAAAAACAATATTTGGAAGGTTTAATTTAGTAAATATATATAAAATTCACCATGGTTATTGTCTATTGAATTCTTATTGTCTTTGTCTTATGTACACTCATGTCCAAAATGAATGTCGCATATCTGTAACTGTCTTCTGGTAAGGATATAATTTGATAATGATTTTGCAGGGTATTTTTAATACTGATACTATGTGTATAATCGGGAAATTGATATTTATGCTAAATTTCATAGGAAAAGAATTATAAATATGAAAATTAGAATGAGTAAAACAAAATGTTGCTAAATGGACAACAAAGTTTTATTTTCGTTTTAATGTTCTTATTTACTGCTCTTTTGACATGAAATTTTCCACCTTACATGTCTTTGCTTATTATACACACGCTGACATTATAAGAAATACCGGGCGAATTCGTTATCAAATTATATTCCTACAACAACATATTTATACACATGCGACAATAATTTTGGACATGAGTGTACATTGTTTATATCTATTTATGTGTACTATTATATATTTTCTTTGTAATTTGTTCATTTTCATTATGTTCGTTATATTTTATTTCCTAATAATACATCATGGTCGATTCAATAGCTATTTAATCGAGCTTATGTCGTAACTTTACAATTTAGCTTGTATCAAACTCATGTGCTAATCTTTTATTTTGTATTTGGTCGAGATGATTTGATGTATTTTTTTTTATTTTGTTTTATTTGTATTTTTTTTTTTTTTTTTTTTTTTGTAATCCTTCATTATATATTATTGTATATTATGACCATTTTGGCTTTGGTCTTTATTATCAATAAATTCAAATTATTATCAATAAATTCAAATTATTATTATTATTATTATTATTATTATTATTATTATTATTATTATTATTATTATTCTGTATACTTACTAAATGGCGATCCGAATTCCCCAAAATCGGGGTAAGTCCGATGAACCGCAACCTCCGAAAACTAACGATATTGTATCTTTCTCTTGCTTGTGAGCTACAATATGGAAGCAGTAATTTGTAGTAAAAGATTCGGTAAATATATTTTTACATTTATTACTATAGTACAACTAGTAGTTTTCCCTCCTCACGCTTTTTCCGTTAAGTGATCGGCATTCCCCCACTTTACAAAAACATCGTACTCTTGTGGTAATAAATAATAAAAATTGATTGCAAATACTTATTGATTTAGCCTCGTACATTTACATTGTATTATCATATTTTACGATTTAAATACTCGTGTTATAACATTATTCTCTGAACAAGGTACATTCGTCAGATAAACAAACATGGTCAAAGATCGTGATGTTCCCAGTGCTGCACTATGGTAGCAGTGGCATTAACAACGCAGAACCTCGCTCAACGCTTCGGCAACTTTGAACAAAAGTGGCACCAAAATGAAATATTTAAAATTTAAATGAATAAACTTTTGAAGAAAAATAAAAATATAATTAAAAGGAAAACTGGAAAGTATGGACTAGGAAATAAATGTTAATTTATGTTAACAGTTAAAATCTCTAAATATAATAAAATAGAATATGTGTGTGTCATTTTGTTAGAAGGATTAAAGAAAACATAATAGCACTTAGAACGTCAGATTTTGGAAATATGTATTTTAGGACATGAAATGTACGCCGAACTTCCACTAACCCTTAAAAATATTTCCATGGAAGAACAACTTTTTTTTTTTTTTTTTTAATATAAGAAATATGATTCATTTGTTTGGATTCTAAATTGAAGAAAAGAAAAACTTCTTTAAATATAATATAGTACTCTGATACTCTTTTTTTAATAGGTGGTTTTTTTAAGAGCAAGCAAATATATTTATATGAAAATGTGTTTATATGAAAACTGAATATAAAAGCATCAAATACTAAAATAAGGCTTAGAAGGTGCCATAATGTTTGATTCCTGTATAGAGGGTACTTGATATTTAAAGGAATGGGAAAAGTATCAAGATAATTTTCCTTTCTTTAGACCAAGATCTTGCTCAATTACGAGGTAAAGAAATAGGTGAAGCGAGGATTCACTTATGCAAATACTACAATAACGAAATATCTACGGATACTCTAGAAGAGGTCCTGTGTTGAAGAGGTCTGAGTTATGCGAGAAATATTCTTTGACCTGTTCTTATGACGTCCTAAAGTTTATAATTTCTAACAGCCTTCCTCAAACTGTGCGAAATACCACGATTGACTGTCGCATATTTTTTACCATACCTGTGGGCGTCGCGAGTTGTGAAAGGAGCTTTAAAAAAAAAAAAAAAAAAAAAAACTGAAGATCAAAAAATATTTCAGATCAACAAGAAGTTAGAACAGAATGAGTGGACTAGCTATACTATCTATATTAGAATTGGAACCAACGTCCAAGCTATGTCTAAACCAAGTGATCAAGAATTTTGCAACGATGAGGATGCGAAGATCACCAAAAACTTGAACATTCGGGGAGGAGGATTATTTCTCGTCACTATCTTTACTCTTATTTTTAATATCTACTGTAGATATTATAATATTGCTATTCGTCTATTATATGTATATCTTTTGTAATGATACACGTTGTATTCGCGAGTTTACGTAATTATATAAAACAACGAATTATTTAAACAGTAAAACAAACAACGAATCATGCCATGCTCGGTTCCATGCCCAGGCAAAGTAAGAAAGGTGTTTTCCTGGTTGTTTCATCGCTTAGTTTTCTTGTCTTTTTTATGAAAAAGACATCTTCCTTTTTCTGTGGGAGAGGGGCACCTTCCTGGCTGTTATTGTGTATCGTAGTGTGTTATGTATCCTAGTGTGTGTGTGTAGAAAAAATAAGCCTAGTGTGTTATGTATCCTAGATTTTCATTTTTATTATAAAATTTGTGTTCCAAGGAAGCTGTTTTTTTTTAGTGAAAGTATCCCATATTTTATAAATAATTTAAAAAAAAAAAAAACATTACTGAGATATGTTTAAAGAAGTTTTCTGTATTATAAATAGATAAGCTGTCTAGTTAAAATTTGTTTCAAATTAAATTTATTCTGAGATTCCTCAACATATCAATTTCTATATCAATGGTTTATTGATAGGTGCTTTGTACTACTATTAACTACAAAATATCTTACTTTTTTCCTTCAGTTGTGACGTAACATTCAAATGATAAGACGATTACGTAAATATAAAGCAGCTGAACAGATAAGGCCCTGCTGTTCATTTTTAATACATTCAAACAATTTGCAATAGAAGAAAAAACAATGTCACCAGTTGAGAGATCCACAAGCTTAAAAATGCCAAAGTGTTGGAATGTGTCTCACAATCAGGCATATATGGCAAACAGAATTATCGTTCTTAATTATCAAATTATTATTATTATTATTATTATTATTATTATTGTAATAGTAGTAGTAGTAGTAGTGAAATTTACGTAAATTTACTGAACCTTCTTTAAGTAGTGTATTACATGAAAATATTATTCTACTTTAATTGCAAACAGTTTATTGAAGCACCTTCTTTAAAATCAGATCAGGGAGGAATTTGTTAAAATACAATAATTAGAAATATGAGTAATGTTTTCACACAATTGTGTGTAATTAAAGTAGTTTGGATATAATTTTCTGCTTACAAAGTTTATAAACATCTTCCTGAAAAGCTATGATAAAGAAATCTCCTCGTAATCTCATCTGAAATTTCTGTTCAATTTCCTCTAAGAGTTCAAACTAACTGCTTTGTTTCTTTGATACTGAACGTAAGCTTTTAGCATCGAGGATTTATGAGACATGGTTATTAAGAACATCTTACAGAAATAAGTGCACAAGAGTGATGATGAAACAATGCAAGGATTCTCAGAGTCTGTGGAAGGAATATAGGTATACTACGAGAGATATGAGAAAATAAGGAAAGCCGGTGTTGAAGTGAGAAAGTCCAAGCAGTTGCAAAGGAAAGTTAAAAGATGTACAATAGCCCAATCGAAGGTTACCACACCAATACAGGAATACAGGTGTGCCTAAAGGTACGGTAGGTTTTAGCATGCAGAGTGTAGGCATAAATATGTATAAAATTTGAAGACAACGAACAATACAGGGAGTCCATAAAGTCCTGCAGGAAACTAAAACTCCAAAACTTCGAAACCGTTACGTTTAAGTGTATAAATTTTTGGGGTTGGAAGAAGGGAAGTTTAAAGGTTTGTTCTATCCACAATGCTCGATGACGTTTGCGCTGGTAATCACGTGACTTAAGATGGCGTCTATTAAAGAAAATGCACAATGTGTTTTGTGGTTTGCGGAATTAAAATCTTGCGTTTCAGTGCGGAGAAAATTCCAAACAACGTATGGGAAAACACTCCCAACAGAAACAAGTATCACGAGGTGGTAAGATAAGTTCGAAGAAACGGGAAGTGTGTCAGATTTACAACGCAGTGGAAGGCCAGGAACGAGTGACGATGTGATTCACACGTTGCAGAACAGCGTAGCCAGGAGTTCCAATGAGGCCGCTTAAACGTAGGTCATTGGAACTGGGAATACCGAAGTCAACGTTACACAAGATCGTACGCAAGAATTTGAAGGTTCGGCTATATAAGTTAAAATTTGTGCACGAGCTGATAGAGGAAGACTGACATGAGAATGGAATTCTGTGAGTCAATGGTTACTTGCTTACAAGAAGATGGTGACCTTCTGTCTCGATTTCTGTTTTCAGATGAAGCCACATTTCATGTGTCGGGAAAAATAAACAGGCACAACTCCCGAATTTGGGGGGTGGAAAATCCACGTGAATTCGAGGAGCACAAGCGGGCTGTCCCAAAGTCAATTTGGGGTGTGCTGTTTCAATGGACCACATTATCAGCTCTTTTTTCTTCGAGGAAGAGACGGAAAGTGATGATAATTATCTGAACATGCTACAGACATTCCTTTTGCCAGAACTTACTAGGTTAGGCATCCTTAATGAGGTCTACATGCAACAGGATGGGGCACCGCCGCACTATGCCCTTCAAGTTCGACAGTTTCTTAACGAAGAATTTAAGGAGAGATGGATTGGCCGAAAAGGACCCACACCTTGACCTGCAAGATCACCAGATTTGTCGCCTTGTGATTACTGGCTGTGGGGACACGTGAAGACCAATGTCTATTCGCAGAAGCCAGCTAATCTGCACGATCTCAAGAACGAAATAACTTATATGTGATTTTCAACATTCCACACGAGCACCGCCAACACGCAATTCTTGGTTTCCCAAAAAGGCTGCAAGATTGTTTGGACGTGAATGGTGCACAATTGGAGGCTTGGCGATGAACCTTAATTGCCGAAACAAAACTTTGAACCTTTCTCTAAGTACACCAAAAAGTATTTGTTAATACATTACGTAGTTTCCAAGTTAGAGTTTTACTTTCCTGCAGGATTTATGGACTCCCTGTATGTAGAAAATGACCCATAATAATAATAATAATAATAATAATAATAATAATAATAATAATAATAATAATAATAATAATCGGTCACCTCCACGCTATGTACTCAGGAAGATCTATCTCAAAATTACAGGTTCAGAAACCTTAAGCAATGCACAGAATTGGAAAACTTCCGAACTAAATGGAATCCAAGTGGAAGTATGAAATGCCTCTGGTGAAGATAGTATTCAAATATTATAAGACTTCAAAATTCCGGAGAAAGGGGACGTAGCCAAGGACGGTCTAGAACCCCCAGAAATTTAAGGAGAAACGGAATATTATTATTTTCGTTACTAACTAACTCACTCTATGGCCTATAGAATCCGGAGGTTCAATACCGCGTTCACAAAAGCTCTCCACTGACTTCTATCCTTAGTTAACTGCATCCAGTTTCTACTTTGTATTCCAATCTCTGTGAGATCCATCTTAATATTGTCCTCCCATCTGCGCCTAGGTCTTCCTAATGCTCGTTTTCCGATTGGTCTTCCAGCCAAGACTTTGAAAGCGTTTCTACTTTCTTTCATTCTAGCTACATGACCCGCCCACCTAAGCCTCCTAGACTTGACGACCCCAACAATGTTGGGTAAACCATATAAATTATGTAGTTCCTCGTTATGAAGTTTCCACCATTCCCCATAGGTCCGAATATTCGTCTCAGGATCTTGTTCTCAAATACTTTCAGTCTATGTTCTTCCCTCAGAGTAAGTGACCATGTTTCGCAGCCATACAGAACAACAGGCATGATTATCATTTTGTATATTTTAAGCTTCAAATTCCTCGACAGAATTCGCGACGACAAGATATTTTGAACCGAATAGTAACACGAATTCCCTGCTTTTAGTCGACATTTAATTTCTCCGTGAATATGATTTTCCTCTGTTAATATTGATCCTAGATATTTGAAACTATCCACTTTATCAAAAGTATTATTTAATATTTTAACGCATCCATAATTTGCTGTATTCCGGTCCCGACGCACTTCCATGTATTTAGTTTTCTCTGCATTTACTTCTAAACCCATGTCCCTGCAAGAGTTTAATAAGATCTCTGCATTTCTTTCTATTGTTCTCCTATCATCCCCTATTAAATTTACATCATCAGCATATGCCATAACCTGGTGAATACCTTTCAACTGTAGGCCCTGGTTGCTATCTTTGATTTTCCTTATAGCGTATTCCAGAACAAAGTTAAATAATAATGGCGACAACGCATCTTCTTGTTTCAGGCCAGTTTCGGCGTGAAAGCTCGTGGACAAAAATTTTCCTACCCGGACTTTACTTTGGGATTCATTTAAACATATCTTAATTAATCTAATTAGCTTTCTCGGTATTCCAAGTTCTGTAAGAACGTTGTATAATGCTTCTCTCCTAACCGAGTCGTACGCCTTTCTAAAATCAATAAATAGTTGATGTACCAGGGTATTGTATTCCCAATTTTTTTCGAGTATTTGACGAATGGTAAATATTTGGTCGATAGTTGATCGATTTCGTCTAAATCCGCACTGATAATCTCCAATAATTTCATCTGCGTATGGGGTCAGTCTTGCTAATAGAATATTTGAAAGGATTTTATAGGATGTTGACAGAAGAGAAATGCCTCGATAATTATTACAGTCAGTTTTGTCGCCTTTCTTGTGAATTGGAACAATGATTGATTCTTTCCACTCTTGTGTCAATTCTTCCTTGTTGCAGATAAGGAGGATGAGTTTGTGTATCTTGTTCCACAATTTTTCGCCTCCAGCTAAAATTAACTCAGCCGGAATTTCATCTACACCCGAAGATTTGTGTTTCTTTAATTTCTTTATAGCGGTTTCTACTTCTATTCAGTTGGGTTCTGGAATATACGGTTCTGCGGTGTGTATCTCCTTTTCTCCACCCACACTAGTTTTTGGTTGCGTGTTAAGCAAATCTTCAAAGAAATCTTTCCATCTATTTAAGAGGCTATCCGTGTCAGTGAGAACTGTACCGTCAGATTTCTTTAATATATAAGCACGAGGTTGATAGCCTTTCTTAAATTCGTTGATTCCCTTATACATGTCCCGGATGTTTTTATTTTTACTATTATCTTCGAGTTCCTTAATTTTAGCTTTCAGAAAATCGCGTTTTTTTGTTCTAAAAGTTTTGGAAGTTTCCCGCCTGATATCTGTGAAATTTTGTGTAGTTATTTCATTCGGATTTTGTAGCCAGAGTAATTTTGCCTGTTTTCTCTTCTCTGCTAATTTTATGCATTCCTGGTCGAACCATGGTTTGTTCCTACGTATTTCCGCGTGTCCCAATTTTTCTTTTGCTGAAATTTTAATGCTATCTCTAATTTCAATCCAGATATTCTCAACACTAGTGCACTCCGAATATTCTAAAACCGAGAATCTATTCGAAATTTCAATCTGGTATTTCTCTCTTACCTGGCTCTCTTCTAATTTCTTTAAATTGAATCTCTCAGTTTTCGGACAATGAATATTACCTTTATTCAACGATAACCTCTCTCGTATTATCGCTGCTACCAGGTAGTGGTCAGTGTCACAATCAGCCCCTCTAAACGACCGGACATCAATTATGCTAGATTGCCTTCTTCTATCTACTAAAACGTGATCAATTTGATTATGTGTTTTCCCGTCTGGTGATGTCCAAGTGTATTTATGAACGTCGCGATGTGGGAATTTTGTACTCTTCACGATTAGGTTTTTGGATGTTGCAAAGTTCACGAGTCTTTTTAATATACGTTTATGAACGAAAAACCTTGTTCCTAACTGGTGATTTTTATTTCCTTCCTCGTAAAAGAAGGTCAAATTTCCGGAATTCACAGATCCATTTCCTTCCCACCTAGCTTCCTGAACTACTACTACGTCCATCCTGTATTTCTCTAACACTCGTTACGGATTTTAACGCGCCTGCCCTATAAAGACTCCTAATATTCCATGTTCCAAATCTCATGTCCATTTTCTTTTGCTGAGGTCGTGCCAAGTTATCAGTCCTTGTCCGAGGCTTTTGTAAATATTTCTGAACAAGCGCTTTTTTTTTTTTACAGGATGAGGTTGTTAGCCCTACTTAAACCCCCAAGCTGGAGGACCACTCCTAGTCGGCTGTCCGCGACTGCTTATTCAGTATATTCGCAGCTAACCTCTATATCTAGAGGCCTTCTCCTCGATCCGCAACCTGAGGACGCGCCATGCCGTGGTGACAGGAACTATTAGAACTATATTTGTAAAGTTTATTTTCAAACGACTGTGGTAATTGTGCAAAAAACAAATTTGAGATTTCACCAGATTTACATCCTTCATGGGTCTTACATGCTCATTTTTAAATGTCTGTTCGTTCATCCGTCCTGATGTAGGGTCTAAATATGTTCACCCGCCTATAGGTCATAATGTTCAACGTATTGACACTAAATTTTAAACTTAAGATTTTTATACGATTATAGTTTTTCTTCTTTTTTTTCAATTTTCTTCTAAAAGAACGATAGAATACAGGAATGTACAAATTAAAAATTGTCATTTTCAAGAAAACGTTTGTAACAATTCTGTTAATATTTTGATACAATTCATTTCTATTCAGCATTAGAGGGCGCGGTGGCTCAGTGGTAGAGCGTTCACCTTCGGTGCTTGGGGTCCCTGGTTCGATCCTAGCTCGCGCCGTGTGGACTTTGTGGTGGACAAACACCGTGCTCGTGGGCTTTCTCGGGATTCTCCCGTTTCCTCCCACTTTCTTCATTCCACCATTTCATTTATTGCACATCACGCCGTCTCCTTTAGCCTAACCGGCATAACGGTGGGACGTAAAACAAAGATTTTATTTATCTATTCAGCCCTATATTGTAATACAATTAATTTCCATGGGAAAAATCCAGAAGGGGTAGCTTACTCTTAGAAATGTTTTTCCGGACGATTTTATCAAAAACTACCCAGGAGATTTTGTTAATATTTCAAAACTAATTATTTTCTTAATTACCTGAAATATGGCTTGACATATTTGTCCTGGAAAACTTCACAAGGTTAGTTTATTCTTGGGGAGAGCTTTTCCTGGACGATTTGCTTAAAATTACCAAAGATATTTGGTTAATATTTCATAAATAAATGTTTCATTAATAACCTTACAGTACGAGATAAGTCACTCATGAAAATATTCAGAAAGGGTAGTTTATTACTTGGGGTAAGTTTGTTTTCGAAGAATTGTCTAAAAGAAAACACAGGAGATTTTGTTCCTACTTCATTAATAACCTGATAATATGGCATAACTCATTTGTACCGAAAAAAATCCATCAGTGGTAATGAGTTTTTTTTTTTTTTTAACAATTTCCTGCAGTATGACTCATGAAACTTTGTTGGTATTTAAAAAAAAAAAAAGTCATTAGTATGGTACAAGTCATTCCTCATGAAAGTATCCATAAGTTTACATTTGTGGTGAGCTTTCTTAGGATGGAGATTTCGAAAAATACGGTACTTTATAATTTTGTTCGTATTTTACAAATAAATATTTCAGTAACATGTGCAGAATAACGTGATTTCGTTTAAGAAATTAAAGAGAGCTAGTTTCATGCGGTGGCCTCTATCTTATTTAGAATACGAAATATAGGCATATTAAATGTAATCTATGGGATTTTGACTTTCAACACAGAAAGAAAGCTAGACCAGGAATGCAGTTTGATAGACTTACTCTCACTGATCCCTGCAATTACCACGCGCCGGAAATCCATAAAAAAAACAGTAGGTGAAGAAATCTCGTCTGACTGGGATTTCGAAAAGGGCGTTTCTACCACCATTGATCCGCGGCTCCGGAAAACGGCCCCTGTATTTGGAAACGATTTACATTTGTGTTGTGTGGAAGTAAAAAGTTATCGACCGATAAATTGATAGTAGACACTTGCTCTCGTGCTTATCTACCTGTATATTCCTTTTTTTGTGTTACGTTTATAGACTATTTCGTCTGTTAGTTAGTAATAGTTGTGATTTCAATAGTTTTTATTCTTTTATAACAAAGTGTTCAGTGTAATAGCTAGTCCTTTCTTTTCATAAAGCGTTCCGTGAAAATACAAATATGAATAGGCGCATGTGTAACACTATTGATGAGTTTTTCAAGCCAGCAGTTGTGAAAAGTTCGCCTAATTATGATTGAGAGTCGGAAGCAAACAAATCTCGGCTTGTACGTGTGCCAAGTGTTCCAGAGACTGTTTTCAAAGTCAACTTCTGAGATAGCGGGGGCTCCTAGTTAATAGCTTGTGCTGACAGCAGAATGCTTTCCTTCAATATTTACATTTCAGATATTAGGAAACAATAATCAAGTATCAGCACAATCCATTAGCAAAATGAGAAAACAAAGAAAAACAAAGAAAAGAAAGGAATAGAAAAAAAAAATATTAACAGGCTTGAAAGCTGTATTTGAGCTTTTCCCCTCCCCTTTCCCCCCCAAAAAAAACAGAAATAGCAACTTCACATTAAATTTTAAAAGTGTCAAAAGTTGGACCCTCCTCCCGAATGAAATTTCTGGCTACGGCCCTGGTGGAGAAGTAAGATTTATATCAAATTATAAAGAAAATATGCTCAGCACTGCCATTTTTCGTACTACTGAGAAGAAAGAGAAGGGAGACTCAGAGTTGAAGCCAAGTTAGAGTGATTTGGTTGTATTCCAGATCCCATCTTCGGTTTGAGCTAAATAATGCAGAAGTGCAAACAAACGCAGAGGGAACTGAATTATCTGTTCTTTTACCGCCATAAAGTACATGAACGAGTTAAGGAAAAACGCATGAAGAAGTCTTCGAGAATGGATGTTCTGAAGAAATACATACAATTAATACAAAATATATGGGAACGTTATAACAAAAATTAGTGCATTATCTAAGAAACCAATGGTTTTAAAGTAGGACTGCTCTGAGACTTATTTTATTGTAATGAGAAAAGTGGCGGTTGTGTGGCTTTACGCAGATTATACTGTACTGTATTCCAAGTTTTCCCAATAACAGAAGAAAAGTTGGAACAGTAGACTAGAACATGAAAGGAAGAGGGTTAAAAGAAGCTGAAATTTCACAACGCATATGGACGGTAATGCAAGAGAAAGCTCTGCACTTGGCCTGATTCTAGAACATTAAAAGAGTTAATCACTTCAGCTATTTAGGATTAGGATCAAACTTAGACGAAAGAAGACACACAGAAACGAAAATTAGACAATCAAATATAAACAAGATTGAAAAACTTGAAGCAAGTGACAAGTTTTTGTAATAAAATTAGTTACGTTCATGGAGGACTCAGTAAGACTAGTCAGACTAACAATGATATATGGCACAAAAATATAGAAAAGTAACAAAAATAAGAATGATGGCGAGAAATTAAACTAACGAGGTTTCGCCATATGATGTGAAGCAAGCACTATTTAGGAAGAAAATCAACGATGGTGAACTTCAGCAAAAACTGAGAAAGACGTAAGATGAAAAGTACGAAATCGATCGACATGACATCAGAAGAATCTCAATACGAAATGGAACAAAGACGGGTGGGCCTGAAGGGATATTATTAAAAACAGCAGCATAATATGAATAAAAGGCACGGGCCATCGCACTAAAATTTCTAACTCCCATTTCTTACAATAAATCACCTTATGCTGCAGTTATTATTGAAACAATTATTCATGTAATAATATATAAATATGATTTTAAGGCGTTTTCAGAAAATTTCGTCCGAACAAAACTCATCTAAGACTGCTACCGTTTGAAGATTTTTTCATGACAAATAATTTTATGGCATATTTTAGGGCTACAATAAAATATTTGACTATGAAAGATGAACAAATTTGCTAAGAGTCTTATTTGAAAAAAAAAAATGAAATCATCATCATCACCACCACCATCATAATAATAATAATAATAATAATAGGTATTCTGCCATTATTGACAGGTCACTTGCCACAACTGAGAAGCTGCCACACACCACGGTTTTCAGCTAACCTATTCGTCTTCACGTATAGTTTTCTATTTTAATATTGACCATCAGCTGTAGTCTCTTTCGCACCTCCCTCTTTTTCCTGCTACCATACTCTCCCGCACGTTCCTCACGATACAGTTCCTTCTCAGCCAATATCCCAAACAGTTTCTCTACCTCTTTCCAATTACATTTAAAATTGTTCTTTTTTTCTCTACTATTCCTGACACTTTTTCATCCGTTTTCTGTTAGATCTAGCTAATTCCATCAATTCTTCTTATCTATATTTCGAAAGCTTCCAGTAGTTTCCTATCCTTTTTTGCGTAATATAGAAAACTGAAAAGAGTTAACTACCTCTTGCAGAATTTTTCTTTCATAAGAAATGATTTATACAACATTGCTGTCAATTTATATTATATATATATATATATATATATATATATATATATATATATATATATAGGCGGCGATTAGAGGGGCTAAGGGGGCAGTTTCCCCCCACTTTTTGAAGTAACCCATTGATGTATATAGTTTCATTTGGAAATGTAAAGTTTTTGTATATATTACTGGTTCATAGAAAAAATGGTGCCATATAATATTTGCCGTTGCGTGAGTACGTATTGGTTGTTTCTCCGTGGAATTAAGAAAGCCACAGGAATTGAGTTTTAATTGCCACGGAAAATAGCCCAAAAATTAACCTTTGGAGCACAATTCCAGCATGCGTTCACTTCTTCTTACAAGGGCTCGTTATGTTAGTCAGTCGCTTTGAAACTATAAGAGCACATTTCGCACAAGAAAAAGTCTTTCATAAGTAGTTCTTTAATTGCACGAAAAATGACAGTTATTAAAATGTCTTTTCCTCTTTCTAATAGTAAGGAATATTGATTAAAAAGAGAGTAATAATAATTAACTACCTTTTCCATTGTTTTGCAGTGTAATATAAGAGTGATATGTTTAGGGGTGTACGAGTATATATATACAATCAAATTTCGTTAATTCAACATAATTCTAGGTTTTAGGATTATTTTGTATAACTGAAGTGTTCCTAAGTATTGTGTTTTTGATATGTACCAAGAAAGTAAAAACTGCATCTAATGGCAATGAACATGTTTCGGAAAGCTGCAAAAGCAAATATTTCTTTAAATGTAGCATATGCTTGTAGTATTTACTGTCTTTCATTTTCTAAGACTAGCATACATTTAATAGCATGTGTGGAATTAAAAATTAAGTTGTTCATTAATCCTCAGTTTCAATATAACTTTTGTAAAATAAGCCTTATCATTCATTATGATTAATATTATCCTTTCTATGTACAGTAGGAAGTCGCAAATCCGAACTAATTGGAACAACAGGTAGTTCGGATTTTCGAAAATAACCAAGAAAATGCCATTTAGACTGTACAGTATGCTCTTTTATCGATATAGTTGTTATACAGTACATACAGTAATTACTAGAGACCTCCCCCCAAAATGCCTATTCTTTAATATTAAAAATATGATCAAAAATAAGGTTTTAAAGTTTATATAGCGGGTTATAGTTGCGATTTAAGCCAATTTTATTTTGCCTATTTCGTCCTTTACTGCCTAAATAATTGCTTTAGTGCCTAATGTTGCCTATTCTATGCATTTTCTTCAAAATAAGCCTTCATTGGGAAATATATAATTTATATAACATAAATAATACATACATATATACGTATATTAGGTGTTTGTAAACACAAGCACGTGGTACGTTACAATATATACACAAGGTGAACTTCAAAGATGTGCACAGACTTCCGAGGTGATTAATGATATCAAAAGAAAAAAAAAATTCTCTTGTAGTTTGTCGAATTCCGTGTCGTGTGCTAGTGATAATGATGCCAACTTGGAATCGCAAATCAAATCTTGACAATTGGAATGGAACAGATAGATGTGCTTACAGTGGCGGATCCAGGATATGATCAAGGGAGGGGCTAAACCATAATTTGCCGTTTTATCCAGTGTAAAGCAGAATTGAAGTCCATTTTATCCAGTGTAAACCTGAGCGTCAAGGGGGGGGCTATAGCCCCGTATCCCCCCCCCCTTGGATCCGCCCTTGGATGTGCACATACATTGGGAGGTGATTCGTGACATGAAAAGAAGACAAAAAGTCCTCTTGAATGCCACGAATCACCTCCCAAAGTAGGTACACACTTTTATGTCTCGCTCCAATTGTCAGGATTCGATTTTCGATTCCAAGTTAGCCCCCCTGTCACTCGTATACGATGCGGACTTCCACAACATGCAAGAGGACTTTTTGTATTCTTTTGATGTCACGAATCACCTCCCGAAGTATGCGCACATCTTCCAGGTTCACCCAGTATACTGTATATGGAATGCATAGCAAGTTTCGTTTTTATATATGCAATAAAAGATATTGACAAAGAAGTATGTTTCTGTATTCTTCGAGCATTATTTCTGACTTGAATCTATTTTTTAATGGTATTGAGTATTTATCTTCATTATTTCGAGATACATTTTACTGCCTATTTTTTAAATTTTAGTGCCTATTTGCCTGCCTATTTTCTAGGTTTTTAGTGCCTAAACATCCGGTCTCTAGTAATTACAATACCGTACGTAAGGCTACTTATATTTAATGTTTCTGAAGAACGTGCTCGTACACTAAATTACACTGTTCTTATAACTCTCACTTAAAACTTATCCTGTATAGCAGCGTTTCCCAACCTTTTTCAACTTGCGGCACACTACAGGTGTAACTTGAATTCTCGCGGCACACCCATATTATATATATATATATATATATATATATATATATATATATATATATATATATATATATATATATATATACAGATGGTGAACAGAAAAATGGAAACACCTGAACGAAATTGCAACTGATGTTCCTCAAACCACGCTGCAACAACGCCAGCTGTATGAATGGGTGCATTATCATCCTGGAAGATGGCGTCATTGTCCGGGAACAACATCCGGACCATAGGATGCAAGTGGTCTCCTAAAATTGCGACATAATCGTTGGCAGTGATTCGTCCGCTAAATGTGACCAAAGGACTCAATGAAAACCATGACATGGCGGCCCACAGCATCACCGAGCCGCCGCCATGTTTCACAGTTGGGCGGAGACACTGCAGATCATAAGCTTCTTTGGGCGTTCTCCACACATAAACACGGCCCGTGGTTGGGAATAGGGTGAAGGATGACTCATCCGACCATATCACACGTTTCCAGTCCTCAACGGTCCAAGTTGCATGGTCGCGGCACTATTTACGGCGTGCGAAACCGTTATGGTCCCTGATGAGCGGTTTGGCCCGTGCAACACGACCCCGTAAGTTCATGTCATGTAATTCGCGGCGGACTGTGATTGTCGAAACAGGGTGGGGAGGTGCTGATTGAGTTCCTCCGTCACTTGCTCCGCAGTGGTACAACGGTTCTGCGTGACAATGCACTTTAATACCCGGCGTGACCTGTCACTCATGATTTTTTTCCGCCCACTGTTCCGCTTCCCTGATGTGGTTTTCCCGTGTGTTGTGTAGGCCGTCATCACCTTCGACACTGTCCCACGCGACACACCTAACACAGTAGCCACTGCCGTCACACTCACTCCACATAACCGCGCACCAACAATTTGCCCTCTTTGAAAATCTGAGAGGTCTCCCATTTTACACTACCTCCGTCTGGTGCAGCCACTGGACACTGCTGTTCCACTGCGCCTGACGTAGTATGGAGACCGACCTAACACACCACCACCAGTGGTCCGGCGCTGCGGGCGCCACGACACCACTGCCAACCCATACATCTGACGTGTTGCCAACCACAGGTGTTTCCATTTTTCTGACCACTTTCTGTATATATATATATATATATATATATATATATATATATATATATATATATATATATATATTACTATTATTATTGATAATATAAAATATCGTGTTATTTTCTTGTGATTACTGATATCCTTCTTACAAAGAAAGCTCGATCACTGACTTTCCCCCGTGGTAAATCATTATGCTTATTTTTCATTCTAATTTTAAAATAGAAAACAATTGCAATGAAATATAGGACTTGGGTTTTTAAAAATCCACTTTCTCTTTCGAAAACTGTATCTAACCTTTAACTAAAAGGGAAGATCACTATATAACGAACAAATAAATAAATATACTTTTAAAACACAAATGTAGGTAATTTGTATGCATGTTTACTTTGTTGAATTTATTGAATGATATGTTAAAATTTCAAGTTACGAAATAGTCTGCAACAATAAAGAAGCAATAATGGTCATGACAATGATTAATACGTTTTTCAACATTAAAAATGTACAGAAAAGTAACACAGTATGAAACTTAAAATTGTAGATTTATAGTAGAGGGTCATAGTAATGTGAAATACAAATATACATTTTTCCCTATGTCTTGCAATTTGGTCCCTATAAAATTAATAATTTGTTTCGATTTCCTCGCGGCACACCAGCAGCCCATTCGCGGCACACCAGTGTGCCGCGGCACACCGGTTGGGAAACGCTGCTGTATAGGCCTAAGGGAAAATAAAAATGAAAATGTGTATGACAATTACATATGAATGAGCTTTTGTAAAAAAAAAACTGATTTCACACAACGCCGACGGATAACTCTATTGTTTGTTTATCGCTAGCCCTAAGACAAAATATAAAAAGCTTCTAAGGACCGTGTTCAGATTTTTGACGTTCGGATTATCGACGTCCTACTGTATTTATTTTGTAAATTTGGTATTAAGTAATCAGATCACACAATTTTCCAGACAAAATTTCAAGATGTTCATGAGCAAGGAATCAAATCTCTTCTTACACCTTGGTTGTTTAAGAGTACCTACTTCCTTTGGTCTTGTCAATTTACTTAATAAACTATGAAATACGATATACGGTATTTCAACCAAAAAGAAAGTATCCTATTAGTTATACAACCTTTCGTCAATTCGTCAATGTATTAGAAACAACTAGGGAAACTAAGGCTGATATACAAGTTTTTAGATCGTGTCTTGCGCCCCTCACTCTTAACGTCTAATCGCCGCCACTATATATATGAATGATGAAAATCGGTTGAGTCATTTAAGAAATTCGTCAGAAAAGAAAAATCCTCAATAAAAAAATCTCGGAAAAAGAGAAAGGCGAATGTGAGAAAAGAGAGACTAACTTTCATACTTCAAGAAAGCAAGCTATGTCAGCAATGAAAGAAAGAAAAAAAAAACTATACGAAAATTAATTCGATAATATGAAATAAACGTATCAAAATTTGGGCCCCACATTGACCAGAGGACAGGGCAGCTGAGCCAAGGTACATACTGTACATACTGTACTGTGATCAATGTAACAAAGCCTGTATATTCAGTTGAGCATATACTAGGCAAGGGCCTGTTCAACGTTATGAATGTGTCCACGATCAACGCACTCAGGTCTCCCTATTCCTTGGCTTAGCTTTCTGCCTCTGGTCAATGTGCAGCCAGCCTAAAAGTAAACTCCCTAGCTCAAACAGCCTAAAAGTAAAGCTCCCTGGCTCACAACTCCAGGGCCAAACTCTTATTGAGGCCATAGACGCACTCACTTGCATGACCAACGTGCATGAAAGATTTGTTTCATCATGCATGTTGGAAGAATTTTTTGCCCGCATATGTGCCAACTCACTGTCCAACTTACTAGAAGAATGAATCGGAGGAAAGAATCACATGATTTCTATCGCTGTCGTGATTGCCGGACCAAAGTTTAAAACAACCAACTTGCATGAACGAGCACATACACGGTAAACATTCATAAATAACGGCAAAACCATCATGTATGTTTATATATTTTGAAAACTTTCAACATGCATGAATGAGGCTATACACGATCAACTTGCCTGTGATATTTTTCATGCATGTTGGAAGGTTTCTTCATGCATGTGTCTGCGTGTATGAGCCCCTTTATACCTGGATGGTATGTGATCAGTGCATCAGCTTCCCTTGCTATTTTTCTATACGAGAATTCGATACCTCAATTCTCTGAAGCATGGTACTAAACACTTATTTCTGGCCGTAACAAAGATTTGCATAATGGAAACTACGAAACAGTTTTTCTATGACTTGTTAAATGTAACAGGCGTGTACTATTATCAATATTTAAAAAAAAATAGTAAATTTTCTTGGTGCAGTATAGCAAACAACGAAAAATCAGAAAACCAGTCTCATGCATAGGGAAGAAGGAGCTGTCCCCCCTAAGGCTTGAAAGAATTAATTAGAGTAGCTCCCCGACTGCTTCACGATGTGCAGGAAACAAAAGTTGATGCTGTCTAGTCTCGAAAAAGATGCCGTGAAAGTGATATCTCGTCTCGAAAAGTGTGTTCCTTATTTAGGAAAAGCTATATCGTCTCATCCCGATTTTTTTTTTTTTTTTTTTTTAATCTGTATCATCTTGTCTCGTACGGAACCCTAGTCAAAGCAAAAATTGTCGCCACTGGAATTGAAACCAAAACCACGTCCCAAATAAATTCATTATATAATTATTTTCTTCAGACGCATTCACTGAAAGAGGTTCCATCTTCACGCCAGCGTTTGTTTCTTAGCATTTTTCTTTTTAAAACTCAAGATAGGAAGTAAGAACCACATGAATGAGCACATATTCGCGCTAAGTATGAATTTAGTACGTTGCCTTCGTTTCTGAAGTCGTTCTACATGCTACTTAATGAATGCTAACAGTTCAGATTTGTCATTGAGGGAAGAAGATTAGTCCGTTCAAGTCTACTGAATTTCCTTTCATTAAAATAACACTAGTGCATGTATAAGACAAAAGAATTACGTGTCTTTTCAAGTCAATGCAGTAATTTACTGCTTCATATACTGTAACTAGTAAATACTTTTAAAGTTACGTACCAATAATCTGAACCATTACGCATGGACGAAAACTTCATTCACATTTCCTTCTGTAATGAAATAAATCAAATTCTACCTCCCCTTTTAACACATACTCGTAACAATATTATACAGATTTTACAATATAGTTTTTTTTTTTTTTTTTTTTTTTTTTTAGTTCGGTGCTCTACTTTCCCCTCTCCTGGATTACTCTGATTGTAGGCTACCAATGTATATAGAGTATTAAGGTAAGCTACTAACAATATTTAATCGAAAGTATCATACGTTCAAAACCAACAAGCTAACTGCTTGGTTACTCGGGGATTCATATCAATCGGTTATACTCGTTATTTGTATAGCAATTTAATAATTCAAAAATCCCCTTATTGTCCTTAGCCAACTGGATCCAGTTTCTACTTTAAATTTCCTTTTCTCAGAGACCCATCTTAATACTGCCCTTCCATTGGCACCTAAGTTTTCCTAATGGCTTTTTCCGATTGGGTTTCCAGTTAAAATTTTGGATTGGGTAATCCAATTATTTATATACGTTCTCACATTCCACATACAGTCAGTTTACACTGCAAACCTTAACAATGAAAACTGACATGAAAATTTCTTAAGATACTTTTGTTTTAAAAGTATCAACCCATATTCGTGTAAGACTGGGGACAACACTGAAAGCCTTCAGCCAGAATGATCTGGGATCGAATTCGAACCAGAACATAGCAATAGTAGTGGTTGATTGTTTGGCATTTAACATCCCACTTTAGCAGTGGTGCTATTCTAATTTTTAACAACCGGTCTCTCTCTCTCTCTCTCTCTCTCTCTCTCTCTCTCTCTCTCTCTCTCTCTCTCTCTATATATATATATATATATATATCTATACGAGAGAGATAGTAGATGGATAAGTAGGTAGATAGAGATGATTCTCTTAGAAAACAAGCCATACAAGGTAGACAAACTTTTTTTACTGGATACCACAAGTACTAGTAGAAACCTACACAGTATCCTAATACAAGATGTGGTGTGACGAAGTTATGTAGCACTGCGAATATCTTTAAAACGAGTTGTCCAAGATAGATTGTTGTCAAAAAGTATTCGAAAGACATTCATCCTGCAACGGATCGACAATTGTTGATAATGGTGTTTCAAATGTAAATAATGGTGTTTCAAATGTAAATAATGGTGTTTCAAATGTAAATACCCTCACAATTTCACTAAAAGGTCCGCAACCAGAGGGGGCTGCCCCCCCAAAAAAAAAACTTTTCATGGCCCCTCTATACCTTAACACAAAATGCTATTATTAATACAAAAAACACAATTTAGCTATTGATAAGAGAATGTTTAATGACTTTCCCTCCCCCTAACATATTCATGCCCCCCCCCCCCCAAACCTCTGTGGCTGGTTGCGAGCCTGTTCACTAATATGATCACAGTTCCATTCTTGATATTTGTGCATTATTCTTGATATCTCATGCGTGTGCGAGCGCGTACGTATGTTTGTGTATGGGTATAACAAACGGTTCTACGAACTCAAAATATTTTAACAACCGGTTCTAGCGAACCGGATGAATAGCACCACTGCATTTTAGCACCAAGGATATATGAAGATGGGACCTACTTAAAGTGAAGCCTGAATCGCATCCGGGTTTGTATCCAAAATAAATATCTCAAATCAGGAAGCAAATACAGGACCTCGTACTCATTGCTGAAAGGGACACTAAATTTCAATCCATTCTAGATCATGTTTAAATGCTTCCTCATGAGCCACAACAATCAGTGTGCCTGGTCCTCGGTTCAATTCTTGGTAAGGACAAAATTTTCGATGTTTATCCAGTATCCTAAGGTAATCACGAAGAGTTACTCAGGTTAAGTAGTAGAAAACTCCGGTCGAAATAATAATAATAATAATAATAATAATAATAATAATAATAATAATAATAATAATAATAATAATAAACTCGACGGGAAATATGATGTGCTGACCACTTAGCGTCTGGTCACCATAGTCATTTCCCAGAGCTGTCAAGCCAGCAAATTTAGTTTCACGTACTGTCTAGCCTCTGTGTTTCCACTCTTAGGATTTATAGATTGCATCGGTACTCTTATATCTGTAAGGTGCAGACGCAATTTGCAGTACAAAAATCGAAAAAAAGACAAACAAACATACAAAGATCTGGTAAAATCTATATAGCCGAAGCAGATAAGCATTGGATCGTTTTCATAGGAACAACATTTTTGTAGGATGTAGAGCATTTATTTTCCTTTACCCAAACATCTCATGTATACCCCTATGCAGTTGAGTATAAACGATAGATACACAGGAAGGGCTCCTATTCGTCGGTGAAGGGGCGAAATGGCGTAACTCGAAAAAAATCGTGATTTGAATTATGACCAACATCCATACAAAATTTCATATCTGAATTCCTTATATTAACAGAGACATGAACTTTCTGAAAATATCTTGAAATGAGTAGCAGTGTATAAAGTTCAACGAGAAATTTCAAATAGTTTTCCTGTAAAATTCTAAAAATCAATATACGCCACTTAGCCCCTTCACCGACCATATTTCTAGACTAGAAACCGGGACACCCTGTGAAAATTTACAGTATATTCATAGTTATACACTTGCTCTTGCTGAAATAATTGATGTAAATCCGGGGAGAGTTACGGCTAAAAGCGTCTGAGACCCCTATACACAGGTTTAGCATCAAACAAATTGTGAAGGATTAAAAATGAAGATTATTTCAAATTCTTTTCCACGTGCTTTACATACCGTAAAGCAAATACTGATGTTTCAACCAGCATCGCTATCACTTCCTATTTCCTATGACCTTGAAGCAGATTTACGTTCCAATCTAATTGCGATAACTTATCTACGATCCATTACATCAAGGACCAAAGGTCACCAATTAGTGTCAATGCTACTTAACTGAGTCAGAATATTCTAGATCAAACTTTTTCAAGCTCAAGCAAACATACTGATGTATTATGTTGAAGGGAATCTGGTCACCCACCTGCTTTTGCAAAAGATATAAGAAGCACAGAAAAAAGTTAATCAACCTCGTCTATCTAGGTATTTGTAATTCAAGTCCAAATATTAGGTATAATAAAAACAACTGAGGGCTGTAGCCACGATTTCTTTAATAGAAGGGCACGAATTGTAGTCTTAAATTTATAACTGTCTGGTCCAGAGACAAACAAATAGAGTAATGCAATTACAAGGTCGTTCACAAAGTTTCAAGAATGGTCTCAGAAAAACAAATCTATTCCATATTTTTGTACAGCGAACTAAGTCTTCGAAATATGACTCTTGGGCATCAACACACCGCTGCCAGCGTGTTTTCCATTGTTCATACGCTCCCTGAAAGTCTTCGCGCGCAATGCTGTGAAGGATCCTCGTCGAAGCTGCCTGGACCGCTGGAATAGTGTCAAATCGGTTCTCTTTCAGGTCTTTCTTGACTCGGGAGAACAAAAAAGTCGCTGGGATCAAGGTCTGACTAGTGAGTTGTACGGTGGACGCGGCAGTGTTGCCACGTTGAACTGCGCAAAAACACTTTTCTCATCTTCAAATCTGTCACGAACTTGAATACCGTAGTCGGATCCCTTCCCAATTCATCGGCAATTAATCTAACACTAAGGCGACTATCAGTGTTTTAAGACTTCACGTACTTTCACCACATTTTCCTCAGTTCGGCTTGTTCCAGGTCTCCCAGAGCGGTCATTGTTTCCAACGTCCTCGCTGCCCTCTTTGAACCTCTTGTGCCACACAAAAGCCATTGCACGTGTCATGGTGTCTTCTTTCTAGGCCTCTTGAATCATACGAAAGTCTCTGTAGCTGTTTTGTTCAGTTTCGCACAGAACTTTACAGCATAACGCTGCTCCAAATGCCGCTGCATCTTCCACTCACTCAAGTTTTGACGATGGTCACTGGCACGCACACACATCATTAGAGCGATCTACTCACTCCCGCGTCTCGGACGCAACTGATGCTCGTGCGGTCAGTTAGTTGACACTCACCACTGTCGCAATCTGTCGGTGGAACGGGTCTGCGTGAGCGCCCCTACTCAGGTAACAGTCTTGAAACTTTGTGAACGCACCCTGTATCTCTTAGGATTTGACCCATGGGGTCTCGAGTTTTATGTTGCTCTGAGCTGGGTATCTAACAGATAAAATAGATTAATACTCGCTTGGCTTTGCTGAAACTCTGAATCATGACTCAATAAAAATAATATGTAACAAATATGGTTCTGTTTTTGGAAATAATTTCAGTTCTAAAGTACGCAATACGCACATGAGTGTCAATTTAAAGCCCATGATTAATGTAAAATTTCCGGAAATTTTGAACCGCCAGAAAAATTTACAAAAAAAAAAAAAAAAAAAAGTTTTGTCTGCATCTCATCAGTTATCTCAATGCATAGTATCAGTTATCTCAATGTGTTACCTTTAATGCACTTTAAAATTTAATATTTCCGCTTCAAATACTGCTATTCTAATGTATAAAATGCTCCTAGACGAGGAAAATAGAGTTGAATGAAGAAAAATCTTGATTTACCTTCAGATCTATGAGTAAATCTACTGACTTGCCAATTACTAGATCTCTAAAACTATTAGGAATAGAGCCTTGAGATTTTGTACTAATATTATCTCCTTGTGCTCTAGATTGCAGATAAGATGGGAGTCTGTGAGATGCGGCCTCTAAAATAGAAGAAGACTGTCTTAGAAGTTTAGTTGCTATTCTTCAGATATTAATACTCATTAGATGAAATACTTTGAAATTTTGTGTAAATATTCCTAATGTATCCTAGGCTGATATGATGGAGTTTTACGGAATGTTACTTCTGAGAGAGAAAACAGGGTGAGCGTTTAAGTAACTCAAGTGAAATCAGACTTGCATCAGCAAGTATTCTGAAACAACAAAATATCTGAATGTATCTTTCGAGTATTTTTCATAAGCCTTATTCTTCTCGAGTTAAGAACGGGAATTATATTAATTATTTTACAATTTGGACTACACGTGAAGATCATTATGGAACTGGAACATACGGATTGTACGTCTTAAGTATTTTTATCGTCTACGACACACTATATGACGAAAATTTCTGTAATTTAGAACTTTCTAAATTATAATTCTAAGAATGCTAGTTCTTTTGATTACTCTTTTAAACATCAATCTTAAGGACAATGTATGTACACTCATGTCCAAAATTATTGTCGCATGTCTATAAATATGTTGTTGTAGGAATATAATTTGATAACTAATTCGCCTGGTATATCTTAGAATGTTAGTATGTGTATAATCGGCAAAGACATGTATGTAGCAAGTTTCATGTCAAAAGAGCAATAAATAAGAACAATAAAACTTTCTTGTCCATTTAGCAACATTTTGTTTTACTCATTATAATTTTCGTATTTATAATTATTTTCCTATGAAATTTACCACAAATATACTTTTCCTGATTATACACACAGTATCAGTATTAAAAGTACCTTGCAAAATCATTATCAAATTACATTCTTACAAGAAAACAGTTATAGATATGCGACAATCATTTTGGACATGAGTATACATATTGTAAGCTACGGCTCGAAAAGTCCGGGTACCATGTATACTCATGTAGAAAATATGACTATGACCTAGCTAATTGAACGCCAAAACATGCAGGCCTAAATATCAAATTGGATTTTTATTATTGTGGCGTCTGGTTTTCATAACTAAGGTCTAGATCGTTTTTTTAACCAGTAGCGCACATGAACTACAGAACTCATTCGATCTGGACTAAAATTGGCGTGTAGGTAGAGCTTCACTTGCTTAGTAAGCCATTATTTTTTTAGTTCGTGAATATTTACTTTATTTATTAATTTATTTTTACAAACCTCGAGTTAATGGCCATCAAATTTGGGGATTGGACTTCGCAAAAATTCTCACTAATGCTATTGAGAGCAGAAATTACTAGAAAATACATGGAACATATTGGTTAAATGTTAATAAAATGGAGTATGAACTTCCAACAAAAATTTGCTCGATTCAATGAAGAGCAAATTTTTCCCACAATTAGAAAAATAATGATTAGTAGAATGACAAATGGAAGACTAGAGGGAATAATCTTTGTATTATTGCTTAGGCACGAACTGTTGAAAAAAGAGCGATATGAAATAAATTATCTACAGCTTCCAGCTACAGAGTTTCATACGTAATTTGAAGGTTTAAGTAAGCGCCAGCCAGAAAATACTCAATAGTCTGTTATTATTCAAAGTTGAAACTTCGTCAGGTCTGTACTTAACCTATCTCAGGTCTGTAAATTTCCTGTACTTAACCTATCTCAAATACAAATTCAACTCATTACTTGACGAAGGAGACCTGGGTTTGATTCCGGCGGGAGCTCATGTGGTTCCAATTCCACATTGATCTGTAAGTCCAAGTCTGATATGTCCTTGACCTTGAAAGAAACTCTAATCCCACCAAATTAACTCATTACTTTTGGAGCTAGTCCTAAGAAGCACAAGAGGCAGATATGTTACTGTCACGAGTTATGAGTCCACATGTTTCCCCATGACGATAGTTGATGATTGAGTTTAATGTCCTGTTCAGCAGCGAGGCTATATGAGACGTGGACCTATTGTTGATAAATGCGAAGAATAATATATATATAAAATTGTTAAATGAACACACACTTCTTAAACAACTGAATTCTCAGTGTCGCGTATTGTATTATTATATTTTTGTTTGAAATAAGGATAAAGTACAAAACTTTTTAAGGAGAGGTAAGTGGCCGATTTTGTGAACAAGATTGCAATTTTGAAATTAAGTAATCCTCGTTGTGGGCTCAACAAGGCCTAGTAATGTTATTTGCAAAGTGTTACTATCTGATGCACCTTTCGCATGTCGGAGAGAAATTCCATGATTTTCGTGCCCTTATAGATATTAATTATTTGTCCATCTATAGTGTAAGTTATGTAAAAGCTTATTCAATTCTGTAAATCGATTCTAAACTGTAGATATAATGACTAAAGTGAAAATGAAAGAAAAAATGAACTGAAGAACTGAGTAAAATAAATAACCAAGAAGGCATTGACCCTGTTAATTCCCGCACCGGTTGCAGTGTTCCTTTTCCCCTCAACTTGGGTTCAAATGTCATCATGACTGTCACCAATTAGCTAAGCGTCCCTTGGATTCGACACTAATCTCGATCATTTTGGACATTTATTTTCTTCCCTTCTATTTTTCTGCCAATGGAAGCTGAACTTGGATTAAGACATCATCGGGGGTGTCATTGGTCATTTCAGCCGCTACAAAAACTATGGATTGGGCGCTAATATCGGTAGTTTTCAATGTCACCCTCCTCCCACCATTAGGGATATTTTACCACCACAATACCTTTTTCCAGATTATAAGTCATGACCGGAACTTGTTTTTTAGAAAGAGTTTCATACCGAGTTTCATCTTCCTAACACGAGAAATTCCTGAGATATTTTTTTTAAATATAAATTTTAAACCATCTTCCTCTTTGAAGCTCCTTCCTCACCCTTTAGGATATGAACCACTATAGATGGTCTCTTAGATAAAATTACTTTGAGGAATAGCAAATCAACGGTATGGATATGTATACCGAAAAAACATACAAACCCACAAACGTTCATCTTTCTTATACACACACATGTATAAAAATGAATGTTTGCCCCTGTGGGTACGTTCAATCATGTGTGTAGGTTTGTTCAGTATACGAATCTATATCATTATATTGGCATCCTTCAAAATGATTTTATCGAAGAGGTCATAGTTTGAAAGAGACCGTAGATTAGATACAATTTTCGGGTTTGTACCATAAGGGGAGAGAAGGGTTCAAAGCAAACGGGGAGGTTCAAAATTATTATAGAAAATGGATGATCTCAGAATATTTCATGTTAGGAAGATGGAACGCGGAAACCTCATTTCTCTCTTTCTCTCTCTCTCTCTCTCTCTCTCTCTCTCTCTCTCTATATATATATATATATATATATATATATATATATATATATATATATATATATATATATATATATATATATATATATATATATATATATATATATATATATATATAAATAAACATACGCATATGCCTTACAATCTAAAAAAAAATACTGTGGGGATAGCACACCCCTAGGAGTAGGGTGTCGTGTAAAAATACTAGATAATGATAGATATAAATGTCCAATCTATAGATTTCGGGATCGCTGAGATGAATAGTAACACACTCGATGCCGTTTAAGTCCAACTTTAGCCGCCATCGTCATGGAGGTTAGGGGGCGCGAAAAATAGCATGTTCAAAATGACCGATATTAGTGTCAAATTCATTTGTCGAACATGATCGTTTTGGTGGTCCATTGTTCTTGTGTGGGGGGCATAATGTTGCATGAGCATACGGTATTTGAATTTTTGCATGTGGTACATTCACCAATCATCATCATCGTAACACTACTCCTTCATCACGTGCGCCTTTTCAAAGGTATAGTAGGCCCTAACTTCATTTATATGCACGACTCCATCGAACAGCGCAGTGGCGGAACTCTTTGAAACGAGCGGTATTCGGCGAATCTACAGATATGGCTGTTCCCTGTCCCATTAAACATGTTTGGGATGCTAGTGGAAGTAATCTTGCAGCATAGCCAGATGCGCCAAAGACCATCTGTTACTTATCAACAGTGCTGGTGTAGGAATCACTTCATATCACAATTCATTACTAACCTTGTAATCAGCATGGGAGCACGTTATAGAGCATGCATCGCTATCCGTGATCACACAATCTCCTAAGATCATTTCATTCCTGTAATGGCAGGGGAGCAATCATAAGTCGCACTGATTTCAGTGTTAATTATTGTTTCTGTACAAAAGTGTCATTTTTGCACTTCTTTTAATATTCTTTTTCGTTGCTTCTTATATAATATTGTAAATGAAAATAAGTTTTACGTCCCACGTTATGCCGGCTAGGCTAAAGGAGACAGTGATGATGAGAAATGAATGAAACAGTGGAATGAAGAAAGTGGTAGGAGACGGGAGAACCCCGAGAAAACCCACGTACACGGTGTTTGTCCACCACAAAGCTCACTTGGCGCGAGCTGGGATCGAACCAAGGATCCATGCACCAGAGGTGAACGCTCTACCATTGAGCCTCTGCGGCCCCGTATCATGGTAGTACTACTTTCTATGTATAGTTCCAAGTTTCACCTATGTGTCACTTTGTAGTGACATAGCATGTGAAACTTATTTTTATCCTGAAATTTTACACACCAGTGTAGGCACTCTATTCAGAGGAGTAACCCGACTACTGGAAAAGTTACTTCAATATGGATGACATTCTTAGGGTCTATAGCAACTAACATCTCTGTAAAATTGCAATGAATATGATATACGTAATTGTCTTGCTCACCACATACTTCAGAAAAACATTGAAACATTATTTTCCCTTCCAAATATACATACATCAGGTGATGATGGACAGCGACGTTCGCAGGAATCCGGATCGATCTTCCCAGAAATCCAGACTTTTCTGTAAATTTAGTCTAATTTTAGTGGTGACTTTACAAATTTTAATATAACTTATCCTGATATTGAATGTGGACTCCCCCTCCCCAAAATAAATTTCTGCGTACGTACCTGATGATGGACAACGACAAAATTCACTTAACATTTTTAAGAAAGTCACTTTCGGATCAGTGTAACAGTTAACGTTGTCCTTTGTAAGTTTGCAAGTGGAACTACTAGTAACGATTGAGAAATTACACTTTTAATGCTAAAAGTGAACAACTTACACAATGGATGGATAATAGGAAAGTACTATGAGTATGAGTCGCGTGATGACAATATAAGTACCGATTACTTTAAATGGATTTATCGGATACTGACAATAACAATGGTAAAATGTGTAATGAATTTGCCGGATATTGCAATTAATTCCCATACTTGACTTTTTAAAGCGATATATGGTTTTTCAACAAATAATGTTTCCATTCAATTCAATTATATCAAATCTCTAACAAAAGATACGTAACTGGGAGCGGGTTTTGATACTAGGCGGGCATTTCACTTGAAAGGCTGGCAACTCAACTTGTCTGAAGTTGAAGAGGGAAATGTCACATTCGTAACAAGCAAAGAAGCAAATAACATATTAAATTTCTGTCATGCTTTTGTGTTAAGAACGATTTCATTCCTTCATACGAGATCCTCACTGTCGACTGATACGTTTCCTCCTTGACGTCAAACTTCGTTGACCAAATATAAAACATTACGTAATGAATTAGAATAACCAAAATCATTTACTTTAGAGGGAAGAATAATTCTCTCGGCAGTCGTAACTTTATTTTAAATTCTAATATTTCAAGTTTAACGTAACTTTCGATGCGGAAACAAAAAAAGAATTGTAAGTGAATAACCCAGTTAACCTTGCCAAAGCTACGTTGCCATACTGGATAGATAGGCGACTGTGCCAAGGTCATTATAAAAAGAAAAACATACGACGGTGATACGACAGTTTCGCGAATTTTGGCTTGACTCCACCAAAACAAGAAGGAAACTCCTCAGAAATATTCATTTTCTGGAGAATTAACAGTCATTTTATTATTTATTTATTTATTTATTTATCCACATATCCTACAGAAAAAAAAATGTTACCAGGTATCTAACTTTTTTTTTTTTTTTTTTTTGTAACAAATAATTCATATTCGGCAGATTACAAACCACATAGGACAAATTATTAATATCCAATTCTAAAAATGCGCAGGTCCTCAGGAAGGTTACTTGTATGTCACTTCTTCATATAATACGATCCTCGATAATGAAATTATGCTTGAGTAATCCAGTGTTCAGCGAAGGAAATTAGTCACTTCGGCACACACCTACTTTACGTAGCTATGCAGTTTGCATGACAACGCAACGAAGAATGAATTTAAGGTTTCAGGTTGGATACCTATTAAGAAATTACGCGAGAAAACTCAATAGCTGTGAAAACTAAGAAATTATTTAATTGCTAAAATATAATTATTTTCTCTGGACTTTCACAACAAGTAATTCTAATTAAACTGGATAGTCTGCTGCATTGGCGAGTTAATACAAAATCAACTTAACTTAACATTACTCTCCATTTTAAATTATAATTGTGGTACACTATGATTGTGGTTTTCGGAATTTTCAATAGAAGGGTTGTATCAAAATCAAAAGTTTTTGTCAAAAAAAAAAAAAAGACAAAACTTTGACGCTTAAATTTCATACCAAACAAATATCGGCAGGGGTATATTGTTTGTCATACTCCTCACTACCACCAAATTAACAGTGTTGCAAACTCAAAGTTGTACTTTTTCAAGTGGCGCTAGTCAGGCTGTTACATACTTAAAATATGTATAAGTGTAAATCAAAAACTTAGAGACTTTCACACTTATTACGCAGTGATGCGAACTAAGGACGATACAGTACAGGGACGGATCCAGGAGCAACTTCTGGGAGGCGGTGGGTTTTCATACTGCTAGTTTTAAGGGCTCCAAACTTTGGGATGGGTTTTATTTATATATATAAAATAAAAGTTTCCTCTTCTGGGGGCTATCGCCCACCTGGATCCGCCCCTGATACAGTATCGCGAACTTCGAAAAAAAATACCAAATTTTGGAAAGTTGCACAACGGAAATTACGCAAGTGGCACAGACGGCACATCAAAAGTGCTTTAGTGTCAAATACTACGGTTATATGGCATATAATATTGAGCAAATCGAAACTAAGTTACAGGGAATTGAAAATCTGACTTTTCCAAAGGACTTTATTTCGAAAACGTGTTTAGGTAAGTCGTGCATCCAATTAAGTGGATGGCCTTCAATAAGCAAATACCATAATGCTGTTTACATAAATATTGCTTAAAACGGCATATTTGTGGAAACTTTTAAATAGGGATGCGCACGAGACAAGATTTGTGGCTTGTCTCGTCTCGAAAATGTGATATAAAAGTGATGTCTCGACTCGAAAAATGAATATTTTTCTATTGGAAGAGCCGTGCCTCGACTCGAATTTTGTAGGAAAATCCTGTCTCGACTTGTCTCGTGCGCATCCCTACTTTTAAAACTCTTTTTGATTAACTTTGCTTCTTGACAATACAACAATACTTTTTTTGGTAGCTGTAATTATAGGAAGTTCTCTTAATTACATACCTTTAAGAAGTGTTGCAAACTTTACTAATATTTACTATGTTTTAAGAGCAGTTTTAGACATTAAATTGCTGTAAACGGTATTATAATCTTTACATCCATCGAAAGGCATCTATTCATTCAATTGGAAGAGGTACTCATCTAAGCAGTTTTCGAATAAAAGTTTTTGAAAAAAGTCAAATTTTCAATTGTTTCTTTGCTCCTATTCAATCGAAACAGAATTGCTCTTTATACAGACACAAGTGAAAGTAGTCTTGGAAAAAAAAATAGGCAAGAGATACCGTAAAGGGGAGATTTTTTTCGATTATTTTTTCAATATCTCGCACCGTTTGCAAGATTTGAGCCTACTTCCAGTTGCAGTTTTTAATTCATGTATGATCTGTGTTTCTTTTTCTTCTTGCATGTAGTATGTAATAAGGAAATACATAAACTAAGTAACTCTATGGCCTATGGAACCCAGAGGTTCAATGCCGCGTTCACAAAAAACACTGACTTTTATCCTTAGCCAATTGAATCCAGTTTCCACTTTCTATTTCTTCGAAATTTATCTTAATATTGTCCTCCCATCTGCACCTAGGTCTTCCTAATGGTCGTTTTCTGGCTGATCTTCCAGTTAAGATTTTGAAAGCGTTCGTTCTTTCTTCCATCCTGGCTACATGACCTGCACACCTGAGCCTCCTAGATTTGATGACCCTAACAATGTTGGATAAATCGTATAAATTATGTAGTTCCTCGTTATGAAGATTCCGGCATTCCCTATTCCCGTTTCTCTTAGGTGCGAATATTCGTCTCAGGATCTTGTTCTCAAATACTTTCAATCTATGTTCTTCGTTCCGAGTAAGAGACCATATTTCGCAACCATACAGAACAACAGGCATGATTATCGTTTTATAGATTTTAAATTAGGATAATACATTACAATCAATTTTAATGTCAGTGATATGTGGTGTTCATTGGGCAAAACACTCCAAACAATAAAGATTCAACTTAGATGGAGAAATGGTTATCCTTCGTTTTTCATTATAATTTGGCCATGAAACAAACACCTGATAGATATGCAGCCCTTATATACAATTATATGGTGTTGGTACGTATAATAGGTAGGATATGATGCTGTTTTTTTTTTTTTTTTTTAATTTCAACACTTCCAGTGTACCCGTAAAAATGTAATAAATAAATTATGGACATGTTTTTTTTTATATATATAATATTGAGTTAGAACTGGACAATCTGCGCAAAATTTGCAATCGATCAGTGAAAACAATCTTTTTAGAACCTGTAGTGTCCGAGATCTCACTGTCGAAAGGATTTGCCACAAACATATAAACGTCCACAAACGTATAGTTTTAAAAAAAAACTCCAGAGATGGCAGCACAATTCATTTGCATTTATTTCGGAGAAGGCTTATTAAAATGCAAAGGCTTTGAACAATAATTTAAAAGGATAAACTTCGTGGAAACGATCTCTTTAAGTAATATATTTAAAGTACACCTTTTTAAAAATATTTGTCTTTGTTATAAACGTGAAATCACAAATAACCGTAAATCAAAGGTTTGAAAGCTAAAGATATAGGTTGGAGCTCAGTCGCTCTTAATTGCTATTGTAGCATTTTAATAGAAGACTAGCTGAACCTACGCTGTCTACTCAGCGCATCGTTCTGTTATGACCATGAATCTCCTTCCCACTGTGCATGTTTCCTTACTTACACAAGTACAAGATAGACTCACAAAGGAAGTGAACTTCTATGTATAGATGTTGGAGTGAGTTTGTAGCAAATTTGTACAAGTAACACGATATCAAGTGGAAATATTATTTTCTAATAAATCCATTTCCGTCCGAGTACGCCTCATTGCGTCTCTTGAGGCCTTTGAAATTGGCAGCATGCAATTGGTTCTGCTATTCAGATTTAAGCAAAGCGCCTGCAATGTCCATGAATCCACCATACGTAACTTCTCTACTGGTTGCTTAACACGGTAGTTTTGGCCTGCAACAATGTTAATCTAATGGGCTCGAAACGGCCCCTAAATTGTTGAAATCTGAATGAGAACTGGATAATCTACACAAAATTTGGAATCGACAAGTTTAAACGGCACGTTTCTAGCACTTGTGTTTTTGAGATCTCATTGTGGAAAGGATTGCGGACAAACAAACTCAGCATTTTAATATATAGCTATTTTATGACAGTTTTTGCTCCCCCTTTAAAAAAATGGCGCTCCTGTATAAATGCACGTGTTATATATAAGGAAGAGCCGGTCCTGCTTCTACTGAAGTAATGTTAACTGGTGTATGCAATTTAATATACGTAAATTTACGTCATAATTACTCGGCTCCTACATCTCTCATCCTGATTTAATACCCATCATATGGCCGTCATTTAGGAAGGAAGGGGATAAATATTCTCTCCTTAAGTTTTAAGTAGGCCCTATATATTAAGAAGTATAATAATATACTAAAGAAAAACTTGAAAATTATTTATCTGGTAGTAAAATCCCCTCTTCCCTCGAAAAAAAAAAAACAAATGACGCTCTTGTTTCATCCCCTCACTAATATTACTGATTTCAGGTTCCCATAACCTTACAAGAGAGAGAAACCAGTCACATTGTCCCTATTCTACTAGCTTAGTTGCCTTATTTCGCTACGTTAGTGTAAATGGGATAGAACCCGCATTCAAATAAAACAATGACACACTAATACCCGATTGCTCCAAAAAACGTACTCCCAATCTGGAAACCAGTGGCGGATCTAGGGGGCGAAAGAGGCAATCGCCCCCCCCAGAAGAGAAAACTTTCTTATTTTATATATATAAATAAAACCAATCCCAGAGTTTGGACCTCTTAAAAGTAGCAGTATTCCAGCCCCCCCCCCCCTCCGAGAAGTCCGTCCTGGATCCGCCTCTGCTGGAAACTATGAAACTAAAAAATAATTTAGGTACTTACCTTTGTTGGCCACTTCCCACGCTGTTTCAAAAGTCCATCTATTCTCACACGACGCCATCTGTCCTCGATCAAGAAACTGAAAGAAATCATGGATGCTATCCGATCGATAGAATCTTCGAGACATTCTTTCTCTCGACATGGTTAATGCGTTATTTATTTACTCAGCTCTCTGTTAGGTATCAAAATCTTTCACCTGTTATATTTCCAGCATTGGTTCTCTCTTTCCGTAAGGCTTTTAGATTCCCATTGACGTACCTGAAATAGAAATTATTCTTTAAAAAATCGTTATTCATAGGGATTCTTATATATAGCACGTAAAATAATATACCTTGGCCGTGAATAATTGTTTCCGCTGCAACAGTAAGTTCAAGAACTCTGGTGAAGATTATCAACAAATTATATTATTATTATTATTATTATTATTATTATTATTATTATTAGTATTAGTATTAGTATTATTATTGCTGCTCATTGTAAACTCCAAGATCATCATTGTGTAGCATTCCTGGGTATGACAGTAGTTTGTGCACAGAAATTATTGCTTTCCAAAGTAACACTTTGAACTTTAAACACTCACGAAAAGCTTTACACATCGAATACTACCCATCATATTTGTATCATCGCAATTCTCTTAAGTTATAAACGGCATGTGCATGGTAGTTTGGTGACATATTATATATATATATATGTATGTGTGTGTGTGTGTGTGTGTGTATGTGTATGTATATATGTATGTATGTATGTATGTATGTATGTGCAAGTATTCTGACCACTTTGCCTAGCAGAAATAGGTGCGGACCATTAGATCAACTGGCGTTGGATAGTGGTGGGCACAAAAACCGGTTTTTCGGTTTCCAGTTTTTAGGAAAACCGAAACCGGGTTTAGAAAATTTTCAAAAAACTGTTTTTCGCCGAAGCCGGATTCGGTTTTCTCCAAATCCGGTTATCGGTTTTCACTGAGTCCGGTTCTCCAAAAAGTGGTTGTTTTTTACCGAAACCAGTTATCAGTTTTCTCCAAAATCGGTTGTTTTTCATCGAAACCGGTTTCGTTGAAAAACGATTTAAAAGAATGCATTGAAGAATTTCTTTTAATAACATTCTAAAAGAATATACGTCTGCGGATGTTGGGGCTCTGCCCCGAACTGTTATTTTATTCTGTAGATTATTAGAAATCCTTTTATGCAAGTGATACTTTGGTAAGTTAACAGTTTGAAATAGTTTACTTTGTCGTATTTCACCTAACTTGGCCTCTGGTGGTGGACCTGTGTTCTAGAACCTTGCCAGAAAGTACCTAAAATGCCCGTTTCTTGCACGGGGATAATAAGTTCATGGAAAATATTTGAACTCCTTTCCCCATCACGATATACATTTCATTGAAAATGTAATTATAAAAGCCCATAAGACATTCTATTTTTGGTATATATTATGAACTCCCCTACACTATTGGGATACGTTCCTTAATATGACACAAGAAAAACCTTGAGGCAGGAGATATATTCCAAGATTCATTTCAAGCGGACATGCCATTTACCATGACGCAATGACAAACAATATACAACGTCTATATCAATGTGGCGGAAACATACAGAAATTGCAATTTCCGTCCCATGACAACTGGAATTTTGGGAAATGCTGGTTCACGTGTCCACTTATTTGTAATGAAGGGTTTATATACATATTTCATCTTACTAACTTGAGAGACTCATAATATATAACATTTACCTCATGAATTAATTTTGAGCCCCACACCCCTTTAAGATATGCCCTTTAATCAACGTAGTGATTGAAACCTAGTTTTCATGCATTTCCCCGTGATGCGACAAGTAACAGACAACACTACGTTTAGTACGCAGAGAAAAAGTAGAAAATGCTTATTTTTTTTTAAAAAAAGGAATTTTTAAAAAATGCTTGGACACGCATCCGCTCAGTTTTAATGAGTTTTATGCCGAGTGCCATCTCCGTAATTTATTGATTTATATGACATTCTATTCTGGGTGAATCGTTTTTCCCTCCCTTAGCATACATACAAAATCTTTCTTATACATTGCTCCCGTAATAAAAGAAGCTTTCTGTTCAAGTAACACGTTTATACACATACTAATGACCTGAATTTTCAGTGAATCTCATTCATTCTTCCATTCCATGCATTTTGCCTCCTTCCCCTTCAACAAGCGGAATTTCCGAAAGCGTTGAAATACATGTTCCCTTTATTTTCAATTGCCAGTTTATATATCAAATATTTTCCAACTTAAAAGAATTCTTGTATTAACTATCTTCTGAATAAATAATAGGGAATCTTAATATTTTAGAAATCAGCCCCTTCCCTTCTCAGAGGTGAATTTTGTCAGATGCTGAAACACAATTTTTATTGAAGACTTTATGTATTGATTTTCACATATCACACTTAAGCAAATCCCTACAATGGGCAGTTTCTCAATAAAGAAAGGGAACTTTAGGAGATATAGAATCGACCTTAGTTTCCCTTTGGGAGCGGAATTTTCGAAAACGCTTAAGTGAATTCTGTTATTTTCATATAAGTTGATATAGCGAATATCACATCTTCAACTTAAACCCTCACATTGGGCACTTTCTGAGAAAAAAAAAAAAAGGCGAAAAAAGAAATGGAAATTTAGATCTTATAGAACTGACCCGTTTTCCTCTTAGGAGCGGAATTTTAGAAAACTTAAACATGTGTTCCCTTAGTTTTATGTTAGAGTTTATAAACCGAGTTTTTCGTCACCAACTTAAATGAATCGCAACATTTGGAATTTTAGATATAGGCCTAAATAAAAGGAAATTTCAATATCACAGAAATTGACCGTTCCCTCTCCCTTTCTGCCTTGGTTTCAGAAGTAACGCGATGAAATGATACCTACAATATCTAGACCTTGACCCAACTTCTCATCGAAATATGCATTTCATATAAAGTTTAGAGATTCCAAATGTTTATACTTTTAAAAAAATCATCACAGAAACTGCATCAAACGTGAACCTATTGATTGCTGAGGTTAGCGTTTAACTGTCCCTTTTATAGATATTTTTATAAAAAGGCCTTGTGTCCATCTTACACACAAATTAAACATAACTTTCTTACAAGGCTGTCTATATTCTTTATTATAAATTAACGAGAAATGTTACGTTACGTTATCTATGATTTCAGTTGGAATAGTAGTCTGAAAAAGGAAGTGATATACTTCCGAAACTGTTACATTTCTCGTTAATTTATAATAAAGAATATAGACAACCTTGTAAGAAAATTATTTAATTTGTGTGTCCCTTTTAGCGCCGAAGCTGTATGAAACAAAGATAAACTTACAGAGCAAATATCAATCAATCAATTGTAATAAAGTAAATAAAGTGTAAAATAATGAAAACATTGTTATTTACCATGTGAAACCCAATCTACTACTTGGGTTTGTATTCGCGACAAATATTCCTTCCAGGAAACAAATGTGATTATAAACGCGCAGAAAATTCGCGCGTTAGCCACTGACCAGTTAAGATGTTATTGTTTGATGTAGAATATAAACAACAATTATTCTCACAGAGAATCAAACTCAAGATTTCAATTGCATAGGCGATGAAACTGACCGTCCAATTAAGTAACCACTGAAATGCATCCTCTTAAACGGCCTCTTTCAGTTCTGTCAGGAATTTTATTAGTAAGCAAATAATAATAAAAAATGACAATTACAGGTAGTCTACTACATCCGAGTCCTTGAGTCTTCATTTATTTGTACTCAATCTCTGAAGCCCTAAATCATTTCGTTAAATATCAAGTATTCGATGCTTAAATTAGGCGATTTAGAAGTAGATAATGGTTAGTTTGTTGCAGAAGCGAGGATATGTGAAAAGTGGTCCTATAAACTAACGTGGGATCAGAACCACATTAGCTCCCGCCGGGATTCGAACTCGTGGACCCCAGGACAAAGACGTGCACGCTAACCACTTGGCCACGAGGGATCTCACATTTCATTACTTAAATATATGAGGAAAAAATGAATATGGTATGACAAGCAATATGAAAATGTCGAAGATGGTATGACAAGCATTATGAACAAATCTGATAAATTAAGCAATGGTTTATACTAAAATAAACTGTAAGAAAGAGTTTTTCAAGTTAGCAAAATAACAATCTTACATGCTGAAATGAAATCTATGTTTTACGTCTCACGGATATGCCGGCTAGGATAAAGGAGACGGTGATGTTAACGAATGAAATGGTAGAATGAAGAAAGTGAAAGGAAACGGGAGGAACCCGAGAAAACCCACACACACGGTGTTTGTCCACCACAAAGTTCACTTGGCACGAGCTGGGATCGAACCCAGGACCCCATGCATCAGAGGTGAACGCTCTACCACTGAGCCACCGCGGCTCCTTACGTATTTTCTTGAACAGATAAATCACCTTGAATTCGATTATCTACAGAATCTGAAATGTTAAGAACTTTAAGCCTTGAACTCGCTTAAGTATAACGTCTATAACAGCGTTTCCCAACCTTTTTCAACTTGCGGCACACTACGGGTGTAACTTGAATTCTCGCGGCACACTCATAGATATTATTATTATTATTTCCAAATATAAAATACCAAGGTAATGTGATTACTGATCTCCTCCTCCACTGAGATGAAAGCTCGATTACTGGTTTTCCCCAATGCTAATTCATTGTGCTTATTTTTTATTCTAATTTTAAAATAGAAAACAAATGCAATGAAATACAGAACACTGATTTCTGAAAATACGCTTTCTTTTTCGAAAACTGTATCCAACCTTTCAATAAGAACGAAGATCACTAAATAACGAACGAACAAACAAACAAATGTCTTGTACTTTTAACTTTGCTGTTTTAACCAAAACCGGTGCATATTATTCCAATCACACAGCTTGCGATGCGTCGAAGTCAAAACACAGCTGTTGAACAAAGTGTTGTTCTGCCATTCACGTGCCAAAGTGTGTTCTACGAGCGTTCACTTGACGCGTACCGTACAAGTGCTTCTATTTCTCGGTGTTAGTATGACTCTCAATTGAAGCATAACATAGCAGCTAAACGTGGAGACGTGTACGAGCCGAAATACTGTCTGCTACACAGTAATAGATGTAGAATAATATATTACAATTACAGTAATTTCTTCCATGGTCGAAATTGATAGTAATGTGAAATACTAAAATGTACATTTCTTCCCTATGTTTTGCAATTTGGTTGCTATAGAATCAATAATTTTGTTTCGATTTCCTCGCGGCACACCAGCGGTCCATTCGCGGCACACCAGCGGTCCATTCGCGGCACACCAGTGTGCCGCGGCACACCGGTTGGGAAACGCTGGTCTATAACATTGTCCTTACAAATTGATTAAGTAACGATAAATCCAGGGAGTGGCTCACTGATCTACCGTCTCTTTCCCGATTTATCTATAAATATACGTTATTAATTACGCATGTCAGTGTAAGGTCAAAACCTATTTTTCCTTTGGATATATTTCAGAAAGAACAAGTAACGTCAACGTTTCATTAGCAAATGTAGCAACTAATCATATTTAATACTGCCTAAAATAGCCTACTTTGCTTATTAAAAGCTATTTTTGATAAAGCCTCCTACATCAAACTTATTTAAAGGTTTGTGAATATTTGGGAAGGTTTACAGAAATTTTATTCTTATATATAAGCATTAGTTTGGTTCCGTTTCATACGAATAAAATTTCATTATGAAGAAAATAGGTTGCACAGCACCTTCTAGAATATCCCTTTTTAGTTGTTGTTGTAATTGATTTGAATTTTGCGTCCCATTCAGCAGCGAGGCCATATGAGGCATGGACCTATAGTTTAACGTGGGTTCCGAACAAGATGAGGAAATTTGGTAAATACATTTTCAATTAAAAATAAGGAAATGTGTTCAAGTGTTTGCACGAATTCCGCTTCAAAGTATGAAAAATAACTGTTCCTGTAATATCCAAATTTCCTTTTCTTTACCCAGGAAATGATCAATCTACGCATCCTCAAGTTGGAGGTGTAAACTTCGGTATATAACATCGTAATTAAAAGCGAGGAAATCATTTGCGGGAACTCCTCTTTACGGAACAAGTGAGAGAAATTTAGAAAATATTTAAATATCTCTTTTTTCTTCGAAAGTGCACAATATTGAGATTTGCTTAAGTTGGAGATGTGCCCTGCGGTACACAATCTATGGGTTAAGTTCCAAAGTTGGTCCTCCGTTTCTAGCTAAATTTTAAAAATTTACCAGCAAGAAATGGATAATTCGCTCGTTTGTGTGCTTGATAATATGTAAGGAGAGAGGTGTTTATTTTAAAAGCGGTTATAAACATGGAACTATTTGGCAAGCGGAGGGAACTACTTCGCGCAAGGTTACTGCATGATTGGATTGTGGGAACACAACGAGCATTTGTATTGTGAACATGGCTGCAGGTGTACAGAGACTACTCTAGTTAGTGTTCTTACGCACAGACGAGAAATTACTCTGTATTAATTGTAAAATGGGCCCAAACTTCCCTACCCTACTTATCCCTACCTTTGTCTACTCTATCCTACTTTACTCTATTATATTCTTTTACAGACGTCCTAAATTGACGATTTTTAAATTTTTGTAGCCATTATTACGCTTTTTTGTCGAAAACTAGGCGGACGACCAACTTCGAAATAAATGCCCAATCTATTCATTAAAAATACATGATTCAGCATTTAAACAAATCCATGTTTGGACTAAAACAGAGGACAATTACTACAATTAAATTTTTTTCGGTTCTATATTTATTACATCCTCTTGTACGCTGAAAAGGCATATACCGTCACCAGGTTATGTAAGTAATTTTTGTAAACGCTCTGTACATTTTGGAAAGACAGAAATCATTCTTCGATTTATACTTTATTTTTGCGACGCAAATAAATTTCTTTCTTTGATTGGAGCTGCTAGTAACAGATGTCTTTCCCACGAATTTGAACAAAAGAGTCTTTCATCGTTCACCCATACATGTATGTGAAATGTTTGTTCACGGTGAGAGAATTTTAGTGAATGTCAAAGACCACATTCATTTTCTGAACTACATGTATGAAAATCATATTTCTATTACTTGGATACTTCAGTGTTTCTTCTTTACTCGTTAATATGCAAAGCCTACATTCTATAGTTAGTTGGAACTAAATTAAATATGTTCTTCACTAGCATAGGTGCGATCTAGTCAGACTGTGGCCTAGCAATATTGTTCAGTCAGTTTGTATCTAAAATAGAAGTTCTCCCGACCGAGTTATCGCCCTTTTCCTCTATATTGTGGCCAGTAAACTGTGATTTAACGCAGATTCTTTTAACATCTAATTTGCATATCCATACAAGTGACTTAACATGATCACATTTTAAAACGAACTGCCAACATTGACCAGTCGGTCAACCCAGCTTTTACCTGGAGCACCTCAACTCTAAGAGTTTTCTCCGTGTGTCGATACCATGGGCGTCTCTGGCGTGGGGGACGGGGGGGACGCGTCCCCCCCAATATTTTGAGTGACATAATCTAAAATTCCGCTGAGATACTAGCAGTTAGATCATTTCCTTTGATGTCCCCCCCAAATTTTACATGCCAGAGACGCCAATGGTCGATACAACCAACATATTAGTTTAATTCGCTATAGAATTAAGTAAAAGGGCATACGTCAAGTTGCCGCCCAAGGCCTTACTTAATATCTAGCCCCCATTTAGTAAAGTCCCGAGTCCGCTGACTCAGTTCGAACCAGTAAACTGTTCCCAGTAATTTTTCGATTTTTATACTGTGCCGACAGATATTTATTCCATGGATATATCATTTTGGAATTTTGGTGAATTCTCAGCGTAGCAGCAAGGAACCTAGGTCGTGGGATTATTTTCAGTGTCATCCCCACAGTGTTAACCGCATAACGGTGTGAGAAAAGTGCATGTGGTGATTCCCAAATGCAATATTTTATTCATTAATATTATATATATATATATATATAAGTGATAATTTTAAAGGGCTATAACATCATAAAATGTAAAGTGTAATTTTATGGAAATAGTAGTAGTAGGGGTCCCGTTATGGCTCGCTGAGTCAGCAAAAATTTTTGTGATGTCATAGGTCAAAGGTCAATGACCTTGGCACGGGGTCAATGACCTAGGGGTACATAGGACCACCCCCTCTAAATTTTGGCAGGGGTACCATGGCCCACCCCCTAAATTTTGGCAGGGGTACCTAGGACCACCCCCCTTAAATTTTGAAAATTGCCAAATCTAAAAATTTGGTATGGTAGCCTAGGACCATAGTATGTACCTCTATCAGTATTGGGTGTCTATGTCGTTCCCTTTTATGGGTAAAAAATTGCCAAAAATTCAAATTTCGGGGGTTTTTGACCTAATTTATCCCCTTTGATGAGATGTTATTACCCTATATAGTTATATGGGCGTATACAGGGGTCCATTCCTTTTCATAAGACATGAGTATATTAATGCACCCCTTGAAAAATTTGGGAGGGGTACCTTGACCCACCACCTAAATTTTGGGAATTGACCAATTTAAACATTGGGTATTATAGTACAGGACCCTAATATGTATTATGATAAATTTGGGTGGTCCACCTCGTTCCCTTCTAGGGGTACACAATTGCCAAAATATAAACGTAAGTACCACGTGTTTGGTTTCGACCTAAGTTATCCCTTTGATGAGATGTTATTACCCTATATGGTTATATGGGCGTATACAGGGGTCCATTACCTTTCATAAGACATGGGTATATTAATGCACCCCTTTAAAAATTTGGGAGGGGTACCTTGGCCCACCCCTTCATTTTTAGAAATTGCCCAATTTAAACATTTGGTATAATAGTATAGAACCCTAGTATGTATCACTATAAATTTGGGTGGTCCACCTTGTTTCCTTTCATGGGTACAAAATTACCAAATTTTAGTACAACCACGTGTTTGGTCTTTTCACCTAATTTATCGCGTTTGATGAGGTGTTATTATTCTATATGGTTATATGGGCGTATACAGGGGTTCATTACCTTTCATAAAACATGTGTATATTGGTGCACCCCTTGAAAAATTTGGGAGGGGTACCTTGGCCCACCCCTTAAATTTTGGAAATTGCCCAATTTAAACATTTGGTATAATAGTATAGAACCCTATTATGTATCACTATAAATTTGGGTGGTCCACCTCGTTCCCTTTCATGGGTACACAATTGCCAAATTTTAGTACAACCACGTGTTTGGTCTTTTGACCTAATTTATCGCGTTTGATGAGGTGTTATTATTCTATATGGTTATATGGGCGTATACAGGGGTTCATTACCTTTCATAAAACATGTGTATATTGGTGCACCCCTTGAAAAATTTGGGAGGGGTACCTTGGCCCACCCCTTAAATTTTGGAAATTGCCCAATTTAAACATTTGGTATAATAGTATAGAACCCTATTATGTATCACTATAAATTTGGGTGGTCCACCTCGTTCCCTTTCATGGGTACACAATTGCCAAATTTTAGTACAACCACGTGTTTGGTCTTTTGACCTAATTTATCACCTTTGATGAGGTGTTATTATCTTATATCGTTATATGGGCGTATACAGGGGTTCATTACCTTTCATAAGACATGGATATATTAATGCACCCCTTGAAAAATTTGGGAGGGGTACCTTGGACCACCCTTTAATTTTGGAAATTGCCCAATTTAAACATTTGGTATAATAGTATAGGACCCTAATATATATTACTATAACCTCGTTCCCTTTTAGGGGTACAAAATTGCCAAAATATAAACGTAAGCAATACGTTGTACCACGTGTTTCGTTTTTTACCTAATTTATTCCATTGGATGAGGTCCTATTTCCTTATATGTTATATGGTCACGTATGGGGATTCATTTCCTATCATAAGACATAGGTACATTTGTGCACCCGGCAGGGGTACTTTGACCCACCCCTTTAATTTTGGAAATTGTCCCTTTTATATGTTTGGTATTATAGTATAGGACCCTAATATAAATTACTATAAATTTTGGTGGTTCACCTCGTTTCCTTTCATGGGTACGAAATTGCCAAATTTTAGTACAACCACGTGTTTGGTTTTGGCTCAATTTATCCCCTTGGATGAGGTCCTATTATCTTATATGGTTATATGGTCATGTATATATTGGTCCATTTCCTATTATAAGACATGGGTACATTGATGCACCCTTTAAATTTTTGGAAGGGGTACCATGACCAACCCCTTAAATTTTGGAAATTTTCCAATTTGAGCATTCGGTATCATAGTACATGCCTCAACATGTATCATGATAAATTTGGGTGGTCCATCTTGTTCCCTTTCATGGGTAAAAATTGCTAAAATATAAACATAAGCAATATGTTGTACCATGTGTTTTGTTTTTGACCCAATTTCTCCCCTTTGATGAGGTTCTATTACCTTATATGGTTATATGGTCATGTATATGGGTTCATTTCCTATCATAAGACATAGGTACATTGACGCACCCTTTAAAAATTTGGGAGGGGTATCTTGGCTCATCCACTCGGTTTTAGAAATTGTTTAATATAAGCATTTGGTATCATAGTACAGGACTTCAATATGTACCACTATAAATTTGGATGGTCCACATCGTTCCCTTTCATGGGTAAAGAACTACCAAAAATCAAATTTCGGAAGTTATTGACCCCTATTTAGCACGTTATATGGTTTATTACCTTTATATATTTATGTTCCCTTTTAAATTTGGGAATTATCAAATAACAACATTCGGTAAACGTTTTCTAGGACCCATTGGTATTCCTCTTATGACCAAATATTCAAAATTTAAAGGTTATTGACCGGCTTTATTATTGAATAAGTACAGGATTTATTACTTTTTCATAAGACACAGGTGTATTTGTGTACCAATCTTAAATTTTGGGAGGGGGTACATTTCTTATTGTCATATCAATAATTGGTAATTGTTCTTAAAATTGGATAGTATCTCATTCATTGGGTAAATCGTTGTCAAATATGAGTATGATCACGTGATCAGTTATTAACCTATGATGGGATTAGGAGTCCAGAACATTGGTACATTGAAACTTTGTAGGATAATTTGAGAATTGTCAAATGAAATTACGTCATTGGTTTTGATTATTCCCGCCAAATATAAACGTAAGCAAGACGTTGTACCACGTGATTGTCCTTGATGAGGTAGTGTACAGGGATTCATTTCCTTTGTTGTGGTACTTCTTAAGTTTGAGTACACACACTTTTAGAAAACAGTTGGTTCTACTCAGGTAAACAATTGACGGACATTATTGACCTTATTGAACATATAATGATATGATTAATTCTAAGACTTAGGTATATCAAGAGAAGTATTCTTTAAATTTGGGAATGGTGATAAACATAATTTTAACATAAGGCGCGAAATTTGAAACAATACATTGAACTTTAGTCACAGCTCATAGTCTAAGATCATTGGTGGTGATTGATTTGAAATCTGATAGCTAACCTTATTGAATCTTATGACTCATAGACGAAAGGCAATACATGCTACAATAGTTTGAAATTTAATCATAAGGTGATGTAATCTGACACTAGCAAAGTTATTGTTAATGCAATTTGATTGGCTGATCACTATCTTTCCTGCAAACTGTTTGGTTGATCACTATCTTTCGTGCAATCTGATTGGTTGATGATTTTCAAATCTTTGCTGTATTCAGTTTTAAGTTTTGTTTAACATTTAAAAATCTTGGTTTCGTTCAACATTTTGCACTCACTGATAAATATGATCAAAACCGTTTATTTGTTAATCGAATAGTTAAAAACCGGATAAAGTTTGACGGTTAACCGTGAAACGTAAAAATTTTTTGAAACTTTTTGTTTGAAAATTCTTGCTTTCAAATTTTTGTTTGAAGTTTTTGTTTCAAAATTTTGTTTGACATTTTTTGACAACTTTTGTTTCAGAATTTTTTTGCTTAAAAATTTTTCGTTTGAAATTTTTAAAAATTTTTTCGTTTCAAAATTTTGTTTAAAATTTTTGTTTGAAATTTTTCGTTTCCAAATTTTTTCGTTTGAAATTTTTTGTTTGAAAATTTTTGTTCGAAAATTTTGTTTAAAATTTTTTGTTTGAAATTTTTCGTTTCCAAATTTTTTTGTTTGAAATTTTGTTTCAAAATTTTTTTCGTTTGAAATTTTTTGTTTGAATTTTTTCGTTTCAAAATTTTGTTTCAAAGATTTTTGTTCGAAATTTTTGTTTCAAAGTTTGGTTTGACATTTTTTAAGTTTGTGCACTCATTAGTAAAGAACCGGAACTGTTTAGAGCAAAAATCTTTGACAACATTGTGGTGCAAGAGTACACGTCAGAACATGACAATGCAACGTCATCAGTTTTGCATCATCGTTCGAGTTAGTATTCATGATAACATCATCATGGCTACTTGTCTGCAGTTTCTAAACACACGTGATGTGATGAAATCATTTACCAAGATTACTGATTTACAACAGAATGTACCTTATAGAATCTTAGCTAGCCAAATGATACCTACAAAGTTTGGATTAAGAATCGTAGTGAAGCTTGAAAATGATAAGAATATAATTTTACCAGCAAGATATTTACCCATGGAAGCATCAAAACAAGAAGAACTGTTACGTTTCTTAAATACTGGATCTGTATCTTTATGTTACAAAGGATTCTTGGGTCGAAGTCATCAATTTAAATTTAGTACACAGCCGGATTCGTCAGCAATTGTGATGAAATCATGAATCAGCACATCAGACATAGTTGTATGAATTTGGTTGGTCAGGATCACGTCAGTAACTGTGATGAAACCATGAATTCAAATGTCAGCACATTCCTTTCCAATGACGTCAGCCGTAGTTCTATAAATCAACCAATACACTGTCATCCCACGAAATCATTTGAGCAGGAGGAAAGATGTGTACTTCTAACGATAAAGAGTTCATCTTCTCAAGCTATTATCCAATAAATATATTTCAAACAAAACATGTGATGATTGGTATCAGTGCTAGAACATTTGAACCAGTAATTCGATTGGGCAAAGCAGAACAATTTGGTGTACAACTGACCTTTGAAGAATGGCACGAATCGACCAAATGAACGATTATTTTCATGATGAGCTAAATGTGACCATAGTCAAATCATTAGGCTCAAATCATGAAGTGGTGTTGCGTACAGTCCTCGAAGAAAAGATGGTGCTGTTACGTAAAAAGAGTACATTCCATGTCCCTCGCAACATGGTGTACCTAACACAAACAGAATGGAAAAAATTTATCAACGTATTTCAGTGTGTGAAACATGCAGTGGAAGTGTGCAACAAAACAAGTATATTCCTGAAAAAGTACTATTTTGAAAAATGTGTCATGCATATTGTACAACATGTATCTAGATATTGTGATGGTTGTTCGTGGGTGCATACCTGTATTGATAAACAGTATATTTGTGATCAAATGGACATTGAGTTTCCACCAATTGATATCGCAATAGACCTTAAAAGACTTCAATTGGAATTAAAATTATACGCTAAAGACAAACTAGTGCAAGAAGTTCAAAATACATTGTATCGACAATATCCAGAACCACTATCCGGTATGGATGTATGTGGAGTCTAATAAAAAAATGATCCATTTCAATGATTTGTGTTTTTCCATTTCAAGTACAACCCCATATTCTGATGTGTACTATTACACCACAATGTTGTCAAAGATTTTTGCTCTAAACAGTTCCCGTTCTTTACTAATGAGTGCACAAACTTAAAAAATGTCAAACCAAAATTTGAAACAAAAATTTCAAACAAAAATTTCGAACAAAAATCTTTGAGACAAAAGTTTGAAAAAAAATTTAAAACGAAAAAAAATTCAAACAAAAAAATTTCAAACGAAAAAATTCAAACAAAATTTTGAAACGAAAAAATTTCAAACAAAAAATTTGGAAACGAAAAAATTTCAAACAAAAAATTTTAAACAAAATTTTGAAACGAAAATTTTTTTTAAAATTTCAAACGAAAAATTTTTAAGCAAAAAATTTTGAAACAAAAGTTGTCAGAAAAAAATTTTAAATAAAATTCTGAAACAAAAAATTCAAACAAAAATTTGAAAGCAAGAATTTTCAAACAAAAAGTTTCAAAAAAATTTTACGTTTCACGGTTAACCGTCAAACTTTATCCGGTTTTTAACTATTCGATTAACAAATAAACGGTTTTGATCATATTTATCAGTGAGTGCAAAATGTTGAACGAAACCAAGATTTTTAAATGTTAAACAAAACTTAAAACTGAATGCAGCAAAGATTTGAAAATCATCAACCAATCAGATTGCACGAAAGATAGTGATCAACCAAACAGATTGCAGGAAAGATAGTGATCAGCCAATCAAATTGCATTAACAATAACTTTGCTAGTGTCAGATTACATCACCTTATGATTAAATTTCAAACTATTGTAGCATGTATTGCCTTTCGTCTATGAGTCATAAGATTCAATAAGGTTAGCTATCAGATTTCAAATCAATCACCACCAATGATCTTAGACTATGAGCTGTGACTAAAGTTCAATGTATTGTTTCAAATTTCGCGCCTTATGTTAAAATTATGTTTATCACCATTCCCAAATTTAAAGAATACTTCTCTTGATATACCTAAGTCTTAGAATTAATCATAACATTATATGTTCAATAAGGTCAATAATGTCCATCAATTGTTTACCTGAGTAGAACCAACTGTTTTCTAAAAGTGTGTGTACTCAAACTTAAGAAGTACCACAACAAAGGAAATGAATCCCTGTACACTACCTCATCAAGGACAATCACGTGGTACAACGTCTTGCTTACGTTTATATTTGGCGGGAATAATCAAAACCAATGACGTAATTTCATTTGACAATTCTCAAATTATCCTACAAAGTTTCAATGTACCAATGTTCTGGACTCCTAATCCCATCATAGGTTAATAACTGATCACGTGATCATACTCATATTTGACAATGATTTACCCAATGAATGAGATACTATCCAATTTTAAGAACAATTACCAATTATTGATATGACAATAAGAAATGTACCCCCTCCCAAAATTTAAGATTGGTACACAAATACACCTGTGTCTTATGAAAAAGTAATAAATCCTGTACTTATTCAATAATAAAGCCGGTCAATAACCTTTAAATTTTGAATATTTGGTCATAAGAGGAATACCAATGGGTCCTAGAAAACGTTTACCGAATGTTGTTATTTGATAATTCCCAAATTTAAAAGGGAACATAAATATATAAAGGTAATAAACCATATAACGTGCTAAATAGGGGTCAATAACTTCCGAAATTTGATTTTTGGTAGTTCTTTACCCATGAAAGGGAACGATGTGGACCATCCAAATTTATAGTGGTACATATTGAAGTCCTGTACTATGATACCAAATGCTTATATTAAACAATTTCTAAAACCGAGTGGATGAGCCAAGATACCCCTCCCAAATTTTTAAAGGGTGCGTCAATGTACCTATGTCTTATGATAGGAAATGAACCCATATACATGACCATATAACCATATAAGGTAATAGAACCTCATCAAAGGGGAGAAATTGGGCCAAAAACAAAACACATGGTACAACATATTGCTTATGTTTATATTTTAGCAATTTTTACCCATGAAAGGGAACAAGATGGACCACCCAAATTTATCATGATACATGTTGAGGCATGTACTATGATACCGAATGCTCAAATTGGAAAATTTCCAAAATTTAAGGGGTTGGTCATGGTACCCCTTCCAAAAATTTAAAGGGTGCATCAATGTACCCATGTCTTATAATAGGAAATGGACCAATATATACATGACCATATAACCATATAAGATAATAGGACCTCATCCAAGGGGATAAATTGAGCCAAAACCAAACACGTGGTTGTACTAAAATTTGGCAATTTCGTACCCATGAAAGGAAACGAGGTGAACCACCAAAATTTATAGTAATTTATATTAGGGTCCTATACTATAATACCAAACATATAAAAGGGACAATTTCCAAAATTAAAGGGGTGGGTCAAAGTACCCCTCCCGGGTGCACAAATGTACCTATGTCTTATGATAGGAAATGAATCCCCATACGTGACCATATAACATATAAGGTAATAGGACCTCATCCAATGGAATAAATTAGGTAAAAAACGAAACACGTGGTACAACGTATTGCTTACGTTTATATTTTGGCAATTTTGTACCCCTAAAAGGGAACGAGGTTATAGTAATATATATTAGGGTCCTATACTATTATACCAAATGTTTAAATTGGGCAATTTCCAAAATTAAAGGGTGGTCCAAGGTACCCCTCCCAAATTTTTCAAGGGGTGCATTAATATATCCATGTCTTATGAAAGGTAATGAACCCCTGTATACGCCCATATAACGATATAAGATAATAACACCTCATCAAAGGTGATAAATTAGGTCAAAAGACCAAACACGTGGTTGTACTAAAATTTGGCAATTGTGTACCCATGAAAGGGAACGAGGTGGACCACCCAAATTTATAGTGCTACATAATAGGGTTCTATACTATTATACCAAATGTTTAAATTGGGCAATTTCCAAAATTTAAGGGGTGGGCCAAGGTACCCCTCCCAAATTTTTCAAGGGGTGCACCAATATACACATGTTTTATGAAAGGTAATGAACCCCTGTATACGCCCATATAACCATATAGAATAATAACACCTCATCAAACGCGATAAATTAGGTGAAAAGACCAAACACGTGGTTGTACTAAAATTTGGTAATTTTGTACCCATGAAAGGAAACAAGGTGGACCACCCAAATTTATAGTGATACATACTAGGGTTCTATACTATTATACCAAATGTTTAAATTGGGCAATTTCTAAAAATGAAGGGGTGGGCCAAGGTACCCCTCCCAAATTTTTAAAGGGGTGCATTAATATACCCATGTCTTATGAAAGGTAATGGACCCCTGTATACGCCCATATAACCATATAGGGTAATAACATCTCATCAAAGGGATAACTTAGGTCGAAACCAAACACGTGGTACTTACGTTTATATTTTGGCAATTGTGTACCCCTAGAAGGGAACGAGGTGGACCACCCAAATTTATCATAATACATATTAGGGTCCTGTACTATAATACCCAATGTTTAAATTGGTCAATTCCCAAAATTTAGGTGGTGGGCCAAGGTACCCCTCCCAAATTTTCAAGGGGTGCATTAATATACCCATGTCTTATGAAAGGGAATGGACCCCTGTATACGCCCATATAACTATATAGGGTAATAACACCTCATCAAAGGGGATAAATTAGGTCAAAAACCCCCGAAATTTGAATTTTTGGCAATTTTTTACCCATAAAAGGGAACGACATAGACACCCAATACTGATAGAGGTACATACTATGGTCCTAGGCTACTATACCAAATTTTTAGATTTGGCAATTTTCAAAATTTAAGGGGGGTGGTCCTAGGTACCCCTGCCAAAATTTAGGGGGTGGGCCATGGTACCCCTGCCAAAATTTAGAGGGGGTGGTCCTATGTACCCCTAGGTCATTGACCCCGGGCCAAGGTCATTGACCTTTGACCTATGACGTCACAAAAATTTTTGCTGACTCAGCGAGCCATAACGGGACCCCTACTACTATAGTTAAGTGTGTACATCCATATCAGTGTTTAGTGTTGCGGTTGTTTTTCTTCTCTATAATATGTTTTTACATAGTGCATTTAATAAATAAGCATAGTATTATTTTATTAATGTGTTTTCGTTGCTCATGTCAATGATATTTTTGTGTGTCGCGATCTGAGCGATCATCTGGATGTCCGTGAGGATTTCGAGACGAGACATCCGAACTTCTCGGTAATTTATGCTCATTTCATTATTGAGACCTGAGAGCGATCCGGAAAAAAATCTGTAATTCCTTTCTGGAAATGTTCTTTAATGTCTTAACCAGGTAAGTCCAGATCTCCTGAAAGTACTCGTTGGAGGGACAGCAGGGCATATCCGGAAAGCGGAATTTAGCATCTTACACAATGATTCCCCTTGTCCACAGTGATCATTTCGGGCTTTGCTTGGGGGAAGGTGGCAAGACTCTCCGATATACACATTTTTCATTAGTATGTTATTATACAAATGATTACAACACATGCACATCTCAAACTCAGGGGGAGCCTGCCTACTATAAAGAAAAGACGCTCCTGATTTCGCCAATTACTAAAGCATTAGTTTCTAGGATGAACATATTGCTTTCTGTTCAAGAGTACACATTAGAGTGTGCTGTATTGGGGTTTAGCTTCTCTTTCAACATCGAGGTTATATAAGACCTAGACTACTATTTAACAGAGAGCCATTCATAACCGAATACTCTTTCTTAATAAAATGCAGGTTCTTCATTTACAAGAAAGAAAAAAAAACTTGTCTAGCCAGGATTTGAATTCATGTTAAAAATAAACATTAGCACGTGAATCCATTACGTTACCCACTAGATAAGAGCGCATGACTATTAGCCCTTTCCGCCTTTTTTCCCTTGTTCCGTTAGTTGGTTTTCCACAAGCTTTAATCTCGATGCCAGTTTCACTTGCAAGTTAGTATATCTTTTTTCTTTGTCATCAGTAAGTACGCCAGAAATTTTTACTTGGGGGGGGGGTGTTCAAAATAAACGGGGTGTGTGTGCTCTCAGAATAGTGATAAAATTTTAAAACAAACTGAAACAAAAAAACAGTATATTTTGTTACGCAACTATTGCAATACTACTATTATTACTACTACTTCTACTACTACTACTACTACTACTACTAATAATAATAATAATAATAATAATAATAATAATAATAATAATAATAACACTATCAGTTCTTCGCAGTGGTAGGATCAATAAAGTAAGTTCATATATTTGACCTTTTATTATTATTATTAAACTAAGTAATACAATGAAACCTCTCAAAACGGACATCGGTAGAACCGATTATTTGTCCGTAAATGAGAGGTGTCCCTAAAACGAAGGGTTCTCTCATAATACCACACCACACATATTTATGGCATGCAAGAATAAGAAAGTTTGTCCTCTTATGAAGATGTCTACTATTGAGAGATGCCCGTTAAGAGAGGTTTCACTGTAATAGGAATTAACCTCCACTATTTTACCCAGTAATTACATATGAATTGATTACATACGAATTATTGTAATTATTTTGCAAAATTCTGCTATTATTTCAATTTTTTCACCCCAGCAAGTTTTAGTGGGTGATTTTTTTTTTTCAAAATATTAATTGGGAAAAAATTCCCTCGTTCCATGCTGAAATCACATTCGTTTAGTAATTAATACTGTACATACTTCCAATTTCATTATTTTAATATTCTAACCCTGTTGTTAACGTTAATTGTTGTAATGTTATTTGATCTCTTAATCTCCGTTCCTACCCCTTTCTGGCTACGTTATTGATTCTGAATATCTTTCATAAGAAAATTATTCATTGATTTAGTTGTTTTCCAGAAATCCTGTTTTTTCAATTTACAAATATTTTGTATCTTTCTGTTTTGTCTTCTTTAATATATCCTAATTTTAATAATCTCAGGGCTCATAATGGTCTGGTCTCTTGTAAATAGTTGAAAAGTGACCAAAAATGGCCAAAAGCACACGAAAAAGTGACCAAAATCTCATCATGCCCCTTTTTTCCTTTGTCAATTTCTCCATCACCTCTCTCTTCGTTTGTTGTTTTGTTTCTTCTTTACTTTCTTTTTGAGTTTCCTCCTTTCTTAGGTTTTCAAAGTATGCTTTGTAGTATTATATTCCCAAAAACATTAAACGATAAAAAGTTTAAAATTATTATACACGCATATACTTTGTGATGTCTCCTTGTAGAAGTTTTATTAAAAAACAAAATTAACAATATGATCCAACCACGGAAAAGAAAAAATAACACGTCCTATGACATTGGAACTAATACGCAAACGGATTTTCCAGTGGCATCAAAATATATTAGATAAAAACTTTCAAAGAGATGGTATCAAAGTATATTCAAGGTGATGGTATCAAAATATATTAAATAAAAACTTTCAATGTAATTATTTTGAAAGAAATTGAAAAAAACATATTTTCCATATAATAAAAAGAAACCAGCATAAACAATGCCTTTCTAAATCCAAAATAGTTTTTGTAATAATATAAAACCTGGCGTTTTAAAACAATATGGATCATTCGACCTGCACCCGCTAATAGTGTAGTTTGGTATATTCAATCTGCATCCAGGATGAACCAACCAGGACTGACAGTTGTGAAGGGAGGCTTGAGTTTGTGAGTATGCACTGTGCTAATGAACTTTTGCATGACATATTGTCGTGAAAGGAGGACTACGTAACATTTAAAAACACACGAGAGAACCAGGGATTTCTCCTTAATATGACTCCAACCACTATACTTCTTATGTCTTATATCCAGTAACGTAGCGTGAAGTTTTGAAATGGGTAGGCTGAAATTAGATTCGTAGGTAGAGGGTGGCTAGGGGGGGGGGCAATCCCCTGTAACTTGCAGTTTTTGTTGTATGTATATATGAGTGTAAAGTGAATTTAAGTTACCACCCCTCCCCCCAAAAAAACTATCCCACCCTTATTTAAACGATCACGTCGTAGTGTTCTGACTACGCTGTAATGCTTGATAGAAAAATGCTAATTCGTGCAATATATTTTTCATACAATGCAAGAAAAAGTATGAGTGGTTCTGCTTCATATTTCCCTTACACATACGGTTTCCTTACATATGCAATACTCGCATATCACACATACACTGTATTACTGTTTCGAAGAAACAAATAAAAACGGATAGCTAATGTTATAGGACGATCTTAAGTGTAACTTCCCCAAATCATAGACAAAATTAAGCACTTCACCACAACAACACATATCAGCATACTAATTGAAAACAGTGCAGCAGTAGCTCACAGTCAATTGATGATTTTTACAGAAAAAGCTATTTTTAGATTGAAAGTATGAAAATGAGAAACTATAAATCATCTGAGGTCTTCAGTATCGATCTTCGAAAACTTGCGGATAGCAACGCAACGCAAAAAATACAACATAACTGCTATGCCAATTATCGAAAACTAAAATGTAAATTTTACGCTGTGATAACGCAAACCAGTACTCAATAAGCTCCCTGATGAATTAATACTATTCATAATAACATAACATTTTTATTCTCTCTGGCTCTCTCTTTTTTTTTTTTTTTTTTTTTTTTTTTCCTTTTCCTTGGTCAAACCTCGTTACTGAATGTGAGCTTCTAAATTTTTCATAGTCTCTGTTCTATACTTTCTTCCAAGACCGCATCCTGTCGCTTTTGTTTCCCCAAACACCCGAAAGGCTAGCCTTCGTCAACATTCGCCCACTTTCGTTGCATCATGTTGAATTTGTGTATAGCTCAAGAAGTTTTCGTCTGCTGAGGGTGGCGGGAAAGCGATTGGCACCGCCCAATTCTCCTAATTCCATGAGAGAAGCGGAAGGCTAGCCGCCGATAGCCTTCAATGCGTTCTTGCAGAAGCTTCGCTTCAACTCGCTTGATGTTTAAACAGCGTATTATAAAATAAATCCATTTTAATAAAATTAATTGTATCAATATTCAAAACCAACATTTCAGCCTGATGTATAAATAAATGGATAGGCTAAGCCTTATAGCCTTAATGGACACTACGTCCCTGCTTATATCATAATCTTTTAATATTATTTGTTTCTATATTATTATCATCTAAGGTGACGGTTTTAATAAATACCCCAAATGAATAACACTTGTCCTTTTATTAGCATTTTAATTACTTTACGTGACAATTAATTGTTGCTATATTCAGTAACACATTAGTACATATTAGTAGTTACGGTAAGCAGACTTAGCAGATGTAAAAAGCTTCTGAGTAAGTGGAACCAGTTCTGGCCTATTTCTGAATTTCTTCATCCCAGACATTATATTTAACTTCGCATATAGAGTTCTCAAAAACGTGAAATATTCAAATCCATCACCTACTCTTAAGAAGAACATAGAAGAAGCATAACACAATACGAACATGATGAACCACACAAACACACACACAACGTTGAACAGAGCGCTAACTATTACGAGAGAAAACTAAAAGATTATTATGATAGAAGAAAGAATAGACACAGAAGGGTTCTCAACCCCACCTTGAGAGCTTAAGCATCCACAATCCATCCACTGTGCTTTAGAAAGAATAAAAATTGAAGTGAGAATAAAGTAGACTGTTTGACATGTGGCAGCAAGTACTGAAGCTTTCGGAAGAGTAATGAGTAACAAGGTTTTGCCTTTTTCCATTAGTTTGTATATTTTTCTTAGAAAACTGCCCATGCAAAATATAAATCACACGAAAAAGTCACTTTACCTATGAAAAAAGTAACTTTTAGTGACCAACTTGAAAAAAAGTAAAATTTAGTTTTAAAAAAATGACTCGCTATGAGCCCTGTTCCGCTCAATGAATTTACGTGAATAAAAACATACTTGACAAAAAATTAAACTAGCGCCAAATGCGTTCCTGCATAAAACTAGACTCAGTCTAAAATATATATAATTCTTACTTCGATCGATCTCTTCATTTCTAAAAGCGTTTTGACTACACCCTTCTAACGTCCGTCCGTTGATACACCAACACTTGCAGAGCAGGCTCGAAACCAGCCACAGAGCTTTGGGGGGCCATGAATATGTTAAGAGGGGCCAAGTCATTAAAAATTCTCTTACAAATATCTAAATTGTGCATTTTGTATTGAGGTCTGGAGGGGACATGAAAAATTTAGGAGGCCAGGTCCTCCCTAGCCCCCCCTCTGGTTGCGAGCCTGTTGCAGAGTAGAACTTACCAACTGAATCTGGTATAGGCTTATTACTATATTGTCACACTTTTCCTTATTGAGGAGGGGTAGGTGAATGACCGCTCAAGTCGTTGCCAATTTCAGTTACCTGCATCTGTCCATCAATCTCTTTTCTCAGAAACGACCGCGGAGCCCAGAAGGGTAGGTATCAGCGGTCTGTTTTGTCAATTGTTTCGATCAAAACACTGTCCGAAACAATGAGGTCATGTGGTTCTCGAAGCCGTTTATGAGAACGAAGTCGCTTAGTATTTTGAAGTGAAATAAATAAGTAAAAATATTGCCTTCTTTCTTAAACGCTAAACATTTTTTAACTTGATGTAATAAATAACCTATATGATACTGATTGATACAATTGGATTTGGGGGAGTATTCTTTTTCCATGCAGGGGTGTGTGTAAAGAAATTTGGAGGGGTGTTGGGGGGTGTAGATTAAGTATCCTTTCTCTACTACAATATCCCTTTCCACTTTGGAGAGGAAATTCAGCAAAAAAAACTGCCATCTGGCATGTAACAAGTCATTTATCATTGTGGGTGTAAGTCTCCTGAGTGGCACGCAACCCACTATGCTATACTTGCAAATTTAAAGATTTTACTTTCTTCTATACATGCAATTTAAAGATTTTATTTTCTTCTATACATGCTATTTAAAAATTTTATTTTCTCCTGTACAAATCAATAATAATAAATTGCATTTTTAAATGGGGCCAGTCATTTTTATTTTAAAGCCCTGATATATCTTGCTTTAGCATTTTTTTTAATATTTTAGAAGAGTTGCTATTCATTCAGGAAGCTATGAGCTGCACACTCATATCTAACATTGGTCGTTTTGGATTATTTTCGCATGTCACTACTTTCAACTTTCACTCACTAGAGGGCCAAAACCTCCCAGGTAGTGCCCGCCCTATTTAATTGTTTCCCCTTCTAAAATAAAACATTCGATTTGCGAAAATCTTGCAAGTTTATCTACCGATTTAAATCTTTACCGCATTTTGTTCATTTGTAAAATTATATTCTTGTTAGATATATGCACCAAATATCTTCAATTGGTCTTTTCATACTCCATGACAGGTATATCCAAGGCAAGTGATCAGATGAACAACTTCCAAACAACCATCGAAGTTCACAACGTTAACTGCGAATGCGATCATCCGTCCCATTCAATTTAATTTTTGAGAAGCGTTAAGTGCAACCAGTGATTAAATTGTATTGGTACTTTGTAACAATAAAGTACCCTTTTATTGTGTGTTAAAACCACATCAAGTTGTTATAAATATAACAACATTCACATTTACATCCTAACTACGGTATATTATCTTGACTATATATAAAACTACATTAACTGACATAAAATGAAAGGGTACTTCCGGTTGACGGGGAGAGTTGAAATTTTGTATGATTGTTTGTAACTTTTTGGGACTAACCAACGGAAATATTGCCAAAAGTAAATATCTTTAATTTTTAGATCTAAAGGAGCCATGAAGAAATTCTCCATGTTATTTAAATGGGTCTTTTTTTTGGATCTATAATCTTATGTTTTAGGTATTTGGAATTGGAATAAAAACTTCAAATTCTATATGCTTGTAGGTTTTCATCATTACCGAAGTGAATAACTAAAAATAAAATTTTCTAGCTTTAAAGTGGTTTTATGGGAAACTGAAAAATCTTCCCCATGTTATTTATATGAGACATCTTTTGCACTTCCAAATTATTGGGCACTTCCTGTAGGATTACAATAGTTACAATAAACTTGACATGATTATAGCTTTTCGGGACTAACCCACAGGAAAATTGCCAAAAGTGAATATTTTCAATTTTTAGTGGGTCTAAAGAAGCGATGAATTTCCTATGTTATTTAAATGGATCTGTTTTTGGACCTATAATCTCATATTTCAGGTACTTGGAATTAGAATAGAAACTTGAAATTCGGTATGCTTGTACGTTTTCTACAAGATTATTTAACAAAATTTTCAACCTTAGAGCGGTTTTATGGGGAACTGAAAACTCCGCCCCATGTTATTTATATGGGACATCATCCATACCTCGAAATGTTTAGGGACTTCCTGTAGGGTTACAATGATGAAATTTGAAATGATTGTAGCCTTTCGGGACTAACTCACAGGAAAATTGCCAAAGCTGAATATTTTTAGTTTTTTTTTGGGGGGGGGGGGTCTAAAGAGGAAATGATAAATCTCCATGTTATTTAAATGGGCGTTTTCTTGGATACACAATTTTATCTTTTAGGTAACCGAATTGTGAAAACAAACTTGAAATTCGGCAGAATTGTGGGATTAAGAGGTACGAGGCAGTAGGCCGAGCAAAGACGCGGGACTAGGGGCGGAGCCCCCAGCTAGCCAAAGGCTAGTATGAACTGTCAGAAAATAAAAGAGTATTTCCAGTTGACGTGGAAAGTTGAAATTTGGTATGATTGTAGCTTTCTAGAACTAACTCACAGGGAAGATGCCAAAAGTAAATATTTTCAACTTTTAGGGGGTCTAAAGGGGGCATGAAGAAATTTCCCATGTTATTTAAATGGGCCTTTTTTGACCTATAATCTCATGTTTTAGGTAATTGCAATAAAAACTTGAAATTTAGTATGTAGTAAGTTTCGTTAACATTACCTAAGTAAATCACTAAAAATAAAAATATTCAATTTTAGAGTGTTTTTATGGGGAACTGAAAAATCTTCTTTATGTAGGGGCTACAATGATTCAATTTGACATGATTGTAGCTTTTAGGAAATAATAGACAGGAAAATTGCAAAAACCGAATACTTTCAAGTTTTAGGGGGTCTAAAGAGGCTATGAACAAATTTTCCATGTTATTTAAATGGGCCTTTTGGGGGGGGCTAAAATCTCGTACTTTAGGTATCTGGAATTGGAATAAAAACTTGAAATTCGGTATGCTTATACGTATTCATTACCGTTAACTGAGTAAATCGCCAAAGATAAAAATTTCCAACTTTAGAGTAGTTTTATGGAAAACTAAAAAAATCTTCATGTTATTTATATGGGACATCTACACTCGAAAATGTTTAGGCACTTTCGGCAAGAATAAAAATATGAAATTTGGCATGATTGTAGCCTTCTAAGGCTAACCTACAGGAAAATTTCCAAACTGATTACATTTTAGTTTTTAAGGGGTCTAAGGGGGAATTAAAGAAATTTCCATGCTATTTAAATTGATATTTTCTTGGGATACAAAATAATATCTTTTAGATAATTGAAATATGAAAAGAAACTTTAAATTCTGTATAATTGTGGGTTCAAGAAGTGCGAGGACGTAGGCCGAGTAAATACGGGGACGGGGGGGCAGAGCCCCAGCTAGCCAATGGCTAGTTTACATTCATAAAAGTAAAATATTATATAAGTGAAGAAATAACTCAGTTTTAATGATCAATAAGAAAGAAATACCTTGCCGCAAAGGAAACACACATACAAAGAAAAAAATGTGAACGATAATAAAGACCTACAGGATGAGATAACAAAAAAACAGATACAGAATGATACACACATTGAAAGAGTCACAAAGTTTTTGTTTACTGTAAATGTACTGCTAAACCACTTTTTCCCTCAATATTTGTATGTTAATGACGAATCTTCGTCTAGTCTTGGATTTATGTAAATATTTCAGTTTTAACGCCCCTCGATTATGCACTTTATGCTGAGGAAGACGATGATTAAGGCAAGTGAATGATGAAGGAAATGGCGAAATGAGAAAGTGGGGGGGGGAACGGAAGCACTCCGAGAAAACCCACATGATGATGTCCACCAGAAAGTTATTTGGCCAGGAATCGAACCAAGGTTCCCACGCACCAGAAGTAAGCACTCTACCACTAAACCTCTGTGCTATCTCGGATTCACATACCCTAGTATTTGTTGGTGTATGGTATCTTTTGTAAAAGAAGCTACGGCTCTGTTACAGGTTTCATAAATAATAAATAGTTTTGCGGTGTTCACTGACGTCTGTCATTGCCTCCTCTAAGAAAACGGGCTGACTATATTTCTGGTTGGACCACAGGCAAGATTAGTTCAATTCTCAGAAGAAACCATGGCCCTCTTTTAAAATATCTTAATTGCGTTAACAGGCCCAGGATCGAACCTGGGATCTCTCGCACTAGAGGTGAACGCTTCTACCACCGAACAAAACCGCACAGAAAAGAACGCGCTGTCCATGAAAATAGGGGAAAGTTAACTCTCCTGCATCATTACTCCGTTTCTCATAGGGTTCTTCGGACAATGTGAGATCATGGATACTTGAGTTAAACGTGGAATGTATAATCCATTTTTTAAAAACACTTTTAGTTTTATCTTACCGGCTTAATCTAATGTTAAAATTTAAACATCGTAAGATTAAGCTTAAGGTTAAGGTTAAGGCACCATCACAATTAGTTTACTCAAGAACATGGGACTGTCTAATTTATTATTTCCTTAATGGTAGAAGACTGATAGTTTATAGTTACATGCAAAACCATACACAAAGCTTCCACTTACCAGTTAGTTCACCCTTTTGAAGGAAACTGAAGAAATGACACGCGGCTTGTAATCCCCGTACAACTACTCACAAAATTCAATCAAACAAACACTAAAATACTTTTTATCACACAACTGTTCCCTTGTTGTAATCCCATTCACTGTTCACGTAGCCGGGCGTCTGGACTCCCCGACACAAATTGTGTAGATCAGCGTGGAAGACAGACGCACGAGATGTGGGTGACCTTTGAAACCTATTCTATTCTGCTCTTGGCTTTCTGAAGGACGTCGCCGGCTGTTACCTACGTACAAGAGCTTCAGATAAATGTCCACAGATGGCAGCACAGGATAAATGGCCATGTCAATATTATCACCTGATGCTCCCTGGTGATGGGTTCCAGCAAATCTTGCCAGATGGTCCGCATACCATTGAATTTTCTACTAGTAAAACTAACGGCAATCAGTTGGCATATGTTAGTTATTTACTTACTTATTTACTAGAAGTAACTCAATCTTACGAAAATGCCGGTAAAATACAGTAACTTTTCGTACTCAAGAACTATCGCTTTATAGTAGGGGAGCATATCGCACCCCCACTAGAAGAGGGTTACATCTCGGAATTCAATGTTTTTGGAAAACGGCGTTGAAATTTTAAGAAGCTTAAAATATTTCTTTCTGTTGGCTACAAATACAAGTAGTCGGTGATTGTATAACTGCAAGTGAACTTCCTAAACATTAAAGATCATGCGCTAACAGGAAATATCTCAGTATAATAGCCTAACTTTATTACTTTAAAAAAAATAATAATCTTAGATGTAACACTATGCGAATAGGACTTCTCATATAACTGCAGATATAACATACAAATTATAATGAATTTTCGTTAAATTTGCACATTCTTGATGGCTCGCACATCCATTTTCGCTCCTATTCTCTCTTTCAACGTCTGAGGTATAACTGGGTGAAAGATGGTGATATGCAAATAAGATATTAAAAATAGAGTAGGCGAATTACAAAAAATAAAAATTGAGTCTAACTTTTGTTATAAGCATCTTCAAAAATAATCATTTAAAACTTCCTTCTTGAAATGAAAATCTAACATGAATTACACACACTTTGTTACAGATACAATTAAGTACTTTTGACGAGATAGCAATAACCTTCTCTAACCCTGCCAGGGGATGAGGGAAACCGATATCCAAATGGGGACTAACTAGTGATGGGCAGTGGGAATATTCCCGGTGGGAAGGAAAATAAAAAATTGGAATATTCCCGGGTTTTTTCCCTGACATATAAATTCCCGGGAAGGAATTTATTTCCATTTCTTTTCATCTTCCAAATTATAACAACCATGTGCCTAATTACTTTATTTTCATTTATTATTATTTACTTCTAGGTTTTACATAATTTGGAGATTAAAAAAGTAAAATTCGTTGACAGAACTTTATATAACTAATAATATGATATTAGAGGTTCCATTTCTATTTGCACTAAAAAGTAGTAAAGTACTAATTTAGAAATGAAGAAAAGGAACCAGTTTGTAAAGTAATGTAGAAATTATGTGGAAATAGAAATGAAATACTATCAATACACCCCAAACCACCGTTAGTAATAGACGTCGGTCTGTCTCCTCTATCTGACTCGAATTTCTGAATAGGTGCTCGGACTTCTCTTACATGTGAATTAACTCATGAAATTTCGAGAAATAGATAGGAAGAAAGGTCGTGTGTGCCAATGTTACGTGCTAAATTATAAAACTAGGTCAGTATCTTGCAAATATTGTTAACATAAATATGTATGCGCAAATGTGTCTTCTGATACATGGTGAGACATGTCTTCTGAGAGTTACCGAACCTAATTTGTTTATAACATTTAAAAATTTAATATGTTTATAATATCAATAGTAGAGTCAAGTTTAGAAAATCCACTTACACATAAATTTAAACTAGCGGTGTAAAAATATGTGGACTTACTATACCATTTTTCCACATATTAACTTGCATAGAACATATTGTAAGTAAATATACATTTATGCGTACTCTCTAAATATAATAAAATATTAATAAAATAACATAATACCGTTCAGAATATACATTTTGAAGAATCCTCTGGACATAACAGTAATAGTATACGGTGATAAGACAAGAATTTACCTTTGAAATCGTAATATAATAATAGAATTAAATTTTCTTTGTGTTTGTACATAAATTCCCGGAATATTCCCATTTTGGGGAATCTTCCCGGGAATTTTCCCAGGGAATATTTCCGAAAAATATCTTCCCGGGAATTTACCCATCACTAGGACTAACACGTGCCATTGGGTCTGGTAGTGTACGTGGTACCTCAACACGATAACGGGAGAGGTAGCTCTATGGGGCGGCCCTACCAAGGGGGAACAGAGGCCATGTCTCTTCTCCCAAATGGTGGCTTACAAGTACCATTGGGTCTGGAAGAGATACCAAGTATCTCAACGTGTCCGTGGCGAACCTACCAGGGGGTTATAACTTATTCCCAAATAAAGATGTCTGTTTGGTAGCCAGTCTACATCAGTCATTGGATCTGGTAATGTACGGTGTACCTCTACCGTATTTAGAGCAATGCTGGGCAAAATAGGTAAGCAAACCTATTTGAAATACAACATACAAAATAGTATCACAAAATGTATTTAAAATATAAAATACAAAATAATTTTGAAGCCAATAATGGAGAAATATAATGTAAAAATGTAATAATTCTGACATTTACATGTGAATTAAATATAAAGAGTAAATTTACTGTAAATTTGTAAAAAAAAAAAAAAAAAAAGTTTTGTATCTTCTATCATACACAGTAAACAGTGGTGCCCACCCCCCCTCATGTCCGTGACGCACCCCCCCTCAATTGCCTATCCGTAGGTGTTCTTCCTTGAAAAAAAAATCTTTTCGATTAATTTTTACACCCTCTCAAACATATTTATATAGATTTTTACCCCCCCCCCCAATATTTCAATGACGCAGTTTGCGTCATAGCCCCCCCTTGTGGGCACCCCTGCAGTAAACATGATTTTATTTAATTCGACAGAATGGCTCTGTATTACTCTAGCTATGTTAAATTTTATACTCAGTTTTCAGAAGTGAATTTAAAATACAAAATACAAAATAGGCATCACTAATTTATACATAGCCCTTGCCGGATCCCGGCTTTTTGGGCTATTTTTTAGACTTTCAGTGAAGCAGCTACTGGATCGTCACTATTTATCCTAGGATCATGGTTCATACCTCATTCTCTTCAGAATAGAACTGGCTTTCAGGTGGTACCATTCACATGTTTCCATCATATATCTAAGGCGGGAAATTCCCGAAAAAGGGATTTTTTGGTCTAAATATCCCTTTTTCAACTTTTAGCCCCTATGGACCCCCCTGTTTTAACGCAGAAATCTGAAAAAATCTGTTAAATACTACTCGGTGGACTGAATGTTTGTGCACAATTTCAATCTTCTAGGTGCAAAAATAAGCCCGCTATAAAATATATATACCGACAATGCCCCATATTACCCTATACAGAAGTATATTTTGAAAAAAAATCACTGAGACGTCCCTAATTACCCTAGAATAATAATTCGACCGTCATTCTCTTCAGACGGTATGACTTACGTGTACGTATGACTTACGGTATGACTTACGGTATTACCTGACCAGGATATTAGTGCGGTTTTTCGTGGAGGGCGCTAGTGTTGTGTTTACATCAGTTTCTAGGTAAGCGCGGTGGGACAGGGGAATGGAGAGCGTCACTCTACAGTGTATCCAACGATTTTCAAAAGTTGCAGTTTACATGTTATAAGTAGCCTAATCTGTTTCGCTAAAGAACTCCATAAATTATATAGTTGTTATTGAATGCAGTAATGATTATTCCTGCAGTAATGCAGATGTATTGTGGATAATGGCATATGCGTGGAAATTAACAATTTAAGAACAAGATAGCACACAAGTGAATTTCTACCGTGTATTAAGCAGATTATAAAAATTGATTACGTTTTATTTGATTTCATTATAAAACAGTAGAAACCTGTAAAACTCAGTAATAAGATGTTAATGACTAAAAGATTAATTATGGATTGGTAGCTTAGATACTTGAAAGAATTCCGATACGTTTCCACTCGAGAACTGTGGAAGTTCTCTTCGTTGGTCTATTGGCTAGCGCATGTGTCTTTGATGTACGTGGTTCTGTGAGAGCCCAACAATTAATTTTACAATCTTTCACTTTCATTAATCATCTGTCTCCTCTAGCATAAAGAGCATAATCATGGGACGTTAAATTAAAGAAATTTCGTTTCATTTTTTCGATGAATGTGAACCCTTTGGGGGAAAAGGAAGTGAAGAAGAAATTTTCCTTAATTTTTTAAAGGGCTACGGGATTGGATAGCTTGTCTTTCGGGATTGCCTTGTAAAACCTGATTACAATGCATCTTTCTTTTAGGATTATTATCGTAATCCAGCCTTTTGGTAAATGTGAAATAAAAGTGTCGATAAAACATCAGCGTATGAGTAATGTAAGTATAAATATTATTGGTTCAATGCAGGATAAATTCACAACTTTTATTTATGAGTATAGAAATTCCCTTTGAACTCCCTCTGAATTTCTTTCAGACCCTAGGTCTTTTGTGACAAAGAATTATTTCTACTATCTGTTTTCATACAGAATATAATTTTGAAACTTGGGAGCCTAGTGTTGTCTTTGTGCTGTAATACATAATCATTTGTCGATTGACTTCAGAAGACTGAGTTTAGTCCGTGAGCATAAGTTGCATATAGTTCAAACATATCAGATGTACGGTCTTGTTTAACAAATCCTGTGTGCACATATGCAATTCAAAGACAAAGGCAATCAATCGTCTTTAAACAGCTGTATTTTTATTTCAAGTGTAAGTACTAAAATGTGCTACGTATAGTTCCAAAAGGGGATCCTTAAAAAAAGGGGGAAAAAAAAAACTGAACTTACGTACCTAACATTGGAACTCATCTTCTTCTTCACGATTTGATGTAAGAAGCGGCCACATGATTTCCAGCCAATTGTTTCATCGCCGGTATCTTTGAGCAATGAGATGGCAGTGGAAGACAAACTTCGTTCTTCTAACTTGATATTTTGAAAAACTTACGCAAGTGGTTTGGTTACTTAAATACAGATCTATTCACTCTAATCAATTTCAAAAGTACCTTAACTTTATAACATAATGAATGTAAGAGTTACCATGAAAATGTATTTTGTATTTCTTTTTTAATATGAAATTCATTTTTTTCTGAATTTCACTGGAGCTATAAGAAATCAATTGTCAGGCTCCCCACTTTAAATTTTAATCGCTCCCCTACCGTCCCCAATGTAACATTGGGTTTATTTCTTTTAAATATTTTTTTTTTCAAAATATGGTAGAAATACTGGATTTTTAAATTACCAAACCATGCTAAATAATAACAGGTTAAATATCAGAGAAAGTTATCTTTATCTACCATCTTAATTAGGGGCGGATCCAAATCTCCTTTGGAGGCGGTTAGATTATCAGTTTCTCTGTCACCAGTCTTTTGCAGCACATCCGAAAACTCAATGCAAATTTGTTACTGAAGGTACTGTGAATCGATCGATCACATGGTCCAAATTGATAGCAATTTCGAAGACGCCTTATCTCAAAACTACACAATAAAACTTGCTTTAAACAATGAAAGCGCAGGTGCCAAAGTATAACTTTGATTCACAAAGATGAACTGTGGTTTTGTTAACAGATGAAGTAGGAATTCCTTACACTCTAATGCTACGAAGTTCTCAGTGTTCCTTTGTACACTGAGGTTAGTTTATTCGCAAGTTATTGCCAAATTAATGTAGAGGGTGTATGTACTTTTTTTTTGTCAGTCCCTTAAAATGTTCTGAAAATAACTTACATAACTTTTGAAATTGTGTTTGTCTTAACTTGAACATATGCGTGAAGTGGTTTATTATGAACAGAGCAAAAACAACTGTGATAGATTAATTACAAGTAATCCGGTTAGAAACACTGTTGTTTGTATTTTAGTTCCAAAACCGGCCGCCCGCACTCGTTCGCTGGTCAGGATATACCTTTCAGAAGGTATGACTTACGTGTCTCCATCATGTATGTGAGGCGGGAAAATCGTGAAAAACGGGATTTTTTGTCTAAAAATCCCCCTTTTCAACTTTTTCCCCTCTGGACCCCCCCCCCTCTGTTTTAATGCAGAGATCTGAAAAAAATCTGATAAATACTACTAGGTGGGCAGAATGTTTATGCACAATTTCAATCTTCTAGGTGCAAAAGTAAGCCCGCCAAAAAAATATACCGACCATGTTCCATTTTTCCCTATATAGAAGTATATTTTTTAAAAAATTCCCTGAGACATCCCTAATTACCCTAGGATAATAATTCGACCGTCATTCTTTTCAGAATGGAACTGCCTTTCAGACGGTATGACTTACGTATCCCCATCATGTATATGAGGCGGGAAAATCCTGAAAAACGGGATTTTTGGGGTAAAAATATCCCTTTTTTCAACCCTTTGCCCCTCTGGTTCCCTCCTGTTTTAACTCACGAATCAGAAAAAAATCTGGTAAATACTACTCGGTGGACTGAATGTTTGTGCAAAATTTCAATCTTCTACGTGCAAAAATAAGCCCGCCAAAAATATTGAACATAGGCTTAATAAATGAAAAACTAAAATTTATACTTATGACGGCATCACCTCCTATGTCTGGACGCAGGAAGGTGTGAAACCATACGTAATGTCTTCTACAATGCCTCTGGACTTGAAAAACAAACAAACAAAAAAAAAAAAAAAACCGGACGAAAAAGCTCAAATAGGAGAGAAATAACGCAATGTACCATGAAAAACGCGTATGGTACAGATTGTACCATGGGATCCCCAAAGGGATAGTCTGCAATATATTTGTATTGACTATGGTTCATATAATAGTTTAGACATCAAACACAATCATTTTCTTTGTATTAACCATCAACCATCCTCTTTCATTTAAGAAAATGCTTATTCGCTTTCAGCAACAATTGTTAATCGAACATTTGTCACTTACAGTATATTCATTCTATGAGGTCTCACAATGAGGCCCCCAAAGGAGAAAAGTCACTCAACAGCTGCTGAACTTGGCACACATGTATTGAACTCTTTTAAATAATTAAGAACAAGAGAGTACTTCCCCAGTACACACAGTGAAGTATTTGAATCTTCATGGTACTGGAGATATTGCAACTGAGAAGCATTGGAGCACAGACATTCTCCTCGTGATCGCTGGTGTCCAATTCGAACAAATAATATTGTTCATCATTAAGATCATTTGCTTTTTCATTTGATGGCATAGTTTTGTCAGTTGAGTGTTCATAGCGAATCTTTTCCATAAATGTGTGGTGGATATATTAATAATTAATCCCGATTATAAATCATTAACACCAAACCAAACACCACAAATGCATCTTTCACAGATGATATGTTTTCCTTGGAAACCCTCTAAGTTTATAAAACGAATGCGTGACAGAAGAAAAGAAAACATCATTTACTGATAACTCCAACGTTAAACATTCATGAATTTTTTTCCATGCCCTTTAACAATGCCTTCACTAGCGGATTACAGTACTTTAATGAACGTAGTTGAAGTTGTTCCAGAACTTTCTTCATGCGAATAAGTTCTGGGGTCAGCTCGTCATAAAAGAAAGAGTCAGGCGATTGGAGCCGATCAAGTCCTTATGCGATGGGCTCCATACAATTTAAGTATCCGTCAGAGTCATAGCTAGAGGTTTTAGCGCCCGGGGTGAAGTGGAATTTGGCGCCCCTACACTCACCTTACCAAGCTCTTCCTTTTCTTTTCTTATTAAATATAAAAGAAGTAGCTTTTGTTCTTACACTATGTTGAATTTTTATTAAGCTGTTTGGACAGACCATTGCAACAACCAAAAGCGATCATTATGTATTTTTTTGTGTGTCGTCCTACTTGCGAAAGTCTAACGTGTGACAGGAACTGTTAACTGTCCTATGAGCGACCGATTCGATCTTTTAACTAGCTTATAAGTTACCGATTCGTTCATACTAAGATAACACTAGTCGACAAAAAAAAAAAAAAAAAAAATCTCTGGCACACGGAAGAAAATACCTGATTCTAATAGAACTTTTCATGTAGAATTCGAATCTGCAATCAGTTTTTCTCCATCACCCTCAGTTTTCCCATGACAGAGGGATTTTCGGAAAATTTCCACTCAAATATCCTTTTTTTAAACCATTTTCATACCTGTAGTTTGGGTACCCTTAGATATATAAACACACAAATTATATTGTATGTTAGCTTGATTTATACTTAGTAAGCCCTCTAAGTTTCATAAGAAGCGCATTATTCTTTGTAGAGAAATAAACATATTTATATAGAAATATGCTATGTGTACTGTTCATTTTAACATATTAGTGCAGATAAAATCACATGTAACTTCCACGAAAATTACAATATAAGCACGGTCAATACCTCATTGGATTTGAAATAAAACATATTTTCAATGATGTATACACAGTGTCACCATTTTTTGTATGAGGGAATTTCTAGAGGTATTTTGTGGGAAATTCCCTCCAAAAAGTAGTTTATAAGATTTTTTTGTCTTAACTTACTATTTGTATATAGTGATACAGAAACAAGAACTGCACTAAAACGTAATTTTATGTCTACTTAATAAATAATACAAAAGAAGTGAGTGGTATCTTCTTAATAAATGAACATTTACTTACCTTAACTAAAATGTTTTAGTTGTCGACTTTCTTCTGTGTTTGGTTTCTGGAACATCTCTTTTGAGTGTCCAACAGTAATCAGCTAGCATTTGTGAACTCCACTGTCCCTGGTATCTCTTCTCCATGGTGGAAATGTCTTGATGAAAACGTTCGCCATGCTCATCACTAACAGCGCCAAGGTTTTCAGGAAGGAAATCCAGGTGGGAGTCTAGAAAGTGAACTTTAAGGAACATGTTGCAACCCATTACTTTGAATGATTGCAGGAAATCACTCACAATTTCACGGTAATTCGGCGCTTTCTGGTTTCCTAAAAAAATCTCTGTTAAACATTTAAATGAACACCAAGCTGCTTTCTCAACCGGAGTTAAGAGATCCTCAAATTTTTGGTCACGAATTAAACATGTTATTTGGAGGTCTACAAAAACCCTTCCTTGATTTTAGCGTCTAACCCGAGGAAATTTTTCCTTGAGATAACAAAATCCTGCATTACTTTTGTCCATTGCCTTAACAAAGTTTTTGAAGATACCCAACTTTATGTGAAGAGGAGGTAGAATTATCTTATAAGGGCTCACCAGTGAGGAATAAACAACATTCTCCTGTCCAGGAGTTAATACACGCTTTGGTCATTCCTTCTTGATGTAATGTTCTGCTTTGTTCCTGCTGTCCCATTAGCAGATGAAACAACAATATTTCGTATAACCAAGCTGCAAACCCATTAACAAAGAAATAACTTTTAAATCACAGCAAACGGTCCACTTGTATTTCTCATACTGAATTTTTTCTAACACTATTTTGATGTTTTCATAGGTTTCTTTCATATTAGTTGCATAAGCCAAAGGCACTGAAGGAAATTTGTTGGCATTGTGCAAAAGGACAGCCTTAAAACTAGTTTTGGAAGAGTGAATAAACAATCTCCACTCTGTACTTATATGTGCATGTCCGAGTGTATCCATCACAGCACAGACATTATTACTATACACTAAATCATTTTCTTGAGAATAGTAGTTTTGAAACTCTGTATGACGGTTTCGAAAAATACACACTTTAGTGTCACGATGGAACATTTTCCATCCTTTAAGTCTAGAAGCAAGAAGTTCTGCCTGTATCTTGGAGAGTTTTAAATCCCGTACGAGGTAATTTAGTTCACCCTGAGTTATCAGATGGGGGTCCAATGTAGATAAGTAGGGTCATCTTCCTCATTTGGAACTTCAGTAGTTCCCTCAAGTACGTAATCCTCATTTACCGTAAGATGAGCAGGAGGTACTGGTACAGGTAATTCTGCACTGTGTGGAACTGGCCTAATTGCTGATGGCAAATTAGGGTACTGTACTGTGTGCATAGATTTACTGGTTATTCCTTTTGTCTGTGTCATACAAAAGTAGCAGTCTGAAGAATGATCTTTTGGTTCCCTCCAGATCATCGGTACTGTGAAGTTCATGTTTCGTTCACCATTTGCACACCCAGTTAGACGTTTCACGCAAGTACAACAAATGTAGTGAGGAGCCCAATTCTTATCTTGGTCTCCTACACAGCAAGCAAAATATAACTGATAACATTTCCTCGCAAGTGGAGTAAAACATCGACGTTGTGATTTAAATGTTAGCTCCCCACATACATAACATAAATTGTCCGGGTAATTTACACACTTCCTCGCCATCTTGTATTCTGTAAGGTATCACACACACATACACACACGAATCTACACTCCATCAATCATGAAGCAGCACAAACGTAATCTAACTCAGTGCATCACCACACAACACAATCTATTCGAACTCCACAATGTATATACAATGAAAAATTTACGTTCCTAGAGGTCTCATTTCTTCTGACCGTTCATCAAGCTATAAGGGATTATATCAGATAGCTATACGACTAGCTTTTGTAATTCAAAATAAGTGGGGAAGACGAATTAAGCAATTAGTTTACGTTTTGGTAGCTTACAACAGAGGAGAAGGTAAGTTAAAGAGTTTATTTACCTTTTGGATTGTTTAGAGTGGACTGCATTGTAATTGGTGGGATTGGTTGGGAATGGCCAATCAGATGTAAGGAATCTCAAAAACTGTCTTTTATTATTGAAATATTTTTCTCATTTTATTCATAGAGTTTTAAGAAGTCTAAAATGTAGATAGTTGGCGAAACTGTTAGGTTTTTCCTAAATAAAATATAATGATTTCCTTAATGAATAATTAGATTTGAATTAAATTAAGTACAGAAAGCAGAGCTTTTCAAGAAGGGGAAGATTTACAATTGGATTTTCAATAATTAATTACATAGGAACATACTTTCCATGGAAATATCCCTGTTGTCTCGTCAACTCATTTGATATATTTTAGGCCTATGTCAAATCCAACTCAAAATTAACATAAGTTTTATTTGCACTCGCAGTAGAGAGAAAAACATATTTGACGAACAGTATTACTAGCATATATGTTTTTCATAGCAACGATGTTCGGACGCTAATACCGCTAGAAGCAAACATATTTAACGAGAGGGAATCATACCATTTTCCAAATGAATCGGTCCTTTATAGGCCAGATAACAGTTCCTGTCGTCTCTAGGACTATTTTTTTTTTAAATTAAGACTTGTTTACAAGAGGTTTATTTTGGACTTTTTGTTCAACTTGACAAAACTACTTTTGGTTGTATTCAAATCCACTTGGGAAATAGTTATAGAAATTTACAACTCTTACAACTTTTCATATTATCGATAGGAAATGAAATTTCAATACGTTAGAAACTATGTGCTTTTAAAATGTTCGAAATGGGTGATAGCATTAATTTCCAGTAATAATTGTAAAATTTTGAAATTTTCTTGTGTATGTGACCACAGAAGTAACATTTCAATTTCGATTCTTTTACTTTAAAAATATTTCGTGAAATGTAACGGAAATACAAAAGAAGCCTCCCTTGTGAATTTCTCAATGTTGATCGAAGAGGTGAGGAATATGTTTAATGTTTCTATTTAAAATTCAAAATACAGTTTGGCTACTTGCATATGTTTGAAATTAAAGAAATTACTTAATTTAAGGTTACTTATTATTAAACATATTAAAACATATTATTATTAAACATGCACTAACACTATCCTCCCCATATATATAATTCGTGTGTATCTTTTGTATGTAAAAGTATCACACAACTAGATACGTACGAGTAGTAATGGCGTCAACCTACCACACTCTTGATTATCCAATTTGGGGTCCCCATGGACCATAGCGAATGAACCAGGGATGCTTTGGCCCGGGATTGCGTCACCTATTGAAATTTTGCTTATGCTTATTCAGGGGCCATGCACGCTGGTGCGAATGAATGAGAGACTATGAGGTCATTGAATTGGGATTTTTTGGTTCAGAGGTTATGATGATTTTTTAAATTTACTAAAAAATATGGTTTAGATGATTGATTACGTTATGAAATAGTACAGGTTTATGAATGCTTTTTATTTTCGTTCCCTTTTATGGCATAAAATTTGGAGATTTTTATCCTATGGACTAACACTGGTGCAAATGAAATCTTTAGTTTTACGTCCCACGGTTAGGCTAAAGGAGACGATGACGAAGAAAAATGAATGAATTAGTGGGAGAAAATTGGAGTATACCGAGCATAATGTTGCCCACCACAAAACTACTTTCGCGGGGTTTTGAACCAGGGACCCCATACAGCAGAGGTGAACGCTTTACCACTGACCCACCGCGTCCCTACTGGTGCAAATGAAGTAGAGGTATTTGGTTCGAGCTAATGTGTTTATTTGACGTCGGCGTGACCCTATTTCACTTTTGGGACCCCACATGGACCATAGCGAATGAGTTAGAAATGCTTTGGCCCAGGATTGTATTACCTATTGAAATTTTGCTTATGTTTACTCAGGGGCCAGGGAATGCATAGGATCACTCATGACATATATGATCACCTTGATTCACGTGACGAGAGGGACCTCGTTCCCTTTGATGAGTATAAAAATATTAAAATTTGGAAGTTTTGTTAACTTATCTTATTACTTTTGATGAGACATTTTCGTTATATAATAGAGTACAATGGTTTACTTTTAAATTTGGGAGTCATCGTTCCCTTTGATGAGTGTTGTTTTTGGAGCCTTATTAAGTTATATGGAGGCGTATTTAAAATTATTTCCTTAAATTTGATAAGAACTTTGTGATCCATTTTGTTCAGTTTCAGGGGTGAACATGGATACCTTGCAATCGTCCCGAGTTCGATTCTTGGTGCTATTTCAGGAAATGTTGAATTTAACGTCCCCGTGAAACGATGGTGATGAGAAATGATAGGACGAAACAGGGGAAACATGAACTTCCTTGACTGAGGATTGAAGCAGGGACCTCACACATTAGGGACAAACGCTAAGCCACTGTGCTCCATTGGGAAGTTTTAATTTGCTGATTACTAAAATACGTTATAGACATTGGAATAGTCCGAGTTCGATTCTTGGTGCTAGTTTCAGGAAGTGTTGAATTTAACGTCCCCGCGAAACGATGAGAAATGATAGAACGAAACATGAACTTCCTTGACTGAGGATTGAAGCAGGGACCTCACACATTAGAGATATGCGCTAAGCGACCGTGCCCCATTGAGAAGTTTTAGTTTGTTGATTACTACGTTATAAACATTGTAATTGTCCGAGTTCGATTCTTGGTGCTAATTTCAGGAAATGTTGAGTTGAACGTCCCCCTTGCGGCTAAGCGAAACGACGATAATGATGAAATGAGGAAACATCATAAACTTACTTGACTGAGGATTGAAGCAGAAGCCTCACACATCAGAAATAAGCGCTGAGCCACCATGCCACCTTCGGTGCGTGCAATTTCACATATGAAAAGAACATGGACAGGTTATGTTACATTACATAATTCGGTGTGAGCAGTTTTCACACTAGGTTTATGTTTCATATAGAAAGATAGAAGGTCTGTGTTGTCATCTTTTTTACTTCGTGTACGACTTTGACCTTGAAGGAAACCTTGCTGACTCAGTGCTAAGCATTGGCATTAAAACGCATAAACATAATCTTATTGTTTAGTAGGATGTATTTAGAGATTAATCAGACGTTTAGGGTTGTTGGTTCGAATCTAGTTGTGTTTGCTGTAACTCAGTGCCTGAGCAGTACTTAGCGAGATTTTCCAGTGTTGCCAACACTATCAGAATGAATCGATTCATTTAGTCGGAGAAGTTTCTTGACGAAAACTGATTTTTGTTTTGTACACAAAAATTTTTCTGAAACAGAATTGTTTGTACATAAAAATTTTTTGAAACAGTTTTTGTTTTGTACACAAAAAATTTCTGAAACAGAATTTTGTTTCGTACACAAAAATTTTCTGAATCAGTTTTGTTTCGTACACAAAAAATTTTCTGAAACCAATTTTGTTTCGTACACAAAAATTTTCTGAAACAGTTTTATTTTGTACACAAAAAATTTCTGAATTAGTTTTTGTTTCGTACACAAAAAATTCTGAAACAGAATTTTATTTTGTACACCAAAAAAAAAGTTCTGAAACGAAAAATTTAGTTTGATCTTTCCGTAAAACATTTTTAGAAATTTTATTTTACCGGTAAACTGATTCAGAAAAAGAAATTGAAATCGCAATACAGGAAAAGGATTTGATTTTAGGATGTGAAAGAAAACACAGAATTACTTTTTCTTTTCATGTTTCTGTACATTTATTTTAGCATGTGAAATAGAATACAGAATTTCTTTTTTCCTTCAAAGGAAAACGGTCCGTGACGGGTACAAATTCTGTAAAGAGAAAATAAAACATATGAATATACATGGTAATATTTATTTTGTTTCCTGTGAAAGAAGAAGAACATATTATTAACATCGAACTAACTGATCAAGAGAGAGTGAGGTTAGAAAGAGGAAAGCAAATGTGACGTACCTGAATTCCTTTTTTTTTTCTCCATTGCTTTCTGCAAGGTAATGTCATCTGAGTTTGTTTCCGCTGTGGCATCAAAAGGAACTCGTGCATCGTTGAAGCATGTCTCGTGTTGATTCTTTGCCCGTCTTTGGGAGGTGATGTTGGTGGGATTAGGGGAAAATATGGCTGTTATTCTGTTTTGGCTTTTTTATACCCATAGGGTAATGTCTCGCATGTGTCTGGTATTAGTCGGCGTTTTATAGTTGAAACTGTACTTCTTTTCTTCAGGTTTTGTGACAAGCTGATGATCGTGGGTTCTGTAAATTTTGTGCGGCGTGCTAATGGAGATTTTTTCACTGGATTGATTTACGATCATTTGCTCCAGACTATTGAAATTTAACTTTTGAATTGCTGTATAATTGAGTGTGAATCCACGAATTTTGCATACATAACTGGTTGATTTCGTGTCGGGATCGTAGATTTCTAAGGCGTATTGTTTTGGGCCACCAGACACGAATTTTTTAATGTATGCTTTTGGTCCAATATACATGGTAATATTTATTTTGTTTCCTGTGAAAGAAGAAGAAGAACATAGACTGAAAGCATTTGAGAACAGAATCCTGAGAAGAATATTCGGACCCAAAGGAACGAGAATGGGAAATGGCGGAAGCTTCATAACGAGGAACTACATAGTTTATACGGTTTGCCCAACATTGTTAGGGTCGTCAAGTCTAGGAGGCTTAGGTGGGCAGGTCATGTAGCTAGAATGGAAGAAAGTAGAAACGCTTTCATAGTCTTGACTGGTAGACCCATAGGAAAACGACCATTAGGAAGACCTAGGCGCAGATGGGAGGATAATATTAAGATGGATCTCGCAGAGATAGGAATACAAAGTAGAAACTGGATGCAATTAGCTAAGGATAGAAGTCAGTGGAGAGTTTTTGTGAACGCGGCACTGAACCTCCGGGTTCCATAGGCCATAGAGTAATAGTAGTGAGTAATAATGCTTTTGGTCCAATTGATTCCAGTTCATTTGACATTGAACCAAGAAATACTTCAGGTTCTATTGTGGGCTCTGATGGTCGCTGCGTGAATATCACGGAATCTGTATCGAAATATAGTACTCTTTCTTGCAGCAATTCTAAATATTTCTAGAGTTCCAGACGAGCTTGACACGTTGTAAATGCTCCAAGGACAACATTAGCATTGTGATTTTGTACTGGAACATCATCTTCATACTGCCAATAAAGGTATAACAACGAATCATTAACAGGTAAAATTTGGTTGACTTTTATATCTAGAGCAGTTAATTTCTGATACAGTTCTTTGGGGTCATTAATGATGGCTGTTTGGCTGAAATTGTCTCTTATAGCGAGTCGTCCCCAGAAGGCATTCAAACAGAGTTTTGCAAGACTACGACGTGCTGAATTTGTCATTATATTTGCTGCATCCAAAGTTATACCTTCCCGTTGTTGTACCATTTGAATATGCTGCTGCTTTTTTTCTTCGGTGACGCAATTGGCAGGCAATCCAGAAGCTTCCAGCTTAGATTTCAAAAATGTGTTAATGTATTCGCTGAATAATCCGCCAGTCTTGGTTTTAGGATCATATACGGTGATGTCGTAATCCCAAATTTCGTAAATTTCAATGACTTGATACCCAAGTTCAATGGCTTTTTGAACTTCATAGGACACCCACGTTCCTGTTAGACTTCGTTCAGTGTCGGAATGTGTACATTCAGAATCTTGATTTAATGCTGTGGCACAGGCAGCACAAAGTGGAAATAACAACTTCTTATTTGAGCGAAATGGAAGTACTGGATGAAACACGTTTCTGCTAGGCAAAATCTTTAACTTGACTAATCCGTTGACATCTTGAATGGCCGGCATTTCTGGATCTCCCTGTAGATATATTCGTGGGTGCCCTATTGGATACCGTCCACATTTATTCACATAAGGATACAGGGAAACGATATCCAAAAATTTTATTTCTTCGCCTTCATTTTCATTTGCGACGTGATACAATTTAATGGCATTAACACGGCCACCATAGAAGCTGTCTCTTGGATTTAATGGTGTCTTATTAGTATAAGGATGTGTGCTTAAAGAAGAGGCCAATGCTGGATTGGATTTCAACACTTGACGAAATTCACATTCCCACATTTCATGTATTTTATATCCCATGGATCGTAATAATTTCATTTTACGCTGTGTTCTCTCGTAGCGATAGTTCATCGTTTCTTCGGAGTTCTCATAAATGGGCTGACCACGGCCTGTAGGAACGCATAGAGTACAGGCATCCAAAATTCCCAATTCAATGACGTCATAGCCGGGCCAAGGTACCTCTGACTCATTCGCACCAGCGTGCATGGCCCCTGAATAAGCATAAGCAAAATTTCAATAGGTGACGCAATCCCGGGCCAAAGCATCCCTGATTCTTTCACTATGGTCCATGGTGGACCCAAATTGGATTATTAAGAGTTCGATAGGGTAACGCCAGTACTACTTTTACTTTGTCTTAACGCAATTTCACGGTGTAACTGAACTACCACAAGCAGATAATATGTTGGATATACCCACACTAATAACTGAGCTTCGCTTTATCTCCATTCGCATTCCACTCACGGTGTGAGGGCCAATGGAACACCTCAAAAGCAACAGAACTTTCTTGGTTACCTTTATACATGCATTCTAAAAGTGGATACCTAGCTGAACGTCCTAAACGGTTTGTAACTCCCAAGGAGTTCGCCTTCGATCTTGATGGTGCGAACGTTTGTGATCACTGTGGCGCGTCATTTTTCATTCGGTGTTCATGGTTCAAACTTAGTGGTTTGTTTTCAACATTTCATGAATATTGACGATGTCCATTTTCTGAAGTGTAATACATATATTTTATAGAAGGTTGATCTTTGCACCTCCCGGACACGCATTTTCTATCGCCCTTCTCATGCACATGGTGAATCATTAGCAGCTAATATTTTTCCTATGATAATTGTTCACATTGCACTTTGAAATGAGCCTTGTTAGAGATTGCATTTGCGAAATCGCACTCAAGGGATTTCTTTTAGTATTATTACGGCATATAACCACTATTACCTTACCGAACAGAGCTGATTTGTCATGGAATAGAGGCATCTTCATTAGAGTTGTCTACGAGACCAGACGAAGCAGACCTATTCCAATAGAAATATATGAGACGAGTCATCATTTTCATGGAACGTTTTCGAGTCGAGAAAGCCTCAACTCTCTCGTAGACAATATAAGAAATGAATGCTTTCCAAAAAGAAATGTACCATTCGTCATGCAGTATAGCATTCAGTTCCACTAGCAAGAACGAAAAGGAATATCTACTTTGGATTCTGAGCTTCAGAAGTCTTCGAAGGCGTTCAATAATGTTCTGACCCAGAAATTGGGCCAACCACAAGTGTTGGCATGTAACCACATCCCAAGAGCTCCAGTTTTTGTTTCATTGCCATATTTTAATATTACATCATTGAACGCGAGCAACGTCTGAATTATACGAGCCGTGTGATGACTTAAAATCGTAATGCGCCCTGAAGCGTAAACTCAGGACCCACGGAACACGAGGAAATTCCGGTTCCATTCACCAAAGAGCCGCCAACATGTTTTACAGAGGAGAGGACGAGCTTGCGCATGTTCGAAGCGTAAGCTTTTTAGGGATGCGCACGAGACAAGATTTGTGGCTGTCTCGTCTCGAAAAATGTATATTTCTCTATTGGAAGAGCCGTGTCTCTACTCGAATTTTGTGAGGAAAATCCTGTCTCGACTCGTCTCGTGCGAATCCCTAAAGCTTTTTAACCTTGAGCCTTACTTGTTGTTGTTCCATTATTTGAACGAATTCCACAAATCAACGAACGGTATATGGTGTGTTCATTCACCTCTCTTACCACAAATAGATTTTTGATGCTCCTGACGACTAGGTATACATAATGTTCCAGTTTGGACTAGTAAAGGAAAATAACTTGCTATTATGTGATCTTCATGGTGTGCACTGACTTAATTCTATTGAACAATATAGAGGTTGATTCAGTTATGTTGAGCCAATGCGTCTCCTTGTATATGTCGTAATCCCACTACCGGTTGTGTTCGATCAGCAGGTTACCTCTACTGCCTATTGCCCGGCATCGAAGTTTCCATTTCAGGAGATTGCGTTGCAGCTGAACCGTGAGTAATGCATTCCATGGTTTTCTTTACCTTACAGGCTTGACAGGCTTTCCACGAACCGGATAAAGTGAAGACTCGACGAGGAGATAGGCGCCACTTGAAGGGTCAGAAACTACAATAGTCCATTGCGCTGTCACCAAAATTTTTGACAGGGACTCTAGAGAAAGCAATTCCACTTTCCTATTCATAAGAATTCCTATAGAATTCCAGCGATCTTTTCGCCGTGTGACTGGAATTCTTGTCTTGGTGCAGATCAATCTGGTCCACGACTTGTCCATACAAGCTGATATTTCATGATCGTACACTTCAGTTAGTACATGAGTCTGGTAGTACGCTGCATTGATTTTGACGTTTCACCCCACCTTTCAGAGACGCAGTTTGCCCCTTTACGAGAAACCGATCACAATCATGAATCATTTTGAGAAATTCTCTCTGCATGTAATGGCATTAAATTTACGACAGTCTGTGAGTTAAATTAACACTTCATCAAGGGTAACAACAAACTTCCACCGATTACCCGCGAGATGGCATTCATACATCCTCTTACAGTTCATTTTCCGCTCAGCCACATGACATGATTTCAGGTCGTGCAACAATGCTTTTGCTCACGACCTTGAGACGTACGTCTGTGTGAATGCGCGGTTGATTGTCACCTGCGATGTACTGTCTGTTCTGCCACAGTACAATGTGTGTGGGGATTTTCATAGATCGTCATATGCCGAATTACCAAAAGCGGTGGGGTCCTCATCACAGGAGCCCATTATTTAGCTGCTCGTGTCTGTGTGGAAGGCCCAGGACTCTGTGCCACATATTTCCGTATAATAGGATTCAGAGTAGCGTGATCTACACGAAAATTACGCACTTGACACATTTCTACGATGCTCGACGCTGTGAACTTAGAGTCGAAAAGGGCGACAAAGAACCCCTCCCAGAATCTTTTCGGTTTCGGTGGCATCAGTCTACTTTCAACCACATTGTTCTACTGATTCACTAACAATATATTGTTGCTTGCCTTGTGGCAACCTCATGACGATGGCTTGTGCATGAGCGGTAAAGTTGCACATTGAATTCGGCTCAATATAAATAAAATAAACCTCTGTAAATTGTGCTGCGAGAAAAAAAACACTAATGTTTAGTCTAGAAAATTCGAAGATGCGAGATTTAACAGGATTCTGTATTACGTATAAGATTTCCTATACGAGATTACGTACAGATTTGTTGCCCACTCAGGACAAATCTGCACACCCTAAATACACGGAAATTGTGTGTTTCCTCCTTCAGTATGAAATTATGGTTGTGCACTTTATGTGAGCTTGTGTGTAATAATTATCTGGTTGTGTACGTACACTACACAGTCCAGAAAATTGCACCACAACACGGATTGTAGTTCACCTGATGTGGCAAAAGCAGAGACAGGAAACTCGCCTGTGACCTGAATCAATGGATTTTTCTTCTAAACCTGCACGATTTTTCTTTACGTGTCTCTTCTGACTGACACGTTACCCAGGTCTATTTTCTGAACATGTACGGAGATTATAATGGTCGGTTCATCAATTATATGCGTTACGGAGGCTGATTTTTCACAGAGGTGAAATCGGACATTTCGATAGCACTAGGCCTATAGGTATATTCACTCTTCTTTGGAGTTAAGAAACATTACTTCGTGCAGGGCCGGCGCTAGCAGTTTTGCCGCCCTGGGCGGTACTTTCAAATGCCGCCCCTTTAATCCACAAACCTTATTTTGACATAAGACATTCAGGTATTAAGAAAGATACCATATTTAAAAGCATGTATGAAAAGGAAAAGTAAACAAAAAATTGAACCACCTCTCTCGAATGCTTTAATACACTGCTCCACAAAACTTAAGCAACCCGACAGAACCTGGTATAAGTGACGTGTGGGGGCCCATTAACACTGGTTAGTGGCATGCACATATATAGAGACACATAGGCAAGGCGAGCACTCACTCTATCGCATAAGCAGAACCGTTGCAAGCGCGGTGAACACATTATGCCGTGAGGCGTAAACCGCAGACCAATAGTGCCCGAGGCTCCAAGCATTGAGTTAGTGGTTCTTGTGTAGGGTATACACCTTGCAGTGGCTGATAGACGACATTTGAGTAACTTTGACTGCGGGCGAATAATTGGGCGGTTAGAATTGGGCCGATAGCAAGTGAAAGTGGCGCAGGAATTCAACGTGAACAAAAGTGGTGTGTCGAGTCTGTAGAGTCGCTTCCAAACTGGAGGTGAAGTCAGTAGACGTCATGGAGGAGGCCGTCCGAAGAAGACGTCGACCGTTGATAACGATTTCTCACAATGTCGGCCAAACGTAACCGTCAAGCTTCATGCTCTCAACTGGCCAATGAATTGTTTCAGGCTACAGGACAACGCGTGAGTCGTGAAACAGTTCGTCGGCGGCTCAATAGAGCAGGACTGAATGCAAGAAGGCCCATGCTGTGTGTGCGATTGAAACGAGCACAAACGTGCGCGTTACACATGGTGTCAGTAACATGTTGCATGGAGCTAACACCACTGGGCGCGTGTCATGTTCTACGATGAGTCGAGATTCAGCCTGTTGTATGATTCTGGTCAGACTTTAGTGTGGAGAGAGTCAGGAACACACTATTATCCAAACTTCATTGCTGAACGGCCGTCCTATGGCGGTGGTTCCATTATGGTGTGGGGTGGAATTATGCTGGATGGGGAAATGGACCTCCATATTGTGCAACATGGCACTTTGACAGCACAACGGTACCGGGATCAAATTTTCAATACACATGTGCGCAATTTCCGCAGAGTATTTGGCCCAGAATTCCTGTTCGTGGATGACAATGCCCGCCCACACCGTGCACATCTTGTGTCCGAGTATCCGGAGAGCGAAAACATTACGCGTATTTCATGGCCTGCATATTCGCCGGAGTTGAGTCCCATCAAGCATGTGTGGGGTGCTTTTTGGCGGCGAATAGCGCAGCGCAGTCCATCAGCACGCACTCTCTCTGACCTACAAAGAGCCCTCCTCTAGGAGTGGCGCCATCTGCCGCAAGACTTGATCAACACTGATTTGCAGCATGAAGGCCAGATGTCGTGCCTGTATAGCTGTTCGTGGTAGTCACAAGCCATATTGACTGCCTATGCCCTCGCACAATCCAGCTTCACCTGTTGAGGTGTCGTTGTGCTGAACTTTTTGGCCACTCTGTACATCTTAACTGTATTGTTCGTCTTCAATTGTGTTGCATTGTGCATCTGGACCGTCTGTTTGTTCATTATACTTGGTGTAGTGATCGTGTCGTTTTATTTTCTGCCACTTTCTTCGAGTTGCTTAAGTTTTGTGGAGCAGTGTATTTAAACGACTCCATACATGGCACAATATTCAGTATGATCGATTTCGCTGTACGTGATATACAGCAGGGCATACATTTTTTTTTTCAAATATATGCTTTAGTCCGACTAAGAATTTTAATTTTTAAGCTTATTTTATATCAAAAGGTGTTTCCAATAGAGTATGGAGCAGGAAGATAATATAGTGAATCAAATATTACGGCAAAAGTAAGTAATTAGCTTAAGACTTATAATGTTCTGAAACACAATAGAAATACACAAATTTAACATACTTTAATTGACAAAACTTTTCTTGCTTTGATATGAGCAAATTCATTTACCACATTCGCGTAGTCCAATGTTTCAGCCAATTAATGTTCCATTGATATCATCACTAGACCACTTAAACGTGTTTGAGATGTGGAAGAACGTAGGTAGTTTTTAATAAGCTTAGAGTAAGTTTCGAAAAATTTCTTTCTCTACTTTGCGCGGTTACTGGTAAGGTAAACAAAATCATAAATGCAACACTGACATAGGGAGCAAAGTAATATTCCTTAATTAATGTTAGTCTCTTTTGGTGAACTTGTATTCTTAATTATAGCGGTTAATAGTTTCAGTTCGTCTTTCAAATCACTGGGGTTAATATCTTTCGATTCTTCGCGTATTAAAATGCAGGCACTTTTCAGACAAAAGTTCAGGTGGCAATCATTCAGAATACTCATATCGTAAAGAAAATCGAAATACTCGCTGTGATGTTTAAGTTGCTCAAACCTTTCTCTTAAATCTAACAGAATCACGTCTAGAAGTTTGTAATAAAAATCGACCTTGTATCTTGTTTGTGGATCTCCAATAGCTTCATCTTCTGCCTTCTATTGAAACTGTCTTTTCTTTCGACTTCTGAGCTTGCACTGTATTACCTATCCATGGATCATCCATATCTAATGCTGATGCCAACTCAATCGGATCAACTAAGTAAGATTGAAACTTTGCATCATTTCTGCTCCTCTGAAAGTTCTCAGATTTGTTTTAAAGAAACCCTACTGGATCAAACACATGAGAATCAATGCTTTGGATACTTTTGTTTACTATGTTTATGTGGAGTGAAAAGTCATACCACATAACGAGTGAGTAAAGAAAGTAAAGCCACGCAGCTGGTTTGCTATACACAGAGCCATGGGCGATCATTCTATCTATTATATTGTCGTTACTTATTTGAAGTAAGGTATCATAAATCTCTATTTGATATCTAAGTGGAGTCAGAGCATCAAATCGACTCTCCCATCTTGTGGTGCTGAATGGTTTTAAAGTGAGGCTGCTAATATGTTCTTTTAGTATGGCCTAACGTTGAACTGACGCAAAAAAGAAGTCAGAAACTTTTTTTCTAACTATGAAAAAAAATGAAACGGTGGACTGAAATGATGTGGCTGCATCGTTAACGACAAAGTTTAGTAAAGGAACATAGAAGGCTTGGGAACTTATTTTTGCTTTTCATATTGGAACTATTGTCATATCTTTGGCCCTTCATATCTTTGATAGAAGTTCATTTCTTTTAGCTGTTTAATTATTACTTCTGTCAGTTCTAGCTAGACCAGTGATGTCTTTTACTAGTACGAAACCAAGAAAGTGTTCGCAAATTTTTATAAGCCATTCTCCATTACTGCATGTAATTTGTACAAAACCTTTGCTCTGTACCAGAAATATCTGGTGTACAGTCTAGCACTATAGTATAATATGTTGCAGCTCTCAACAAAAACAGTATTTTACTTTCAATTTACTCACTAAGAATAGGAATAGTTGATAAGACATGATAATATATATATATATATATATATATATATATATATATATATATATATATATATATATATATATAGTTGATAAGACATGATAATAAACAATTTGTAAATTGGTTAAAAACTCGCTGCTAGAACCGAAATGTCTTTAGGTGCTGTAGGCTAGAACGGCCTGTCTCAAGTGGGAGTGTACCTTTTGCGTACTTGGAGTGGAGCGTTAGAATATTGCTGAATAGAAAAAATATAAAAGACACTTGACAATCTTATCCGCCCTAGCTGAAAATCTTACCTACGCTGCTGCAAGGGAAATTTTGAACGAGATACCTGTGGCTAGTAGTTTGATAATTGAAAATGAGGGGGAATGCTCTGAATTTCCTGAGTGAGTAATTTCCTGAATGTGAGTGAAGTAAGTTTAATTACATTCTCAGGGAACACAATTTTATTTTTCCATGTGGGCCTATTACGAAGCATAATATTTTAATAGTATTCTTTTCTTTTTCAAATTTTGCCGCCCACTAGACGTGCCGCCCTGGGCGGTGGCACGGCTCGACCCCCCTCGCGCCGGCCCTGACTTCGTGTTACAAACAGTTCATTTCGATAGTTCGTTATTCGATAACTAAATATTGGACTAATTTCGAATTTCTTTAGGATTAAATCTCAAATGCATACAGTCAAAAACCAAATAAAAAGATGGCATTTTATTACTCGTGCCACATCTTTCAATTACATTTATTTGTGACCTTTTTAAAAGTACATATAAGAGTTTCCATGATCATTGGTTCTGGATTGATTCACTTATATGATCATCGACTTATGTGTTACAAGATGATTTTGAAGTAGGAAATGTTTTTATCCTGTCTCCATGAAACTTCTTAACATTAAGACATTTTTAATAGCTACATGGGCTCGTTAAAATCTCATATATGCCTCTTTTCATATACAATTACATTCATTAAGAATTAATTTCCAAAACATTTGTAACAAAAAATAAGGTTATAAAAATGCTCTATCTTTTAGAACATAATATCTTTAATTATTCATCTTATGTGCCGTTTTCAATAAAAACCAGTAGATGGCCATAATGTCCCATTCATCTTCTTCTAAACTTCTCTAAACAAGAATTAGTAGAACCTAACATTATTTTCTACAACTAGTATTAAAACATTGTCAATAAAAATTAATAAATGGCCAAATTCTTCCTATCATAATATTCTAAAACATTCCTAACGGAAGCAGACAGATGGACACAGTTTCATACATCTTATTCTATGATGTTCTTAATGAAAATACGTAGATTGCTATATTCCTCCAAAAATCGCACTCTAAAATCTTCTTATAAAAACTGTAGATTGATACATCCCTCAAATCATCTCCCAAAACGTTGTTAATGATAATAGGAGCATTAGTGTATCCATCATCTTACTCTCAAATGTTCATAGCCAAAATTATATAGTATACCAATTTTATTCCTTCCAAAACATCCTTCTCAAAATATATGTAAATTTTGCACTTTCTTCTAAAACGTCATTCTCAAAAAATATATGTGTAGAGTTTACAGTTTCTTCTGAAAACGTCCTTCTCAAAAAATATGTGTGTAGAGTTAACAGTTTCTTCCAAAAACATCATTCTCAGAAAATATATGTGTAGAGTTTACAGTTTCTTCTAAAAACGTCCTTCTCAGAAAATATATGTTGTGTAGAGTTTACAGTTTCTTCCAAAAACGTCCTTCTCAGAAAATATATGTTGTGTACAGTTTACAGTTTCTTCTAAAAACGTTCTTCTCAGAAAATATATGTTGTGCAGAGTTTACAATTTCTTTTAAAAGCGTTCTTCTCAGAAAATATATGTTCTGCAGAGTTTACAGTTTCTTCTAAAATCGTTCTTCTCAGAAAATATATGTTCTGCAGAGTTTACAGTTTCTTCTAAAAACGTTCTTCTCAGAAAATATATGTTGTGTAGAGTTAACAGTTTCTTGCGAAAACGTTCTTCTCAAAAAATGTATGTTGTGTAGAGTTAACAGTTTCTTGTGAAAACGTTCTTCTCAAAAAATATATGTTGTGTAGAGTTTACAGTTTCTTCTGAAAACGTTCTTCTCAAAAAAAAATATATGTTGTGTAGAGTTTACAGTTTCTTCTGAAAACGTCCTTCTCAAAAAATATATGTGTAGAATTTACAGATTCTTCTGAAAACGTCCTTCTCAAAAAATATATGTGTAGAGTTCACAGTTTCTTCTGAAAACGTCCTTCTCAAAAAATATATGTGTAGTTAACAGTTTCTTCTGAAAACGTCCTTCTCAAACAATATATATGTGTAGAGTTAACAGTTTCTTCTAAAAACCTTCTTCTCAAAAAATATATGTATAGAGTTTACAGTTTCTTCTAAAAACGTCTTTCTCAAAAAATATATGTGTAGAGTTTACAGTTTCTTCTGAAAACGTCTTTCTCAAAAAATATATGTGTAGAGTTTACAGTTTCTTCTAAAAACGTCTTTCTCAAAAAATATATGTGTAGAGTTTACAGTTTCTTCTAAAAACCTCCTTCTCAAAATATATGTGTAGAGTTTACAGTTTCTTCTAAAAACGTCTTTCTCAAAAAATATACGTGTCGAGTTTACAGTTTCTTCTAAAAACCTCCTTCTCAAAAAATATATGTATTGAGTTTACAGTTTCTCTATCTCAAAAAATATATGTATTGAGTTTACAGTTTCTCTATCTCAAAAAATATATGTATTGAGTTTACAGTTTCTTCTAAAAACGTCTTTCTCAAAAAATATATGTGTAGAGTTTACAGTTTCTTCTGAAAACATCCTTCTCAAAAAAATATATGTGTAGAGTTTACAGTTTCTTCTGAAAACATCCTTCTCAAAAAAATATATGTGTAGAGTTTACAGTTTCTTCTGAAAGCGTCCTTCTCAAAAAAAAATATATGTGTAGAGTTTACAGTTTCTTCTGAAAGCGTCCTTCTCAAAAAAAAATATATGTGTAGAGTTTCTTCTGAAAACATTTTTCTCAAAAAAAAATATATGTGTAGAGTTTCTTCTGAAAACGTCCTTCTCAAAAAATATATGTGTAGAGTTTCTTCTGAAAACGTCTTTCTCAAAAAATATATGTGTAGAGTTTCTTCTGAAAACGTCTTTCTCAAAAAATATATATATAGAGTTTCTTCTGAAAACGTCCTTCTCAAAAAATATATATGTAGAGTTTACAGTTTCTTCTGAAAACGTCCTTCTCAAAAAATATATGTGTAGAGTTTACAGTTTCTTCTGAAAACGTCCTTCTCAAAAAATATATGTGTAGAGTTTACAGTTTCTTCTGAAAACGTCCTTCTCAAAAAATATATGTGTAGAGTTTACAGTTTCTTCTGAAAACGTCCTTCTCAAAAAATATATGTGTAGAGTTTACAGTTTCTTCTGAAAACGTCCTTCTCAAAAAATATATGTGTAGAGTTTACAGTTTCTTCTGAAAACGTCCTTCTCAAAAAATATATGTGTAGAGTTTACAGTTTCTTCTGAAAACGTCCTTCTCAAAAAATATATGTGTAGAGTTTACAGTTTCTTCTGAAAACGTCCTTCTCAAAAAATATATGTGTAGAGTTTACAGTTTCTTCTGAAAACGTCCTTCTCAAAAAATATATGTGTAGAGTTTACAGTTTCTTCTGAAAACGTCCTTCTTAAAAAATATATGTGTAGAGTTTACAGTTTCTTCTGAAAACGTCCTTCTCAAAAAATATATGTGTAGAGTTTACAGTTTCTTCTGAAAACGTCCTTCTCAAAAAATATATATGTGTAGAGTTTACAGTTTCTTCTGAAAACGTCCTTCTCAAAAAATATATATGTGTAGAGTTTACAGTTTCTTCTGAAAACGTCCTTCTCAAAAAAATATATATGTGTAGAGTTTACAGTTTCTTCTGAAAACGTCCTTCTCAAAAAAATATATATGTGTAGAGTTTACAGTTTCTTCTGAAAACGTCCTTCTCAAAAAAATATATATGTGTAGAGTTTACAGTTTCTTCTGAAAACGTTCTTCTCAAAAAAATATATATGTGTAGAGTTTACAGTTTCTTCTGAAAACGTTCTTCTCAAAAAAATATATATGTGTAGAGTTTACAGTTTCTTCTGAAAACGTTCTTCTCAAAAAAATATATATGTGTAGAGTTTACAGTTTCTTCTGAAAACGTCCTTCTCAAAAAAATATATATGTGTAGAGTTTACAGTTTCTTCTGAAAACGTCCTTCTCAAAAAAATATATATGTGTAGAGTTTACAGTTTCTTCTGAAAACGTCCTTCTCAAAAAAATATATATGTGTAGAGTTTACAGTTTCTTCTGAAAACGTCCTTCTCAAAAAAATATATATGTGTAGAGTTTACAGTTTCTTCTGAAAACGTCCTTCTCAAAAAATATATGTGTAGAGTTTACAGTTTCTTCTGAAAGCGTCCTTCTCAAAAAATATATGTGTAGAGTTTACAGTTTCTTCTGAAAGCGTCCTTTTCAAAAAATATATATGTGTAGAGTTTACAGTTTCTTCTGAAAGCGTCCTTTTCAAAAAATATATATGTGTAGAGTTTACAGTTTCTTCTGAAAGCGTCCTTTTCAAAAAATATATATGTGTAGAGTTTACAGTTTCTTCTGAAAACGTCTTTCTCAAAAAATATATATGTGTAGAGTTTACAGTTTCTTCTGAAAGCGTCCTTTTCAAAAAATATATATGTGTAGAGTTTACAGTTTCTTCTGAAAACGTCCTTCTCAAAAAATATATATGTGTAGAGTTTACAGTTTCTTCTGAAAACGTCCTTCTCAAAAAATATATATGTGTAGAGTTTACAGTTTCTTCTGAAAACGTCCTTCTCAAAAAATATATGTGTAGAGTTTACAGTTTCTTCTGAAAACGTCTTTCTCAAAAAATATATGTGTAGAGTTTACAGTTTCTTCTGAAAACGTCTTTCTCAAAAAATATATGTGTAGAGTTTACAGTTTCTTCTGAAAACGTCTTTCTCAAAAAATATATGTGTAGAGTTTACAGTTTCTTCTGAAAACGTCTTTCTCAAAAAATATATGTGTAGAGTTTACAGTTTCTTCTGAAAACGTCTTTCTCAAAAAATATATGTGTAGAGTTTACAGTTTCTTCTGAAAACGTCTTTCTCAAAAAATATATGTGTAGAGTTTACAGTTTCTTCTGAAAGCGTCTTTCTCAAAAAATATATGTGTACAGTTTACAGTTTCTTCTGAAAGCGTCCTTCTCAAAAAATATATGTGTAGAGTTTACAGTTTCTTCTGAAAGCGTCCTTCTCAAAAAATATATGTGTAGAGTTTACAGTTTCTTCTGAAAACGTCTTTCTCAAAAAATATATGGGTAGAGTTTACAGTTTCTTCTGAAAACGTCTTTCTCAAAAAATATATGTGTAGAGTTTACAGTTTCTTCTGAAAACGTCTTTCTCAAAAAATATATGTGTAGAGTTTACAGTTTCTTCTGAAAACGTCTTTCTCAAAAAATATATGTGTAGAGTTTACAGTTTCTTCTGAAAGCGTCCTTCTCAAAAAATATATGTGTAGAGTTTACAGTTTCTTCTGAAAGCGTCCTTCTCAAAAAATATATATGTGTAGAATTTACAGTTTCTTCTGAAAGCGTCCTTCTCAAAAAATATATATGTGTAGAATTTACAGTTTCTTCTGAAAGCGTCCTTCTCAAAAAATATATATGTGTAGAATTTACAGTTTCTTCTGAAAGCGTCCTTCTCAAAAAATATATATGTGTAGAATTTACAGTTTCTTCTGAAAGCGTCCTTCTCAAAAAATATATATGTGTAGAATTTACAGTTTCTTCTGAAAGCGTCCTTCTCAAAAAATATATATGTGTAGAGTTTACAGTTTCTTCTGAAAACGTCCTTCTCAAAAAATATATATGTGTAGAGTTTACAGTTTCTTCTGAAAACGTCCTTCTCAAAAAATATATATGTGTAGAGTTTACAGTTTCTTCTGAAAACGTCCTTCTCAAAAAATATATATGTGTAGAGTTTACAGTTTCTTCTGAAAACGTCCTTCTCAAAAAATATATATGTGTAGAGTTTACAGTTTCTTCTGAAAACGTCCTTCTCAAAAAATATATATGTGTAGAGTTTACAGTTTCTTCTGAAAACGTCTTTCTCAAAAAATATATATGTGTAGAGTTTACAGTTTCTTCTGAAAACGTCTTTCTCAAAAAATATATATGTGTAGAGTTTACAGTTTCTTCTGAAAGCGTCCTTCTCAAAAAATATATATGTGTAGAGTTTACAGTTTCTTCTGAAAGCGTCCTTCTCAAAAAATATATATGTGTAGAGTTTACAGTTTCTTCTGAAAGCGTCCTTCTCAAAAAATATATATGTGTAGAGTTTACAGTTTCTTCTGAAAGCGTCCTTCTCAAAAAATATATATGTGTAGAGTTTACAGTTTCTTCTGAAAGCGTCCTTCTCAAAAAATATATATGTGTAGAGTTTACAGTTTCTTCTGAAAGCGTCGTTCTCAAAAAATATATATGTGTAGAGTTTACAGTTTCTTCTGAAAGCGTCGTTCTCAAAAAATATATATGTGTAGAGTTTACAGTTTCTTCTGAAAACGTCCTTCTCGAAAAATATATGTGTATAGTTTACAGTTTCTTCTGAAAACGTCCTTCTCGAAAAATATATGTGTATAGTTTACAGTTTCTTCTGAAAACGTCCTTCTCAAAAAATATATGTGTAGAGTTTACAGTTTCTTCTAAAAACGTCCTGACTGAAAATATATATAAAGTTTACAGTTTCTTTTAAAAACTTTTTCGAAAAACGTCCTAACTGAAAATATATAAATATAAAGTTTACACTTTTTTTATGAAAACATCTTGACTGAAAATATATTTAAAGTTTACAGTTTTTTTAAAAAAAAAACATCCTGACTGAAAATATATATAAAGTTTAGTTTTTTTCTAAAAATGTCCTGACTGAAAATATATATAAAGTTTACAGTTTTTTTCTGAAAATGTCCTGACCTAAAATATATATAAAGTTTACAGTTTTTTCTAAAAACGTCCTGACTGAGTTTCTTCTAAAAATGTCCTGACTGAAAATATATATAAACTTTAGAGTTTCTTCTTGAACGTCTTTATAAACACGTCCTTCAACATCGGTTATAAAAATTGAAATCGAATTTCGGGAGTAATAAAATAATTTCGGGAGTAATAAAATAATAAAATGGTTTCAAAATGCATCAACCACTGGCCATTTTCGTTGCCTCTTCATTGGGGCAATACCAAGGAAATCGACCAATTTCCAGGTCAAGGGTTGGTGTCAAAATTTATATATTTATATATTTTTTTACCTAAGTTTGTACCATATTGAGGGACTTTGAAACGTGTATTCGTTTATTTTTTTAGCTGCGCTGGTATGTTTGTAGCGACTATTTTGTATAGGATCTGGTGTCCGTACTTTGCACTTTTAAGAAGATTCTATTAAACGCTTTTCCCGGCGGGAGCTCATGTGGTTCGGATTCCACGTTAATCAGTAGGTCCACGTCTCATATAGCCTCGCTGCTGAACGGGACGCTAAACTAAAATCACCTCACCTCCGTTAAACGCTGTAACTTTTTAGGTTTTAAAGATAATGAGCCTTATGCAGAGTCGTTTTGACATCTGATTAACCTCTTACTACGAGTTTAACTAAAGGATGGTTATCAAAATTGTATTCCGAGTCTCTGATTAAGACGTTGTATTGGACGAAGTTAATCACACGTGACTAATTAATCCAGAGCAGAGACTAATCTTTTACCCACGGTTTAGCGTGCGACACAAGATTTCGTATTTCGTATTTGATATGTTTTCGTTTTTACAGACTACGCATGCGCTCATCTACTTTTCCGTAGTTGCCACATTTATTTTACTCATCGATGCATTGGGGTTCTCTAAGTTAATCATACCCAAATCATTATTTTAGTTGTACTCAAAGTAGACTCTGAATACCAAAAAGTGCACCTTCGTTAGTAAAGAGTTAGTATGCATTCTAACTAGTCTCTGACTAACCTTCGCTTAACGAATTCTCTCTGAATACCGCCCAATGAGTTCAAACCAAAACCATATGAAAGATAATGCAGTGGACAACATTTTATGTTCTGTACACATTCCGCCTTATGCAAAGTCGTTTGGACGTAAGATTAGCGTCATACTAAAGACTTGACTACTGCAGGGAACTTATGTTAGTTTAACTCTTTAGTATGGCCCTAATCACGCGTCAAAACGACTCTGCATAAGGCCCATTGAGTCGTACTTTAGAACGTTAGAAAAGATATGGACATTGAGGTTGTGAACGTAGATATGATGATTTTGGAATGTACAGTTTGAAACGAAAAAAATTAGACTCAACTTCAATTTTTTGTCTACATAGAGACTAGATAGTAGACAACGTCCCAAACAAGTTTCAGATCTGAGAAGCATATACTTGATTTTTTGGGGGGGAAATTTTTAAACATTGCTAAATTTCGAAAATCGAGTATTTTCACCATCAAATAACTCAGGAAGGACACAAGTGAAAAATCCCAAATTTGCACAAAATAGACGATAGTTATGCCGTAACAAATGGGTATTATTGCATTATTAAGATTTGAGTAGTTTCTGAGTTATAAGTTGTTGCAATGATGTGAAATTCGTGATTTTAACAACTGAACAGATGTAAAGGTTTGTGTTGATAGTATCTGAGGTATATAATTTACCTATGTTTTATCAGAAGAAATACAGTCAAACAACAAACAATTGGCGACGAGATTTGCTACTTGTAAAAGAATTATCAATACCAGATCATATCATAGATTTGTACCTCTAAGGCAAACAGAAATCAGATGTTATGAACATTCACGATCAGATGAATTTACTCATTTCAGTCTATATGTGGACAAAAAATTAAAGTTGAGTCTTATTTATTTCGTTTGAAACTGTACATTCCAAAATGGCCATTCTAGCGTTTCAACCTCAATGTTCGGAACTTTTTTTCGACGTTCTAAGGTACGTCTCAATGTGCACAGAACAAAGAATGCTGTCAATTCCATTATCTTCCATAAAGTTTTGGTTTGAACTCATTACCTTTAAAACCTAAAAAGTTACAGCATTTAATGGAATCCTCTGAAAAATACAAAATACGCTCTGGTGCCTATACAAAATGGCCGCTACAACAAAACCTACGCAGCAAAAAATAAATGAATACCCGTTTTCAACTCCCCGAATGTAGTACAAACTAAGATAAATAAATTAGTAAATAACAAAATTTTGTCAGCAACAATCATTGGTCGATTTCATTTGGATTGCCTCATTACAAAAAATACTTCCACACAAATAAGGGTGTTCGAATTAGAAAAAAATATATATTTCCTCTCTTTCCATCTCTTTAAGCTTTCCATTCCCCTATTTTCGAAACATTTCCTATTTAACCAATGCTGGAAACGAGAAATTATAACCGCTACCAGGTTATAGAAGTATTTTGTGGACGCTGTGTATATTTCGTAAAGACAGTGATTATTATTTCCGATTTATACTTTGTTCTGCGACGCAAATAAGTTCTTCGGTGGGAATTGCTTCTTTCCCACACAACTGGACAAAGCAGTCTCTCATTGTTTTTTTTATATATATTGCTTTTTGGTGAGAACATTTCACTGAACGACGAACCTTCTCAGTGTTTCTCTCTGACTTATTATATGCACAGTATATATTCTGCAGTTATTTGGAACTGAATTAAGTGCTTTCTTTAATAATTTATGGAGATACTAGCTACCAGATTTTCAAGTGACCAGAGTGACGCCAATCACGTTGCTTTTGCAGTTTCTTATCTGTACTTTCACACGCCAGAGTAATCACAATGTCGCGTGCATTGTGGGCAGTTGACTAAAATTAACATAAATTTTATTTTTCGTATTCTGTTTGCATGTGCATACAGGTGATCTGAGTGGTTTTTGGAATGAACTGCCAACACTCTTCAGTCAACCATAGCAGCTCGTATCTAGAACTTTTGAGCCCGGGGAGTTTGACTCCAGGTTTAGAATCCATAACCACGCACGTTGCGTCTGGAATCAAGTATGATTTTATGTTAAGGGGCATAAGCTATTAGCCGGTGAAGGACGTTTTCTTACGGCTAGCCCCAACTAGTAAAGTCCCAGGTTCATAAATCTTGTGCGCCAAAAAGTTGTAAACGCGCCCTCCAACATCAGCATTCCACTTCGGAGATTATTTCGCTGAAGACTCACGTCGACTCTTCAGGACTGTTTGGAGTAGCAACCAGGTTACTGCATGGGATTATCCCGGCAACTTTTCCCCCAGTGCTAATTCCCCAAGTGCGCCAATGGTGTGAGAGAAGCATTTGCAGTGAAATCTGAATTATAATCTCATATATATATATATATATATAAAGGGCTACAGTGCATTAAAAAGGCGAAGTGTGATTTTAGTGATGAAGATTATTATACATATTCTGTGTTGTGTTCATTCCTCTTCGCTATTTTTTTAAATAATAGTATTCTAATAAATAAGTATAGTGTTATTTAATCCAGTGTGTTTTCGTTGTTTGTGTGAATGATGTTTGTGTGCGTTATGGTCTGGATGACCATCTGATCGTCCGTGAGGTTTTCGGGACGAGACATCCGAACCTCTCGGCGCCTAATGCTCATATTATCATTGAGACCGGCGGGCGATTTGGAAACAATTTGTAACCCCTTCTTGGAGAGGTCCTTCATCGTCCTATCCAGGTAAGTTCAGGTCTCAGGAAAATACTTATTGGTAGGACAACGAAATACGAACAGAGACCCCGAATCAAATTGGTTACAAATAAATAGCAGCCCGAACAGCGACACGATCCCCGGGTGGTTACAAAATTTCAAACGTTAGCTCTAGTAACCCATTATAAAGGGGTACATAGGTGCATTTACATATCTGCTATGGATTGCATTCAACCTCGCTTTAGAAACATGCGTTTTCCAAATAAATGGAAATCATCTATAGTTTGCCCAATACCAAAGACCAATAAAAAACATGAAATAAATAACTACCTGCCTATATAATTTTTTATTACTTTTACAAAGATATTTGAACAAATCCTATACTGACGGATAATTGACCACATACAATCAGTAGTCTCACCATTTCAACATGGCTTTATTCCACACAAATCAACAACAACAAACCTTGCACTTATCACAGACTTTATAGCAAATTCGTTAGATGTAGGAAATCAGGTTGATGTAATATGTGTAGATTTTGAAAAGGCGTTTGACAGAGTCAATCTTAAAGTATTATTGCATAAGCTAGGTGAATATAATTTCTCTTCTCCCTTAACTTAAAATTGTAGATTCATAGTCGAGGTTCATAGTAATGTGAAATACAAATATACATTTTTCCTATGTTTTGCAATTTGATTGCTATAAATTAATAACTTTGTTTCGATTCCTCGCGGCACACCAGCGGCCCATTCACGGCACACCAGTGTGCCCCGGCACACCGGTTGGGAAACGCTGTTCTAGAACCTTGTAATTTATTCCTTCTATCTTCATGTAATCTAGTTCACGTGAAAAGACATGAAACGATATAATCAAACCGTTAATTTAAGTTACAGCTGACACTTTAAAAAAATAACTGTGCCATATTTTAAATATAGAACAGAACAATTCTACAAGCAACAGCGTAACTAGGATTGTTGTTAGGGACAGTAAGGGAGCCATTAAGATTTTGAAAGGTCATTCGTATTTTAGACGCTTCGCTAAATAGAGTAAAATAACACACACTAATTACATACTAAGCAACTGTGATTCATTGGCACATCATTAACTTAACATTTGGATTTACAGGTAAAGTTACGCAGTTCTATTATATACCTAGGTAGATCTAAAACGAGCCCGTCTCAACGGTAAGTGATACTAGAGGTAAAAGAACGAAGATATATGAACGTCCATTTAGACAGCCCCCCCCCTTTTCAGACTCAATCGGAAATGGTCTCAATCGTTTGTACAGAAATGTGCAGGCCAAATTTTCGTTTGTACACTTTTAGGGGCGCCGCCAGAACGAAAACAATGTGGGGGACTGTCTAAATGGTAGCCCCTCACCATGTCCAATTCAGTCACAAATTGTCGCAATCGTTTGTACATCGTTTGTACAGAAATTTGCAGGCCAAATTTTCGTTTGTACACAATTAAGGGTGCCGCCAGAACGAAAACAAAGTGGGGGCTGTCTAAATGGTAGCCCCCACCATGTCCAATTCAATCACAAATTGTCGTAATCGTTTGTAGAGAAATGTGCAGGCGACATTTTCGTTTGTACACAATTAGGAGCGCCGCCAGAACGAAAACAATGTAGGAGTCTTTCTAAATGGTAGAAACATTTAAAAAAATGTGTCACATACTATGGAGTATTTATTAACAAGACTTTGTACACACTATTATGTCTATTGGTACACTATCGTGTGATTCACTACGTTCATCTTATTCTAACGATGATGGAATCTAAAGTTTTATATATATATATATATATATATATATATATATATATATATATATATATATATAGATATATAGATATATAGATATATATATAGATATAGATAGATAGATAGATAGATAGATAGATAGATAGATAGATAGATAGATAGATAGATAGATAGATAGATAGATAGATAGATATATTTATATTTATAGGCCCTACTTACAATCATTATTGCTGAATTAGTTTATGACTTCTCGGCTCTTATTATTAACTTATTCATTATTTCTTACGTGAGCTGAATCCTTATGAGAAAAAAAATGCAAGTTTTTCTTTCTAACTTGCGCAGAAACCGTTATCCTCATCTCGTACAGGAAATTGATAAGTGGAAGATATAACAAATTCACAAAGTAGACTGTTAAAGGGAAAATTATAACACAGTATATTGTTTTATTTGAACATCTTCATTGAACTCATTTTGCAAAAACTATAGAATGCATGGTGAAGTATTTTGGTGCATTCAGCACTCTGATTTACGAGTAGGGTTGCCAAGGCCTGGCCGGGAATATTGCTGTGGCTTTGATTAAGGCCGGTGACCGGTACAAACTTCTTATTAGCCCCATTCTGACCGGTATTTTGGAATCTGCAATCCAGAATATAACATTGAACATCGAAATTTTTCAACAGTGCCTTTACAAACACAAATTTCCGTTGTACTATACATTAACTAACTAACTAACTCTATGGCCTATGGAACCCGGAGGTTCAGTGCCGCGTTCACAAAAGCTCTCCACTGACTTCTATCCTTAGCTAATTGGATCCAGTTTCTACTTTGTATTCCTATCTCTGCGAGATCCATCTTAATATTATCCTCCCATCTGCGCCTAGGTCTTCCTAATGGTCGTTTTCCTATGGGTCTACCAGTCAAGATTTTGAAAGCGTTTCTACTTTCTTCCATTCTAGCTACATGACCTGCCCACCTAAGCCTCCTAGACTTGACGACCCTAACAATGTTGGGTAAACCGTATAAACTATGTAGTTCCTCGTTATGAAGCTTTCGCCATTCCCCATTCTCGTTCCTCTTGGGTCCGAATATTCTTCTCAGGATCCTGTTCTCAAATACTTTCAGTCTATGTTCTTCCCTCAGAGTAAGCGACCATGTTTCGCAACCATACAGAACAACAGGCATGATTATCGTTTTATATATTTTAAGCTTCAAATTCCTCGACAGAATTCGCGACGACAAGAGATTTTGAACCGAATAGTAACACGAATTCCCTGCTTTTAGTCGACATTTAATTTCTTCGTGAATATGATTTTCGTCTGTTAATATTGATCCTAAATATTTGAAAGTATCCACTTTATCAAAAGTATTATTTAATATTTAACGCCTCCACAATTTGCCGTATTACGGTCCCGACGCACTTCCATGTATTATACATTATCGATATCTTTTTTAATCTATGGCAGTTTTTTTTTATTTATTTAACATAAGAAATTTGATAACATTTACATTGTATTGTAAAAGAATTTTATACATTTATTGAGAGTAGAAAATGACTTTTTAAAGCAATTTCCTTTGTTTGAAGTGTAAGTTTATAGAGTAAATTTCATTTTATGAATCAATAATTGTTACGTAAAGATTAATATCCAGTATTATTAATATGTTTCGATAATTTTAAAGAAGTGGCAATTGATGGTAAATACAATAATGATCAACACAGTCTTCAGTTTCTCATTTGTACAGAGAATTTTGAGGGTATGCCGGTAATTTTGTTGTCCTGAGTTGGCAACCTATTTACGAGGTTTTGTTTCAACTCTGCTACGTAGTGGCTCCGTACTGACACTCCGCATGCAAATAAGTATGTAAGGCTACCATATACGTCCCGGTTTCTTAAAATTTGTCCCGGTGCGCAGAAATTTTCCTTCTTGTCCTGTTTTTTTTTATTAATTACATAATCGAAAGCTCTGAAAAGATAATGAAATCGACTTATTCCTTTTGCTTTCGATTCCGACAATACTATAGGAACAATTTCATTCTAATCTTTATTATTATTCCAATCGCTGCTTCCCCGGATATAACATGCAATGTTTAAATCCTCCTAACTGGCACTCTTATCACCAAAAGTAAGAATGTACAGATGGTGATCAGAAAAATGGAAACACCTGAACGAAATTGCAACTTACCAGATTAATATGGTGTTGGGCCACCTTTCGCCTTCAGAACAGCCTTGATGCGACGTGGGATGGAGACATAAAGGTCGTGAATGGTAGCAAGTGGAATTTTACACCATTCCTCGTGCAGAGCATCGGCCAGTTCTGTGAGGGAGGATGGAGGTGGAAATCGTCGCCGGAGTCATGTTTCCAAGACGGACCACAGATGTTCAATTATGTTGAGATCTGGGAATTGGGCGGGCCAGGGGAGGTGTTGAACTTCATCCCGATGTTCCTCAAACCACGCTGCAACAATGCCAGCTGTGTGAATGGGTGCATTATCATCCTGGAAGATGGCGTCATTGTCCGGAAACAACATCCGGACCATAGGATGCAAGTGGTCTCCTAAAATTGCGACATAATCGTTGGCAGTGATTCGTCCGCTAAGTGTGACCACAGAACCCAATGAAAACCATGATATGGCGGCCCACAGCATCACCGAGCCGCCGCCATGTTTCTCAGTTGGGCGGAGACACTGCAGATCATAAGCTTATTTGGGCGTTCTCCACACATAAACACGGCCCGTGGTTGGGAATAGGGTGAAGGATGACTCATCCGACCATATCACACATATCCAGTCCTCAACGGTCCAAGTTGCATGGTCGCGGCACCATTTGCGACATGCGAAAGCGTTATGGTCCCTGATGAGCGGTTTGGCCCGTGCAACACGACCCCGTAAGTTCATGTCATGTAATTCGCGGCGGACTGTGATTGTCGAAGCAGAGTGGGGGAGGTGCTGATTGAGTTCCCCCGTCACTTGCTCCGCAGTGGCACGACGGTTCTGCGTGACAATACGCTTTAATACCCGGCGTGACCTGTCACTCATGATTTTCTTCCGCCCACTGTTCCGCTTCCCCGATGTGGTTTTCCCGTGTCTTGTGTAGGCCGTCATCACCTTCGACACTGTCCCACGCGACACACCTAACACAGTAGCCACTGCCGTCGCACTCACTCCACATAACCGCGCACCAACAATTTGCCCTCTTGGAAAATCTGAGAGGTCTCCCATTTTACACTACCTCCGTCTGCTGCAGCCACTGGGCATTGCTGTTCCACTGCGCCTGACGTAGTATGGAAACCGACCTAACACACCACAACCAGCGGTCCGGCGCTGCGGGCGCCACGACACCACTGCCAACCCATACATCTGACGTGTTGCCAACTACAGGTGTTTCCATTTTTCTGATCACCATCTGTATACCCCGAGGTGGCGACAAATTCTTGTAACGTTACAGACCAGCCCCGAAAACACATTTTTTTTCTGCTTCAGAAAAACAATTATGCAAATTGCTCTTTTTTTAGTTCGCATTCGCATTTTAGATTAACAAAAATAAATCAGTCCATTGAAATTTAGAAACAACTTCATAAATCTGGATTTCTTTTCTTTATAGAGATGTAGGGCATGTGAGGTGGTATGTGTAATTATGCTGAAAAAATAATTATTTTTGCCTAAATAGTGTATGTTCACTGATTGCGTTTATATTGTATAACAGCTTCTATAATAATTTCTAGCACTGTTGATTAAATATGGACTATATTAATACATTATTTTAAGTTGTTTAATTAGTGAGATGCTGTAGTAAAATTCGAAACATAAAATTAATACAAAATACAATATTTACTACTAATTTGTGAGATGTCCCGTTTTTTTTTCTGTTTTCAAAAAATATGGTAGCCTTAAAGTATGCTAAACCATACAAAATAAATTGTACTGTAAATTGTGCCCCGTCTGACTAGTGCTCTCAAATGGGTCGGGTCAGCTCGGGTCGGGTTGTCGAGTCGGGTCAGTCGGGTCAGCTGGGGTCGGGTTGTCGGGTCAGGCCACTCGGGTCGGGTTGTCTGGTCGGGTCAGTCGGGTCAGCTCGGGTCGGGTCGTCACATTCTTCACTTATTTTGAAATACTATAAGGAGCTTTGTTGTAGAATTCAATTCGATGTTGGTGAATGAATGATAATTGTGACTAATTGTAGCTGAAATAGTAATAAAATTTTAATTTAACCTTATATTAACTAATTGGCATGGTCATTAATATTACGACTGACTTTTTTCCTTTCTGCGTTTTTATGTCAAGTTAAATGTCACATTAAGTGAAATTGAAATGAAATATCTAGTTAACGTCCCACGTTATGCACCAACGCTAAGAGAGACAGTGATGATGAGAAACAATTGAAGTAGTTGAATGAAGAAAGTGAGAAGAAATGGGAGAACACCGAGAAAACCCATGCACACGGTGTTTGTCCACCAGAAAACTTACTTAGTACGAGCTGGAATCAATACCCATGGACCTTCGGGTCAAACATCTGCCTTTGGGCAGGACACATTATTATTATTATTATTATTATTATTATTATTATTATTATTATTATTATTATTATTATTATTATTAATATTATTATTATTATTATTATTATTATTATTATTATTATTATTATTATTATTATTTTAAGATTGACCAAGGAAGTTCTGCCGCCATTTCACCCACCACATTCGAACATTGATACGTAACCTAAGACGTACATCGAATATCAAAAATAGTCTCCATCAGCATCCACGACCTTCTGCCAACGTTCTGGAAGATTATGGATTCAATCGCGGTAGAACTTAGTGGGACGTGAAGCGAAGAAAGTATCAAGTGCATATTGCATCTCTACTAGCGATTTGAACTGGCGTTCTCTAAGGTGATTGTCCAAGGAATGGAACAGGTGATAATCAGACGGTGCAATGACCGTGAAATATGGTGGATCTAATAGTGTTTCCCATCCAAGGCGTAGAATGGTGTTCTGGGTCATCTTAACCACGTGGGGCTTAGCGTTGCCCTGTAACAGGAGGACTCCTTTGCGTTTCAGAAGTGCTGGATCCAGGGAGTGACAGTACACAGTTGCATTGATGCTCTGACCAGCTGGTTGCAGTTCCCGATGGACGATGCCGCGAGCAGTCCACAAAATGCACAGGAGAACCTTTTTCTGGTGTAGTGCTGGCTTGGGCTGTTTTTGAACCAGTTCATGGGATGCTAACGAACGATGACGGCGCCGTGGAGCTTCGTACAGGATCCACTTCTCATTATATGTCAACACCTTGTCCAGAAATAGCTCCTTCCTCAGACGAGACACCAAAGAAGCGCGAATCTTATAAATATAAACGATATTCAATCAAATAGAAGAGTTATAATAATTTTATTTCTATTAAAAGAAATAACTTCTCATTCAATAAATACACTATATCTATTAATTAAAAAACCCAAGCCTATTATAAATAAAAAAACACTTATTCTATTTAAAAAGACAAATCTAGTCACACAAATTGAAAAAGGTCAAACCATGGCTTAAGGGCAATTAAACCTTCCTTAGTTCCACAAACTAAAATTTTATTTTAAACTACTCAAGCAACTACAATCATAGAAATCTCGGCCCCGCAAAAAAGATTAATAAATTTAAAGGCAATCAGTGTAATATTAATAATAAATATTCTCGCACACTTCCTCCTCAACAAGAATATACATTAGAATAAGGTATTCCATGTTGGGTATATGAATATAAATATAATCTATAAGCAGCTCTAAAAAAAGAAAAAAAGCTAAACCTAATATACCCAACCAAGATCAACCAACAATTCTATTTAACAGACTAATTTCTCCTAATAAATTTAATGTGGGTGGTGCAGCTATATTAGCGATTCTTAGTAAAAATCATCACAGCCCTAAGCTCGGCATAAAAGATAGTATTCCTCGATTAATTAACAATCTTCGACTTCCTAAACGTTCATAAGAAATATTTGCAAGGCAAAATAATCCTGAATAACATAGACCGTGAGCAATTATTAATGCAAGAGCACCTCTAAATCCTCATAATCCCATCGTTATTAATCCCATCAACACTAAGCCGATATGAGCAACAGAAGAGTAAGCAATTAAAGACTTTACATCAACTTGTCGTAAGCATACTAATCTAACCGATCAAATACCTACAACTCTAATACCAAATCAAATTAAATTTATATTTACAGCTACATTTTCTATAAAATATATAATACGTAGTAGTCCATACCCCCACGTTCTGTGCTTCCCAAGTTGATGGTGGTGGTGCCGAATGGTTTATCCACTCACACTGAATTGTAGTACCAGTTCCTCAAGTGTCTGGCTACTATTCGCCTCAATTGCTGCCTGAAGATCTTTATTTTGAACATCTGTTTGTCTTCCGGCACGTGATGCGTCTTCGAGTGTTTCGTCACCGTCCTTAAACCGTCCTACCGCTGCACTCTCCGCGTAGTCACGACACCCTCACCAAAGGCCTGGCATATCTCCCGCCCCGCGGAGCAGCGTTTTACCCCAATTTGAACTCGTACAGCAAACAAGCCCTTATGACGCTCTGTGGAGGTCCCATGTTCACTCTGTCCTTACGCACGTTCACGGTGTAACTGAACAGCCACAACCAGGTAGTATGTTGGATATACCTACTAGTGTTGCTCAGAAGACCAGGTTTGGGGCATTCTCGTCTCGAAAATGTATCGTGAAGGTAGTCTCGTCTCGAAAAATACATATGTTTCTGTTGAAAGAGCTCTGTCTCATCTCGCACTCCTTCATGAAAATTCTGTCTCGTATCGTCTCGTCCAACAACTGACCTTCGCCTTACCTCCATTCGCATTCAACTCACGTTGTGAGGGCCAATTGAACCCAGACCTTCACAAAAAGAGACATAACTTTCTTGGTCACCTTCAGATTATTATTATTATTATTATTATTATTATTATTATTATTATTATTATTATTATTATTATTATTATTATTATTATTATTATTATTATTTATTACTGCGGTAGTGATTTGACTTTCTCGGCACTAAATTACTCCCTGATTTTGTATAACGTTGCAAATATCTTCTAGATAAATTAATCAAGAAAAAATTAAAGGGTAATTCCCTACAGAATGATATTTCAGTGCAATTAGTTCCTTATGATTCTATCAGACAGCAACGCTGTTTTTAAATAGAAAAAACGGAATGTTAACGTGATGAAATTTTTGTTTATTACACAGCAAAAAATATTAAAAGAAGTTCTAAATACATTCCTTACTAGAAAATCATGTTGTCTTCAGCACTTCAAATTTTATTTTGACTTTTGAAGCTGATTGCCTAAATTTTAACCTTGGAAATTTGGATGTGGAGGAAAATAGAGAAGGTTAGCAGGGTAGAGAGGAAAACGAATTAGGAAATGCTGAAAAAATGCAAGAGACGAGAGCAATATTGGACGATATAAGGAAGCAAAAAATGGACGGACCACAAGTTTCGATCTTGCTAAGGGATTGCATTCTGAGAGATGTAGTAAAGGGGGTGACATCAGGAGAGCGAGAGTGTGTAAGAAGGTTGCAATTGATAGATTGTAATAAGGAGGTTGTTACATTATGTTGGGTTGCGACGAAGATATTGGCGGGAAAATCGCAAAAATGGAAGCTTCTTACCTAGTTCACGGAAACTGGCCTGTCATTAATGGCAGAACATTGAGGAGAAGGAGGAGGAGGATAATTATACTACATATAAAAAGCCGAAACAATGGTTTATGCATACGAGTTGGCCAACATTTTTATTTCTGGTGGCAGCTTTGTAAGGTTCTAGTTCTCTCAAACGGGTTAGATTGTAAGGTCAGGTCACTCGGGTCGGTTGTCGGGTCAGGTCACTGGGATCACTTCAGGGTGGGTCACTCGGGTCAGCTCGGGTCGGGTCAATCGGATGAGCTAGGGTCGGGTAGGGTTATTCGGGTCGGGTCAGTCGGGCCAGCTAGGGTCGGGTTGTCGGGTCGGATTGTCGGGTCAGTTCGGATCGGGTCGGGTCAATCGGGTCGGATCACTGGTCGGATCAGTCGATTCGGGTCACGGTTCTGGTCGGGTCGGTCTTCAACAAATAATTTCCACGAAAATTACAATATAAGCACGATTTATACCTCATTTTACTTCCAATAAAACATATTTTCAATGATGTGTACAGCATGTCGCAATTTTTGTATGAGGGAATTTCTAGAGCGATTTTGTGGGAATTTGATGGAGAGTAGATTCGTGTGTGTATGTGTATGTGATACCTTACAGGATACAAGATGCCGAGAAGTGTGTAAATCACCCGGACAATTTCTGTTATGTATGTGGGGAGCTGACATTTAAATCGCAACGTCGATGTGTTACTCCACTTGTGAGGAAGTGTTATCAGTTATATTTTGGATGCTGTGTAGGAGACCAAGATAAGAATTGGGCTCCTCACTACATTTGTTGTACTTGCGTGAAACGTCTAACTGGGTGGGCAAATGGTGAACGAAACATGAACTTCACAGTACCGATGATCTGGAGGGAACCAAAAGATCATTCTTTAGACTGCTACTTTTGTATGACACAGATAAAAGAAATAACCAGTAAATCTAAGCACACAATGCAGTACCCTAATTTGCCATCAGCAATTAGGCCAGTTCCACACAGTGCAGAACTACCTGTACCAGTACCTCCTGCTCATCTTACGGTAAATGAGGATTACGTACTTGAGGCAACTACTGAAGTTCCAAATGAAGAAGATGATCCTACTTATGTAGGAAGCACATCTACATTGGATCCCCATCTAACTCAGGGTGAAGTAAATGACCTTGTAGAAAAAATACGTGATTTAAAATTCTCCAAGATACAGACAGAACTTCTTGCTTTTAGACTTAAAGGCTGGAACCTGCTCCATCGTGACATTAAAGTGTGTATTTTTCGAAACCGTCATACAGTTTCAAAACTATTATTCTCAAGAAAATGATTTAGGGTATTGTAATAATGTCTGTGCTGTGATGGATACACTCGGACATGCACATATAAGTACAGAGTGGAGATTGTTTATTGACTCTTCCAAAACTAGTTTTAAGGCTGTCCTTTTGCACAATGGCAACAAATTTCCTTCAGTGCCTTTGGCTTATGCAACTATGAAGGAAACCTATGAAAACATCGAAACAGTGTTAGAAAGAATTCAGTATGAGAAATACAAGTGGACCGTTTGCTGTGATTTAAAAGTTATTTCTTTGTTAATGGGTTTGCAGCTTGGTTATACAAAATATTGTTGTTTCATCTGCGAATGGGACAGCAGGAACAAAGCGGAACATTACATCAAGAAGGAATGACCAAAGCGTGTATTAACTCTTGGACAGGAGAATGTTGTTTATTCCTCACTGGTGAGCCCTCATAAAATAATTCTACCTCCTCTTCACATAAAGTTGGGGCTCTTCAAAAACTTTGTTAAGGCAATGGACAAAAGTAATGCAGGATTTTGTTACCTTAAGGAAAACTTTCCTCGGGTTAGCGACGCTAAAATCAAGGAAGGGATTTTTGTAGGTCCCCAAATAAGATGTTTGATTCGTGACCAAAAATTTGAGGATCTCTTAACTCTGGTTGAGAAAGCAGCTTGGTGTTCATTTAAATATTTAACAGATATTTTCTTAGGAAACCAGAAAGCCTCAAATTACCATGAAGTTGTGAGTGATTTCCTGCAATCATTCAAAGAAATGGGTTGCAACATGTTCCTTAAAGTTCACTTTCTAGACTCCCACCTGGATTTCTTTCCTGAAAACCTTGGTGCTGTTAGTGATGAGCATGGGGAACGTTTTCATCAGGACATTTCCTCCATGGAGAAGAGATACGAGGGACAGTGGAGTTTACAAATGCTAGCTGATTACTGTTGGACACTCAAAAGAGATGTTCCAGAAGCCAAACACGAAAGAAAGTCGACAACTAAAACATTTTAGTTAAAGTAAGTAAGTGTTCATTTATTAAGAAGATACCACTCACTTCTTTTGTATTATTTATTAAGTAGATATAAAATGGTGACACGGTGTATACATAATTGAAAATGTGTTTTATTTCAAATCCAATGAGGTATAAACCGTGCTTATATTGTAATTTTCGAGGAAGTTATATGTGATTCTATCTGCACTAATGAATATGGCAAGATGAACAGTACACATAGCATATTTTTTACATAAATATGTTTATTTCTCTAGAAATAATAATGCTATCTTATGAAACTTAGAGGGCTTACTAAGTATAAATCAAGCTAACATACAATATAATTTGTGTGTTTATATACCTAAGGTACCCGAGCTACAGGTATGATAATGGTTAAAAAAAAAGAAAGAAAACAAAAAAATTTGAGGGGAAATTTCCCGAAAATTCCTCTATCACGGAAAAACTGAGGGTGATGGAGAAAAACTGATTGCTGATTCGAATTCTACGTGAAAAGTTCTATTAAAATCAGGTATTTTCTTCCGTGTGCCAGAGAAAAAGAATTTGTTTGTCGACTAGTGTAAGAGGTACCATTTTCAATCTCAACAACCGTTATTCAAACCGGTTAACGTTGATCGCTAAACAGCAAAAACGGTAATACACAGCTGTAGCCCCACCCCCTTTCTTACTTTCTAGGTTAAGTATCAAAAATGTTAAAACACGATACACTGGTTTAACATTTGAATTGAGAAGTCGAAATAACAACTTTCATATCTCTAACTTTGAGCAATCCCGAGATATATACATAATTACAATAATTGCACTCCCCACACCTTTTCTTCAATTCTAGGTCAAATATTAAAAATACTCACATCCGTATATTATTTAGTACAAACGAAAATTTTACCTGCACATTTCTGCACAAACGATGTATAAACGATCGCGACAATTTGTGGTTCAATCGAACATGGTGGGGCTAGCACTTAGACAGCTCCTCTGTTTTCGTTCTATCGACGCCCCTGATAGCGTAGAAACAAAACGTTCATCTGCGCATTACTGTGAAATGACGAAATCTTTTGCTCCAAAATAAGTGTGCATGGGAGGAGGCCGAGGTTTATTCTGGCGTGATTCATTCCACTTAGACGTTATGTTCATTCCCTGTGCTGTTAGGCGTAGTGTCACAATAAACGTACATCCTCATGTTGCAGGTTTTTTTTTGCCGCGGATTGTACAAACGATGTACAAACGATTGAGATAATTTTCTTTTGAATCGGACGTGGGGAGGTGCTACCAATTAGGCAGCCCAAACTTTGTTATCGTTTTGGCGCGCCCCTAATTGTGTACAAACGAAAATTTCGCCTGCAAATTTCTGTACAAAGACGTACAAACAAGTGCGACAGTTTGTGGTTGAATTCGACATGGTGGGGGTCTACCAATTAGACAGCCCATAGTTTGTTATTGTTTTGGCGGCACCCCATTTATGTGCAAATGAAAATTTCAGCTGCACATTTCTGTACAAAGACGTACAAACGATTACTACAATTTGTGATTGAATTGGACATGGTGGGGGGGCTACCATTTAGACAGCCCCTCCACTTTGTTTTTATTTTGGTGGCGCCCCTAATTGTGTGCAAACGAAAATTTCGCCTGCACATTTCTGTACAAACGATTGCGACAATTTGTGATTGAATTGGACATGGTGAGGGTCTACCATTTAGACAGCCCCCCACTTTGTTTTCGTTCTGGCGGCGCCCCTAATTGTGTACAAACGAAAATTTGGCCTGCAAATTTCTGTACAAACGATGTACAAACGATTGAGACCATTTCCGATTGAGTCTGAAAAGGTGTGGGGGGGGGGGCTGTCTAAATGGACGTGATATAAGACATTTAACCTCCGGGACGCATTTTAGCTGATCCCAAACGCTTCAGTATTTGCGCGCTACCCTGTATTATTTTTCGCGCGCTACTCTAGCCAGATGTTTTAAATTGGTCATGTAAAATGTTCAGAAAAATTTGGGCCAGTCTTTAATTTGCTCATTTGATGTCGAGAACAGAACTCAACTAACTGCTGTGGGGCATCTAACCCGTTCCTACTACTACTTCTATTGCTACTACTTCTTAAACTATGGATCCATATAGTAAAGCTGCACGCTTATTTTTATGAAAAAGTATTATGGATTTTTTTTTAAAGTTTCCTTGGGCCTGGTTTGGGCCCACACCAAAAGTGACTTTTATTACTAGCACGCTCGGCTACGAGGGCCGACAACATCTGATCTTTGCTTTCTGCTGTACCTATGCCATTACTCTTGATGTCCTATCTGTATCGGCCAATAAGATCAGAGAATACTTGAAACGTTTCGGATCCGCAAATATGCCTCCGGGAATATGTATCGGCGGTATATCCCAGCAAATATATAACAATACGGCAAAATCGCATAGCAGAGGGCAAAACAAGTGCCCAACAGCAAAAGAATGCCATTGCTCGGTGCAAAGTAGGAATAACTAAGTGACTATCAACCAGGAAATTTGTTTCAAAGTAAACTTCTTTTTTTCCTATTCTAACAGTGTCTTTTTATGCAACCTCACATGTCATTGTGTAGATACTGTTTGGCATCTGCAGTCAATATGTTCTAATGTAGCAACTTCGGTACTCAAACCAGGGCTCACGTGCACTGGAAGTGAGCCTCCTTTCACAGAAGGAACGAGCATACCATGCATAAGTATGTACAGAGTGATCACGAAGTCCCTTCACTCCTATGTATTACATAAATGTTAATGAATTGTTGTTTCTTATTGTTGCGGATGCCGATATACACCTAAATCATGGCTGATGAGTCTACTTACACCACGGAGGAACAGACCGTAATGAGCACGTCTGCTCATGAACGACCTCATACAGGAAAGTCAATTAGAGATATTCAGCATGATTTCAATGTAAAGTTTCAGAAACCTTGCCCTCCAAAACCAACATTTCTACGTTGGGAAGAAAAGCTCTTTGCAACTGGTTGCATACAAGATAAGCTCCACTCAGGACGACCATTAACATGACTGGGAACATGTGTGGAGGCTACACTGTCTGTAGAACGTTCGTCAAAACAAATCCATTCGTAAGCGGTCACAGGAATTAGATGTTTCATACTCGACTTTACAAAAACATATGACGAAGGTTTTATAGTTAAAGGCACTAAAATCCATTCGTAAGCGGTCACAGGAATTGGATATTCCATACTCGACTTTACAAAAACATATGACGAAGGTTTTATAATTAAAAGCACTAAAATCCATTCGTAAGCGGTCACAGGAATTGGATGTTCCATACTCGACTTTACAAAAACATATGACGAAGGTTTTATAATTAAAGGCACTAAAATCCATTCGTAAGCGGTCACAGGAATTGGATGTTCCATACTCGACTTCACAAAAACATATGACGAAGGTTTTATAATTTAAAGGCACTAAACCTTCGTTTGTAAACGAATTGAGTGACAGTGACATGCAAACACATCAGTAAGCATCATCGAATGCTCGATGTGATGTCTTTACAAGTCTTCCATCAAGGGGGGAAGTGACTTTCTTGGACGAATGTGCAATATATCTCAGTACAAAAACCAGAAACGTTTAATTCTAGAATAAAGAAAACCCACATTTTTATGAAGAACTTGAACACAACCCACCTTATCTCAAAATCTGGGCCGCAGTGTCTGCAAACCACTAGGTTTGAAAGCAAGCAACTATTGCCAGTAACGAAGGCACAGTTATGGCACTCCTCGCATCGTTTGTTAGGTTCCAAAGTGCAGCACACGCCGATAACTGGAATGCCACGTCAGCCAAATGTTCATTTGCAGGGTGTTAACGACGCATAAGTGGTGTGCTTATAAGCTGTAGCATCAGCAAAATTTTTCTGAGGTTGATCAAGATCGGAGAATGGAATTTTGTGAGTACGCAGTGCAACAATTACGGCAGGATCCCAGTTCTGCTATGAAAATTTTACTCACCAATGAAGCAATTTTTTATGTTACAGGGAAGGTAAACAAACAAAGTTTACGCTACTGATCTCCAGATAACCCCAGGTGGACAAGTCGTCTCAAATGACATTAAATAACATATTTTTTTTCTTCCTCTAAAGCAGTGTTTCTCAAACTTTTGCAACTGAGGAGCACTTTTATTGGCCAAAATGTTCTATGGATCACAATATTCTTGTCCCCTTTGAAATAAATTTATTGTTTTAAAATGATCTATTCGGCATGAATTAAGACAAGTATACATATATTTTAAGGTAGTAATTAATTAAAATTAGTAATTTTAAATTGGTAAATGGTCTGCCATAGCATAGGGCAGGTACCGGCATCTATTAACGTGATTATTTATTATTAAAATTAGCGTTGCGCAGAGACTGATGTGGTTTGTAGTTTATTATTTGGTATTAATAGAAGAAAATACTGTTATCAATTCAAGGTTATCAAGAATATTTTATGCATTAATAAATTTCTCAAAATGTTCTGGAAAATAAAGTGGAAGACGCTTGCTTGTGAAATTTCCAAACTCTGGGATTTCCAACTATTGTGTTGGGTACGAATTCAGCTGGATGTTAAATTTTGTGTTCTATTTGGTCTAATGTTCACTTTAAGAAGATATCAATGAAAATGAAACGAAGCGAAATCTTTGAGCTTTACGTCCCACAGTTATGCCGTGTAGGCTAAATGAGATGATGATGATGAGAAATGAATGAAATGGTTGAATGAATAAAGTGGGAGAACCCTGAGAAAACCCATGAACAAAGTATTTGTCCAGCACAAAGTTCACTTGACATAAGCGGGTATCAGACCAGAGACTCAAGAAGACGTGATGTTCAGAAATCGAGGACCACTTACGGTTAGGGACGGGCACAAGCGAGTTCGAGCGAGTTTTCATTGAAACTCGACTCGACTCGAAACAGACATCTTTGATCTCGACTTGAGAACTCGGCTCGAAAAATTTCCTCCAGCTCGACTCGAAACTCAACTCGAATTGAACTTAAGTTTCGAGTCGAGTCGAGCTAAAACGAGCCAAAAGCAGTGTGTAGTTCGAAGTACCTGTACTTTATTCAAATATCTTACAGAGACAATGCAATTATTATCAATGATACTTACTACAACTTCTTCTTCATCATCATCATAATATATTATTATTATTATTATTATTATTATTATTATTATTATTATTATTATTATTATTATTATTATTATTATTATTATTATTATTATTATAACAACACCGTGTATAAATATGAAAGACAGGTGATTTGTATCTGAATACTAAAAACTAGTTGACTGCTGACCTTGGTAGTCGTGAAGTCTCGGAGGCAAGGACATTGTACACAAGGTTCTGGGTTTGAGTTCCGGAGGAGCAAGTATTCGGACTAAAGCCAAAAATTGTTAAAAGTTGTAGGGCGCCGGCCAAACATGTTCAAAATTGTTCGGCCCGGGTTTAGGGTTGTCAACGGTCGAGCGGCTTGGCTCACAGCTCATTCACTATGGAGCCGAGCCAACGGCTCATCCAACCGAGCTGGCTCGAGCCGATGGATAACCTGAACCGAGTCACTAGCTCATCCTAACCGAGCCGGCACGAGCTGTTCGCTTAGTTGAAGCGAGCTGAGGCGGTTGATATCACTAATGAGTTGGGCTTCTCCTTGGGCTCAAAACTTCGGCCGTGCAGGTCTCAGCTTTGATGATAACTATAAACTTAGATTTTTCTATTTCTATTAGTGCTCACGACATTTCAGGCTGTCTCATTATAAAAATCCATTGTCGTCTCGTTAATCGAGATGAGACTAGGTGTAAGCAACACTAAAAATATAAACTCGTAAGCAACACTAAAAATATTCTATATTACTGCTTATATTTCTCATTGCTTTCGCTTTCCAGTCTAATCAGGCATTGATTTCAAAACTAGTTAAACGAGCTGATCGAGCGAGCTATTTATCAAACTCGACTCGACCTCAAAACAGTCACTCGACTCGGAACTCGACTCGAGAAAGTTACCTTTGACTCGACTCGAATTCGTTTCGAGTCGAGTCGAGTTTTAGCTCGACTCGTTCCCATCCCTACTTACGGTCCGCGGACTACAGATTGAGAAACACTGCTCTAAAGGATTTCCTGTGTTTGCTGTTTATTGTTTTAATAGTTGTAGTACACATTTCACTTGCTTGCTGGAAACAAAATTGAATATTGAAATTCTAAAACAATTAGATATCATGCTACTGAAACGCTTACAGAAAGAGAAAGATATTCTAATGGTTGTTAGCATAATAATCCTTAAGCAACATTTGTCTTACCTTCACATACGATCAGATTTCACAGCATTTAAAAAAAATACAAGTTAATTTAATGTAACTATGAAAATTACTAATTGTTGTTACAGATTCTTTTTAGACACTTGCTCAAATTGTTATTCTAAATCTGAGTTGCTAATAAATATTTTATGAATCTTTATTGTAGTACCCAGAACTACAATATAGGATATTTAATTATCTAGTGTTAACTTACCAATAAACTAGAAGTTTCGTTTCATACTTTTTATTGCGGATCTAAGGCAGAATTACAAACCAGAGATGGGCATTTTAGATAACTTTCACTCACAGTCACCAAGAATCAACTCTCTTTTACACTCACACTTACTTGCCCTCACCCTCAAAGATTCATACTTTCACCTACGCTCACAATCGACTACCTCATACTCACGCTCACTCGACCTCCCACTTAAATATTATTCACGCACTCACCCTCAGTTGCAGGCACCCTTATGTAGGGCTGTTCCGATAATCGAGTAATCGATAACAATTCGATAAAATTTCAAAACCTTTCATCGATAAAGAATTTTAATTTTATCGAATTATCGAACTTTCAAGACTCCCGAAATGTTCGAGACTCTCGAAATGACCGAGACTCCCGAAATGTTCGAGACTCTCAAAATGATCGAGACTCCCGAAATGTTCGAGACTCCCGAAATGTTCGAGACTCCTGAAATGTTCGGGACTCTCGAAGTGTTCGAGGCACTCGAAATGTAAAAAACATTAGACAACTTCGAGACACTCGAACTCTTCGAGAGTCTCGAATTGTTTGAAAGCAGCAAATACAGAAATATATCAATATGATCGCATTTGTCGAGTCGCTTGAATATTTTGAAAAGTTCGGGATTATTGGAGTGTTCGGAAGAAACAATGAATTCGAGGTTATCATAGTTGTATATAATATGTATTACATATATGCAGAATGTTTATTTTAAAACTTCTCTCCTTAGCAATGAAGTGAAGGAAAAGTTTTTTCCCCTCAGATCTGTATAAGGTTTAAGCAGTCTGTCAGAAGAGAGAAAGAGGAAGAGAAAACATGCATCACTTGAATGGAATTGGAATCCAAGACACCATTAGTCTTTAAAGTTCTGTATAGAGATAGCTACTGATATAGGTAGAGGTAAGGAAAGTCGATAAGGCTGAAGACTTATCAAACTTCCGTTTCGAAAATTTACTCTCCGGCGCTCGAATGCCTTCGAGTATTTGAGATTGTTGTGAAACAAACCTTGAGAATTTTGGGTGCGAAGCTCCCTATTACAGGCCGTCCTGTCTGTCTGTTTGCATGCGGCATCCGACGATAACTTTCGAACGGATTGTCCGATTTTGATGGAACTCATTTTAAAATGCTCTCGTTTGCTTTCACCAGACACCTATTGTTTTGGTTGCCATGCCACAAGGGGATTTTTCCCGAATTGAAGTATTTGTTCTTACTTTAGGCGTAGGTGTGTGAAAGCTACGATAACTTTCGAATGAATTGTCCGATTTTAAAGATGATTGGTCTAAATGCATATGTCAGGTATCTATTGCTCTTGGTTACTTTACGATATTTGATTTTGTGCATAAGATGCCGTGCGGCTCTGGGCATTACCAACCTCAGATTCAATGCGTACCTGGGAGGGGGAAAGCGGTCGAAGCGTGGTGCCGACAACACCACATTCATCTACGACTAAGGGCACACTCGCTACATGCCCTCATGGCATGGTGCTATGCACAAGGGAGAACTTTACATATGACAGAACGAAGACTAAAGAAAATGAAATGAAGTGAAATCTTCCAGTTTAATGACCTACTATTATGTCTGTTAGGCTAAGGGAGAAGTATGATTAAGGCAAGTGAATGATGATGGAATAATTGGTGGAATGGGAATGTGGAAGGAAACGGGAGTACGCCGAGAAAACCCACGGACACGATGATGTCCACCACAAACTTACTTGGTCGGGGATCGAACCAGGGAGGGACAAAAGGGATGAAGGGGAAAGGAGAAAAACACACATCCTCTGACTTACTTTTCGATGGTTCTGATTCAATTTCCATATCAAATTAAAATAACTTCCGATCACTTCTTAAGAAAAAATAGAAAACATTATTTCCTCAAGAGTTCTCTCAGCTGCTTCGTATATTGTTCCAAACAGACTTTCAAAGAAAGATGGTCGTGCAGTTACTTGCTTTGTAGTTGTTGAAAGAAATATTAGACCCTATCTCTCCTGTCGTGTCCTGCATACAATAGACTACTTATCACTGTTTCCTTCTTTTCCGAAACAAGAAGCCAATGTCTTTGAAATCGATTGCGATTACATTGCACTTCGGTTGTAATCAGTTTTTTCTGTGGAAAACAAGGTTATACTGCTAATTCAAGCTGAAACGGTGCTGGAAAGTGCGTTTAAGTTACTGTAGTGAAAATGTCAGCGAAAAGATCATGTGGGATATTCGGGTCATTCTGAAACTTGGATATTTGGATAGGGCACATACTAGTTCCTAAAGAAAATCTTGACCGGACTACGGTAGATCCTATAGTATTGGAGCTATGGACCTATAAAGTTCATTTATTCATGTTTTCGGCATCCTATAACTCCAAAAGGAAGCATTTGTGCACCCAGGTTGGTCTATACTTTTTGTTTCATCTTGGTCTCAGGATAGGGTTGCCATATTTTGAAATTAGAAAAGCGGGGGATTCTAAACCGTAAGTACTGATGTGAATTTGTGTATTAGAAATACTGACGATCCTTCTGGCCATTTTTTTAGTGATTTCTTTGTTAAGTGACACTTCCAATGTACTTTTCTAACAAAACTAAAGTAAAGAAAATTTAGTTTTTGCCTTTAATGTTTTATTAAGTTCAACAAATGTGAGTCTCGAATTGTAAAGTAAGTATTAGGTAAGTATTACAGTAAGATATCTCTAATAAGGATTTCTGTAAGATAAGTTTTCAAAAAAAAAAAAAAGCGATATATAGTAGATGTTCATACGGTTTTCTCTCTAAAGAATACAAAATAATTTCTAAACTTTTATCGTAAGAAAGCTAAAACATATTTAGGAGTCTTGGTCCATCTCTTATAAAATTTCTTATCATTTTCAAAGATTTCTACTTGAAGTCATACTAACATACGAAAAAACCACAGTTTCACAATATATGAAATACAGTATAAACATTTTAAAAGAAAAAATACTAATAATGAATCTAATCTAAACAATATGCTAAGGATCCGTAGGTTCAATTTGCAATCATTTCTGCATATATAAAGACTAGTTGAACATATAGATTACGTGACAATATAGACGTGTTCAGTTGAACTAGACAGAATGTTATCAAAGAAATACGCACCCATGAGATCATACATTAGTACTCATGGGTTGAACCAAAATGTGTATCATTATGCCAAATTTTTTACATTTTTCATTCTCTTTAACTTCCTTTAAAAAATCTCGATGGCATAAAATCTTATCATAAAATTCGACGCATGATTCGTCTTTCATATTGTACAAAACCAGTAGTAATAATTTGACAGTTTTTGCGTTCATCTTGTTTCTGTCATCTGTCCATTCGCGATTGAGTTTGACACAAAAATGTAGCGGTTTACGTTGAATATAACAACACTTTATCAACAAAGTCGTCTTAGATTTTTCTCCAATCCAAAAAAGCGGGTGGGTTTTCGTGATTAAGAGATGATTAAGCGGGGGACGAATATAAGACCTGAACATCTGGTGGTATCCGCTAAAATTAGGTAATGTGGCAACCCAAAAGTTGGCAGTGTTGTTTTGGAACACTCTATATAAAATAATGCACCACGTTATTCTAAATTGATGCAACACTCTTACGTTTTTAAAACCTACATTATTCGTCCAGGAAGCAATCTGCCTCCACCAAACGACGCTTCTGGATCCGCTAGTGTGTGGATTCATCACAATGTACAAACCAACTGTATAGAACATATGCTACACTGTATATTCACTGTCGAGGAGATAGATTTATTTCCGGTTTTCACCTTCATTAAACTTAGTGATGCTTTCAAGGATTCCCCCGCGTAGTCTTATCATACGTCCTAGATTCAAGCCCGATCCGGAAAATTGTCTGGGATTAACTAATGCCCGAAATTTTAGGGAAAATGGAAGACTGAGAAATTTCGCTGTGTTTGGTCAAGTGCTTGGCTTGCAATTCTGTCTTGTGCTGATATTTATGAAAAAATCAATAACGATAAGGTGTTCTTCGCAAGAATACTTTACTCAGGAAAATAATTAAGACAATAATATAAAACATATATTTTAAGTATAGAAAATGATCATAAGCAATTTAGGAAGTTAAAATTAGACTTTTCTTAACTTCTCAATAAACACACATCATTCTTAAAAATATCCAGAAATTATGATAATCCTACCCTGGGAGATTTTGAATACACGGAGGGTGAAAGTAGCAAAAATACTGGTAAACCACGGTGAACATGATCAGAGATATGTTTGTGGGAAAATATTCCTCCTGAACAACCCACGAAATCACCACTGATTTGACTAACATTTATTTTACTGACAGGCTAAAGGGGGAGTTTGCGCCCAAAGCATCATTATATCTGATTGCAGCAATGTGTGAACTAGTGGCCATTAAGAGAAAGCAAACACGACAGAAGATAACACATTTCGCTTAAAAATAAAATTTTGCTATAACATTTTAGCAACACCGTGCGTGATTAAAATGGTTGAGGTGTTGGGCGTATACTATATCGTATGAAGAGCAAATTACCCTATTTGTACGTTTAAGACCGTATCTCTGGCAACACTAATACACTAGCTGTTAGCAAATAACAAACAAGAGATACAATTCAGGGAAAAATGAACGCTTTCTGTGGGGGGGGGGAGGCGAAAAAGCAATCCCTTTCTGCACGCTTTTCTATCTCCTCACAAATACAACTTTGCAATACCGGTAACTTATCAGATGAAAAATGTTGTTTGACTAGTTTGGCTGCAAGAAGAAATCATTGAAGAGGTGAAGGAACCGAACTGTCCATCACTACTTTTGATAATACCCGAAACTTCAATAATACTCGAAATTTCGATAATACCCGAAACTTCGATAACACTCGAAATGTCGATAATACCCGAAACTTCGATAATACTCGAAATTCCGATAATACCCGAAACTTCGATAATACTCGAAATTTCGATAATACCCGAAACTTCGATAATACCCGAAACTTCGATAATACTCGAAATTTCGATAATACCCGAAACTTCGATAATACTCGAAATTTCGATAACACCCGAAACTTCGATAATACTCGAAATTTCGATAATACCCGAAACTTCGATAATTTCAAATACTCGAAAGGTTTCGAGTAACCGATGACAACTCGATAAATTTTCAGTCCCGAAGTTCGATAGGTCCTCAGCCTTATCGAACACCCCTACCCTTATGTTTCAAACTGATGGTGAGAGGATATGTCTGTCATTAACTCCACTAGTGGACTCCTATCACTTCCGGCTTCAATACACAATTAAAGGCGGAGATAAAATGCATTCGTAGAACGCCTAATCAATTGGAAGAAACCACTTTTCCCTATCTATTACCTTTCTGCTGTATTGTAATCAACGTTAAAACCGGAAGTGGTTGATTTTTTTAGCACTTTTAGTTTGAATATACCTCCACCAACGAAGTCGATTCCTAACGTTGGTTTCTCTACATCCTGGCCAAAATTAATGGTCATCTATCAAGTAGTTACTGAGATTTTTTGTTTCCCGGACAGACGGACAGAGTAAATATATAAAGTAGTTTTGGTAAACCAAATTTCTTTAAAAAGAATACTAGTTCTAACTATCTCCGGTTCTCTAAAGAACCCAATCCTTCTACATATACAAAGCTACAAATTCCACAGTTCATAAGATATGACAGATTAGATTCCACAGTTCTAACAGGCAACGATTCTCTAAATAATCCAATCATTCAATCAAAACAAAGCTACAAATCACACAGTTGAAATATGCACCCAGTTTTAACAGGCTGCTACAATTCTCTAAATAATCCAATCAATCAATGAAAACAAAGCTACAAATCACACAGTTCAACTATGCACTCAGTTCTAACAGGCTACGATTCTCTAAATAATTCAATCATTCAATGAAAACAAAGCTACAAATCACACAGTTCAAATATGCACTCAGTTCTAACAAGCTACAATTCTCTAAATAATCGAATCATTCAATGAAAACAAAGCTATAAATCACACAGCTGAAATATGCACTCAGTTCTAACAGCCTCCGATTCTCTAAAGAATCCAATCCTTAAACGAATGCAATCAGTTTTGTCGCCCTCTTGTGAATTGAAATGATGACTAATTCTTTCTACCGTTGTGACAATTCATCCTTATTCCAGATATGGAGAATAAGTTTGTGTATCTGGTGCCACAAATTTTCGCCTCTAGCTAAAATTAACTCATCCGGAACTGCGTCTACACCCAGAGATTTATGTTTCTCTATTTTCTTTATAGCGATTTCTACTTCTGTTCTGTTAGGCTCTGAAATACATGGTTCTGAAGTGTGCATGCATATCCCTATCGTTTTTGGCTGCGTGTTAAGCAAATCGTCAAATAAATCTTTCCATCTATTCAAGAAATTATCTGTATCAATCAGAATTGTTCCGTCGGCTTTGTTTAATCTTAAATATACAGACAATGTTGATAGCCTTTCTTAAATTCGATTGATGCCCTTACACATGTAAGGAATGTTTTTGTTTTTACTATTCAAGTTCATTAACCTTAGCTTTAAAAAGTTGTGTTTCTTTGTTCTAAAAGTTTTGGAAGTTTCCCGCCTGATGTCAACATGTTGTAATAGTCTATGATCCTCTAAAGAATCCAATCATTCAACCAAAACTAAACTACAAGTCTCACAAATCAAATATGTAAACAATTCTAACAACCTCGAATTTTCTTTAAAAAAAAAAAATCAAACCCTTGAATGAATACTAAGCTACAAATCTCACAAATGAAATATACATTCAATTCTAACCGCATCCTATTCTCTAAGGAATCCAATCCTTCATATCCCACAGATCGAATATACTTTCAGTTCTAACAGCCTTTGATTCTCTAAATAATTCAATCCTTGAATGAATACTAAGCTACAAATCCCATAAATTAAATATGCATTCAGTTCTAACAGCATCCGATTCTTTAAAGAATCCAATCCTTCAAATCCCACAGATCTAATATACTTTCAGTTCTAATAGCCTCTGATTCTATAAAGAATAAAATCCTATACTGAATACAAAGCTACAAATGCAAGTTGGAGAAACAGTTTGATTTTTGCAGAACCATTCTTTAGTGCAATTTTTTCCTTTTGGCTAACGTATGACGTATGTTCGTGCTTTTGCAATCAGATTTTTCAGCAGAAACACTAGAGGAAAAGAGGGAAGGGATGACGTACCAGAATGGAATAAGCAATTATTGGCAGAATACGTGTACTCATGGACCCACATATAATATATCTGTAAAATAATAGACAACGCTTCTTATGTTCTGTCATCACTGCCCCTTTCCAATGCTAGGTTTCGTGCCTTCTCCTCGTCTTCTCCGTGTGGTTTACTAAAAAAGGGGAGATGCGAGGTGTAGCATCACAGAGCACTCAGTAGGGAATAGCTGCTACATGGTATATGCTTCTGCTATAGGATGATTAGAGAGCAAAAAGCTTTCATCTCGTACTGGATTCAAAACTTTCCTGTGGGATAGAGAATTTTCTTCCGATTAGTATATAAATTATCGATATAGGTTATAGAGATTTTTAGATTATCTCAGTATCTCTGTATAGATTATAGAGATCTAGTGTTGTAAAAAAAACGTTTTTTATGAAGTTTTTTAAATAAAAACATCGTTCTTTTTCATGTTTTTTTTCAAATGTCTGTTTTTTTCTGGCAACTATTATTTATTGACTTATGTTGCAGACTATTGAAAAAATCAACAGAACTTGAGTCGAAGCCCTCGTAACTTACAAATCGTTTGTTTCTTTGTACCTATACGAGCAAAATTGTGTGATTATTCCATTCGGATCCAGGTCATTTTTGGCGTTTTCCTACATTCTCAGTTAGTGACTTATTGCTCAAAAACTATTCATTCGGCGTTGCTTTTTAGAAAATGGATGTGGCTATTTTTGGTGTAAGTTACATTGCAGTGTTGCCAATGGGTGGGAAATTATTGAGGGAAATGTAGAGGTGAAAATTTACAAAAAGATCCCTAACCGAATTTCAAAACTTTTGTAACTAGCACCACTGCTGCTATATAGGTTCAAGTCACCTAAAAAAAATCTTTGGTGTCTTGACAAGATACAGTAAAATCCTGAAGGCGCTGGCTTCCATTCAAAGAGAGAAAGAAAAATTATCTGTCGTCATACACAAGAAATTTTGACACTTTTTACGCCTCAGAAGCAAAAATCAACAGATGTGCCGGGGCTACAGCTTCTCTAATTATCCTATTAAAACTCTTTATGGTGCGTTCTGTAGGGCAAAGAGGAAGCTTTCAGGTAGTGGTACGTTTGTTTCAATCTAGCCAACAAGAGGGAAATAACAGAGGGGAAAATGGAAATTTTCCGAATTTTTAACCTAAAATCAGGAATTAATTGTTTTGGCTAGAAAAATTGCCATCAGACAGACAAAATCTATCTGAAAATAAACCTTAGCACTCCAAAAATATATCCTACAAGTATCATGTCGATATCTAACAAAGTAAGCATGAAATTTTAAAAAATCTCATTTTACCTCAGAAATTCACCATTTCCAGAACAGGGTTTATTATAAACCTCAACTGTACTTCCCCTAATTATTCTAGTGAAACTTTTTATGGTGCGCTGTGTAGGGTAACAACGAGGCTTTTAGACACTAGTACGTTTGTTTGAGTGTAGCCAACAAGAGGGAAATGATAGAAACTAAAAAGGGATTTTTTCAAAATTTGCCCCTAAAATCTGGAATTAAAATTTTCTGTAGCTGGCAACACTGTACAACAGTACGTTGTATATTTGTATATTTTTACTACTTGTAAATCCTTATTTTATTAGGGCGTAAGATATTTTAAAATATGTACTAGGCTGATTATGTAATTCGGAGAAGAAAAAGAAAAAGAAATATGTTAATTATAATATCAATATAAAAAGATATTCATATGATTTATATGTTTTAAATAATAGGATTTTGGAATGTCGTTGTCAAGACAAGATATAAATAAAATGGATTTTTTATTCAACGGAGTTGGTATTTTAATGGGTCAATAATTTAAGATGTGACAGTTACATCATCACCATTTGTAATTATTTTTTAAATAAATCTTTTTAATTCAATTTTACATATACTGTAATTATAAACAACGTTAGTGAATATCATTTTCATTTTCATTTTTGTGTGTTTAAAGAAGCAAAGGACATTATTTTCCTTCACTATCCGAGAGTAAGATGTTTTCTTTTTTATATATATACCTGTCGTTGCGGCGAGGACATTTAAAAGACCCTTCTTTTGTTTCTTAATACTCCGCTGCCTAAGCCACACGCGTAGAAGACTACACATATAGAGGACCCTCCGTGAGCCCAAGAAAGGAAAACAAAACAGCTCTTAGCATCTTTTTGTGAAATTGGAGAAATATTATAAAGCCTGCACAGATTGAATAGAATCCAAGTGGAAAATAATCTCTGTGAATTTGTCAAAATCACATCCTAGACCGAATATCGCCATGCAGAACCAAGATAAAATTTTAATACAGGTCTGTAACTTGGTTCAAGAGCACGCATGAGACGAAAGGACGCCAAATCAACTTCTATAAAAATTCTCTATATAACATGTGAAATTTGAAGAAATCACGTACGTTGGAGAGACGACCCTCGAACACCGTAAATAGGCGGAGTCCAAGAAAATAAAAATTGAGGACACCAATATAATCTGACCAATGAAAGAAAATTAGGGGGAGCAAAAACGCAGTTAGAGGCGTGTCCTAAACAATCGAGAAGTTGAGAATTCAAAATTCCAAGTCAGTCAGTCAGTCGTAGTCAAGAAACCGGGAACAGGTGCGTTCAAAAACTTTTACCCGGAACACACACACTACTAATTCACGCATTAATTAAGAAACAGTATGCGAGGCTAGGTTAACAAGTAGCCCGGTGGACGATCATTCAACAACACTAAAGTATAGGCATTTATACTTAAATCTTTTTTTTTCAACCAAGAAAAACTTTGAAATTCCGAAATCACGTAAACGTTTACAGACATTTTGTGTGAGTGATATAGTTTTTACACATGCATTTATGAAAAATCTTGCACAACGAGCGTTGATAAACTGATTTCGCTAAGACGCTACGACTACTAACTAGACGTGAAAACAAACTTGAACGTTGCCTACACACTTTCAAACAGCAGTTAGACTAGCCCTAACAATACGAAATTAGTTTGAATTGTCATGAACACTTCATAAAAATATTCAATATAATTAGTCCGTGTGACACAATACTCACGACACAAAGAGTGATAGTGCAGTGTAATAATTAAGATTTTTAGTGCAGAAAAGTGCATTGTTGGAGAGATGAATCAACGGAACAGTGCTTGTTTCGATGGACATGGACAGACCAAAGAGCGTCGCCCCTGGAAGTTTAGGAGGAAGGCTCAGGAGGAGTCTGAGGACAGAACTCAGGACCCAAGACATTCGTCGCGCAGGCATGGAAACAGGAGACGTAAGGACCTCTGTGTATGTGTGGTCAGCGCAGTGGCAACAACGAGTGTGGTCAAGGCAGTGGTGACAACGAAAGGTAGGATCCATCTAAATTATTTATTGGTAGAAAAAGGAAAAATTCTCAGTATTAAGTAAGAATGCAAGACGTTCTCTGTACCAAAATTAAAGTCCGGAAATAGTTTAGACTTCCAAGCATAATTCCATCGCATTGAGAATAGACATTATAATTCGAACTTGAGCTATCAACGATTAGAATTTTTTTTTACCTTAAAGTCAGCCTACATTGAACTGTAGAGACACTTTGCCAATTTTACTTAGATAGTATGTGATATTAGTGACCGCATCATTCTCATTCAAGATATATTAATTCCTATATTTTTTTGTCACTTATGAAGCATAATTGCGGATAAAAAGAGATAAACTATATGTAAACAAAATATATGTAGACTTTTTAGTGGCTCGAATGGTGCAATTTTTGATAAAATATGACTATTAAGTATTCAAACTAGAATGTTTAAATTTATATGCAGTGAAAATACATCTAAGCCGTTGACAGGCACTCTTTTAATGTAAGATAATTAAAAACAAAGCTTGATAATATTTTTAAGTGTAATCAGTGTATTGTTTAAATTGTATGGAATCACTATGTCTGTAAAGTCATTTACAAAGGAGTTGGTAACTGAGTAAATTCGTTTCAATCAATATGGTAATAAGAGCTTTCTGTATCATGTCTCAATTAAAGTATTCGACGTAAAGAGCTTAAATGTTAATTAGTAATCAGAAAAACGCGAATAATCTCACGATTGGTCATTTTTGTTAGAGATACGGAATCCGTTATTAAGGACGGAACAGCTGTTAGATTCTATCATGAAAAGTATGTATTGGCAATAACCATGAAGTAGGCTAAGCAAAGCCGCATAGAATGAATTATTCTGATCCTCAAACCAATAGAGCGATCAGAAGTCTATGCGCATAGGCCACACTAATTATGACAACCTACGGATACATGCGTATGTTACTGTTGCAACATAAGAGAAACCATGAAAAGTAGATACATTTGTCTAAAAATTTCTTTCAAAAGACGTCTTTGCACTTATTATGAATATTCTAGTATAAATTGTATTCTGTGTATCTATGCATGCTTGTATCTATGATTTATCTGTGTATATTTGTGTCTTTATATTTTGCTATGTTTGCTAATATGTGTGTATATATGTGTTATGCATGGTTAAATCACTATATTAATCACATTGATATTATGTATGAGGTATTCTTGGTGTTTATGACGATATCGAATTTAATATCAGGTGTAATTATCTCCAATTCTCAGTGATAACTAAGAACAATTAGAAGTCAGGCTTAAGCGTACTCATTTTCTTTAGCTCATTCTGCTTTTCTCTCAAATTTCTCACCAAATTCTAAATCAAAATCATGACTTAGTCCAACTCATTTCAACCTATTTCAACTTATTTGGATTTATTGCTATTTCAATGTATTCCAACTTATTCGGGAATATATATTAATTTTGCTTAACTTAAATCGTGGGTAATTAAATTCAGGTTCCATCACATTATACAAATCTTAAATTCATAATTTTAGAAAAATAATTAGTCATAAAGTATCAGCTGATGAAAGCTAATCTTTTATTATGCAATTTTACGTAAATAAGTATTTTCAAATGTAAGGTTGTAAATTAACCAGCTTGTATTGTACTCGTTATGAAAGGATAATCAATCGTATGACTGTTTATGTATATCGATCTCACTAGTTTGTTTATGTATGTCAAGTTACTGGTAATAAGTCATTCAAGCTGGAGGTCAGGAAAGAAAACACATGTAATTCACTTAAATTAATTTTGGTGCTAAGGCCTTCTGACTTATTTTTCACACTTGCTATCACAATATTTCAAATGCAGTGTTAATTTTCATCATACTCGATTTTTTAAATATTTTTTTTTACCTAAACATTTTTGTTTGTTTTTACTCATTAAAGCTTTTATTGTTTTGTTAACCTAAAATTCGTGAACTTTTTCTTTCATGAACAAATTGTATCCCTAACTTCAACGATAACATTTTTTTTTAGTCTGTTAGGCTAAACTATTAAGGCAATATAGGCAATTTTCTAATTCTATCTACCATGGACTGAATTGAACTGATTTTCATGATCTTTCAATCAAAATTTTAAATTCAAGATGTTTGTTTATTTCTTGCGTTATTATTATTATTATTATTAGTAGTAGTAGTAGTAGTAGTAGTAGTATTTTATTATTATTCAATTTTCATGGGAAGTGAAAATCAGTCTAGTTCGTCGCTACAAACTAGAAATTAGAGCAAGATTCTTTTTCAGCATTGCAGCATGTGGATACATGGATACAGGTGCGAATAAAATTAATTTTCGTTTGCTCTCGGTTTAGGGGATCTTATTTCCCTAAAGCCCTGGGATACTGCGGGGAGGTAGGATTTTCCAAACCGTGAAATCAGTCTTTATCGAGTCATAAACCAGTTAATTCAGAGAAGGGAGACTTTAACGGTGGTGCACATGATAACAATGGTGACACCCGGAAAACGAACGCAAAAACCCCCACTCAGATAATTTTTATTTTTAATTTCATTTCTATTTTTACAAAGAACCGTTCTAAATTGGTGCCGGAAACCCGAGAATAGGTTGTATCGTTTAGAAGTAAAGTAAAAACGAGCAACATTGAGCCTGATATTAATTGTACCATCTTAAGAAGTGGCAAAATAATATCTCGAAATATCATGAGTGCTACGGATAGCCAAAATATGGCATGAATTTTCCATAAAAAAATAGTGGATGTTTTAAAGGTAATATCGGAACAAATTAAGGAACAAGCTCGACGAAGTGACGATCAATTTGAGAAATTAGATCAAGAGATGAATCAACAGATTAAGGATCAAGCTCGAGATCAAGCTAGACGAAGCGATGAACAATTTGAAAAATTAGACCAAAAAATGAATCAACAATTTGAAAGGATAGACCAAAAGATAAGTTAACAAAACAGAGAGCAAGCACAACATTTTGACAAAAAGCTAGAGCAATTACAGCAACGCAACGACGGCAAATGGGACCAAATACAGCAGCAGTTGATCCAGATAAATCATCAAGGGGATACAAAAGTTGAGCAATATGATAATAAAATGGAATGAAAGGATCAGCACATGAAACAGGTTGAAGAAATCTCACCACAGGTTAATACGAGTAATGAAAATGAACCTGAACATTCTACAGAAAAAAACGGAAAATGTAGATTTCGAGTTTACATTAATGAAAGGTACTAAGCTCTCGCAAAAACTTACTGGCGTATTGGTTGGATCAGACTATCCCAATTTTTCTTTTCAGTCGAATGTTTTTGATTGCCTTATGGATGCTATGTGTAATGAAGATTTAGGTAAGCATCAAAATGTGAAGAGTTATGATCGTTTTCGTCTAGTGAATGCTATTGATTACTTGAACTCACAGTATCATGTTGAGTATATATTATGTCATGATACTAATCCTGAAAATGAAGTAATGGTAATAGAATCATTTGATGATATGTACACGACTTTGGTTCATGTAGAAGGAAGAAAGTTGATTCCAGTATTCGTGAAATTCAGAAAGAAAACGTGTGTTCCCACCAATGTTTGTAGTGATTTGCCGTTTGAGTTGAATCTGTCAAATTGTGCATTCAACGAAAAGACCAAAATGATGTTAGCAGAAAATCCGATTATGCTTTCACTGAACGTGATACAGTGCGTTGGTTTCCATCATCCAAGTGTGATATTGCAAAATTTTGAAAATCCATCGATCGTGCAATACAGTAATAACCTGAACCAAACGAACCTTAATCGAAACCAAATTCGAAACATTCATGTGAGATTAAAGTGTGATCTCAATGTACAAGATGATGTTAAATTAACGAGTAACGGTAATGTAACCGAACCTAATTACAATAGGAATAGAAACTGTGTTAGGACACATTACCGTAAATATTGTAGAAAGAATAGGTACAGACACGACATCTCGCCACCAGTAAAACGAATGAGAACCGAACCTAATTTTACCGGTAAGATAACCGAACCTAATCTTAGCAGTAACAGTAATACTGATTGTGTAAATCAACCTAATCCTAGTGTAGTACGATTACGTACACCTAAAAAGCATGTAAGCGTTAGATCTAATTTCGTTCGATGGGAACTTCGTAGAAATCACAGAGATGGCGAAAATTCTCAAAGTAAGAAACGAAGAACTGTAGAAGTAAATAATGCACAATATCGTATTTCTGTTTGACTTTCAATGCAACTTAAATGAAGTCGTTGATCATGTAACTCAAATTAAAGTTACGGCGTCTGAGAAAACCGTACTCAATTGATTTTTGCTTTATTTCACTTGAAATATCATTATGATTTCGTTTGTTATTCGTATTTTTTATGATGTTCAGAAGACGTTAATTATTATGTTATGTTCTGATTATTATCATATTTCAATCTTAATCTATATTTTGTTTAACTATATCTTATATCCGATCATTTTACATTCAAAGAACAACATTTTGGAGTTCAAATTAATGGAAACAATAAAACTGATTATTCACATCTTGTGAGTATGATTCATTTTCGCAGAATTTAGAAATTCGAGTCTCGAAACTTGAAAGTTGAAGAACAGCAAATGGGTAAAATTAAAGTTCAGACTAATGATTTGGTATTCTTAAGATTACATCCCCAGAGTGATGCATCACTGAAAAGGATATATTAATTTTGTGATTTGTTTGCTGGACCTTATTTATGTACGAAACAAATTAATCCTGAAGTATTTGAACTTATGGATATAAAAACGGGGAAAATTTTAGGATTACGAAATATTGATGAAATTAAATTATGGCAACCTACTGAAAACACTAGAAAACGGTGGATGGATTTAGTCAAAACTTTAGTTCATCCAGAGATTATAAGGAAAGCTAATATAAAGAATACTTAACAGAGAGAACTTAGTTTTCAAATAGAAGGAAAACGAAGTATTTCATGGATATGTAAGTTTGTTTAATGTATTTTATGTTATTTAATCTTTGAGTTCGTGTCTATAATCCCAGTTACTCAATTTATGTCAACAAATGTCTTAATGCTATGTTTTCTTTAATATTCGTATTTCCTAATATTCATGCGTTTACCTATGATAGCAGAATGCAATGTCAATGACATTCCTCGTGTTTCATGTTAAAAAGTAGGTATATTTGAAAGCATCTTTGTAATGCGAGGATATATATTGAAGTTAATAATTTATGTTTTCTATAAGAAATTTGTATTTAAACAATTCTTACTTTTGTGTTCTTGTTACATTCGAATTATATGCTAATAATATAAATGTTAAAGAATAAAAGATGATATTTTTAATGTAAACGTATGAAAGTAATGACCATTATGTAAAATTGAAGTCATGTATTTCATGGAAAGAAGTACGAGTTATGAAAATCAAAATTTATACGTTTTTCAAAGAACTTCGAAATTCAATGTTATTACGGATTCAGTTTTAATTTGCCTAGAATATATGTATATCAACATCTTTAGTTATTGGCCCAAAGTCAATGATTTAAATTTGTTAACAATTAACCTTTTTATGGCCCATAACGGACTTAAATTAAGTGGCCGTAATTTTTTGTGGGCCTTGTAATCAACGATTATAATGAAATATAATTAATAATAGTGTTTTAATGTAAAAATAAGAAAATGCATGTGTATTATGATATGGTATATTTTGTATGTACGAGGGGCACATAACGGTCCTAAGGTTAACGGTCCAGAGTTCTTTTTCTTTTTATTGTATAAATAAATAAAAAGAAAAGTCCGTCGAACGCCATAATATAAAACAGTACGTTGTATATTTGTATATTTTTACTACTTGTAAATCCTTATTTTATTAGGGCGTAAGATATTTTAAAATATATACTAGGCTGATTATGTAATTCGAAGAAGAAAAAGAAAAAGAAATATGTTAATTACAATATTGTAAAACTTTGTGTAATTTCGTCTCATATAAGGAAGAGGTAGAGCTGTTAATAAAAAGAGTGTCCGGAATCGACTCCCACTACCAGTTTTATTATAAAATCCACAATAAGAGTATTTGTACAAAATACTATACAATCTGTTTCTCTATTCCAAAAGGGTAAGTACAAGGTAGTCTTTGACCGTAAGGTCGCAGACAGGATCTCCAACAGAGCCCCGAAGCAGGCAAAGTGGAGTGGAATTAGGTGCCCAAAGCTCCGAAGCAAGCAGTGGGTAGGATAGATGGCCAACAGAGCCCCGAAGCAGGCAAAGTGGCTGAGGTTTGGATTCCCAGTCAGAGCCCCGAAGCAGGCAAAGCCAGGAGAAAGAATAGGCGTAGTCCCGTAGCAGACTAGAGGCCCTGGGATAGGTTACTCCTAAAGTCCCGAAGCAGACAGTAGGAGGGTCACCAGAAAACTGGTACTGAGCTGGATTCTTCTGTCCAATTTATAGCGTCCCTTGGGTGGTGGTGATGCTTCTGCTTCGATTTCGTCTTCTGCTCCGTGGGAGGGACTAAATGTCGTCTGCAGGTGATAGCAGGTCCCCCTGGTGGAAGTTCCTCTTGATGAAGCACGTGGTGGTGTTTATAAACACTTGATGCGTGTATTTGTTTGTAAACAACTTCACATGGGATATTACACCCCTCTGGCTTGTTTAAAAATAAGCCGAAGGGTTATTTTTGCTTATGTGATAGTTGGCAACACTGAGGAATCACAAAAAAATCACTGAGCACTAAACACTTGTGGCACTGAAATAAATGAAAATCACTTTTCGGAGCAGTAATGTGGTAGGGGAATAGAGCACTAAACAGGTGGTCCCTATATACAGGCAGGATCCGTACATGGTACATGATACTTAACTTCCGTTGAGATAGGGCTGTTTTTGGCTTGGCGTTAATAAATGTAAACTAATTCACTTATAGTAAGTGGGGTTGGAGTCTGTGTTAGCTGTTGCTCCTTAGTTGTATTATTGGTATTAAATGTTTCCAATGGAATAGGAGATGAAATTTCTATGCGGGTCCTTCTAGATTTGTTTGGTAACGAGCGAAGACGACGATATAATATGTATAAAATAATAAGAGTTAGAAGTATTTAAAAAGCTGCTATTAACACTGAGATATAAAGATAATTTATATTAGAAAGTTCGTGATTTGAACGGCGTGATTTCTTGGTCACTCTGTATAAGGTGCAAAAGTTTGTAAAATATATGCACTAAAGATATGTATTTCAATAAAATAGTCCAATTTTAAATGCCAATGATGATGATAATGATGGTCCTGAATTCCTGGTCATCCTGTATAATGTAGAATGGTCATAACTTTTGAAACGTCTTGTACAATATTCAAGTTGCATAATGTCAGTTACAATATGTAGTTCACAGTAGAAAAAGAAAAAATTATCAAGGAATTGTAATATTATAGGTTAGTTGTCCGTCCTTGTAGAGATCATTTGCCTTTTAAATGCGGAAATGCAGATGTCAGCATTCTTTCATTCAGTTTCAGAATAATGAATCAGCTTTTTATAAAACAAAGAGGAAATGAATGTTTGTGTCGTTATGGAAAGTGTTTTTATCTGCTGAAGTCGTGTCTGTGTATTTCCTTCTTCCCACTAGTGAGTACTGTATTTTTTTCGCTCGTGTAGAAAATAAAAAGAAGTTATTTATTCTTGTTCTATATAATCTCTGTATTCATAAAATGGTTTAATTCGGTCTATTGAGATTTCTTGTATTTTCTTCCGAAAAGAATTTGGAAATTCTATCTTATAAAGATTAGGATTCAGTCTATCCAGGATTTGAACGGGTCCGACGTAGGAGGCTGAGAAGCTCTCCGGCACTAATATTTGCCGATTAGGAAAGTAGACCAGTACTTTTTGTCCCTTTTCAAACTGAGTTTGTCGGTGTCTGCTATCGAAATACTTTTTCTGCTTATTATAGCTAGCGATCAAGTTATTCTGTACACTCTTGCGTATTTTATTCAAATGTGCCTTGTTGACACATAATGTTATAGTTGACGCTAACGCAATATCAGAGATGGTCTTAGGTTCATATCCATACATGAGGAAAAAAGCAGAATATTTAGTTCCGGCTTGCACAAATGTATTAATAGCGAATGTAATATATGGTATCAGCTTCGGCCAAAGATTTTGGTTTTCTTGCACGAAAAATTTAAGTGCGTTCTGTATTGTCGTGTGGAATGTTTCCACTATGCCTAGGTTTTTATGGTCGTATGCAGGGCAAAGTTTAAATTTAAAGTTATAGCATTTTGCCAAATTTTGCAGCCTCTTAGCGCTATGTACTGGATGTCTATCCAGGTATAAATATGAAAAAGGTACAAATTTGAGTATGATGTCATATATAAGAAATTGTTCAATTTCTTCCGCTGTTATGTTGTCCACAACTCTGGTCACACAATATCTTGTGGACATTTCTATGGCCACTAATATGTGTTTAAACTGTCCATTTCCCACTATTATTTTCCCAATAGAATCATATTGCCAAGGTGTTGCGATCGGCTTAGGTGGGTGATGGAGTAATTGACCCGCTGGTTTAACTGGTAATTTCTTGATTTTCTGACAAAAAATGCATGTCTTAATTCTGTAGGCAATGTACGCTTTCATATTAGGAAAGTAGTATTTCCTAAGCGCCGAATGATATGTTTTGGTATATCCAAAGTGCGGTGCCATGGGGTTATTGTGTAAGGCATCAAACCACTTACTTAATAAAGATTTCGGCACACAAAGTAAATACAGCAGTCCTAATTGGGGATGCTTCTGTGTTCTGTATAATATCCCGTCTTTTAGAGAAAAATATTTTACGGCCCGAAGAGTAGACAACTTGTTAGGTTCCTTATTTTCCAAAACAGTAATAATGTCAGAGAATGAAGGATCTTTCCTTTGTTCTTCTGCTAAATTTGGTAGGATTATAGGTTGTTCAATTTGGAAAGTAGTGTCTAAAGAATGGGATGCAAATACTTTAGCATCTTCCGTGTCCGAGAAATTGTCAGTTTCTTGGTTTTCTTCCTGTTTAATTTCTTGCTTATCCTCTAAACGACTAAAGATGTCCCCTGGATGTAATTGACTTTTAATGTGTTGTATTTCGAAATTGTAGTCTGCTAAGAATATTCGGTAGCGACTAAATTTCCCAACTTTGTCCGCCTGTGTGGTGAGAGATATCAAGCATTTGGCGTCTATAAATAATTTAAATCTTCTATTTAGTAGGAAGTATCTAAATTTTCTCAAAACATAAATTAAGGCGTATAGCTCTTTTTGCCAAGTGGATGCTTTCCTTTCACTTGGTGTAAAACGTCTACTAGCATAGGCAACAACACGTTCTTGTTTCGTTTCATGATTATAGCATGCTAATAAGCCTCCTGCGGAGATAGAGGAAGCGTCGGTATACACGCGTATTTCCAATGAGGGATCGAAGTGAAACAAAGATGGCGCGTGTATGATGCCCGTCTTAAGTTTCTCAAATAATTCGTCATGCTGAGAGGTCCATTTAAATTTTGAATTCTTGTCTAAAAGGCGCTGAAATGGTTCTATTCTTTCCGAGAAATTTTTGATATGTGCTCTTAAATAGGAACATAATTCTAGAAAGCTTTTCAGAGTTCTTTTAGTAGTTGGTTTCTTAAAATTTCGAACCTTGTTAGCGATTTTGTGTGAAATCTTGATTTCTTTCCCACTAACTGTGAAGCCTAAAACGTCCAATTCTGTGTATAATAAGTGGGCCTACTTTGGACTGGCACGAAAATCATGCTTTCTTAATGTTTTAAAAAGTAATTCTAAATCCGATAACTGTTGTTTCCAATTTTTACTTCCTATGACCAAGTCATCAGCAAAGGCAGTTATACGGGGTGGTAGGCCCTCTAAAAGCATGTGTACAGCTATACTGAGTCCGGCGGCGGAACTGGAGTGACCCATGGTACACCTCTGGAATTTATATGCCTTTCTAGTATGGTTGACCTCAAAAGTCATGTATTTTTGGCTTTTTGGGATGCAACAATAGTTAGAAATACGAGGATTTTATGTCAATAGTGGATATACAGACTTTTCCTCTTAAAACGTGAATATCCTCCGTATTTTGAAATGGAATACTTAGGTAATGTGAAAACTTATTGCAAGCTTGGAGGTTCAAAACTATCCGGAATTCCGAAGTCCCGGGCTTTTTCACAATGAGCAATGGCGAAGAAAACGAACTGTCGCTAGTTTCCTTAATAATATTTGCGTCTAAGAGTTGCTTGATTTGTAAGTCAATTTGAGGTCCTACTGCTAATGGAACCGGAGGAGATCTTTGATGAAAGGATGCTCCTTTGTCTATTCTTATTTTATGTATATAACCTCGGAAATATCCAATATCTGTTGGTGTGTAGGAAAAAACATCTCTATATTTAAAGAGTAAATCTTGTACGGCTTTCTTTTTTCTTCTGATAAATCCGGGTTTATGTCAAACAAATTAATATCAAAAAATGATTTTGTTTCTTCTAATCGATCCTGAATTTCTTTTTCTGATCTATAAAAAGTTTCGTCATCATGGTCTCTATCTGGACAATTACCCTGTAAATCTATTTCTTGAAGGTTCTCTTCTACGTATGCTACAGGTGTGTTCTTTGCTAGTGTTACCGGCTTGTTTGTAGGATTCGATATTAATAGAGTGAGGTTATTTTTAGGTACTTTGTTAGGCAATGTTTGCAGACCATACCTGTCTAATAAATTCTCTAATGGAGAAACGAAAAAATGTGTTTCTTCTGGTACTAATAGGTAAAAAGAAATGTGTCCTGGCAGGTATAGTGACTTTTCTGGTTGTGAAAACATCAGCCGACTTGCATTGCCTAATTGTATTCATGGCACTAGCCGATAGTTTTTCCTGAGTATTAATCTCCCTTGGATACTGTGGAGGTCTAGGTTTTTTATACACTGACAGTGTATGATTTTGCAAATCGATCTTTGCTTGCAATCGGTTTAAAATATCCTCGCCAAATAGAGGTAGAAAGTCTCCATGTTCTAAGATTCTGAAGTAATGTGAGAATGTCGTTGAGCCCAATCTAAATTTAATTAAAGCTATGTATCGTAGATTTATAATAGAATTCTCAATTCCTCTCAAATTAGTTTTAAAAGGGATTAATTTTGTATTAGGAGGAATGGCTAATCTAGGCCAGAGAGACAACGAACTTCCGGTATCAATAATTACTGGATATTTTTCCCTGTTAACCGATACGTTAACTAATAATTTATGGTCTTGATTTAACATGTTAACACTTTCTCTTCTTTCCGACAAAAGCCACTGCGTATAGCGATGTATTCCCTGTTGTCTGATGTTCATTTTTATTTATGTTTTCGGCTCCCAGAACATTTTCTTGTTGGGGTCTGTCCTGGGGCCCGTCTATACGTTTCCCTGTTGTTGTGTATTTTTAAAACATACGCTGGAGGTATGTCCTCTCTTATAGCACGTCCCACATACAATGACAGTTTCCGGTCTAGGCCTATCATTATTATTATTGTTGTTGTTTTTAGGACTATTCTTTCTCCCATTTTTCTGATGGTTCTGATTATTATTCGTGTTTTTTGCTTTATGATTATTACGGCCGCCTTTTCTAAATTGTGAGGCTTTCATAGCATTCTGGGCCACTAAAAGTGATAGTTCGGCCATCTGGTTTGCTAATTTAGAAAAGTCTAACGAATTAGTTGTATTAGAATTACTAGAAGTGCTAGGCGCCGGGGGGTCGGGCGGGGGATTCTGACTCGTGGTTTAGTGGGAGGAATTTGTAGGTATTTGACTTTGTGGTGTAGATTGTGATTGTGGTGCAGAAGGTGCAGGGAACATAGGAGAAGGTTGTTGATATTGACTCCAATTATGCGCTGGATTATATAACGGATGTGTGATTTGTTGTTGTTGCTGGTGAACAGGAAAGGAAGCGCCAGCCATCGGTCTCGACTGTAAATTGCTGACTGGTGTATTTTGTTCGCACAGCGAGTAAATGGCCTGTTGTAGCTCAACATAATCCCGTTTTTTCATCATCATTCGCTTTTTCTAAATTATGTAAGTGAGTCTGTAGAGCCTGAACAGTTGTAAAGGATTCCAATGCTATTTTTTGTAAACCTAATGATAAGTAATTGATTTTCTGTTCCTCGGTGGCCTGAGGTAAAACTTGCCTAATTACTCTTAATTTCCTAAGAAAGTAAGCATCTATAGGTTCATTTTCCCCTTGCTGAACCTGGAAAATTTCAAATTCCGCCTTATACGCTGGAAGTTTCGGCCTGCTCAGATCTATTAACTTGTCTTTTAATTGATTATAATTTAGTATGTCCAATTGATTCTGAGCTTTTAATTGCAAAACTAAATCCAGAGCTACGTCCTGCAAATACATAGGTAAGAGCTCTTTCTTCTTCTGTTCGATCCACGAATGTAATAATGCAAGATGATCAAAGAGCATAAAGAACCTATCGGGATCCTCTGTCACATGACCCGAGTATTTAGTAAGGTGTGGTACATTAAAGGAAAGACGCGAATTCTTCTCCATATTAAAATTTTCTGGAAAAGTGTTTTTACCAGTTATAGTTTCAGGCATAAACAAATTCAGTTCACTAAAAGCACTAACACATAAAAATTCACATACCTTCCAAAGAAAAAAGTCCACTTCCAGTTAATAAATATACTGTCCGGTAGGGGAGTATTCAGAGCTTATTCTGATTCGGTCAAGCCTCTACAATGTAAAACTTTGTGTAATTTCGTCTCATATAAGGAAGAGGTAGAGCTGTTAATAAAAAGAGTGTCCGGAATCGACTCCCACTACCAGTTTTATTATAAAATCCACAATAAGAGTATTTGTACAAAATACTATACAATCTGTTTCTCTATTCCAAAAGGGTGAGTAAAAGGTAGTCTTTGACCGTAAGGTCGCAGACAGGATCTCCAACAGAGCCCCGAAGCAGGCAAAGTGGAGTGGAATTAGGTGCCCAAAGCTCCGAAGCAAGCAGTGGGTAGGTTAGATGGCCAACAGAGCCCCGAAGCAGGCAAAGTGGCTGACGTTTGGATTCCCAGTCAGAGCCCCGAAGCAGGCAAAGCCAGGAGAAAGAATAGGCGTAGTCCCGTAGCAGACTAGAGGCCCTGGGATAGGTTACTCCTAAAGTCCCGAAGCAGACAGTAGGAGGGTCACCAGAAAACTGGTACTGAGCTGGATTCTTCTGTCCAATTTATAGCGTCCCTTGGGTGGCGGTGGTGCTTCTGCTTCGATTTCGTCTTCTGCTCCGTGGGAGGGACTAAATGTCGTCTGCAGGTGATAGCAGGTCCCCCTGGTGGAAGTTCCTCTCGATGAAGCACGTGGTGGTGTTTATAAACACTTGATGCGTGTATTTGTTTGTAAACAACTTCACATGGGATATTACAATATCGATATAAAAAGATATTCATATGCTTTATATGTTTTAAATAATAGGATTTTGGAATGTTGTTGTCAAGACAACAAGGTATAAATAAAATGGATTTTTTATTCAACGGAGTTGGTATTTTAATGGCTCAATAATTTAAGAAGAACCGTCTAACGGCAATCAGACACACACAAGCTATCACAAGCGTCTGGTATCCCTCTAATATATCCTACAAGTATTGTGACGATATCTAATAAAGTAAACATGTCAATTAAAAATATCTCATTCTACCTTTAAAAAATCACAGTTATATTTCCAATTAGAGAACAAGGTCTACTGTAAACCTCAACTGTACTTCTCCTAATTATCCTATTGAAGCATTCTATAGTGCGTTGTGTATAGCAAAGACGAGACTTCCAGATACTGGTACATTTGTTCCAATGTAGCCAACAAAGAGGGAAATAATAGAGACAAAACATAATTTTCCCAAAATTTCCCTCCAAAATCTGGAATGAAAATTCTCTATAGCTGGCAACACTGCTACCAGACATGCGGAAACTATCTTCAATTAAACATTGGTACACCACTAATGGAACAAAGTTTCTAATTACCAAAAATATATTACGGTAAACAGAAAAGTAGGGAAAAGCTACAAAAATCAAGGGTTATAACCTAAATACGAATTTTTCGTGCGCCCCCTAGTTACCCGATTGTAACGATCTGTACTTGCGTTTGTTAAGTAAGGACAAATGTGGAGGTGTACAGTTGACTTGGTGTAAGTTGACTTGGTGTAATTGAGGATTGGTGTAAGTTGACTTGCACTCGGACTTATAGGTACGGATTTATAAACAAAAATTTCGTATTTTTTGCCGAAATTTAGGGAAATTTTAATTTCCCTAATTGGCAACACTGCGAGCAGGCCCGTCCAATTCATGTCAACAGTTAGGTACCATCCTAGGTGTCTACCTGGCAAGTCTTAATTAGGTCTTTCTACAACGAAGGAAGCTACAGGGAAAAAAGAAGTAAAAGAAATTCGAAATTAGAAAATTCTCGAATTTTTGACTAGGGTGAAATTTGAGAATGAAATTCGACACCAGAAGAGAAAGAAATTAATATGATAAACTATGGTCCAACCATATTTGGCAAGAATAATATCCCGATATCTTAATTAGTGTCCACACAGGAGTGGATTAAAAAAAAAGTGACATACCGCAAGTGTACATTTGATTACTTTTTTTGACTACTAATCCGTGTTGTTGTTGTAGTTATAGTCTCGACTAATAATAATATCGTTGTTGTAAACAATAACTTTATAAGGAAAATTTTCTCTCATTTTTACATCTTAATTCCAACACTGTCGGTGAGAAATGCAGGGTGTTTCAAAATGAATATCGGGGTTTTAAGTCTTCGTAGTACTTATTACATTTCACGTACAATTATAAGCAATGCATCAAGTAAAAGAGTACCGCAAACAGTCTTTGCTACAAGTGTTCGATGTGAGATTCATTCGTCACACGGCACACATCTAGTCGATAAGCGAGAAAGGCCCATAAACTTTCCGCCATATGGCAGATAACACATTCAATTTAGGGGAGACTCGTTTCAACTGTACCATCTCCTGATGATTTGCAGACGGCCAGATGCAAACATTATGAGTGCTTACATTAACTCTTAGGTGAAATGTCGATTTATCACTGAAGACGACACGGTCCACGAAATCCTGTTATAGAAGTACAAGAATGCCTAGAAGTGGCAATTTTATCAGTAACTAACTATTGTTTCATTGTCTTTCTTGTTCCGAACCAAGACAGAAACGTGTCAGTCTTTCTCGATACTGAGTTTTGAAAAGATTCTGATTTGACAATAAATTTATATTTTTTTATCCTTTTATGATGTTATTCGAAGATAAATCATTTTTTAAATGGGAAAGTTACATAGGCCTCCTTATTTGTTGAAGTGGCGCCAAGGGTTCTGAAAAAAGGATATCAGAATAAATGGGGAAATCTTGCCTTTCGACTGTACTGACGGTATTGACAAATGTTCCTATCGACGTAATTACGGGTTCAGTTGAAACTAAGCAGTCGTTGCTGGAAGATTGCAGTCGTGTTGTGTGTTGTGCTCTGTTAACCAAACTTGGTTAAAAGTTGTAATTTTAACCACTTGGTATAACAGCTCTTTTTGTGGGCCTCAGCCTTTCTGGTGTTGCCACGAGACGAGACAGAACCATTCGATACGAGACGAGACGGGCACATCTTTTCTAGACGAGACGACACATCCAAAAGTCTCGTCTTGTCTCGTTTCGTCTCGTGGCAACACTAGACTCTCTAGATATATCAGTGAAAGGAATGACAACGTTCCTCACGGACCACATGTTAGCTCTCAGCCTCTTTCTTTCACTGATGTTTGTTTACGTAGTAGATGAATATATAGAGCAGCGTTTCCCAGCCTTTTTCAACTTGCGGCACGCTACGGGTGTAAGTTGAATTCTCGCGGCACACTCATAGATATTATTATTATTATTATTATTATTATTATTATTATTATTATTATTATTATTATTATTATTATTATTATTATTATTATTATTATTTGCAAATATAAAATACCATGCTATTTTTTCTGTGATTACTGATCTCCTTCTCACAGAGATGAAAGCTGGATCACTGGGTTTCCCCCATGCTAATTCATTATGCTTATTTTTATTCTAATTTTAAAATAGAAAACAATTGCAATGAAATAAAGGACTCAGATTTTTAAAAATACACTTTCTTTTTCGAAAACTGTATCCAACCTTTCACTAAGAACGAAGATCATTAAATAACGAACGAACAAACAAACGTCTTGTACTTTTAACTTCGCTGCTTTAACCAAAACCGGTGCATATTAATGCAATCACACAGCTTGCGATGCGTGGAAGTCAAAACACAGCTATTGAACAAAGTGTTGTTCTGTCATTCACGTGCGAATGAATGTTCTACGAACATTCATTTGACGCGTACCATACAAGTGCTTCCATTTCTCGGTGTTAGTATGACTCTCAATTGAAGCATGACGTAGCAGCTAACCGTGGAAATGTGTACGAGCCGAAATACTGTCTGCTACACAGTAATAGATGAGAATAATATACTACAATTACAGTAATTTTGTCCATGGTGAAAATTCATAGTAATGTGAAGTACAAAAATATACATTTTCTTCCTATGTCTTGCAATTTGGTTGCTATAGATTTAATAATTTTGTTTCGATTTCCTCGCGGCATACCAGCGGTCCATTCGCGGCACACCAGTTGGGAAATGCTGATATAGAGAGTAACAAAAGGATGAGATATGCAGATTCTCCTGAAACCACATTAAAATTGTAGCAGTATTTGGAGCTTGTTATAAATGGATTTACCGGGAAACTAAAATAATTCTGGGAACTGATCATACAGCATTGATATAAAAAACATGGAAACAAGTAAATACAAAGAACTGAAATCGTGAATTTGTTTTCAAAATACAGAAATCTCGAAGGAGTATCTGTTTAGGCGACTTTTTTTGTAAAGGAATTTTGAATAAATTTGCATTCCCTGAATTCTTATTCACAAAGAATAGAAATCTTTCTTTTAGCGTACGAATGAGATGCTTTAGGAAATTAGGTTAAGATCATTAAAATGATACTGTCCTTTATAAAATTTAAGGGGAATACCATGATCGAAAAAGCATGAGTCAAACTATAAAGGTCAGTTGTAGCTTTTGTCATTTCTTACGACCACTATACGCACCTTATTGAGGAAAATTTATTCGTATTATAAAACCGATATCATTCAATAAATGTCAAATTTAACAGATCTTGAGAAATGAAATGGCAAAAATTGTCATTACCTCTGTCGCATAATATATTCTAGTTTTGGGATCCATGTCATTATATGACTTTCACGATAAGTGACAAGGAGAATATAAATCCCAAATTCAAAACGTAAGGAAAGAAACCGGCTGTTCGCGCATCAAATTATGAAAAATGTACCAAAATGGTTGAAATTATGATTTTGTATTTCTTTACGAGAAAGAAGAATAAAAATAAAAATTGGAGCAATTCTAATCATGTATGTATAAGTCCACTATCTTCTTCAAGTTACTAAACTAACTTTAAGTGTTTCAACCATTTTTGACACATATCTCGAAAACTTTTAGAGATATTAGAAGCAATAATACGTGGTTGATAATGAGCTTTTTAATTATATCACAATACTTTTGAACTTTACCTTATGAGAAATGGCATATTCCAAAAATAATTTAGTACGGTACCACCCTAACCTGAATTTTACCAAATGATTAGCAAAAGTGATACGGTGTGCATCGTCCAGGGTTTAATTCCCGGTGTGGCACTGAAACATCTCTGTGTTGACCAAATATCGAGAGAAAAGTTGGGAAACTAAAAGATAGCGGACTTCAATCTAGACAGCCGGTGACGTTGGGTGTAGTTGAACTTACCACTAACATAAGCCCGCTGCAGACTCAGATCACAAGGGACTGTTGCCCCAGGAGTTTACATATATATATATATATATATTGGTGTTATTATTTTACCTTACATTCCCTCAGTAGCGTAAGTAAGGACGAATGGGCCTCCCCGCAAAAATGTTAAACGGACCCCCTCTTTCCACATTCATGAATCACGTAAAATTTACAGAGAACAGTTTTGACTTTCTATGTTCTATCTAGTGAGTCACAACTTGCTCATATGCAATAAAATGCACATTATTATTATTATTATTATTATTATTATTATTATTATTATTATTATTATTATTATTATTATTATTATTATTATTATTATTATTATTATATTGTGCTCGAGTGAGATTCTTGTCGTGTTTGGCGCGCGGTTGTGTTATGCCTTGTAGCTCTTATCTCAGCCCGATGATTTCGTTCAAAAAGTAGCGAGTGGTCATAATGCTTTCGCTGGTCAGTAAAAGTTTTGTTGGCATTTAATTTACTAAATAATCGCTCAGGTGTTACCGTCTTCATAGGTAAAAATGAGATATAGTTGGAACATCACATAATTTTTAACATCTTAACATTGTAAAGTTTAACTTCGAAACTGAAATGGGCCTCTTTCTGTTCTGGGTCTCTCAATGTTGCGGGTCCCGCAGGCCCTTTAGTTGCGCCACAGCATTCCCTCTACTCAGAAGGATAGGGACAAATAGAAAAGTCAAAATTCATTCTGTCCATTTTTCATGCATCATACACTTCAAATAAATAAATAAATAAATAAATAAAATAAAATTAAATTAAAAAATCATATAATACCGGTACTGATTTGTAAGAAAATATTAGTATTGTTTGTTTGTTTTCTGTATACAAAGAACCATTGAGTTTTTTTTATCTCATATTCTGGTAATAATCGAAAAAAAGAGAAGAGTTTCATGTGATAAACGGACAAAAGAAAATTTGTCAACGCGATGCGAATGACGTTCTGAGCAACCTAACTCCCTTTTTTCGTACAAAAACTCTATTCCTACCTACAAAAAGAAAAGATGTATGTTACCCGTCAATGGTTGAGGTTTTGCCCTGCGGCTGAACAACACACCTTGTAAAAATAGACTCTGACTGACTGCAGGTGCACGAAAAAAAAAAAAAAACTGTTGGATTCCTCTCCCGCCCACTTCAAGTGTGGATATCCTGGACACATTCAAACTGAGCGGTACGATCTTTCAGTTCTTCCCAGTAGAGGTGCCAGCAGTGATTGCTAAATGAAAAAGTGAGCATCTGGTGGCGAAAAGGCGAAGTGCTCGGACAAGGGGGAGGGCACAGGAACCTTAAGCCTCTATTCTACAACTGATTGAACTTCAAAAATGAAAATGAAAATGAAATAAAATCTTTGAGTTTTACGTCCCACGGTTATGCCGGCTAGGCTAAAGGAGACGGTGATGATGAGTAATGAATAAAATGTTGGAATGAAAAGTGGGAGGAAACGGGAGAACCCCGAGAAAACCCACGTACACAGTGTTTGTCCACCACAAAGTTTACTTGGCGAGGGTTCGGATCGAACCCGGAACTCCAAACTTCAAAAATGATATTATTCCCCTTGTTTACCTTCATTTTTCATATTTCCGCGCAAACAGCAGCTTGCGTGTGTGTCTACACTCTTCCCATTTCCATACCTTCATTCTCACTGACGTGATTAATCCAATTGTGTAGAAAAGCGTGATTAATTAAGCAAACTCCTTGCCATCAAAACGACGAACATATATTTCAGAGTTTGACCGTTTCTGCTTTTGAAAACGCTCCAGCGTACACTATAAGCCATTACTCGGCGCCTTATAGTGTATATCACATAGTCATTTACCAAATTATATATAGTAGTTTTCTTTAAGTAAGAGTAAAAGCTTCTTATCAGTCTTATTGAAATGTTTGGGTTGCGAACGGAGCGAACAGACAAATCTTTAATAAATTTATTTCTTTGCAAACCGACAACAATTTTGATTTATTAGGGCGCCAATACTTTTTTCGGAACGACGCGTGTTTGCTCTTTTCCAGTACTTTTCTTTTATTCTTACTCGTTCGGTGCCCTCTTGCTGTCAGCGCCCGGGGCAACCGCCCCGCTCACCTCGCCGTAGCTACGGCTCTGGTATTTATCGAAAAATTCCAACTCGTTATCTTTAAAAATAGGAATTCCCAGTGCAAGGCATGCATCACTTAACTTACTTTTTATGTTTTGAAATTTCATTAAACTATCAAAATAACAATTCCACCATATACGACAAGGTATTGTGGGAGACACACCAACAATATCTTTGAAAACTTCGCATGAATTCGGGGAGTTCAACTGCAAGTTCCGCAATGGCAGGCAATCCACAATGGTGCCGCTACGTGATGTTTATAACTGTTCGTTTCTAGTATACTGTGTGCAGGTTCGTAAACTGTGTAATATTTTATTGCAAGATCATACATATTTTGTATTTTGTATGTTATGGAAAATAACAAAATACACTACGAAAACTATTTCAAATATAAAATACAAAATAGTTTTTGAAAAGTTATTTAAAATATAAAATATAAAATGGTATTTTGTATTTTAAATAGGTATTTGAAATACATTCATTTGAAATAGGTCCCAGCACTGATTTAGAGGAAGTCCCGTATTGCTTGAACTATTCCTGCCTGCAGGAGAACTGAACGGCGAGTAGGGAAAAGTGCTAATCCCAGGTAACTGGGCAATGGTTTCTGATCCCATTGAAAGGGAAGAACCTCTGTGGGATACGGTCTGGCATCAAAGTCAAATGGTGACTTAACACGTACCATTGAATCCGAAATGAGATACTGGAGTATATCGACGTGTGCGTGGTAACTCTAACGCGAAGATGGTTGCCAGTTGAACTGAACAAGCTCCTCGGGCATTCCCCGGGGTTAGCGGATTGGATTGATCTCTGCCGGGCTGTGATCACGCCATAGGATTCGGTAGCTCATGGGAGCCAATCTCAGGAACATTGGTAAACGGCGAGCATGAGCGGGAGATGAGCTTGCCTTGAAACGCTTGAGCACCATGCCTACAGAGCATGAGAGGACTGGCTCGCTAGCAACCGTCTCCAACAGTATGTAACTGGTAGGCAGACCTTCGGTTCTGCCGCGCACTGGGCGCATCCCATTACCTTAGTGAATAGGAGTTACATGCTAAAGAGTCAAGGTCAAGGGAGAGATCTTGACAGTGCACCTCGTGCACGAGGACAAAAGTCCATAAGAGGGGAACTACGGGCAGGGTGTCTCGTTTGGCGGAACCTGTCCACCAAATAGGTTGAACACCAGTGGGAATGCCCTACGCGTATGCAATAAAGAGTATGATGGTAGACCAATAGACAACGATGTCCAGAACATAATCACGCCCCTGTGGAGGTCTGTGTTCAATTGGAGATCAGGCGATTGGAGTTGAATGCGAATGGAGATCAGGCGAAGGTCAGTTGTCGATGTGGGTATGTCCAACACATTACCTAGTTGTGACAGTTCAATTACACCGTGAAGTTGCGTAAGGACAGAGTGAACAGGGACCTCCAACAGAGCGTCATAAGGGCGTGTGTGCTGTACGAGTTCAAACTGGGGTCAAAGGTCACTGCAGCGGGGCGGAAGATATGCCAGGCCTTTGGTGAGGGTGTCGTGACTATGCGGACAGTGCAGCGGTAGTTTAACAAGTTTAAGAACGGTGCCGAAGCACTCGAAAACTCATCACGTGCCAGAAGACCAACACATGTACAAAATGAAGATCTTCAGGTAGCAATTAAGGTGAACAGTGGCCAGACATGTAAGGAAATGGGACTACAATTCAGCGTGAATGGAGAAACCATTCGGCAGCACGTCTATCAACTGGGGAAGCACTACAAGTTAAGTCGATGGGTCCTACATGATTTGACTCCGGGCCAGAAGGCAACGCGAGCATATACCTGTGTTTCTTTGCTTGTCTAGTCTGAGGAAATAGCCATTTCTGGACAGGGTTTTGACATGTGATGAGAAGTAGGTCCTGTACAAAGCTCCACGGCGCCGTCATCATTGGTTAGCATCCCATGAACCGGTTCTAAAAGAGCCGAAACCAGCACTGCACCAGAAGGTCCTCCTGTGATGGATTGCTGGCGGCATCGTGCATCTGGAACTGCTACCAGCTGCTCAGAGCATCAATACAACTGTGTAGTCAGCAGTTGAGTGTGTTCAAGAAACTCTCAAAACTCTGGAGCCAGCACCTATGAATCACAAAGGGATCTTCTTGTTACAGGACAACGCCAAGACCCACGTGGTTAGGATGACCCGAGACACCATTCTTCGCCTTGGATGGGAAACACTATTGCATCCACCGTACTTCTCGGACATTGCACCTGGTCAATTCCTTGGACAATCACCTTAGAGACGCCAGTTCAAATCCCTAGTAGAGGTGCAAAATGCACCTGATACCTTCTTCGCTTTACGGCCCGCTAAGTTCTACCGAGATGGAATCCATGGCCTTCCAGAACGTTGGCAGAAGGTCATCGGTGCTGAAGGGGACAATTTTTGATCTTCCAGGTATGTCGATGTTCGAAGGTGTTGGTTGACATATCGATGTTCGAAGGTGTTGGGTGAAAAATCGACAGAACTTTCTTGGTTACCTTTATAGGAACAATACCGCTTCTATAAGTTAGAAAATGAAAACACACTACAATGCTATTCTTGTAAATAATAATAATAATAATAATAATAATAATAATAATAATAATAATAATAATAATAATAATAATAATAATAATAATAATAATAAATGAAAGAAATAATTCTTTGCGATTTGTAGCGGAAGTTTTGATTCTCTTAAACCATTCTGATATTTAATTGACTTTTTGATGGAATGTTTATGAAAATCGCCATTTTCGGAGATGTAACACTCTTCTAGTGGGGGTGTGATATTTAGGAAAAAGGGCTTCCGTAGCAGGTTTAGTGTAGAAATGTTGGCCATAGTTTTATTTGGTCATAAACGTCGTCTATATGAATAATTTTCATTGTGGCACTTCATATTCTGATGCAAGTAGGGTTGGTGACGTCATCAAGATGGCCGCCAATTAAAACTGTAGCTCCGTTACTTTTTGTCTGATTTTGATGAAACACGGCTCATTTGAAAGATATTGCTGAGACAAGTAGAAATGGCTATGTAAACTTTTGACGTAAGTCTGCGAGTTTACAAATAGTAGCTCTAAGTTTATATAATTGGCAAACGAACGCCTCTAGTTCATCAAATGTTTCATCAGTGATTATTTTACTTGAACCTAGAGATGTCATTGCCTGAAAGATTTCACCTGCAGCATTAATAAATGTTTTCCAGTAGGTATTGGATCGAATAAAGTTCAGCAAACATTCCACCATCCTCATATATTTACGAAACATTTGAAATGTAGGGTCTGATTTCTTACTAAAGCAAATTCTTCTATTTTGACTTACAGCTTGCATGCTTCAATAAGACGGAAAAGTTCCTCAATGTCCTCTCATATTATCCACCTTTTCTATTAACACTCGAGGCATGCGTTTGTGAGCTTCAATTGCACTTCTAACGTGTTTATCTGTTAAGATTTGTTGCACAACACTGTCATCGTAGCCTTTGGCGCGGGAGATTCGGGTTCGATTCCCGGCGGGAGCTCATGTGGTTCAGATTCCACGTTAATCAGTAGGTCCACGTCTCATACAGGTCCACGTTAGGTCACATTTGGTAGTTGAATTTAAATTGCTTTGGGAATCAAAATTGTCATTATCTTTTTGGTCATGTTAGTCACTGTCAAGATCATACGAACATGATCTTGCATCCACAGAATGAGGATTTAGTATCATTCTGTCCTTGAATAAGCTCCAAGCTAAATTGATATTGTGTGAACAGTTGAGCAGGTTTCTGGTTGGCGTTACATTCAGTATAAACTGTATGATGGCTTGATCCATCATACGGACTAATATTTTTTGTATAATGTAGGACTGATTTTAGTGAATGACTTCCCTCCTTTTTCTCTTCATTCAGGGCAATAACTAGAGATTCGTCATTTTCATGCATTTCTTGGTAACAAAACCATAACAGTAGCATGCAGCATCCCTTTTCCATCTGGAGTGTCCTCCTCTAAGAAGTCCAAATTATCTGCAGCATAGTAAATACATCTCCCCTTCGCAAGTTCTGGTGGAATACACAAACCTCAATTGTTTCCGATGCGGAGAAGAATTTCATTCCCTAAAGCTATTTCCAATCCTAGTAGTCTGTTGTAGTCTACGGAAACATCCAAATCCAAAACACACGATGAGTTGCACCAAAAATTTACTATGTGCCTTTGAATGAATAGTCAAAGTAACACCAACTTAGAATGTAAATTCGCGAGAATGCCTTGACTTCTCTGAACCATATGCTATTTGTCTTTCTGAAAGGGAGTGGGTACATAATTGTGATAGACTATCCACTTTCATATCCAATTATTTGTGGTTAACATTTCCAGAGTGAAACATTTTTCTTCCACCTAATAACCCACTTAACAAATTACTTAATTTCTGAGGTAACCATTTGTTTAAATTTCGTCCTCTTCTACGGAACCTGAAAAGGACCTCTTCTCTCCTTGCAGAATTGCTTTCCTGGGTATATTTTCAGCTTGATATAGAACTTCCATCTCTCTCTTCATACTTCCGCTACCTTCTCATATAGCTTTACTTACATGATATAGCCTCATTTACCGATTTTAACATAATACGCTTTGAATGGTTCTTTCTGGAGGGTTTAATAAATTTTGTGTCTACATCAAAAAGTTCATTTTCAATAAATGTTTCCAGAGATTTTCTTGACATTACATCTTCCGCTTTCAGACCTTTAGAATAGCATATTTTCTGGTAAAAATTCTCTGCGTCTGCCATTATAATACCTTTGCCATCCGAGAGGGTCTCCGAAAGGCAATTCACGAATTCTATTTGACTGGCTAAGACAGCAATATTTGGTAAGGTTGCACCTGATTTTTCTTAACTACGAAGTGGGTTTCTCACATGTTTATTGAAACATTATGATGTACAACATTTTTCTGATGTACAACATCATACGCGTGACTATCTTCAGGGTCAATAAACTCTCTCAATTTTATCTTTCATTCTTGATTTGTTTCCATTTCCACTGCATCATGTAACTTTTCCCAACGCTTTCCCTACATACTTTTTTGCATCGGATGATTCCTTCTTCCCGGTTGGTCACAAAAGAAACGATCAATATTGCTTATCTGTGAATGAGGTGTCGTCGATCTTGTTCGAGGAGGTTCGTTACTCTATGTTGAAGCATCACCACTATCACCATATTCATTTGCATCCCTCTCTCTTGCTATATTATACTTCACCTGCAATCTTTCAAGCATGTCTTTATGTGTACACTTTTTGTGACAAGAAATGTGCCACTTTGCATTACACTGAATAAGATCTTCTGAAGTCGTACATTCTAAACACTTCGTAAGTGTTTATAGTCACTCTCCTCACAATCAACTCGGAGTCTTATGCAATCCAGAAGTTTTTGAGTTGATCTTGGATTCTTCACTAAACTTTCCTCTGTGTGACACTTACACAGTAAACACTAGCTAAAGTTTATCCCAGTACGACGAGATCGTTTTGCAGATGACGGCTGAATATTCGCGGACATTCATCCTTACTTCTAAACAAATGTTTTTGGACACTCCTAGCTTCCTTTGATTCAGATCTCCTTTCTTAAACAAATTAAAATAAATATGATAAATACACATTATTAACATATCGTTGCTATTTTGCAGTAAATACATATAGGTGTATGTAATTATAAAAATGGGGCAAAAAAAAAATACATTTCGTCACATCTCGAAAACTATTGGTTTCACGCCAGAAGTCCACATAAGCATTTCTACTTGTCTTAGCAAGACATTTCAAACGAGCCATGTTTAATCGAAATCGAACAAGCTACAGTTCTTAATGGCGGCCATCTTGATAACGTCAGCAATGCTGCCTGCATCAGAATATGAAGTGCCACCATGAAAATTATTCATGTAGACGATGTTTATGACAAAATAAAACTATCGCCAATATTTCTGCACTAAACCTGCCACGAGATGACATATGCTATTATACTGATGTATGCATTCATTCCAAAGTTCCTCTTTTGATTCGCCACCAATGTTTTTTTCGAAATGCTAACTCAGCATTTATCAATCTTTTCAATTCTGTGATCAAATTGAAGGGTATTAAATAAAACGAAGTACAATATAAAGAGAAGTCCGTTGTTATTCCATAAACAATTCCTTTACTTGACCAAATCAGAGTTCCTTTGTGGCTAAGCGGTTAGCGTAGGCGCCTCTGTCGTGGGAGACCAGGGGTCGATCCCGGCGGGAGCTCATGTGGTTCGGATTCCACGTTAATCAGTAGGTCATGTCTCATAGCCAGTGCTCTAGTCCTAAAATTTTCAGAGGGTATACGCTGTTTTGTGAACATCTATGATTGTTATAAAGGACATAGAAGTCATTTTAATGAACAATGTACTACTATGAGCAAAATAAATGACGCGTCTCTTTATTTTGAAGTTTTTTTGAAAATATCCCCGTTTTGTTCGAAATTTCGGAAGGTTTCCCCAGCAGGACAGGTTAGTAACAAACCCGTTTTTAATATTTGTGTTAGATATTAGCTTAAAATAAAGAAATTAGAAGCAAAAAACATTAAATCGACAGAAATCTCGAGAATTGCCAACTCTGCAAAAATGGGAAATTTACAAGAACGCGAGGGAATTCTGCAGTTCAACACGAAGCAGCGACATCTATGTCATTGAGAGAAATGTGGATTAGATCTACAAACTAAACTTTTAACGAAATATTTCTAATATGTCTTATTACGTGCATTATCTGCAAACTCCAAATATATGAATATATGCCAAGTATTAACGTAAAGATAGGGCAAATTTTAGGGACATTTAATTTCTCCGTGAATATGATTAATTTCTCGCACTTGCATTAGCGTCCCTAATTTTGTTTGCAAACAGTTTCGTAATTATTTCCCCTGTGCTCACTGCTCACTATATGCTCGCTGGCGCATAACAAATGTTTCCCAGTAAATGTTAATTCTAATTTGGAGGATTTTATAAAGTTTCACAATATTTCTCACTAGATAGTCTTCTATCTACGTGTTTGGATATTTTGATAAAAGATTTCCCTATTAAATGTTTAATTTTCCCTAGATATTTAATTACGGAAAAGTTTTACAATTTATTTGTATTGAATTGAAATTGTTTTGAATTTACTACATAAAGTAAGTAGCCCGAAGGAGGAAAATTCAAGTAATTGATATTCTACGTAAAAGCAACTTATTGTAGAATGATGATGCTTCTTACCTTCAGCACATAATCTTTACGTTAGAGAGTCAGACAGAGAAAAATCCTGGTTTTTCCTCCCCTATGACCACCCATCTTAAACCTCTACATACCATTGTTCGTCTCACAAAATTTCGGTGCTCCAAAAACATTCAAATAATAATAATAATAATAATAATAATAATAATAATAATAATAATAATAATAATAATAATAATAATAATAATAATAATAATAATAATCCTAAATATGCCATCCTTACATAACGTAAGGATATCTTAGTTTCTTAGTTTAAATCTTAAATATCTTAGTTTAAAATGCTTTCTTTAGTAATTGTTTGAGCAACCATGTGGGAGGTGTTACGACGTTTTATTTTACCCCTCTCATTTCAGTACCCTTCCAACAGAAAGTAATTTCTGATAAGCAGGGCAGACAAAATGAATAAGATATATTTACAGCATCCTCTCCCCTTTCATGATTGGAATATCACGTAACATTTTTTATTCTACCAAAGATGACCCTGTGCGGTTAGGGGTAGGTAACTAAAGAAATACCTAATATATAGCGCCCCTTGATTGTAATATTACCACTTCTTTATTTGTACGAGGGAGCCCCTACACAATCAAGGGTGACAAAAAGAATAGGAAAAGTGTCTATTGATTCCAGTGGCGGATCCAGCACGAACTTCTGGTGGGGCGGGGAAGTGAAAGATTCTTTTGATGATGTGAAGCTGTCACAAATTACCACTTAACTAAACTAAACAATAGCGGGGTGAACCGGAACCCAGTCAGTTTAAATTGATGTAAAAATTTAATTTTTGGCTTCATATTAAAGTTTTGGTTTGAAATGAGAATTTCAGTCCAAGTGGTCAATGATTAAATTTCGTAGGGCTCTTCAATGTAGGCTATACGGCCCCCTTATGAGAAAAGGCAAATATATTAACATGTTTATAACTTTCGAATTTTTCGTCTATTTTAAAGAAATATTTTGCTTCGTATTAAAGTGTTGGTATCTCGCAGAGATTGGAATACAAAGCAGAAACTGGATGCAGTTAGCTAAGGATAGAAGTCAGTGGAGAGCTTTTGTGAACGCGGCATTGAACCTCCGGGTTCCATAGGCCATAGAGCTAGTTTTATTAAAGTGTTGGTTCCAAATGACAATTTCAGTCCGAGTGGACACTGATCAAATCTCGGGGGAATGGAGGCTCTTCAGTATAGGGGGCTACGGCTCCCTTATGGGAAAAGGCAAAAATATGAAAATACTTATAACTTTCGAATTTTCCGTCTATTTTAAAGAAATTATTGGCTTCATATTAAAGTCTTGGCTTCAAAGGACAATTTCAGTCCGTGTGGACAATGATCAAATCTCGGAGGGCTCTTCGGTGTAGGGTTTTCGGCTTTTTTATGGGACAAGATTCACGTAGTTGATATTGCAAAATTGTTTTGTATACATGATTGGAAACTTGGACTATTTGGTTACTTTAACCTCTTATATTTTACAGATTCAAATTCGAAGCAATAGTTACTTCGCAAAGCTAAAAGATGGCACTTACTAGTTTCATTAAAATGAAATGTCTTTTATGAGAAGTTGTCATGGAGCAGACGAACGAACAGGCACCCAAACGTTGGTTGAGTCGGACGGTTGAAACTCGTTAAGCTCGGAGCTCCTCCGTGGCTAAGCGGTTAGCGTACGCGACTTTGGCGTGGGAGATCCGGGTTGGATTCCCGGCGGGAACTCATGTGGTTCGGATTCCACGTTAATCAGTAGGTTCACGTCTCATATAGCCTCGCTGTTTAACAGAACGTTAAACTCAAAATCAACTCAATTCGTTAAGCTCGCTTCAATTATTATTAATAATAATAATAATAATAATAATAATAATAATAATAATAATAATAATAATAATAATAATAATAATAAAGCATTCTCTTTTGGTGCATGGGGTCCGTGGCTCGATTCCACTTCGCGCCAAGTGAAATTTGAGGTGGACAAATACCGTGTGCATGGGTATGGGTTTTCTTGGGATTTTCCATTTTCCTCCCAGTTTCTTCATTTCACCATTTCATTCATCATCATTCTCCCTTAGCGTAGGTGCATAATCATGCAACGTTAAACTAGATATTGCATTTTATTTTAATTTCAATAATAATAATAAAAATTAATTCAACTGAAAGGACTATAATTTATGTTGACAGCAACTATCATAAATATGCAATCATTATAAAAACAATGCTTTGAGTAGAAAGATAATCCTTTCCAAGTGTTAACGAATGCGCACGAGATAAAACATGTCTCTAGAAAGACGAGACGCGCTTTGGGACATCCAAGATAAGACGAGATAGCTTGTAAAATGTCTCGTCTTGTCTGGAATATCTCGAAAACAAAAGTCTAAGTTTTAAAATTATTTTTCAAGATCTACTCTCTCAGAATAGCTCTCTGCCTTAAAATTGATAACGGCATTTGTGAATTAAAAAAGATAAACAATGCCTAAAGTTAATAGTTAACTTTTCGAAAAGAAGCTTCATTAAGGGTGAACCTGAAAGATGTACACAAACTTTGGGAGATGATTCGTGACATCAAAAGGAGACAAATAGTCCTCTTGTAGTTTTCGAATTTAGCTTCGTTGTCGAGATACAGGGTTGCCAACTGGTCGTGTTTGAGAAACTCACTGGGAATAAATTCAACTCCAAGAATAAACTACTACTCATATATTTTTCAGGTCAATTGACTTATAGCACGTTGTAAGGTTAAATATTTATTTATGAAGTGTGTACAAAATTTGCCAGAGTCTTTTCTGTGAAAATCGTCGAGAAAAAGTCACCTCCAAGAATAAATCACCCCTCGTAAATTTTTCTAAGAGAAATATCTGATACTGCAATATAGGGTTGTTAATTAAATATTGATTAATGAAAAATAAACAAAATTGTTAAAATCATTTTTGAGAAAATAGCTTTTTTCGATTTTCTGCTGTTGGTAAACCACACTTATTTTAGGTGGTAGGAAAAAAATTGGAAAATCTTCTGTAGGAATACTATGTAAACCGTAAGTTTAAAATTTGGTGTAGATACGTTGAACGGTATGGCCTCTAGGCGAGTGCATAGAAAAGTGTACCAAACGGACGGACCGGAAGGACGGGTGTCGAAAAGTCGCATTTTCGGTATGTAGACGCCATGAAACATGTAAATCCGTTGAAATCTGAATTTGATATATTATTTTCACAATCATTATATTTTCTTCTCTCTTTTGTCGCTCGAAAAAGAAAAGCCTGAGTTTACCACAAAAAGCTAGGGAGTTTGCCAAAAAATATTCAGTTACAGGGCCACCGCACTAAACTTTTTAAATTCAATTTCTTAACTGTGTTCGGCCGCAGTTGTTACTGAAGTGTGTATTTGGATAATACAAATAAAATTATCGTATTATTCAAATACATCGAATGTCAGATTATCGAATAAAAACCTTCGATTGAAGAAAATCCACACTTCAAAACTAACCCGCACTTTGAGGACATTTTTATTAGACATCTAATATACCAAATAATCCAATCATTGTTTATGAAATATGAAAAAAAAATCAAATGAGTCATTTTTGAGAAAGTCGTTCAAAAAGAACACGTCAGGAGTAACCTACCTCTTGTAAATTGTTTTGAACAATGAGTTAAGATATACTTTTGGTTATTAATGAAATATTTATTTGCGAAATTTGAACAAAATCGCCTGTCGTTCGAGAAAATAGTCGGGAAAAAACCTTGACCCCCAAAATAAACTATCCGTTGTAATTGTTTTTCATAGAAATAACTTATACTAAAATATAGGGTTATTAATGAAATACTTATTTATGAATTATCAATAAAATTGCCCGAGTGATTCTTGAGAAAATCGTGAGGGAAAAATAACTCCCCGAATAAACTATCTCTTGAGGATTCTTTCAGGGTAAGGGAGTTATTCCATATTATTAGGTTTTTAATGAAATATTTATTTCTGAGTACGAACAAAATTGCTTGACTAATTTTTGAGAAAATCGTGGAGAAAATACACCCCCAAGAGTAAACTACACCTCGCATATTTTTTTTTTCAGGACAAACGAGTTTTGCCACATTGTTCGGTTATTAACGAAATATTTATTTTTGCAATATGAATAAACTCTTTTGAGTCGTTTTTGAGAAAATCGCCCAGACAACACACTCCACCGAAAATAAACTACCCCTCGCATTTTTTTAGGACAAACGAGTTATGCCATATTGTTAAGTTATTAATGAAATATTTATTTATAAAATATGAACGAAAACACTTGAGTCCATTTTGATAAAATCACTGAAAAAACTCACCCCTTAGTATAAACTACCCCTTGTAGATTTTTCTCAGATAAATGCCTTATACCACAAAATAGGGTTGCTAATTAAATATTGATTTATATATAAAAAAGAAAGAAAACAAGACCGTTAGAGCCAATTATGAGAAAATCTCTTTTTTCTATTTTCATCGTACAGGAAACTACCCTTGTTTTGGGAGTAGGAGGGAAATAAAAAAAACTATAGGAAATACTATGAAAATCTTAAACTAAAATTTCGTGCAGATAAGTTGAACGGTATGGCCTCTAGGCGAGTGCGTGTAGCGAACGGATGGACGAACAGATGGACATGTATCGAAAATAATTTTTCGGTGTTAGGAGCTATAAGTTAATACGTGTAAATTCGTTGAAATCTCAAATTTGATTTTTTTTCGAACATCGTACTTTCTTCTCTCATTTGTCACTTCAAAGTAAAAGGAACTCAGAACTACAGATAAGAAAAAATGAAAATAAATCTTTAGTTTTACGTCCCACCGTTATGCCGGTTAGGCTAAAGGAGACGGTGATGATGAGAAATGAGTGAAATGGTGGAATGAAGAAAGTGGGAGGAAACGGGAGAACCAAAAGAAACCCACGAGCACGGTGATTGTCCACCACAAAGTCCACACGGCGCAAGCTGGGATCGAACCAGGGACCCCAAGCACCGGAGGTGAACGCTCTACCACTGAGCCACCGTGTCCCCGAACTACAGATAAGAGACACCTACTTTTACACATAGACATTTATTGATTTAAAACTGTTTTATTTTGTGTCATTTCACTTCCAATTGAAAGGTTTTACCATGACTTACGGCATACCAATGACGAGACGGAAGTTTTCAGGAAGTAAATGCGTTCAGAAGTCTAGACTGCATTACACCTATCAGCCTGTTTTTACTTCTGCAACAGTTGACAGCTGTAATTTCGTCCAAACGCTACACGAAATAATTCTTGGTTAACGTCATTGTGTTACTATTTTAGTATTGTTCTCTTCAGATTTGGTTGAAGTTTTGTCTTAACGGTTATACATTTTTTTCTTATTTCATCGTTACACATAAGAATAAAATGTTGTGATGAGTGGATAGATTCGAATCTACGAACATTGAGTTTTTATTCTTCCAACATTTTACCAATGGACCAAGCTTTGTCTTCACGTTAATGCACGGTTACAGGGTTTATTGCGATTTAAATAAAATGGCTGGGTGTTAGAGTTTCCTGCTCACATATTTCGATAAAAAATCATTGCTTCATAGATACGTAGAGCAATGCTTAGATACACATTTTAGGAGAGTAAATTTTGGTGTATATAATAATTTCATGCCAGATAAAAGCTGGATAAGTTTTGATAACACGTTTAATATGTAGTTCTCAATAATAGGCTTGTTGTTCGGGGTGACGTTCCAAGGTTCAACATTGACTAGCAGTTTTTGCTATTAATAACCCTTTTAACAATATTGGCAGTGGACAAAAATTAGCCCGTGTTGAAGCTTTTTGCTCCTAATTTAGTTATTTTACTTTACTATTTAACGAATATATTGAAAATTGTCAGCAGACACGTATGCAGTAATTTATTTCGGGAGGGGTCCGATTTCAATATTAGGATAAATTATAATAAAATTAAGATAACCCCCAAAATTAGGCTAAATTTACAGAAAAGTTGGGATTTCAGAGGGGTCCGGACCCCCTGGACCCACCCCTAAATGCGTCCTTGTTTGTCAGTAACGTTTCCTCATTTTGAAACCCTCAAAAACTTCGGATATATAAAGGAAAACGAGTTGTTTTCGATGAAATATCACTTCAAGGAGACGCGACAGTATTATTGCACATGGTGGTATCCCACGTCACGTTCACAAGGGCAAGAATTCCTTCCCTTTCTCTGCCATTGTGCTCTATCAAAAGGTTAGGTTTGTAAATTATTACTCCTACGAACAAGCATGATTGGCAGATAGGAATACTGAACAGAACTCCACAGAAATGCATGCTGAACTTACGTTTGTAGCTACCTTTTGGCGACTGTATATAGAATTATGAAGTAGGCTACTAATGGCCTAAAATAATAAATATAGCAAACTATTCTAATAAAACTAATGACGCTTATTAAAATGACATGATCTACTTCCCAAATCAATTTTATTAACTTATTACTTACTTTTCAATAAAAAGTATTTAAAAATTTTTGACAATTTATTTCACACCATGGGGCAATCCCGAACACTCCGGTGTAATGGCAAACATACTGTCTGGCATTTCCTCATGAGACACCATTTTGTTGTTGAAGTTGAAATAATTATTGACCGCATCCAGGCTAGTAAGATTACAAAGAACTAATGTTCAAATATAGGGGAATGTGTAGCCTTATCTGTAACAACACAGATTAGAGCCAACGTACCTTGCCCAGATTGTTGAATTAACGTTATAGATCAATCGACAAAAACAACAAAACGTCTTCTTTCTGGCTATCCACTCAACTGACTGTCACCAAATTTATGCTACACTTTTCCAAGTCTCTCCGCTAGCATGCAGCAAAATCGTCTGTTTTCTAACAAGCTTCCTTGAGCGTAAACTACGGAATTCGGCATTACCCCAGTGTTCGCGAATACCCCGATTTCTCCTACTAGGGATGGTATCGAGACGGGACGAAACGAGACGAGACTTTGTCCAGTCTCGGTTGATAAATAGCGGTCTCGGTCTCGATCTCGTCTCGAGTCAAAAATCGCCGTCTAGATTAACAGATGTTTGTCTCCATCTTGGTCTCGTCTCGGAAGTCTCGAAATAAATAGTGTGAAATTAAAATTGTGAAAGTATTATTATCGTACAGTCTGTCGTTTCTGCTTCTTATATTTTGCCTTCATTCTTGACTTAGAATTATGGTATGGTTTATCTTTTCATAGCTAGTTTGCTAGCGCTAATGCTCTTCATGCGTGTGTTCCAGGTTTAATCATCAGTAGGTATTTCATACCTGGGTTAAACCAGGGTTTGAAAAGACCCAGGTTTTTTAATAAAACTAACCTATCTAGGCCCATATGAGTTCCTCCGGGTATTTTGGGGTTTAATTGACTTTTTAGAAATATCTTAAGGTCTTTGCGCTAAAAGTGTTAAAATGTGATTTATATTTCAAGATTGTCATTGTTACTACTTGCAACAATTTTATATTCATTGCTGTTTTGAAAAAATGGCCGCCATTTTGAAATTTTACATTGGATCGCCGAGAAAATCTATACTACAAATTTAGAATTTGGCATGCTTCTACCCTCAAAATTTCAACTTAAAAGACCAGAAATTGCACCCTGTATCGTGGATACCCGCTATTTTGATTATCTCCATTTTAAAATTTTACGTTGAATCGCCGCCAAAATATATATACGGCTAACTTAGAGTATCTCCTGCTTCTACTCGGAAAATTTCAACTTAAAAGACCGAAAATTGCGCTTTGTAGCGTGGATACCTGCTATTTAAAAAAACCGGGCATTTTACGTTGGTATGCTGCCAAAATCTATATAAGAAATTTAGTGTGTCTCGTGCTTGCACCCTGAAAATTTAAACTTAAAAGACCAAAAGTTGTACCCTGTAGTGTGTGTGGTGCAGGCAAACATGAAGAGAATTGTCGTGAGTGGGAAAGGGGAGTCGCTATAATTTTGAACACTGTCATCTTGTAATTTCGATAATTCATTCAAAATGTAAAATTAAAATGAATGACTTTTAGAATTCTAGCTTCAGATCTGGTTTTAGGATTAACTAAGTCATATCGGACTTCCGAAGAGAAACATCAAAGCAATTTAATGACCGTGTCTATAGAGACAACTCTCAGTCACGACCCCTCTTCAGTTTATTAGAAATAGGAAAAGAAAGAGTGAGAAAGAAGAAGAAGAAGAAGATAGGAGAGAAGGAGAAAAGGAGGAAAAGAAGAAAGGTAGAGGAATTTAGAGGAAATTGAATTACTGGATAAATTTGGGAATATTGTGAAGGAACTCGAATAGTTATTAAAAGGTAATTTTTATTTGAAAGTTATTACTTGATGATCAATTCTGAAGTGATCCGGAAGAAACTACCTGGATCTGGATCCAGGTAACTACGCAAGTGGGAGTTGCTCTGACCCAGCCCAGGTGACGAGAAGTTCCAATTTAATCGTTTATCTGTTATTTCCAAGTGTTATATAATCTTTATCCCATAGTTTTATCTGAATTCCCATAGTGGAGATCGACCACACATTTGAATCAACCAGGAAAAAAATTAAAGTAATGTATATATTTTCCGCAAATAGAAATTTTGAGATTTCTGAAAAGACTGTCGTTATTCTGGCTCATCCTGTTATTTTGGCTCTCTCCTAGAGACGATTTATACTATTTTAGAATCGGCTATCTTTCATAACCTTCCTCATACACTAACACATATGACATGCTATTACACACTTATTATGAATGTTATCAACATACATATGAATGTATCAATCTACATGTAAAATTAAACAATAGCGTTGTGATGATATATATATATATTAACAGGAAGATTAAAAGAACATTTTATATTTGGATATCTATATATTCACTTAATTTTTGAACATCTGGCACGAATTAAAAAAAATATATTTATATTTTACAAGATAATAACTGAATGAAGAAAGAGAGAAAAAAAAGGAAAAAACTTTACATGAGGGTTTAAATGAGTCTTTTCTCATATATAAAGATTTTGAGTAATTTTACGAGTCCTATCTCGTAGTTAGCGATGAGCGTTAATATCACAAAATATCCAAGCACCCTTTTCTGGTGTCCAAACATTTCATTTTACTTTATTTTTCGTATACACGTACGAGATTAGGTTACTAATTGTAACCGATACATATTCTGTCTGTAGGTATACTTCTCCCACTTTTGGATTACAAGGACAAAGTTTCATCTCTACTATCACGGCGACCATTCTACTTCTCTCGTCATTCCAATTGATTAACTAGTTCCTTGACCAGGTTTCAATCACTGTTGCCTTATACTTTTAGATAAGCACATTCATGGTTAAATTCGCACAACTTATGGAAAAGAAACGAGAATTTCTCAAGTTCAAAAGGATCTTCGTTGGGAGAGCACGATTACAGAGGTATAAACACTGGTTGAGCTTTAGGATTTGTACAGGAGGGATGGAATCAGAATGTAATTATGCAATAAGATTTCGGTTTACTGGTCTGAGGATAGATTTAGTAATACATTAGGGTTACGTTGACCTACCTTAAACCCATGCTGCATGCGGTTAGTGTAATACAGCTAATGTTAATTCTTACATACAGGGTCAGTCATTAAAGTAGTAGGACTGATTTTTTCTTTTCTTTTTACAGACTGACGGCGGTTACTCCACCTGTTGTTGGTTGAGGTGGGTCTAAGGAAAGACAGGAAGCAGCGCCAGTTGGCTGCCAGCCATAGCAGGATAAAGATCGCTCGTCATCCTAACATCTGCAAGTGACCCTCGTCACGCTGCGTCATGGCCAATCTTTTGGAAAAGCGTTACGCCATCAAATTTTGCATGAAGCTCGGTTAAACTGGGAAAGAGACTCACGAAATGATCAAGACGGCGTACGGTGATAACGCCATTGGAAGATCGAGTGTGTTTGAGTGGCACAAGCTGTTTAGGGAGGGGAGAGAAGAAGTTGAAGACGCTGCACGGTCAGGACAACCTTCGAGCTCCAAAACGGAGGAAAATGTTGCAAGAGTGAAGAATTTGCTGGAGAATGATTGCCGATGAACTTGGCATTGCTAAAACCCAAGTTCACGAAATTGTGCATGAACAATTGCAAATGAGGAAAATTTGTGCAAAGTTGGATCTGCCAGGACCTTCTCGAAAAAGTGAGTGATAATCCAAACTTGTTAGACAATGTGCTGACTGGGGACGAGACGTGGACGTTTGAGTATGACCCTGCCACCAAACGTCAAATCGCAGAATGGCACACCCGAAATTCCAAACGCCCCAAAAAGGCGCGCATGACGAAATCAAAAGTGAAAAGCATGCTCATTTGCTTTTTCGATTCACAAGGAGTGGATCACCAACTCCTGACGACTGCATCATGACAATGCGCCGTTCACACAGCCTTTCGAGTGGTGGCGTATGTGGCCCAACATAACATTGCAACCTTGCCTCACCAGACTTTTTCCTCTTCCTCGGCCTCAAAACCACTCTGAAAGGGCATCATCACGGCTCGGTGGAAGCATTGCAACAGGCCGTGACGAGGCAGCTGAACAGCATTCCAGTTTCCGCCTTCCAGGAAGCGTATGAAAACTAGAAATTCCGCTGGCAGCGGTGTGTGGATGTAGGAGGATCATATTTCGAAGAATATTAAGCGTAAGTGTTATTTCTGTCAATATCTTATTTTTAATTGACTCAGTCCTATTACTTTAAGGACTGACCATGTATGTTACTCAAGAGTGTCACACAGATTGAAAAGAATATCCAACATGCGGCGGTATTTTCTAATATCGGATATTTCGGAACCGTGGCAGCCAAGGACTGTTCGGGGTAAGATACTAAGACTCTTTATATATATTTAACTACTCACTTCACACCCCGAATATTATATTCACATTCCACACATATTCATATCTCAATTTTTATATATATATATACACCCTCCATTCCAAAAGAAACCGAACTTTTGAAAACAAATAGTACCATTAGTGCCATCTGTTGTAATATTTTACCGGTAGATGGCGTAGTCCCTCATTGACAACTGGTATAAATGTCATGACATTTGGATGCACGGCAACAAAGTTATTGCGTTTCAACTGTCAGTGTGTTGTGTACATCGGTCGGAAAATGAGTTTCAAACAACGAGCTGCAATTGAGTTTTGTGTTAAACTGGGTAAAACTTTTAGTGGAACGCACCAAATGCTACAAAATGCATATGGTGATGAGTGTCTATCCCGTACGCAAGTTTACGAGTGGTTCAGGCGATTCAAATCGGGTAGAGAGACGCTGGATGATGACGAAAGATCAGGCCGTCCCAGAACCGGATTATCGGAAGAAAACATCGAAAAAGTGCGTGAATTCATCAAACATAACAAAAAATGAATATGAGCTCGAAACAAAGCGGCAAAGTGCTCAATGGAGAGCGCCGGATGAAGGAACACCCAAAAAAAAGTCGCTTGGTGAAGTCAAACGTTAAGGTGATGCTGATTTGTTTTTACGATTCAAAAGGAATTATCCACAAAGAATTTGTTCAGCCCGGCCAGACAGTCACTGGAGAGTTTTACTTGGGCGTCATGAAGCGTTTACTGGCAAGAATTCGTCGTATTCGGCCCGAATATCGCGAAATCGGCAGTTGAACTCTTTTGGACGATAATGCACCATCACATCGTTCGCGACTTGTAACTGAATTTTTGGTCAAAAATCACATTATTCGGTTGCATCATCCGCCCTATTCACCAGATCTCGCTCCGTGCGATTTCTATCTGTTCCCAAAACTGCATTTGGCGGTGAAAGGAAAGTGGCACGCATCGATTGATGCCATTGAGAAGGCGACGACCGCCGTCCTAAAGACCATTCCAATAAAGGACATGGAGAAGTCGTTTGACAACTTGTTGGAGCGTGCAAATATGTGTATCGATGTAGAAGGGGAATACATTGATTAATAAAAATGATTTGTTCCAAAATGTACATTGTTTTTTTGTTTTTTTAAAACGTTCGGTTTCTCTTGGAATGGAGGGTATATATATATATATATATATATATATATATATATATATATATATATTCATTAATTATTCAATCTTTCAAATTAATAACCCCGACAAATTAAATTTGTAGGTTGCAACACTTTACATACAAGATCCGACCTATAGTACAAATTCAAATTAACTAATTTCCCATGCATAACGATAAAATTCATATTTTCAAGTATTCTACTTAAAATAGTGGACATTCAATGTACAAGGCAGGCACGTAAATACAAAAAAATATAGATATAAATGAAGCTAAAATATTGATAATACTATTGTGCCTAAACAACTACGACAACCATTACCTTCAGCCTTACCAATGGAAACAAATGTAGGAATAGCTAATAATTTGACGGAAGATTCTACATGGATAATGATGGAAGGAAACGAAAGTGAAATTAATCGTAGACCGGACCATCGCTCGCTATTGCAGTCTGTCAATATGGTGGAAAAACATCTACTTCATACTTCACATCAATGAATACTACTACGAATCGTGTCTCGCGATGTCTCAGTTCGTAATTCAGGTTCAAATGATACATTTCAGATGAATGATATGTCAAGTTCAAAACTCGGGGGGAGGTTCAAAATTAAATAAAAAATCCTGAAGAAGAGAATAAAGGAATATATAGAGAAGAGAGAGAAAAAGCGGCGCCAAACAAATAAACTAGGATACTAAAACTACAAAGATGAGTGGTCGAATTTCAACATACAACAATCCACTGCCAAATATACTTTTATATGCCGAAAATGGTTCGCCTACTAAAATGCGTAGCCTAAAATAAATATCTCCAAACTCCAGCAAGTCTGTGCCTCAAAAGAATTTCATAAAGACAAAAGCTTTAGGGAAATTCCCCTCCTCACTGTAATCCGCTTGAGACCTTGGGGACTCCAGCACTACCGCAAAGTCAGTGTGATTTCTCAATTTTGGATTTCCAAAAAAAAAATTATTCGACCCCTCAGAAACTGAGAAGAGTTCTGAGAAAAGTATGGAAAATTAGACTAAATTCGATGAGACAGTAGAAATCCTATCAGGGATGTGCCAAATAAAAAAGAATAAATAAAAATTGATTTTGTACTAGTAAGTTGTCTGCCAAATCTTACTAGTAGTTACCAATCCGCAATGGTGCCAACCTTGAAGCGTAAACAAATTTCAAACACTATATACTAGAAGTAAAAGAAGTGAAAATTTGTGGGTATTGGGGATTTAGACGCCCTGATACGGTATTATATGAGTCTACTTAATAGATTTACTAGATTATTTGATCCTATCCACTTCGCCACCTCTACAACCAATAATGAACTGGGTTTGATCGGGTGACGTGGAAAAAAATCAGAGTTGCAGAGTAGTATCATAGATGCAAGCCAAATGCATATATTTAAACTGTACCAATTCAGCGGACAGCTATTCTGTTACTTGATTAACTGCGAAATATCTGTGATCGTTTGCTATATGGCTATTGTTTGTATTGACAGGCCGGTAGATCAATTAATCGGTGTATTTACTATGGAAATGTCGAGCCACTACGTGAAAAATACCATCCATCGTTTTTACGTATCGCACTACTCTCATATAAAATCCTAACGTGAGAATTAATGCAGTAAGAACTTTATATATATATATATATATATATATATATATATATATATATATATATATATATATATATATATATATATATATATCAAATCTCTAGTTCGTAGCAAACTTTACGACTGGACACATATACACATGGGCGTCCTACTATTTAATCATACTCTTTACTATACACATTTATACATTAATAATATAATCATAACTCACTTATTCATTTATTTATTTACTTTTCTTTACGACGTCGATTTGTTTTTAGACACACTATACTTTTTCGATAAGCCCAAGGCTGTTGAAAAGCAGTCTAACCAACTACATTAAATCAGCAATTTCCATAATCCATTAATTAACACGTGCGATCCTATATGACCTGAATATGAATTTCTTTCGTAATAAATAGGGGCAGGAGTTTTTCGTAGTTTGAAATTAAACATTTCGCATTTGAAATTTAAAATTTCGTATTTTGTCGCATTTTGAGATATAAAATTTCTCATTTTGTCGCTAAGTAAATTATTTTACAAGTTCTAATATACAAACTCTAATATAAATTGTACAAACTCTAATATAAATTATATAAACTCTAATATAGGCCCAATATAAGTAATAAACAATAATACTACTTAGAACAATGAAGTTATTCTTTATGCAGTTACTAACAACAAATTACTTCTTTCTTCTTTTACAACTCCAAAAACTTAAAATACACTAGCACAGTATCTTCACGATTGCCATCACAAAACCCCATACATTGTATTAGCTATACACCAGAAACACGTACACATGCAAAAAGGGAAAATACATTAGCGCAGTATCTTCTTGTATATCTCGTCTGCAAATTATTATTATGATGAAAAATACAGATGTTGCACGTTTCAGCATTTTCTTCTTTCATTTGTAACTTTTCATTATCAAACTTTATTTTTAAAAAATCACACTTAGTATTCGTTATTAAAAGCTATATTGCAAATAGGCATAAGTTACTGAAATTTGAATTTTCATCCCCTTTGGTTCTCTGTGCAAGTAAAATATCAATCACACTGACATTACCATCTTGACTCTGCATCACAACTTCTTCTAACTCCTGTGGAAATAAGCATACAAAGGTTCATATTTTGCAATTTCCTTTGAAAATTCTGGCATGTGAACAAAAAGTTTGCACGAAGTCTTTATGTCAGGATTTGAGAGGCACCTAACAAATGAGGAAATAAATAATTTTCCATGGCTTTCGTACATTTCATTCAATGCCTGTTTTTCTTTCCTCAAGGCATGTAACTTTCAAAAAGGGACTTTTCCCCGCATCTTTTAAACAATATTACCACGACACTGAATGTTCTATATTCCACAACTATCAGTTATGAACTTGAAACGATAGTAGTAAACAGCATTGCCAATTGCAAAAGGAAAACATTGCTTGGTACTGTATTTTATATATTTTAACAACTGAATTTGACGTTTTTAAAATTCGCTGTTTGTCGCGTTTTGCGGCATATTTCGCTCAAAATGTCAGTTATCGCATTTTGCTGTGACTTCAAAATACCTATTTCCTTGCTCAATCTGACGTAGTTCGTTGAAAAACCAACTCTCGGCTTCGTCGGAAAACTTTCGTGATTTCGCAACCTGCGAAAAGCTTCTGCCCCAATAATAAACCACAGTATAATTCACTTCACGGCTTCAAAATTATTCTGTATGCAATGAAAGTTCAAAGTTCTGAATAGCATGCAACTATATATATCAGAAAAGTGTCAACAATGCAATTGTTCACAGAAAGCAACGGATAAAGATGATTCGTAAATGCAGCCTGGCGACAAAAATAATGCCATATAGACAAAACTTAGAGTTAAGTGGGAACGCGAAATTTATTATTGTTAATATTCTGATAAGTTATATAAATGATCGTGCTTTTCCAGAGAAAGGTAGCTTGCGATGTGAGTTACCTAAAAATACATTTTTATGGGTCTAAACTAATATTTACTCATGGTTAATTGTAAAGGAAAGGTCAATTTCGTATAAACCAGACCATTAAATATTAGAGTAACAGAACACCAGCAACAAATAATATTAAATTCGGACGCGGTGGCGCTAGTAGTACGAAAACAACCTGTGCACGACTGAATATTCTTTGCACTGCTAATCATGTTTTTGCACTATTATTGTTAAATATAAGCCATGTACTATGTAATTACGGTACGGAATTACCATGAAATTCTTCACTAAGGAGTAACGTACTTATTATTTCGGACCAAAGAGATAAATAAACAAACAACAACACACTGTCCATCAATAAATATAACATACTTTCACTCACACCTTACTCTTAAAAATCTACATACTCAATTATACGCATGCACATTGCATTCTACATATCCAAGAAAGCAAATACTGATACATACTAATACATATTATCACACCATTTAACTATATATGAACCAAACAAGATTTTTGAATTTCACCCAATCGGCACTATGAACTAAAAAGGGGTAAACGAAATAAGGCAAGTAGCCCTTCTACCAACTAAATCATGTTTCCAGGATACTATTAATGTCACTGAAAGGACATGTCAAAACTGCTAATGGCAAGGGTCCCTTTCCTGAAGGGAAAGAACCCTAACGAAAAATCGTTCATCCTATTTCGGTTGGAAGCTTGAGTCAATTCAGGAGTAAATTGGAGTCCCTGTTCTAACTTACAAAGACATTGTGAAATTTAACTTAACTATACAAAAACCTAAATATATCGCCATATAGAAAAAATAACATAAGCTACATACACAAAATACTTATATAGATGGACAGGCTATCGTAACCCTAAGCTGAACTTTTGGAGGATGAAGGAAATTTCAAAAGGGAAAACACTAGTCTCCAAAACCTTAATTTGAAATATCCCACAACCGCAAAACCAATTCACGTTAGTGGTACTTCTGTCCACAACTATTCATATTACCAAACATGGCGTTTTCTGAATTGAATTCTATATTTCACGGTTTTCAGTTCGTTTTCACTGCAGAATTTAACTGTTCAGAGCTCCCTTCTGCTTCCAACAAATTTACTTCTAAAAATGAAATTGATTTTACCTTAATAATGCAGCTGTTCGGTCCAAATATCCAAAATTTAAAAGCGCCGATGTAACGTGTGGTGGCTTGGTGCTTGTCCAGGTCGAGAATGAGGATTATCGCGCCTTAATATGAGAGCGTCAGAAAATAGTTAAATCAAAACAGAGATTTGGGGGCGGAAAATTATAAAGCGAATGAAAAATAGCAAAAACTGGATAAAAACCGGATCTTGGTAGGATATGGGCATCTGAGAGGGACGAAGGGGTCTAAATTATTCTGCCGAAAATTAGATTGGTGGATAATTTCAAGAATTTCAGTCCAATTGTGGGCCTATGTTATCGTATAGCATTAAAATGATAATATCAATACTTATCCATCTAAAATGTCCATATACGGGACTCATAATAAAACAATGTATAAATAAAGATATTATTCCCCAAAATTCTACTAGATTATTCAAAGCTTCCACATTAATTTTGGTTTGAATAAGGGACTTATGAATATACTACACGGACCGAATTTATATTTAGAAAATCACTATCTTGGATTAATAACTTGACTAATAAAAGTCGTAGTGAACTAACATGGACTAAATTAGTTCTTCTGTACTCTACAGTATTTTGAAATTGTCCGACTGTAATTAATGGTTTAACTTGTACAACTGTTTATCTTTTGTCCTTTTGAAATGAGTCTTGACAATTATTATTAAGAAGCATGTAAAGATCAGTACCACGTATTTTTATCAGGAGTCCTTCGTGAGTGAGTCGACAGACGTATCGCATTTGTGGACAATTAATCCGGTTTCGAGTTCAAATAGAGGACAATTTCTCTCGGATGTAAGCCGAGAAGCGGTTTGGATTCCGCTTTAAACTTATGTGACCCCTTCCTGCATAACCCGGTTGTTGCATAATAACACCAAGGCGAAACAAACTTATTTCTGCCCATATGTGATATAAATACATAGAGCAAATTATTTAAACTAAAAAAACCTGGTTTAAACCCAAAAGATCGGGTTTAAACAAAAAACGTTTTTTCTTTAATAAAAACCATGGTTTTTGCCAACCCTGATTATGATCCTGGAAAAAGTCTCAATTTGTACAACCACCCATCACTGACCGTTTGGCCATTATAGGGCCATTTTTTAATGAGCAGAAGGTAACGGTATTCTGTAGTTCGGTGTAATTGCTTGAAACTGTGATATGTTGCTGACCGTTTGGCCACTCTACTTTTTTTTGAATACAGTAGAGTGTAACTGTATTCCGAATTTCGGTGGAGTTACTTGAAGTCATAATATGTTAATATTGGATATTGAGAAAAAGTCACAATGGGCACAACCACCCATCACTGTCCGTTTGGCCACTTAAGGACCACGTTTTTTTTTTAAAGAGCAGAAGGTAGATATTCTGGATTTCGGTGGAATTGGTTGAAACCGTGATATATTGTAGATATTGTGATCCTGAGAAAGGGTCTCAATAGACACAACCACCAATCACTGAGCATTTGGCAACTACGGGACCACATTTTTTTAAACAGTAGAAGGTAAGGATATTCTGGAATTTTGGTAGAATTACATGAAGCCCTGAAAAGTCCTATCTCACAACCCGGAAAAAGGATGAGGAGAGTAGTGGCTAACATCATTTAAGCATAGACAACATTCCGATGTTCATTTTGAGGGACAAAGGAAAACCCTGGAAAGCCCTAGACAATTTTCTTAGGATCTTGACATCTACAACGTATCACAGTTTCATTTATTTACACCGTAATCAAAAATATAATTTTACCCGGCTGTTTTCAAAAATCTGGATCTGTAGTGGCCATACGGTCAACAATTGATGGTCGTGTTTATTAAGACTTTCTCTCACGATGAGAAGATCTACACCATATCACAAATTTACTCATTCTTACAGAAATCCAGAACATCTAGTCAGGTTCACTATGTAATTTCGCCGGAAATTGTTGGAGAGTATGAAAAGTGTACATTTTCTGAAAGCTTATAATATAACCAACAAGAAAAACAATGTTTCCATTTTCTACGACTCCTACATGGGCGCCATCTTGGATTTTACAAAATGGCTGACGTAAAAACAATTTTTGTTAATATCTGAACCTCTAAACAACATAAAAATATAATTTTGACAGATAAACATGCATTTTCTGGACTAGGGAATCCAATGGTATCGAAATAAATGATGTAGATTAAGCGACAAACTATGTTGATTTATATCAAATGGCTTTTTATACAAATTTCCTGACACCAACAACATAGGGTTTAATATTTTTAATTTTATAGCAACTACAGAGTCTTTACAATTCATCATCGTCATTGTGATCATCAGTTTCTTACTGTGTTTGTGTGTTCTCATCATTTGTACACTCACTGCCGTACTGGCAAAGATCGGTGCATGATAACATAGGCTTATTTGCTCTGCAAGGACACCTTGCAGAAGAACAGTCTTTTTTGCATTGACAATTAATCATCTCAATTATTGCCTTTGGAGCTGGAGAATATCTGTCGCGGTTGGTTTCAGCTGGCCATCCAAATCTTTGTGGTAGACATTCTTCGTGGGATCCAGCTGATGATCTTGCATAGCGATGTTAGCCTGTCCCCACACCCTGGCTTGGGTGTGGACTCTGAGGACATGCTGTTTGAGAGCTCCTAGTGTGGGAGGTAGCTTGTCACTTTCTACCATATGCTTGCAAAATAGATGCCATCGCAGTTTGATGATATTGTCGATGAAGATGCATTTGGGGCAATAAGCTACACAGACGAAGCTAGCAAGACTTGACAACATGGTACTGGACACTTCTGCTTCTGTTTAAAGCATCTGCAGAGAACTGATCACATGGGGCCTCTCTGGGTCTCTATGTCGAATACTCCAGAGACCATTGAAATCGACTTATTCTTCAGCATGAGGTCATAGTTAGCTATAACTAACACCAGGACATCAGTATCTGGGGAAAAGAAAATCATCTTTGCATCCGGCGCGTTTCGTTGTGTTGCCAGGACAGCTTGGTAGATCAACAGTGTGTCTGCTTCTTCATGATTGTTGTCGTCGAAAACTAAATCTTTGTTGCTCCTGGTGCGCCTTGAAGAAGAAGTAATGATGAGTTTTTGTGAGGAACTATTGTACTCTAGAATCTTAGCAGCAAGATAGTTTGTCAAGTCTGCCTTTGTCTTGTCATGTGAAAGAAACCTGTTCATTGGGATGTGTTTAATGTTTGTGTCATCTCTGATCTGATACTGAATTGGTGCTTTTCCTTGCCTTCTTCTATCCCTAGTAGGACCTTTGAGAGAATCTTCTCTGTATGTATCAAACACAAGGATGATTTCATCATAATTTCCCACGAGAGACATAAGCCTGCTATTGAAGGAAGCACCGAGATCTTTGACCGTCGCCTTCGTTGCTGGTTTTTTGGCCATCTTCTGAAGAAGAACCATCCCATCCACCAGGGTGATCTTACGACTTGAAGCATCTGATGTTGTGTCCATCCAATCCTCTGGGTGCGTATCTTACTTTAATGTTTCTGCTGTTGCCAAATTGTTGAGGAGACTGATCAGTTTCGACTTGTCAAGGCATGGCAAGATTGTACCATCTGGAGCAAAAAGAGCTCTTGGTGTCACAGTGAATTCGTAGTTCCCAATGGCCTCTTTCTGATTAATGTCTCTGGTAGACCTTGCCACGACCATCATTCTGCCATATAAGTTCCTGGTCTCCTGTAGATCCACAGTCTTGTCTTGGAGTTGTACTTTGGTTTTCTTATTTGCCGACATAAACATCTTGTTGTTCTCCTTCTTTACTGGTGCCCATATACTAACATCCCATTGATTCACTCCGACACGTATCCTTCGTACAGCTTTTGGCCATTCTCATCTGCATTCACGATCATTTTTACATACTCATCACGGATGAAGGTATGAGTGATAACATTATAGAACTTGTCACCTACAGCAGCAAATAGGTTTCCGTGTTTCAAAATTGCTTTCTTTATCTTGTCTATAACATGATGATGCTTCTTGACTGTACTTGGCCCAAGTTCATGATGCTCTCTGGTTTTATCACTGTCTAAATCAAACTGACTCGTAAACTCATTGACAACACGGGAGAGTTCAGGTGTAACCATGAAGAATCTCTGTCGAGCATTGGCATTGTTCGAGATGCCGACAATTCCAGAATGAGTTTTCATAAGCTTGTTCAGATGCTCGCATGCATAGTCCGCCCCGATGGATACAAAGGGGATATCATTTTTCGTCACTGAAATGTTACCTGCTTTCAGTTCTGCCCATGTTTGAGGGTGATTGCTTCTAAGGTCATGCATGTCCGTGATGTATCTTGGCCAGAGTCAAATGCAAAGAAGAACTTGCTGAGCTGCTCGCCAGCTTGAAAATGAAGCTCAAGATCTGCATTCCGAGTTGCAGCGACAAACATAAGAATTGTTTCCACTCGCTGTAGGTAGTTCATCATTAACTTGAACATTGCATATTTTGAATCTCTGTTTCACCCATGTATGGATCTGTGTGCTTAAATCACTAGTAAAGATAGCCTCAAGTAGTGTGTCGTTTGCTTGTTTCATGGACTCCCTTTTTGTGTTCTTGTTCCTCTCGAAACAGGCAGCTTCAACTCTCTTTGTTGCCATCAAACACATCTACTTTAGCTTCGGATTATCAATGAAGAATTCATCCAGTAACATTTCATACAGAGCAATATATGTACACATATGGACACGAAGAGCACGCTTGTAATGGGTACATTTCAAAATTTGCCTTGTTGTTGCAGACCCATACACATCAGCTTCTATCCACGCATCATCAATACCTGAACTCTCTATAGAGGTGCCCAGAGCACGTAGGGCAGTCATAACAGCATGTAGCTCTCCCAGTCGCGCGACAACTGTGCGTTTCAGGTCAGGTCTGGCATCTAGCAGTTGGACCACCTTCTCATACAGAGCCATGTCAAATAAAATGACAGTAGGATGATCTTCACCAACAGTCAACTTCCTCAGTTCACTCGCTTGCATGATCACAGTCAGCAGCGTTGACCACTCATGTGCCAGCTCTGGTAGCAGTGGTAGGGCTCAAACGTGGGTAAGTTGCTTGCTTTCGGACAACATTAAGTTGTATCCTGTCCACCCGGGAATAATGCTGGATGCTTTCTCTTGCTTCAATCTGGACATAGCAGTAGCAACAATCCATCCAAATTGTGATTGTTGGTAGGAACCTGATATATTCTGGCTTATGGCAAAGTGTTCTGTTCTCGGGGTGTGCCGTGCTTTTGGCTTGTCACAGTGCATTATAGGTACATGGTATGGAATAACAGATAAAGTGTGGGCATCAGTTATCTTCAAGGGTGGTGCAACAGGTTCTCCAAGAACATCTGCTTTCTGATATACAGCAGTTATAGTTTCATGTGTTGTTCCTTTCCCATCAGGAGTGTCCTCTGCAAAATCTGTGTTATCGACTGCAAAGAACACAAAGGAACCCTTCTTTAAGAATGGTGGTACATACACACCTAGTAACTGTCGCGTGTTTTCTACAACAGCATTGGCCAAGCAATTTCCAAAAGTAGGGTACGGCCATAAGGAACACAGTACCCATGTGAACTGAGAAGATTCATCAACTTCTTATCGCGGGTGTTCTGATAAACGGTCAGCGACAGTCCCAGGACCTGTGGGTTTTCTCGTGCTTGGGGTTGTCTTGAACACTGATGATTCGTTTATTGGCTTGTAGTTGGCCTGACGCTTCGATTTTAATTCATACATGATATTTTGACTCAAAGTCAGTGCTGCTGGGTCAACAGCGTTGGTCCTTCTTTCAGTTTTAAGGCTGTCAATCAGTTTTAAGGCTGTCCTGTGATGGTCCATCGGATCGCGGTGTACAATTCGGCTGGAACATCATGTATGTCACTGGTGACCTGTATGGTATTTTTATTCGTGAATGGCTTTGTAGAGTTTGTATGCTCTTCCTGATCAATTGTGCTGCTTCGTAGATTTTCTGCATGTTGTCCACATCGTCAATACTATTTTCCAAAGCAGAATGAACCATGAGTTCATCACAGGCCTCTGGGGAATAAAGAACACCTGATTGCCTTCGGTTTTTTGAAAGACAGGACTTGAGATATGGCAAGGCATTCATAATCATTTCTTTGAGCCATTTTCTAGTGAATGTAGGTTTGTGCTTTTCCAAGCCTTCTGTACCAAGCATATTCACGTAAGTGGTTTCGATATCTTGTATAGGTAAGTATGCTTCGTTCTGTGTTTGGATGTCAACTAGGTTTATCAACTCGAGCAGACTTGCACGCTGTAACAAGGGCTCTTTGCGGTCTGCTCTGCTGGTGCGGCCTTCTCGCTGTCCATGGAAAACATGCTTTGTCCAACAAGATTTGTGGTACCGGACGTCAATTGCATGTGCATCCCCTGGTACAATGCATGTGTTCAGTCTTGTTTTCAGTGTTAAATTATCAGATCTTTTAACAGCTTCTTTTAAAGATTCCCAAGCGTTGACTGTCCTCACGTAATAAAGCTTCTCATCTTCATCGTTCTGACAAAAGAAACACTTTTCCTTATTCAGTGGGCATGTATGTGACCTGGTGAATGGGAAGAAGAGTCAGATGTTGATGAACCTGTTTCGTCCGTTTCAAATCTTCCTCTTTTGAATCCCCGTTTCTTGGGCACGTGTCTACCACTTGCTAATGCATGTGCAGAACGATTTCGGGCACGTTGGATTTGGTCGTTGTTAACTGCATTTGAATAGCAACTACGATGGTAGACTGCTTGATGTGTACAGAGTGCGTCTTTCCCGCTGTAAATTCGTCGATGGATATCAACGTACTTACCATCTTGCAAACTGGCCCTCTCTGCTACTACGTCCACAATGCGCTGGTAAGAGTGCATCCGAAGATTTTGCACCAACTTCTCCTTCTCATCAGAGGATTGACACAATATACATAGCTTCCAGTTCACAGGTGATTGACCTTGACAAATTACTTCAGCAGTTTGTGGTTCTTCACTCATGTTCAGGCCCTGCAATCATAAAAACACACCTTCAATATATGGTTGCTGTCATAACAATAATATAATATAATATAATTTAAAATCTACAAAATGCTTATTAAAATAAACAAGATTGATTGAACGGTCGTTTTTAGTTTACGTGATACAACTAAGAATTACAGGTTTTAGATCGGATTTACAAATGTTAATCTAGCCTGGAAAATGCATGTTTATGTGTCAAAATTATATTTTTATGTTGTTTAGAAGCTCAGATATTAACAAGAATTGTTTTTAAGTCAGCCATTTTGTAAAATCCAAGATGGCATCCACGTAGGACTCGTAGGAAATGTAAACATTGTTTTTCTTATTGCTTATACTATAAGGTTTCAAGAAATGTACACTTTTCAGACTCTCCACAAAGTTCCCGCGAAGTTATATATCATGACACAGTGAACCTGACTAATCGCTATACTTGGCTGTTTTCAAGAAAGTAACTCTGTGGTGGCCAAACGATTAGCAACTAGTGGTTGTGTCCATTGAGACTATTTCTCAGGATGACAATATCTACAACATATCACGGTTTCTGTCATTTGGACCGAAATCCAGCATATCACTGTCTTCGGATCGGCTGCTTTCAAAAACGTGGCCCATTAAGATGTTTTCTCAGGATCACAATATCTACAACATATTGCGGTTTCAAGCAATTTCAATGAAACCCATACTGTTACCTTCTGCTCTTTTTAACAAAGTAGATCTGCAGTGGCCAAATGTCAATGATTGGTAGTTGTGCCCATTGGGACTTTTTCTCAGGATCACAATATCTACAACATATCACGGTTTCATTCATTTTTACCGAAATCTAGAATACTGTTACCTTCTGCTGTTTTAAAAAAAACTGAGGCCCTGTAGTGGCTAAAGGGTCAGTGATTGGTGGCTGTGCCTGTTGAGATTTTTTCTCAGGATCACAATGTCTACAACATATCACAGTTTCAGTCATTTTCATCGAAATCCAGAATATCGTTATTTTCGGCTGTTTTCAAAAATGTGGCTCTGTAGTGGCCAAACGGTCAGTGATTTGTGGTTGTGTCCATTGAGACTTTTTTTTTTCAGGAACACAATATCTACAACATGACACGATTTCAAGCAATTCCACCGAAATCCAATTTCCGTAAGGATTGTGCGGGGTCCTTTGTCATTTTGAAGGGAGCCATTGCCCCCTGAAACTCTTTTCTCACAAAAACGACAAAACCCTTATTTCCTACTTTGAAGTCATCTTTGCATCGACTGAGTTTCGTTTCTTTAATGTGACCCTTTTAGTAAAGAGGACCCTTTTTTGAAAAGAGGCCCTTTGTCCCCCTTAACATATTTTCCGAAAGAAACAAGAAAAGGTGTCGATTTATTTTCGGTCTAGTATATATGTGCCAAGTTTGAAGAATATGGGATGACGAGAAACCCTTGTGTAGTTATCTCCTTTACACTTTCACTTTTTGGACTTGAAGACTTTGGGGCCAAAACCCGTTAATTGATCAAATGCTTTATTATCGTTTTGCATCTCCGTGTTTAATTGACACTTTATAACAGGAACTTCCTGAACCTTGTGGTGGAAGCTACGACACTCATCTTTGCTATGGCTGGTCTCGTGGTAGAGTACCAAACAAGTTAGATTCAAAATCCGATGTTTCGCATAATTCACGTCTCACTTTAAGTACATTTTGTTTCTTATACAGTTCATAAGGTCGTAATGCATTACATAAGCATATATTCAGTGCCGTAACTAGGCAGGAGCAATTGGGGCAGTGTCCCGAGGCCCTTACCCATAGGGGGCCTCGAGAAAACCAGTTAGGCTTACAACATTTCTACTCTGAGAACTGAATAAAAGGTAATACCTAAGAAATTTAAGACTTTAATACTTTAATGCTATAATTTGAATAAATTGTCATGGATACTGCAGACTTATTTGTTTGCACGCCAGGAAAAATGTCGTCCCTCGGTGACGACGAAATCAACTTTGGGGCCCAACAGAGTTATTATTACTCAACTAAGTAGGTCAAAACAATAATTTGTTTCCTTTGGGAAATACCTTCTTTTACTCTTCATACAACTCTTCGCAGTAGTTTATGTGAAGTATAAAAAAGTTTTAAAAATTAATCATTTTTTCGCTCTGATTAACCATAGAATTTCAATGATGTCATGCAGAGACGTAAGCAGAAATTTATTTCGGGGGAGGGAGTCCAAAACTTTTCCGGGTAGTCCAGATTCAATATGAAGAAAATTGAATTAAAATTTGTAAAATCGCTCCTAAAATTAGATAGAATTTACAGAAAAGTCGGGATTTCAAGAGTTTGGACCCGTAGGACCCACCTTCTGTGCGTCCCAAATGTCGTGTATCTTTTCATTTCTATATATTTGGGCTACAGATTGTTCAAATCCTCTACTTTTGGAGCACAGACACACTACTTATATATACACACTAACTGAAATACCCATTCTTCGTATGGGACTCATAAAATATCTATATAAACAAACTGAACGACGAACAAGAATATCGATCATTTTTTACTTTTACATATACCGTAAACGCTCCCTGAGACCCCCTGGTTTTCAGCCGATTTGGGCTGTATTTGGAAGTCAACGCCTGTGGGAGTATCATTATTCATCTTAGCGACCGCGAAAACTGTGGATTTGACACTGATATCGGTCATTTTGTATTATTTTTATATGTCTTGGTGTCCTCTCCCGGTAACCCCAGGCCTGCAGCCGATTCGAGTGAATTGGGAAGTTAATACAATCGGAGTTTAACAAGTGATGTCAGTGACCGCGAAAACTATGAATTCGACACTAATAAGGTCATTTTCTACTACCTTTACATGTTCCAGTAAACGCCCCCCCCCCCCCCGAGACCCCCTGCTTCGAATTAAAAAAAAACTCTTCGTCTTGATCTGGGGCCTGAACCAAGGTACATGTGACCAAAATTTGGCAACTCTCGGTCTACTCATCTGTTCCCCAAGTCGCACACAGACAGTTAGACAGACACAGAAAATATTTTATTCCTATTAGACTAGCTTAAATACCATTCTTCGCATAGGTCAGATAAACATCTATATAAACAAACTGAACAACGAAAGAAAAAAACATCAATCATTTCTTAATGCTTTTACATATCCCCGTAAACGCCCCCTGAGACCCTCTGGTTCAAATTTTGAAAAGAAAAAACGCCTCTGGCCCCCAGCCGATTGCTCTGTATTTTGAAGTCAACACCTGTGGGACTCACCATTCATCTCAGCGACCCCGAAAACTACGGATTTGACACTAATATCGGTCATTTTGGATTATTTTTACATGTCTCGGTATACCTCCCCCCCAGTGACCCTGGTCCGCAGCCGAATGGGATGAATTTGGAAGTTAATGAGATCGGAGTTTCACCACCGATCTCAGCGACCGCGAAAACTACGGATTTGAGACTAATATCGGTCATTTGTACTACTTTTACATGTCCCGGTAAATGTCCCCTGGTTCGAATTTTAATAGAAACGCTTTGTCTTGATCTGAGGCCTGAATCAAGGTACCCCTGACCAAAATTTAGTAATTCTCGGTCCACTCGTCTGGTTCCCAGGTCGCACACAGACACACAAACATTTTTTATATTTTATATATATATACAGATGGTGATCAGAAAAATGGAAACACCAGTAGTTGGCAACACGTCAGATGTATGAGTTGGCAGTGGTGTCGTGGCGCCCGCAGCGTCGGACCGCTGGTGGTGGTGTGTTAGGTCGGTCTCCATACTACGTCAGGCGGAGTGGAAAAGCAGTGTCCAGTGGCTGCAGCAGACGGAGGTAGTGTAAAATGGGAGACCTCTCAGTTTTTCAAAGAGGGCAAATTGTTGGTGCGCGGTTATGTGGAGTGAGTGTGACGGCAATGGCTACTGTGTTAGGTGTGTCGCGTGGGACAGTGTCGAAGGTGATGACGGCCTACACGACGCACGGGAAAACCACATCGGGGAAGCGGAACAGTGGGCGGAAGAAAATCATGAGTGACAGGTCACGCCGGGTATTAAAGCGTATTGTCACGCAGAACCGTCGTGCCACTGCGGAGCAAGGGACTGAGGAACTCAATCAGCACCTCCCCCACCTGTTTCGACAATCAGAGTCCGCCGCTAATTGCATGACATGAACTTACGGGGTCGTGTTGCACGGGCCAAACCGCTCATCAGGGACCATAACGCTTTCGCACGCCGCAAATGGTGCCGCGACCATGCAACTTGGACCGTTGAGGACTGGAAACGTGTGATATGGTCGAATGAGTCATCCTTCACCCTATTCCCAGCCACGGGCCGTGTTTATGTGTGGAGATATCCCAAAGAAGCCTATGATCTACAGTGTTTCCGCCCAACTGTAAAACATGGCGGCGGCTCGCTGATGCTGTGGGCCGCCATATCATGGTTTTCATTGGGTCCTGTGGTCACACTTAGTGGACGAATCACTGCCAACGATTATGTCGCAATTTTAGTAGACCACTTACATCCTATGGTCCGGATGTTGTTCCCGGACAATGACGCCATCCTCCAGGATGATAATGCACCCATTCACACAGCCGGCGTTGTTGCAGCGTGGTTTGAGGAACATGGGGATGAAGTTCAACACCTCCCCTGGCCCGCCCAATCACCAGATCTCAACATAATTGAACATCTGTGGTCCGTCTTGGAAACACGACTCCGGCGACGATTTCAACCTCCATCCTCTCTCACAAAACTGGCCGATGCCCTACACGAGGAATGGTGTAAAATTCCACTTGCTACCATTCACGACCTTTATGCCTCCATCCCACGTCGCATCAAGGCTGCTCTGAAGGCGAAAGGTGGCCCGACACCATATTAATCTGGTAAGTTGCAATTTCGTTCAGGTGTTTCCATTTTTCTGATTGATTGATTGATTTTTGAGTTTTACGTCCCGTTCAGCAGCGAGGCTATATGAGACGTGGACCTACTGATTAACGTGGAATCCGAACCACATGAGCTCCCACCGGGAATCGAACCCGGTTCCATTTTTCTGATCACCATCTGTATTATATATATATATATATATATATATATATATATATATATATATATATATATATATATATATATGTGTGTGTGTGTGTGTGTGTGTGTGTAGAGAGAGAGAGAGAGAGAGGGATATATACGTATATCAGCAATTGATTGTTTCGGGAGAGGATTCAGGAACAGGTAAGAAACGTTTCTGTTGTACTGTACATGCAGTGCGAAAACATGATCACAAATTTATTTCGGGAGGTGCTTGAGTCTGATAGCCACAGTGTAAATACGCGACTGTACATGATTCAACCGTTCCCATATTATCTAACACAGCAACGAAACAAATTTTGAGTAAAGGCAATTTTAATAGCTAATTCGAGACAAGACCGAGACTTTTGAGACTGACCTGTCTCGTCTCGGTCTTGTCTCCATTTATAGAGGTCTGTCTCGGTCTCGTATCGGTTTTATAAAACCCATCTCGGCCTCGGTCAAGTCTCGGTATATAAAAGTCCGTCTCGGTCTTGTCTCGAATTCTCGGTCTCGGTACCATTCCTAAAATATACCGGAATCAACAATGAAAATCTAAATATGTTCTTATTTTTTGTACCCAAGGTTGAGGGGGAAGTGGTGAACCCGAACACACATTTTAAGCCAAAAAAAAAATGTTAAAATAAAAGCAGTTGTACTTCGCCCTTAATAGAAAATTATTAACAGAAAACTATTACTGTAATTTATCTTTTACTTCTGTTTCTGATTGTCATCACAAATCAGCGACAGACACGAACTTCACATAGTATAGGAATATAGCAGTGTTGGGTAAGTTACTTGTAAAAATGTAACGCGTTGCTTGCAACAAAAAAGTAACTGTTACTTTACCTCGAAAGTAACGCGTTACTTTTAGGTCCGAAACGTTAATAATGTAAAAAAAAAAATTATGACTTCAAGTTTTCGTACTACTATATCTACCGCTATTATTATTATTATTATTATTATTATTATTATTATTATTATTATTATTATTGCACGTTCTGAATCGCTTTATGTAAATGCAAGGACAAATTTTTACTTGATATATGAACATTTTCATATAATGTAACATTGATAAAATGCCATACTACGTTACTCGTAGAGATGGACACGAGCGAGTTCGAGCGAGTTTTCTTTGAAACTCGATTCGACTAAAACAGACATATTTCGATTGTTTCATTCTGAGAAATTCACTTACAGAAAAGAAACAGCCATTTGTTTCCGAAAAGAAAATATACATATATTGTAGTTACTCATCCGAAATGTAACGCGAAAAAAGTAACGCAAAGTAGGTACGTTACTTAAAAATTTGTAACGCGTTACCGTTACAGTTACTTTTTGTAGGTGTAACGAGTAGTAGGTGTAACGGGTGTAGGTGTAAAAATGTAACGCGTTAGTAGGAAACGTTACTTAAAAAGTAACGCGTTAGTAGGAAACGTTACTTAAAAAGTAACGCGTTACTTGCGTTACGTTACTTCCCAAGACTGGAATATATTCTATAATTGTTCACAACTTAGCAAACCGGAAAATGAAATTCTTGTGACATTAAAGTGGAATGTTGTACTAAATAATCACAATTCATTGTCTTTATTTTTATCAGCACTTCTGCCACACAGACTCAGAGCTAGAAGACTATAGAACTAGAAATGAGAGATTTCATTCCTTTTCTCTCTCACTCACACACACAAACACACAGCACGTGACTCATTACTTCCGTCAAAAATTGTCATGAAACACTATATCCCCTTAACAACAAATGAATTTCACGTGGGATCCCAAGGTTAAATTTAATGGAGTCTCACACACCTCTTTCATATTGTCATCTTATGCTATGATACCTAGCACGTGGGAACCCAAAGCCAAATTCGAAAAAGTCTGGTAACAAATCCAGTTCCCATGGGAACTTCAGGTCTTTCGCAGATTACAGGCGTCTAAGAGTATGTGCGCGTCCTAACACTTAGCAGCACACTGGTTTACGCAGGTTTTAAGGATCAAAAGGTCAAAACCGACCCAAATGAGGGAAATCTACTCACGGTTAATAAAATGCAAAGCTTTTTCAGGCCAGTCGTCCTAAGTAAGGTTTCCCTCATTCACACCAGGCAAATGCCGGGATGGTACCTAACATAATAGTCTCAGAGGGCTTCCTTTTTTCCCTATTCCTTCCTTCCCCTTCAATTTCCTGGATAGAAATATCCGCCAATGGACTTGTAACAGTGATGTTCAAAAAAAAAAGAAAGAAAGAAAGAAAAGAAAAGAAAAGAAAGAAAGAAAGAAAAAAGATTTACTGCATGCGACAGTTGACAAGAGACATTGAACTTTCATAAATTGGCTATAAATGTCAGGTTTAGTGGAGTGAATAATTGTAGCTCTATCTTGTGCTGTCATCTGTTGATGTTAACGTTAAATATTGCAGCCTATTACTCTGCGTATTGCAGAAGATAATATCATAGTGATAACATGTAAAATTCTTAGTGTACGAAAGTTGCGGTGATTTACAACGTTGAGATGAAGTGAAAGTGTGTTCACGGATTTGTAAGTAATTAATGGAGAATGAGGATCTGACCGTATGTAGAAATTTTCATTCTTTATTATTATTTTATGTTTTTCTCTTGGTTAGTTAGACCTCTTTGACTTTAAGTTGTTTCAACATAGGGTCACATTCTTATTGCCCATTGGTTACCTTGTAGTAGTATAGTATTGTTTGCTGTACTCTTACAGACTTGTACGGGTACTCTTACAGACAGAAATAAAAATGGTAAATTGAATTTCACAGCAATTTTCTTATGAAAGACATTATATATATAATGATTAAATTTTGCGTTTAAATTATCTAGCACGTTGTATGTTTAATGTTTACGATTATGTGTTTATATTGTATATTGTGTTTTATATGGTTATTGCTTATATTGTATCTTGAATTATTGTGTTGTAAGAAGTGTAAATGGAATAAACCTGAAATAAAAATAGAGAAATCAGTTTCTTTTTGTTTTCTACTGAAACTGTTGTATTTTTTTCTTTGACTAATAAAGGTGTTGAAATTATAATCTTATTGTTTTAATTGCAAATACAAAAATGTTATCATTTAAGACTTATACTATTGGTGATTAGACATTATCATTTTTTATTAATACTAAATTTTCATTTTTACATTTCTTTTATGTAAAAACTCTCACTATGTATAAACAAACATTATAACGTAAAACTCATCTAATTTGTAACTTGCAGAAATACAGAAAGAAAGCAAAAACAAACAAGAACAAAAAGGAAATATTCGGAGATAAACGCGATTATTCCAAATTAATTGTCATTACATTTCATTGCTTAGAAAATATTACTTTTCTTGCTTCATATAATCGGCCGTCAACATTAGCCAGGAAACAGACATGCAGGCAAAGCAGAAAATATAAAAATTTAACGAAGCTGCAAACCTAAGGTAGAAACGCACCGAGAAGAGCTTTCCCATCGCTATGAAATCGATTTGTCATTATGCTGAGATATGGACGCTTCACCTCTTGAAGAACGCTATACGAAGTTACAAGTAGGACTGACAACGTGTAACTTTAAGATTTTTGCCTCCAAAACCCATCAGCACGACAGCTCCGTGCTAGCGCTCATTCTGCTTGTTTGTATATACAACCGAAAATGAAACTGAGATTCAGAAGAAGACATCTAACATGTAAAAGGACTAACTAGGACTATTTTAGACATCGTTGGTTCCTTCAAAATATTCAGAAGATGCCCTCGTGGCCTTCCAAAAAGAGGGAAGTTTCACCAAAACACGTCGCTCTCGCAGAAGAGAAAAGAAGCTGCACTCGTTAGCCAATACGATACCGTAGTCCCAGTCTCTCATTGGTCATCGCCCAGAACTGTTCTTCAATCAATTTCGATGCCCAATAAATTAGAGGACTTTCCGTGCTACTTAGTGGACTAACCAAGTGCCCGCCAAACAACTTCTTCCAATTGTGTTACTAGTGGAGTGTTTGTGTGTGTGTTTGTGCAAATTACTACAGATTGAAATCGAGAAACATATCCGTAAGTAGTAGTCATTTATGGACACATCTGAGTCTATTGCAGTTTCTTTTACAAATGCATATCAATTCTGCACTCCCACTTGAATGTTTGTTTTTAGGCTGTGTTGTCTTCAGTCCGACACTTATCAAAATTTTCGCAAGTACTAAATTTCAAATTAGACTTATTTTAAAAACAAAGGTACTTGCATTTAGCCTCACACACTACCATTGCTATTAATAGATGTTTCCTTTTACTTACATTTCCTCCACGAAATTTGTGTACTTTTGTTTACCAGAATAAGCTCCCTAATAGCATAAGTATGGAAATACGTTCTAGAAACATCATAGACCAGATAAACCTCATCTGGAAAAGATTGTTTAGTGTATGCTGTGCCTCTGAGCCCAGGTAAGCCTCAGTAGCACAGGCGTATCACGGTATTGCAATGAATAGCACTCCCAGAGATCACTGAAGTCCAAATAAACCTTTGCCTACCATTCCGAACAATCACCACCCAATTTCTATTCTAGTTCCAAGTTCACTGAAATTCTTATACATACTGTTCTCCGGAGACCCCTGCTCTACCATCAAACCTGTCAACAGTAATGCATCTATTTACGAAACACTGGTATCCTAGAACCAAATACACTGGAATCCTAATGCATCGCGGTACCCAAATGATCTGTCGTTAGAAGATCAAAAACCTTTCCCCAACGATCGTCCAATCAACATCCAACAATTTATTGTCAATTAACCAACTATTCCAGTGTCAAATACACTCAAATCCGAATACACAACCTTCCAATAGTTCTCCTGCACCTCAGTCAAATAAACCAATACCTGCTTTTACCCAACAATATATTAACAGTCAGCCAACCAGCTCTTATTCTAAAACCAAACACACTGAGATCTTAAAACACAACTTTGCCAGGGGTCTTTTTCCCGTACAGAAACAAATAAACCTGTCCCAATCATACCCATCAATCGTCCAGCTATCAATCAACCATACATTGTCCATCATCCAACCAAGTTCTATTCTGTAACCAAATATCATAAAATCCTAATATACACAACCACAGGTCTTTTCCCTACAAGACCAAATATTAATATACCACCCATGCCCCAACAATAGGCTACCTATTAACCAGCAATACATCGAACACCATCCAATTAAGTTCTATTTGCCCAAACACCTGAAAATTTAGTACATATATTTCCCAGAGGTCTCTTCCTAAAACACGCATTAACCATATAACGCTCATCCTCTAACAGTTGGTTTCATATTAAGCAACAATACACTGTATATTACACAACAGTTTTTATGCTGGTGCTTGCTCAAACACTTAAACATTTTAATAATAGCCTTCTGATAGATCTACTTCCCCTACAAGACCAAATAAGCCTGCGGTCATCATTCCCAACAACAGACTACACACACAACCAAGTCGTATCCAGTTTCAAAACACACTGAAATACTACTAGGCCTCCTTTCCCCTACAAAATCAAATACCCATATACTGCTCATCTCCCAAGAATAAGCTACCTATTAATCAGCAATACACTGCCCATCATCCAACCAACTCCTATCCTGTTGCAAAACAGCCTGAAATTCTCGTACATAGCCTTCATAGATGTCTTCCTCTTTTACAGAACCAAATAACCATGTAACAATCATCCCCCAACAATAGGCTACTTACTAACCAACAATAAATCGATCATCTACCAACCAACTACTCTCCAAATCTAAGCACTCATCCTCATATATAGTGTCCATTATAAATATAGTATAGGGACCCGCCGCAACTAATAGTTCAAATACACGGTGTATGCATATGCCAATCCCTGATACTCTCATATATAATGTCCCGGAGAAGTAGTCCTGTACCCCTGTAACTCAATTAAACGTGTGCCAAACAATTTCTTCCTAATTCATTGTATCACCTGTAGAGCTCTTTGCCTCTACAATATCTACCCCAAACAATGGGTAACAATCTACCAAGCAGCTCATATCCTAAGACTAAACACACTGAATCACATATAGTGTTCCTCGGAGAAGGTCCCTTGTCCCTACAAAACCCTCCCCGTACAATGTTCAACGATATACCAAAAGCTTCTGTCTAATACATAGTGCACTCGGAGGGACCCTGCCTCCTACTAGACCCTCCACCAACAATGTCCAACAATTTACCAAGCATTTGATATCCTAATATATAGTTGCCACAGAGGGACCCTGCGAAACACAGTTCCTTACAAAGAAACATATTAAATGATGGAATGAAAATTCGGTAAGAGCCCTAAGACAACACATTGTCCACCATAAGCCCTACATCGCACAAATGGGGATCGAATCATGGACCCACGCACCAGAGGTAAGCGCTCTAGCACTGAACTATCCTATCCCCCGTACCAATGGAACAAATATATTATGCTGAACTAATTTGTATTGCTTCACAGACAAAGATGTTAATACGAAAAATTTAATCAGATAAGTATAAAATAAACAAAAATGTTCAGATTGTTAACAAACGTTGTTCTCCCTCTAAAATACGGCATATGCCACTGTTTTCGATGAAATTCGGAGATGGGATACGGACAAAATCTCGCGACCGAAACATCGCCGCCCAGAATCTCGCCGGCCAAACCCTCGCGTGGCCGACACCTCGCCGTCCAAAATCTCGTGTGGCCAAACCCTCGCCGCCCAAAACCTCGCGGGACAAAATCTCGCCGGGCCAAAACCTCGCCTGCAGCTCAATAAAAATTCAGTGTAGTATAACAATATCTGCTGCTTTTGCTGCTTTTCTTATAAGTAAAAGGAAGAAAGGAAGGAAGAGCTTGGTGTGGTGAGAGTAGGGGCGCCGAAATCTCTAGCTACGGCTCTGTGTATATATATATATATATATATATATATATATATATATATATATATATATATATATATATATATATATATATCCCCCTCCCTTTTGTTGTGCCGACAAAGGGAAATTATAAAAGACATCCTAGGCTCGAACCTCATCTATGTTGAAAATTTGATTGAGATCGGTAGGATGGCTCAAGAGATATAATGTAACAAACATAGTCATTATATATATATATATATATATATATATATATATATATATATATATATATATATATATATATATTTCCAAAGCATGCATTAGAATTTTTCTTGTCATTATTTTAATGTAATTATGTGTTATTACTAAATATATACATATAGTAATATATAGAACATTCTACATTGAAGAAATCGTCATGAAGAGGTTTTATCCTGACGACATTTCTTTCCAGGCGACATTACGTCTCGCTTAATTTAGACCAGGCGAGATTGTGTGTCGCGAGATCATTACAACGAGGTTTTGGCCCGGCGAGATTTTGACCCGAGAGGTTTTGGCCCCGCGACGTTTTGGGCGGCGAGGTTTTGGCCAGGTGAGGTTTCGGCCCGGCGAGATTTTGGGCCACGAGGTTTTGGCCAGGCGAGGTTGTCGCCGCGATGTTTTGTACCCAAACCTTCGGAGATACCACTAAGATAGAAGCGTACAAGCAAAAGATATTAAATTGTTATTACGGTTCGGTTTTATTTATAAAGGGACGGGGAGAGTGTATATCTTTTATTAACCCCTTTCCGCATGAGTTTTTATTTCTTTTAGCGGAAAAAACAATCAGTATTGAAAATCCTCAAATGAGAACTTGAAAAATGAATTAAAACTTGAATTTTAGATTTTTTACTTAATTCCGACGAGAAATAAGTACGTGCCATATATGGCAAACTATGCAGTAAGGTAAACTTTCCTAGAAGTGCGCAGGGATATAATTCTAAGGGTACACTTGTAAACCAATTTCGAAGAATATTTTGTGGATTATATTTCGAGGTACAGACTGAATCAACCAAACATCAACGTTACTACTATCGCCTAAGTCTGGAGCTGCAGTAGGAACAACATTACTTTGAGCCCCAGTAAATATTTCGAAATTATAACTGAAACCTGAAATTCCACTCAAAACAAATGCTTTATAACCCCATTTATGAGGTTTCTTTGCATTATATTGTTTTATCAATGATCTACACTTTATGGGAGTGATTTGCTTATCCACTGCCAAGAATTCTTCTTTGAAGATTTCCCTCAGACGTTCACGTATCTGTTCAAGAAAAGGCCTAATCTAATGAAGTATGCCATGGGCAAGTTCTCCTGCAGGAATAAAAGTTGAATTGGCATTGAAGTGAATAAATTGTTTGATCTCTTCAAACCGATCACAACTCATCACCTGATTTACCGCATCATGACCAAGCCTTCCGTTCCAGTAATGTCTAGTAGCTGCGAGTTGAATAATTGACATGTACAAAACCACATAATAAGCTGTTCAAGTTTATTTGTAGTCGTTTGTTGGCCGAACTTGCGTTGAATATAGCTTTTACTATTCAACTGCGTAATGAAGAATCTCATCAATGAAAAAGTACTTGAAATATTCAACAGGCGTTTATAGCTGTTTTATTTCTTTAAGTAAGTCCTGAGGTCCTTGAAATTTTGCATCTTCTTGGGACTTTTCCATGTTTCTAGGCTTCCGCTTGATGTTTTTCAAATCGTTCGATGACTTAAACCTCCTATCCTGAGAATTATTTATCAGACAAAGAGGGACATCATCAGCATCTGAATTCATTGCATCATCAGAATTGGGTATGACTATCCTTTCAGGGGAAGCAACAACAGAATCTTCATCCAAGTTCGATAATAAAATATTGTTATTTCTTGGATCTAGTGCTGATTCATCTTCGGATAATATGATAATTCACTATCTTCACCATTTGGAAGTTCTTTAACAGCTACTGATGAACGTCCATCATTAAATTAAAAAAAAAAAAGCCCTGGATCAATTGCTGTAACAGAATTGTAGAACGACTATAATAATTGTCACTTACGCACTTCAAGAACATAAAAGTACCTGTAAACGCATGGTGTGACATACATGACACGTACTTTTTTTTTCCACATTCCTCCAATACGAACATACAAAATGAAGATCGTATTGTTGGAAATACATCTTAAAGTACTTATCTTGAATGTAATATTTTTGTTTGAAAAAGTGCGCATAATGTTTCGCCAAAAATTATACTTACTGATAAAAATCCATTGCTTCACAAAAATCACATGTCAACGTTTCCCCGCCTAATTACAACTCACAAAGAACATGCCAGATGACACCAAAATCTCTTGTTAATACACGTCAATATCCCGCACAGCAGACGAAACAGTCATTTGGCGTCTTTGATAAATTACACTAAAGCTAAAGTGAAAAAAGAAGTGTCATATATGGCATGGCATGCGGTAAGGGGTTAATGTGAAAATCATCTTATTTGGGTAATTATTCTCATTTAACATACTATCATTTTTTTCTATGTCCATTCTGTGAGAAAGGTGTTTTCAAACTGAATCTGAATTTCGTTATTTCATTTACTTCAGTGGCCAAGAGGAAAATATTTTCGTGAGATCTATTTTGCACCAAATATGCACGCTCTGATGATAAAATAGTAAGTTTCATGAAATATCTTGGCGCACCATTTTGTTGGAAAATTAAGTCCGGAAAGTTCTGAATCTGTGTCACAACATGTAACTGCAACATATCACTGTGATCGTCTTTTCACTGAAGGAAAAAGGTCCTATGTGTTAACACCACACGTTCAGCTTAGGGTTTCAAATACAGCGTGGGGATTCTCGGACCTCCAAATCCTAGTATTGTGTCGGTTAACAACACTGTTAAAATGAAATGTGGGCTCACCTGAGAAAAGGACACGTTTCAGAGAGTCGTCATCTTCCTCAATCTCAGACACCATGGCAACAGCAAAGTAATAACGAGCACTGTAATCCGTTGGCTGTAGGGACTACACGATCTGGACTTCTTTGTACACACGAAAAAAAAGAAAAGATGGTTATATAGGATGTGGTACACTTGTGTCTTAGGAATCCAACTCACGTCAGGCTCTACAGACTGACTTCTTGGGACTTCTCACAAAGGCGTCTTTCACTGTCTGAATTGCCTGCACATTGGATCCAGGCCTGCTTGTTCTAGAGAGATCATTGACGCTGCCTGTTTCCTTAAACTTAGCATACCACCTCTTGATGCTTTTAACATCTGGTGGCTATCTATGGTATGTCGTTTGCAATTGTTTTTGGTGACTGTGTTTCCAGATACCAGAGGACATATGCAGCTTCTTCTAGTTTGAGTACATGTTTCTGCTAATAATGTCCGATTCCACTGTTGTTGTTACGTCACTGAGCCCTCTAACCATAAATAAATAAATAAATAAATAAATAACAGTAAGTATGTACACAAAAACTTAAATATGTTACATGCAGTTCAAGATAAAAAGTATTTGTCTATGTGTTATATTTTATATCTTATGAATCTTTGTAATCAGGGAAAGAATTCTGGAACACCCCCTCTATGACCCATTTGCTTTGAAGCACTGAAACCGTTTGTTTCCATGACAGGAATCCTCGTTCGTAAGAGTAATGAGACTCGTTATTATCCCACTTTTGCACACACGTAATGATCTCACGGTCATCTCGAACCTGTATCCCATGTGTATGAGTCTTCAGTCATCCAAACAGGTACTTCAACCTTCAGTACACAACATTTTACTGTAAATCAATGTTGCTGAGCTATTCCCGGATTTATTGAGGATTCACGTTGATCATCCGTGGTGGCTTACCTAAGAAGGAAATAATAATTAAGGATAGATTAAGTAGTAAAGGATAAATGCTCCCAACTACAAAATTTCACTCCTCTAGTGCTTACTATTACCAAGCTATAGTGGCTTGTAAGTTACTTTTCGATCGACATTCGTATGCCTAAATCCGCGATAGCATTATTCGGAATGAAGTCTCAATGTTCAGCGTTGAATACCAGTAAAATCCCCTGTTACAAGGTTGACAGTGGAAGAAAATTAAGTATTTTGCTTCTAATTTAATTTCTTTACGCTAATGTTAAACAAAAAGTATTGAAAATATGTTTGTTAATAATCTTTCTTCCTGTTGAAATATGTAGTTTCGAATATGAAAAGACAAAGGGGCATTTTCAATAAAAGAATAATTTAGACTATACGTTATCTTTTTCACATGTCTACCATGGTGATTAATTTTACATATTAAAATATAAAAATGAAATGAAATCTGAGTTTTACATCCCACACTTATGACGTACAGGATAAAGACTGTGATAATAAGAAATGAATGAAACAGGGGAATGAAGAAAGTGGGAGGAAACGGGAGAACCCCCCACACTGTATTTGTCCACTACAAAGTCCACTTGGCGCGAGCTGGAATCGAACCAGGGACTCCATGTACCAAAGATGAACGCTCTACCACTAAGCCACCGCGGCCCCCGTATTAAAAGTATCGTTCGAAACCTGTGATCAACTGTTCTGAGGTTTTGTCCGTCACCAGGTAAAATTTGGTATGGTACCTTCAAACTATATACTTCCCACTCCTTGTTCCACCCTTACCCCGGTTGGTGCCATAGATACTTAAAGGCCAAAAAATCTTCAATACTATTAGTATTAAGTGAGAAAAATTGTACAAAGGTAAGACACAGCAATCGATAGATTTCAATGAATTAAATAAAATAAGAGTACGTGTAAATTTTTATGACAATAAAAAGGTATGTCGTATGTTCATAGATTTTGTTCTGCTGGATATACTATAATTACATAGTATTATACAGGGTGTCTCAAAAGTCCCTTGACATAGGGCAACTCTGTCATTATCAGAGTTACAACAAAATGTAAGAGGGGAAATCGTCTCCAAATATGATGTTTTCAATCTAAAGTAAAGGAATTTTTAAATCAGACGAACTGTTTAAGTTGTGCACTCTTTATGTGCCCAATGCTGAATGAAAATGCAACGTTGCCATTTACCTGGACCCACAACTAATGTGAATGGCAGAGGCGGATCCAGGACGGACTTCTGGAAGGGGGGGTGCGATGGGTTGTAATACTTATACTTAGAGCTACTTTTAAGAGCTCCAAACTCTGGGATAGGTTTTATTTAAATATAAAATTAAGAAAAGTTTCCTCTTCTGGGGGGGGGCAATTGCCCCGATCTCCCCCCCCCTGGATCCGCTATTAGTGAATGGGGACATGTTTGAAATGTGGGTTGGCCATTGATAAATTAGCGTAAAAGACTAACTTCATTCACTTATGTTGTGGGTCCAGATAAATGGCAACACTGCATTTTCATTTAGCATTGATCACATAAAGAGTACAGCCCAAACGACTCGTCCGATTAAAAAAAAAAATCTTCACTTTAGATTGAAAATAACATATTTAGAGACAGTTTCCCCTCTTACATTTTTGTAACTCTGATAATAACAAAGTTGCCCTGTCAGAGGACCTTTGAGACACCCTGTATATTAATAGGGTATTTACAAAAGATATACTGTTAAGTAGTAGAATTTATTTATTGATTCCTCCTAACAGAGACACACATATACTACTAACAGTGACTCAAATAATCCTAACAGTGATGCACATACTTGTAAATTAGATCAATCATAATTACATAAAAATAAACTGTAACATTGTTCAAAATGAAAACAATACACTTAAATTGCACATATCAATTATGAAGTTTGGTTTGTTGGTAAAGGAAACAGGGAAGGGAAAGCTAGTAAACAATATCCCGCTATTTTTTTTTAATGAAAGATAAAACAACGTTGGAAAGAAAAGGAAGGGTGTTTGATTTAGAACTTGATCAAAAGTACGAACTCCTTGATTAATGAAAGTACATAATCAATGTCAATCTTAACCATCAATGTCATTGTTGAATTCAGTAACTTTTCACTTTGAAATCATTCTTTCAATTCTGATGTGTGGGACAAACATCACATATTTTCAGCTTTCAGTGTGACGTAAATTTTTAATGTTTAACTTCTTATCTTTCTTTAATAGTGCATATAGTAATTTTTCAACTTTTTTCAGTACACCATTTGTAATATTATATTATATATATATATATTTCTCTCCTAGAAACAGATTTAAAAAAAAAAAAAAAAAGGTGTGCAAGTGGCGATGCAGGCATTGCAAAATTTCGTATGCAATTGTTTGTATTCACTTCATGTTACTACACGATTAATGTCCAAATTGTTAATAGATTAGTTTAATAAAATCAAAATCTTGAAACTATATATATATTCCAAGGATCATTTGACATATGGCAATGTTTGTCTTGCAGGAGTATCCTGATTTTAAAACCAATTTCAATGCCGATCATGTTTTCTTATTTTCTATTTTTATTTACCAAAAAATACAAACTCTGATCTACAAGGTCACCAGACGTGACACGTTCGCTCCTGATCTTATATAGGGCATTCCAATTTCTTGTCAGTTAAGTGCATTTTTGAAAGATATGTCAGGTAGTAGAAAAGTTGTAGAAGAATGTGTAGTGGAAAACTGCATGCGTCATACATGGCAAATAAATCTAAGCATGGAATTGCTACGATATTACCAAGCTAGACTCGACTTTCGTACCGTATCTTGGGCTTAGGACTGAAAGAGTTAAACCTTGTGGTTGCTGGCTGTGAAAACATGTAAAGACAGGATTATGCACAGAAGTCGGTTAATCTGGACGACCTGAACGAAAAGTTAAGTAATGTAACTTAATATTCCGGACAAGCACCGTCAACAGCAATTCTCGAGTCAGAAAAGGACTGCAATAGTGTACAATTGTCGATGAACTTCGATAAGCAGAAGGGAAAAAACAATGTTACCGTAAGTACCCACAAAATTTTGTGGTAATAAGCTTATAGTTTTCATGTTACAGAGTTGTGGTTTTCTGCAGAGCTTTATGGACTCCATGTATTTAATATTGGTTACAATAAAGTTTAAAACATTTTAAAAGCTTGTTATGTGTAATCGTTTCTCTAATTTACTAATTTCTTTCTGGTACGCTAACAACTAGACAGATTATATTCATAAGTAATTTCTCATAGCACATCAGCTCTTTGATTTAGTCATAACTGAAAAAATTAATGAAAAAATTTTATTTTAAATTAACAATTAAGGTAAAGAAAAAATTATTAATTCATGTCAGAAAAAGGTAACGATTAAATTACCGGTAAAATGAACTTCAAAATAAATCGATTAAAATTTAAAATTGCAAAATTTGACTGTTTTAAAAGAAGAATTACCTAAACTAACTCACTCTGTGGCCTATGGAACCCGGAGGTTCAACGCCGCGTTCACAAAAGCTCTCCATTAATTTCTGTCCTTAGCCAACTGGATCCAGTTATTACTTTGTATTTGTGAGATCCATCTTAATATTATTCTCCAATCTGCCCCTAGGTTTTCCTAATGGTCGTTTTCCGATTGGATTTCCAGTTCAAACTTCGAAAGCATTCCTACTTCCTTCCATTCTGGCTACATGACCTGCCCACCTGAGCTTCCTAGACTTGATGACCCTAACAACGTTTGGTAAACGGTATAAATTATGCAGTTCCTCGTTATGAAGTTCCCACCATTCTCCAATCCCTTCCCTCTTGGGTCCGAATATTTGTCTCAGGATCTTGTTCTCAAATATTTTGTCTACGTTCTTCATTCAAAGTGAGCGAATATGTTTCGCAACCATAGAGCACAATAGACATAATTATAGTTTTATATATTTTAAGGTTCAAATTCCTCTTCAAATTTCGCGACAACACAAGATTTGTGAACTGAATAATAACACTAATTCTTGCTTTAGTCGACAATTAATTCCTTCATGAATATGGTTTTAGTCTTAATATTGATCCTAGATATTTGGAAGAATTTCCTTGAATTGTGAAAGTTAATTGATAAAATTAAGAGAATAGGACAATTAATCTATTACTCTCAAGAATACAGTTTTCAAACAGAACTGATTATGAAAACAAAAATATCAAAATTTAGAAAATATATCAGTGAAAATTATGTACTTTAAAATACACACAAATATTTTCAATAATTGTGATTTAATCGTTACAAAATCCACAACCCAGACTTCAAGACAAGTTGGAGCCAATTTCCAGAAAAAAGCCTGCATTAATCTGCTTCTGCAGTGGTACAGTCAGTGAAATAACTCACAAGAAAAGTTCTTGCAGAATATCTATATGACATGTTTTTCGACAAAAAAAATTATGACTAATTTTTTAATCGTAACATATTTTTAAACTGTTATAAATTAAAAGTTAACTACTACAAAATTTAATTAAATTAAAAGTGAACAAAACTTTAAGCAATTTAATAGTTATTTTTTTAACGGATTAATTAAGTCTAGATTTAGCCAATACAGCGAAAGTAAATTCTTCATTATTACTTCCTGTTTTGAATACTGTAAATAATAAAATTGTTTTTATACTTTTTGAGATTCTCATACAGCAAAATAGTACTTACACGAGGGTGTCAAATTATCCGAAATGTATCTGTAACTTTTCATACATTGCTCATACTAACCTCTGTTCTCGTTTATTCTATTGTTATGCTATTGTGGTCATGATACGAAAGTTTGACCCTAATTCCTCCATTTGTCTCCCTTTTGTTGCAGATAAATCATGGCCGCTCCATTAGAAGTTTGCATCAAAGAGGAACAACAAGCAGTGATCCGGTTTTTGTGGTCGGAAGGTGTATCAGGGACCGCAATCCATCAAAGACTTTCAACACAATACGGGAACAGTGTCTTGTCGCAACGGAATGTCTACGAATGGATTGAAAAATTCAAAAATTAAGGTTCATAGCGGTCTGATCTCTTCTAAATAGTTGAAAAGTGATCAAGAGCACATGAAAAGGTGACCAAAATCTCATCAAAAAGCAACTTTAAACCTTGATGCCAAACTCAGGCATAAATTGAATTTTACATTTTTTTCGGCCAAAATAGGGCCGGCTGGATCATAGCTGAAATACGTAATGTTTTAACATGTTAAAAGTTATTTTACTTAAGTTTGTCAGCTAGTAAAAAAAATTGAATTATTTGTGTTTAGTTCATTATTAATTACATACTTTGCACAGTTTTGTATTACAACTTTGATCTGGATGGGGTAAGGCCAAATTTCTGTAAAACTACAGAAATGCATAACAGAATATTTTGAAATATTCAAATTCATCACCTACTCTAAGAAGAACATACAAGGAGCATTATTTAAGATTAACATAATAAACCACCCACAGAAACAAACACAAACGACTGGAGCGCAGCGTTAACTATTAGAATACTAGAAGACTATTACGATAGAAGAAAGAATAGAGATAGAAGGGCTTTCAAACTCACCTTGAGAGCTTAAGCACCCACCACCTACCCAACTGTGCTTTAGAAGGAATCAAGGCTGAAGTGAAAAAGCTGACATGTGGCAGCACAGCTGCACACGGCAGCAAGTACTTAAGTTTTCAGAAGAGTAATACGTAACAAGTTTCTGCCTTTTTAAATTTATTTTTTATAGTATTTTTCTTAGAAAACTGCCAATGCAAAACATAAATCACACGAATAAATGACTTTACTCCCAAAAAGTAACTTCTAGTGACCAACTTAAAAAAATAATAAAAAAAAAAAAAAACTTAGTTTAAAGAAAAAAGGGACTCGCTATAAGCCCTGAAAAATGGTCGCACAAATGTTACGCATGAGGAAGGAGCAGGACGACCATATACGGTCACAAATGATAACATTCAGCGTGCATAAGACATTATTCTGTTAGACGAGTAACTATTGATGAAGTGGCATATTGTCTGGAAATTAGTCATGGTTCCTGATACATTCTCGAAAAAACGGTTCATTGCTCATGCTCCTCTTTGGTGCTAACCTCTAATGGAGCGGCCATGATCTATCTGCAACAAAAAGAAGACAAATGGAGGAATTAGGATCAAACTTTCATAGCATGACCATAACAGCATGACAAAATAAACGAGGACAGAGGTCCGTATGAACAATGTAAGAAAAGTTGTAGCTACATTGAGGATAATTGACTTACTGTCGTATCTGTCATCCAGAGCAATTTAAAATTCCGGTGACTCTCCTCCTAGTAATTCTAAAACATTATTTCAGAGTCAACTTATGAGTATATTATTTCAATGAAAGAGCAACTTGATTTAAACTATTTGTTCCTTTGATTTTTTAATACTTTTAAGGTCAGTGCTAATTTTAGTTTATCTCAAATTAAAATACTTATCTTATAGAAATAATATATATAAATAACGTAATGAATTATTTAACTGGACAGTATTTACATTAAAAATACAAAATGCATTTTTATGTATGTAGTACTGCAGGTGGGGTAGGTAGGTTCGTAAGTTAAGGTAATTTTTAATAACTGCTCCTAACCCATAATACACTCCATCTGGTCCACAAGTTTCTCAATCTGGTATAGCAATATATAGTAATAATAATCTGAAACAAAAGTATTCATGAACGTATCTTACAGTTTGTAATGTACTGTACAATACAATATTATGATTTTACCCAATGTGTCATCTTTTAATGCATTACATACATCCTCTCCGCACATCCAACAGTTATATAGGTGGATATGTAAATGTACATTTTTTGCAAGACATTAATACTTGAAACATGTAATTTTATAATTAGAAACCTTTTATACGAAATATTCTATCCTATATTGCGATCAATAATCAACACAACTAATCTATGAATATGGCAAGGTCACTAAAATGTTATTTCAAGAGTAAGAAGGATATGAGAAATAAGAAAAAAGTACTATCATTTTCAACTTTTTCTTTATTTCAGATATACAAATCCTCTTAAGATTACAGTACATGTTATTTTTTCATATTTTAACTTAATGAAAATGTAGGACATACATAAAAGTAGAATATTTATGAATTAATGAAGCTTTGAGGTTCCACAAAGATAAAAGCATGTGATTATTATTATTTTTAATGTATCTTCATTTAAGTTTAAAACAATTTAATAATCTAAGAAGGCCTCATTTGATCGTATCAATAATACAACAAACAACAATTTAGATTCTTAGAAAAGAAGTTCAAGTTACAATACCGCTTCTCTCATGTAAGTACATACGAGGGACAAACTTAAAAAAAAAAAAAAATCCATATCAAATATAATGAGAAGTTGTAATTTTATATATTGTCCAGTAAGACTTTCTAATGATTTCTCAAATTTTTAGTACTACAAACCTTTTGTAACTTATTTTCTCATTTCAATGCGCAGAGGCACATTTATTGTACTTCAAATATAGGAAAAGGTTATTTTATCAAAAAATAATACCAATTTTTATTTACTAAAAGAAATATTTAAATTATCTATTCATGAAATAGAAAATATAAACAACTTTTTGTGGTGTATATTTATTTTAATACAATAACTTTAAGTATGAGGTCACAACGTTTTCTTTTTTATAGCATAACGCTAGGCGACATCTATACCCGACTGTAGCAGGTTTTATTTTTCTTCCTATTTCAAAAAATACGGTTGCCATAATTTCACAAAATTTGGTCAAATTCCTTTGAGAACTCTTTTGGTTTCCTTTCCTCCGTATTGATAGCACAATCATCATCTAAATTTCACAGTCTTCAAAATAAAAATGACTGTTAACGCTTGAGTAATTCGATGCACCCAGTAAAGCCTTCAAAAGAAAAAAATGTATAATTACTGTTAAATACTATTACTACGTACATAATATTGTATGTCTTATACTATACATGGGTCTTACTAACCTGCTATACAGTTATTTTTAAAATACTTAACAAATGTTTAACAACTCTAAAAGTTTTATGAAGAGCCGTTAAGCTAAATTAGTTTCCTCATTATACTGAGTGATCATGAAAATTACGGTAAATGTTTATTTAACAACATAAAAGTATACTCTTACTAAACTTGGTAATGCTCTCGGACTTCATACTAAAAACAACAATGTTTGCACTTACTGACATACACTTCTATATAATTACGCGCATGAAGAATATTGACTGAATTTTTAGTACCTGCCGCCGTACTAAACTTTCTCCCTCTCACTGCTTAAATTAAATCATGTCATGCTCCAGTTACTATTGAAATATAGATACAATTATAATAGACATTTTTGAAAATTTTCCTCTGAAGAAAAGTCACCCTCAAAATGAACTACTGCTTTTGGATTATTGCAACAGAAATAACTTACGTAGTATTGTAAGATTGTAAATAAGATATTTATTTATGAAATATAAACAAAATCACCTGAGATGGTTTACAGAACATCGTTCTAAAAACACCCAACCAAGGGTGAAATAATCTTTCTGAATTGTTACCACACAAATTACTTGTATCACAAATGAAATATTATCTTAAATGTCAGTTCTATGCAGGGGGAGAATATGTTTTTGTAAAATATGTGAACCCTCTTTCACCTTACTGAGATACGCATTCATCGAGGTAGTTGATAATTGTATTCGAAACTTCATTGTAAATGGTTCAATCGTTTTTCTCGATTAGAATACACACTAGATTACTTTCTCTTTTATGTAATTGATAAATAAGTAAAATCGTTAGATTTGTTTCCGGGAAGATCGTAACAATCGATTTCCACCTTCCTATAAACTATCCTTGAAACGTAACGAAATTGTTATATACCTCCATAGCACGAGTTGCCACTTACTTGGGCAATTCAAGTTCTTGCAAGCAGTAGAACTTTTCATTCAGTGTTATTCAGATGGAATAATCTAACATCATTCCCTCATATGGTTTTGCAGCAGCCGTTGTGATGTAATGACTTCACACTTAAATTAGTTTGCTATCCATATTTTTGCTCCTAGCAGTTTCTGGTTGCACCAAGAAACACATGGGGTCAAGGTGGCTCACTGGTAGAGCGCTCACCTCTGGCATGTGAGGTTACTGGTTCGATTTCATCTCCCGCTAAGTGAATTTTGTGGTAGACAGACATCGTGTGCGAGGGTTTTCTCTGTGTTCTTATGTTTCCTCCCAATTTCGTCATTTCATCATTATCATCATCCATGTCATCATCACAGTCTCCCTTAGCCTCAGTGCATAACCGTAGGACGTTAAACTAAAAACAATATTTTTTTTTCTTTTTACTATACAGTCTGAAAAATAAAATCTGAATATTTCATATGTTAACGCATCTTATCCAGCGCATACAAAAACTCTTTATTAATATACATTTCCACTAAAGGACAAATTTAAGATGTAAATGCAAAAATAAATTTGAACATTGATATAAAATGTTCCTTAAGATACTTATTCAAACATTTTTTAATATTTTAAAAAAGGAGAGAAGTGTCGTTAGAATTTTCCGCGACAAAAAATGCAATTTTCTTGGCTCACGCTACAGATGTTAAGCGCAGTCTGTCTTTGCCCACTATATATAGAATACAAAGGAGAGCTATTTTATATATATATATATATATATATATATATATATATATATATATATATATATATATATATATATATATATATATAAAATTCTGAAATACTGATTTCTAAGAATTTGCCTGCTGTGGATGCTTTCCGAATTCTTTCCACAAAATTCTTATAGCACGACACAAAACCAGATTCAATAGTAACTTTTGTTCACCGCGTTTTTTGTAACGAAAATTTGAAGACAACAATCGACGAAACTAAATTACGGTTAACAAAATTATAAATTCTTCGCTCACTGCATTTTCATAAAATATTTTGCTTCAAGTAATATTAGGGCTATGTAATATTTTGATTCGTCCACGTTGAGAACTGAAATTTTGCTTGGTTTCTCTATTAAATAAAAATTATGAGAAAGCGAAGACTCTCTAAAGAGTGAGGACCAATGGCTGCCGTCAAGTTTACTGTTATTTTAAAATGACCCTATTTGTGACGCTATTTACATGGAAGTATGCCTTGTCGGAAAACAACGCTGTTTCACTGTTAACAAACATTCTTTCCCTTGTGCATTACGAGATTTTACCTGTATATTTTCAGGGGGAAAAAAGTATTATTAACTTGCATCTTAAGATTTTTTCAAAGTGTATTTATTTTTACACTAAAATGCTCTTACAAATAGTACTGATTTGCTTCTAAATATTATTGTTATATAAACTGCTTGAATCTATCTTGCATTCCCTAGGAATTCTAACATTTTCTTTCTCGGGTGTAATAAGTGTTACTTTTTACAAAATGGAACAATTCAACATTCGTATCTATGTTTAGGTATCTTGTCATCTGGCTCTTTATTACCTAGAAGTGTGTGTTCAGTTGTTGTCTTTCTAACTTTACTCTATTTGCTGTACAGTATCCTTCATAAGCGGACGACCACTCCGACTTCCTATCGACTCTTTACGCTTATTGCGTCATTTCTGAAGGACCATGGCGCTTGTACGTTTTCAGTGAGCGTGGTTTAAGGAATTTTCAAAGTTCACTAACTTAGTTAAACGGTTTCCACGCAAACAATCATCTGAGACTGTGATATATGATTATCCCAATGATAGTCTCGACAACAGACAAAAGTGTTCTGGTATTTTTCTGGACTTAACCAGGACATTCGATGTTGATTACATCAAATTATTCTCGAAAAATTAAATAATATCGGTGTAAGAGGAACTGTAAATAAATGTTCGAAAGCTATTTAGAAGGTAGAATCAAGTCGTAGTAACTGATTACATTAATCAACAGGGTAGAAGCACCAAGTATATTTCTGACACTAAATCAATAAAACGCGGAGTATCGCAAGGTTTTGTTCTAGGACACACACTATTTTCATAAATGACCTTTCAGCTTATATAAAAACAGCCAAACCAACATTATTTTCTGATAGTACAAGTCTAGCCATTACTAAGTACACCGGAAGGGAAATGCACGATAGTATCGGACAGTCAGTAAAAGAATTAAACTCATGGCTTGTTGATAGAAGATTAAAATTAACATCGATAAATTTACAGTAATAAATTTCCATCATGCTCGAAACGACTGTAAATAATACACTTATACATATTAAAAAGAAGTGAATAAATAACATTAGAACAATTAAATTTCTAGACTTTGGGTAAATGATACACTGACATGGGAGAGGCATATAACTGCACTATAGAAGAAAGTATGCAAGGTGCACTAGGTCTTAAAAATTGTAAAAACTTCATTTAACTTACCAACACTAAAAATAATTTATAGTAGTCCATTTGCAACTTCTTTCATATGGGATAACACACTGGAGAATTGCACCACACAGTAGGATAATTTTTAAAATTTTAAAGAAGAGTAATGCGAACAATAAAAGATGCTAAATCAAGAGCATCATACAAAAAAATACATCCAGTTTAAAATTCTCCCACTTCCTTGTCTTTATGCAGTATATTACTAACAGCAATAGTTATTAAAAATTAAAAAAAAAAAAAAAAAAAAAACTTAAATTGGCACTTAAATGCAACAGTGATATACATACCTACAATACTAAAACAAAAATGATCTTGATATTCCCATTCGTAATACATTTTATCAGAAAGATCCTAAATATACCGAAATATTAGTTTATAACAGCTTATCTAACAACGTAAGAAACTCAAGATCTGATAACATTTCTAAAGGAAAACTAACAAACCACCTACTGTAACATTGCTTTTATTCTGTTTCTGAATTTTATGAACATGCTCAGAGTAGAAACTTCTAATAGTATGAGTATAAAACCACAGAAGTGTTAGAAACTTTGAAGTTAACATAACGAAAATATAATAGAACATAACAGTGTGTACAATACATAAATTATGTAACTGTTTGCACTATGAAAGTGCGCTATGAGTGAATTTAATAGATAAGGTTTGACGTATGTAAAACTGTCTTGACATATTTCATGTAACATGATAAAATTATACTGTAGTCCTAATATGGTGTATATGAAAATATTTCTTATTGTTTATCAGATAGAATTATTAAATATATTGTGATGTTTTATACCGCATGTACAAATGTACAATACTGTGGTTGCTTGAATGCAAAATAAATACATAAAATATCAACTGGAATACTGCTAGTATAGTGCAGGTTAAGTTTACGTGGTTAAACGATGTCAAGTGTTTGAAGACATAATAAATAGTTAATTACACAACGTCGGCCATTTGCATTGAAGTCACTGACTGCATTTTGGTAGTTGCTTGAGAATAAACGGTTAACGTAAATATAAAGAATACGGTATTTCCCTGTCTATTAAATATAATTATGGTTGGTCAACTTAAATTTAGTTAGTTTTGTTTGCACAAGACAAAATTTTTGAGATGTTCAATTCAATCGAGTACGTTAATGTACTAGACCGATAAGTTGCTGAACAATGCTAATATAACTGATCTTATGATGTATATGAATCTGGATGGATATACAAATCTGTATAAGGCATTGAGCATTTTTAATATGGTATTTTCTGTTTGATTATATTTTGATGTAAGACGAGTTTATAAATGCGGTAAAACCTTAAATATATGGGAAATATTTAACTCAGAACTGGATATATTGTGTTTGTCATAAGTCACTGAGACGATTGAATATGTGGTTGATAGATGTTACTACACATACCTTGGGGTATAATAATATTGTGCAAATATTGGCTAAGCACTCAGAAATCATGGAACATAACACTGAATTAGAACTGGAGTTTATTATCTAGAAAAATAAATTAAAACAGTCTGGTTATGAAAGCGTAGCATCAAAATAGACATTACAACATGACAGTAATGTTTGAGAAGGGAATAATATAGATTATTCCAAAAAAATTATAAGTAATTATGAAATCTCGAGTAACGATGATAAACGGTTTGACGTTTTTCGAAGAACACTAGCATCAAGAAGAGCTTTGCTAAATCAGTTTTCAGTGTAAATGCAGAAAACTTCGAAAACTCGTTCAAAAAAGAATTTTGATGGTAAATATAAATAATTAATAGAAATGTTGTACACGGTATTTACTAATAACTGAGTACCGTTATTATTAATACCAGTATTAATATATATTGTTTGGTTGGTTGTCATGTATTTCTTCAGTTTAGATACTTTGTGTGTAAGAGAGTATGGGTTTTTAAATTTGCACACTATTTTTTAGAAATTAATTGTATCTTTAATACTTATGTTTTTACAAGAAGTATCAATTTTTTGAGTATTCTAATAATTCTAAAACCTTACCTTCTGAAGAATAATTCTGAATACCCATTGTTATTTTATAACTGTGTTATGTTCATGTGTGATAGTATGTATCTAAATACTCACTTGTTAAAGAATGCCATGTAATTAGTTTTCAATATCCAAACCATGAACACAAATATACACACATTAGTAAAGTGGATATATTTGCACTCCGAATGGTTGCATAAGAAATTAAACTGATCATTTGTTGCTAGATCATCAGAAGGAAACCAACTGTTACATTCATGTAGCAGTATAAGAGATGTTACACTTGTATAATGCTAGAAAGGTTAAGTGATGAATAACAAATTACTAATCAATTCTGCTATTGAAATATAACATCAAGAGAGAGTGAAAAGACTAACAAATCCATCCGAAGTTTGAACATGTATTTGGTATCTTAGGAAAATACGAAGATAGTTACACTACGGCGGTCCATTTTAAAACTAGATCGAAAATCCGCAGTGAACTAGCCGTCTGAGGCTTAAACCTATAATTAGCTATGCTGCTTACCGATTCATACTCGCTTAATCATGGAGATTACAAGTAGTGAACCTACTTAAGTCGTTAATTCTAAGATTCTCCATTTCTATCCCTATTAGTACTCAAAATAAGAGCTTAAAATTAACAAGCTCTAACAATACTTATAAGGAGTCTCTACACAGAGATACTAGCACTGAAAAATATACCGCGAATATACCGCTAACTGCGAATTTCCAAGTCGTCCCTCACCTTCATAAAGGTGAATTTTATATTCATTTCTTCACTTTCTTATTCATCATTTAATCACAATGTCTTTCATTTTGCTTTCTCTTTGTTTCTCTGCCCTTATTATTGTCAATACCAGGTGTTGTCTGTTAAAGTATGTAGTTCTCAATACCAGGACAGATTATTGTTGTTCTAAGTTTGTAAATTGTTTCTTCTTCTATGTTATTTCTCTCAAATTTTCGTTCCAGTTTATCATTTCGTGATAAAAACAATCATGTTTGTACACAGCACAACACTGTAACTCAGATCACAATCTCGTGATTGTAAATATAGATGAAGATTTTCAAGGAGAGAATACACGTCAAAAGTATATCAGATTAGAGTCAAATAAGCGATTTGAGATCTTGCAAAGCGCGATTTTTTACGAAAATAATGCTATTAATGAGACTAACACTGATACTCACGAAATGTGAAAAAGCATCAGCATACCGTTAACAACAACCACAATAAACAAAAAAGGAAAAAAGATATCTCTGGGTAAAGCAAGAAGGAACGAACATACTATAATGATGATTTTGGGCGATGGTAATAACAAGCTAGATTCAGCTGCTTTGGCATGACATAGGATTCAAAGCAGAGTTTCTTAAGCTATAAAATCAGACAAATTAAACGCTCTACCGTTACAGCCACTAAGTGTAATAGCTGGCCAGAATGCCTTTTATATGGGTAATGTGCAGTGAGCACACCGGTTCTCATCGCCATTAATTCTGAAATTCGCTGTTTCTTAATTAGATTACGTCTCCAATCATCTTAACATGATAGATCAACACTTAACATTGTACCCAGGCTAAGAATAGAACTCAGGACCATATATGCATGCTAACAATTCAGCTATGAGGGAGCTGAAGGGGGAGTTCGTGTTACCTCATCACCCAGTAACTACTGAATCAATTAAAATGTTACTTGGCATGATTGTTCCTAGCATCTTAGGCCTCCCAATCATATTACATTGACAATTTTCGGCATGAGGGTAAGAGGGGTGGGAAGGGGTGTAAAAATAATCGGAAACGACAGATATTAGTGTCCAAACCATAGTTTTCGAGGTCGCTGAGATAAGCAGTGGCACTCTCGAACAGGGATGTAGGCAGCAAACTGTTCTAAAAGGAATATTGAGAGTTTTTTTTGGGGGGGGGCGGGGGGGCGCCGGTTTTACAGAATATGAAAGCATTAGTAACTTATCACACATATAATTAAAGAATTATTATTATACAACCTGTGATTCTAACTTCACGTAATGGCATGATCCATGATTGAATAAGATAGCAAACTAAATAATAATAATAATAATAATAATAATAATAATAATAATAATAATAATAATAATAATATTGAAGTAAAATGGATAAAGGAAAGCAGCAAACTGAAAGCAAGGAAACCAATGGAAAACTACGAAGAAATAAACTGAGAAGTAATAAGAAAGACGCACAACTGGAAGGCGCCAGGAAATAAGATCCACAATTATTGGTATAAACAATTCGAAACACTTCATAGCACAATTGCACACTACATTAGAAAGTTCACAGAAAGCCCTGCGAAATGCTGAAATTTCTCACGAGAGAAAAGACGTACTTAACCCAGAAGAAACAAAAAAAAGACAACCAACCCAATAACTACAGACCAATAACATGTCTAAGATGCGTTGCGAAGAAAATAAGAAAATACTGCGAGAAGAACAATATATTACAGCAGAACATCAAATTGGTTGCAGAAAATACAAGCATGTAAAGATATTATCTATATATATATATATATATATATATATATATATATATATATATATATATATATATATATATATATATATATATATATATATATATATATAGATAGATAGATAGATATTATACACAGCATACATAGATTATCAGAAAGCAAACGACTGAATATCGCACTCTTGCACGGTTTGAAAATCTACGGAGTAAACGAGAAATTGATTTGTACAAAACCACCAGACAGAGCTAGAGAGAGAAAATACAAGAATTAGGAAAGGAATTTTCCAAAGAGATAGCTTAAGGCCGTTGCTATTCTGCTTAGAACTCAATCCATTATAGAATTACTGAACAACACGAAGTATGGATTCAACATAAAAGTGAATAAACAAAACAGAACTTTAAAAAAAAAACACGCACCTAATGTATATGGATGATATTAATCTATATGAGAGCACGAAAAATCTACTGAAAAATCACCAAAATGTTCTCAACAAATTTAAGAATGAATTTTGGAATTAAAAAAAAAATGAAAACAATGCAGGTTAATCGAGAAAAACAAATAACCAAAGAATATAAGTTAGCCATAGAAGAGACAATAGAAGCCATAAAGCCGAAAAGAAGTATCCAAGTATTTAGGATTCAACCAATTCAGAAGAATAGAACACAAAAAGATATTAAAAAAAAAAAAAAAAAAAAAAAAAAAACTACCAACAGAGACTGAGTGAAAGATGTATGCAAAATAAACTTCAACAGTAAGAACATAAGTAAAGCTATTAGCACATTTGAGGCACCGGTTCTAGCATACTCATTTGGAGTAATAAAATGGACAGAGAGCGAACTAGCAGATTTAGAAAGGAAAACCAGAACATTATTGACAGAGAACATGATACTACGCCCAAGACCTGCTAAAGAAAGAGTGTTATTACCATGAAACTAAATCCAAACAACATCCAAAATCTACATTACAAATAAATTCAAATACTACGAAATTATTTCTACATGAATTTAAAATTCAAAACTATATAAAGCAATAATAGCAGCAGACCACAAATATACACCACTTGACCTAAACCAGCGGAGGAATTGAAAGACGTTACGAACAGAGGACATAAGGAAGCAATGGAGGGAAAAAAAGTTACAGTACATGAGCGATTCCCAGAACAAGTCAACCAGGAACATGTAAAGAGAGAAACGATATTTCAGTGGATAAAAATAGATTTGTACCCAGAAACAGAAGGCTTCATATACAAGACCAGGTAATATACACAAAATACTTTAAAAACATCCCAATACATAATGAGAAATGCAAATGTTAAATATATCAAGAAACAATACAACATATCACAAGTGAATGCTCCATGATACCACAAACCGTATACAGGGAAAGACACGACGAAGTGGCAAAAATCACACATCAAGAAATAGCAATGAAACAGAAAATGACAGATGACACCAGAAGTAGTACCATTATTACAAATGCCAAGCGGAAGCTATACTAAAAACAAACACAAACTTGACTGGGACAGAACAATACTAACTGATAAAGAAGTGCGTCATAACAGGTCGGACATCACAGTAATAAACATCACTATACCAAATACAACAAATATGCAAAAAGTACAGAGAAAAAATAAATTAAAACAGCTAGCCCGAAACATGAAAAATCAATGGAAGATCAAAAATGTGAAAATAATGCCAGTAGTAATATTGGGTACCAGAGTGGCCCACAAGATGTTGAAAAATGCACTTGAATCAATTGGAATTGAAGAAAAAAAGTAATAAAGAAAATACAGAAGAGCGTAATATTGAACACATGCAGAATTACGTGAAACTTCCTACAAACCCAGAGTAAAGGAAAAAACAGAGGAAAAGTAATATAATTGGGGGGACTCGTATCTTGCTGTTTCGCCTGCTCAGATAAAGAGTGGAGAAAATAAATAAATAAATAAATAAATAAATCATATATCAATCATGTTTTCTAAACTCTGGCTGGTTGAGATCGGTAACACTGAGGCAGTTATTCACAGTGGTTACGTCCTTCGGCCGTGCTACAGTACGTATACTGCTGGAGGGCTCTCGGTGGCTAAAAAGGGATATTTCCATTTTGTCATTTTTGATTTCAAACTATAAATTAGAAAGGGTTGAAAGGTCTTCTTGTTTCTTATTTTTAGATACTCCGGGAGTTTGAGAAGCGTACATTGAAATTTCCAATGATTTCATTGTTGCCAGAGAGTGTGAAAAATCATTTCTTTCTTTTCTTCTTTTTATTATTATTTATTATTATTATTATTATCATTATTATTATTATCCCTAGATGGTACCCCTCACCTGATAACTGTTTAATATGTAATTCATCAGTATATGGAAGACAAAAGACAGTAAAATATACTTCGTGTTGGAGTGATGGAGTAAGATATATTTAACTTTTTTAAAAAAAATATTTTTTAACAACTTTACAATCATGAAAATCTTGTATCAATAAATGATTATAAATGTAATATGTGTGTTCGAAAACTGAAACTATAAACTGAGCTGTGTGTTCTCTTAAACAAGCTAGTGATTTTACTTTGGTTACATCAACTGATAATCAAAGCAATGTATAATACAAATGAAAGAAAATTAGTTGTGTTTTGGTTGTAAATGATCAGCTACAGATCTCGAATCTAAATCTAAATTATTTGAACAGATTCCAAATAGAATTAGACGAGAATTATTAAATAAACTTAGTGTAATGCAAGAAGAACTTGCTGTTTTGCATAAAGAAAATTCTGAATTAAAACAACTGTTAACTGAATAGCGTGTAAACAATCTAAAAACTAACTATTAATATTATTGCAGAATCAAATGCTAGTCCTGTTCCAGATATAAATGATAGAAGTCAGTATCCAAGTTTAGTTGAAAATATATAATTAATGAAGATAAACGTTTTGTTTAATTTTCTCAAACTCAGGTGGTCTCAGGTGTCTCAGGTGGTAATAAGAAATGGCAAACAAATTCTAAATCGTCCAACAAAATAGTGCAAGGAAGATCTAATCCAAAGAAGGAATTAAGGAACTTACAATAGGTTGTCGTTAAAGTAACTCCAATTTGGTACGGTATCTAAAGCGAGAAAAAAAGGCATTGTTTGTAATCAGGTTTCAGTCCGTCAGTTGAGGTTGAAGAAGTAGAGAATATTAAAGGGGTTAAATTTGACCGAAGTAACTTGCACTAAATTTGTGACAAAGTACGACTCTTATTCTTCTTTTGATGTTGAAATCAGTGAAGAAGACTTCTGTTATAAGTAATCCAAGAGCGTGGCCTAGAGGAGTTTTTATTGGACCTTAAATTACGGAATGAAGATGAACTTGTTAAAAATACTAATTCTCATGCTAAGTATGGAGAAGATCTGGTAACAATATTCGTGAACTACGAACCAAAGTAGTGACATTTTATCTCTATTTCTTGTAGTTACTACGATATGGTGGCAGTAATAGGAAAAAAAAAAAAAAAAAAAACTTCATTTCAAATTTATATTGATCAAGATTATTTTCCTGAGCCTTGTTTTAGAGCTGATAGGCACTATAGTAAAGAAACTAGTAATAGATGTGGAGGTTCCCTGGTAGCCATTAAAAAACAATTCCAAGTGTTTCGAAGATACGATCTAAAGAAAATCGGTGAATGTGTCTGGATCGAACCTAAGTGTAAATCTACAAAAAAGGCTTGATTTTATGTGTATATTTTTATCCAGTGTTTTCCCTGGATGAAAATATACACACAAAATCCAGTGTTTTCCCAGATAGATATAATTTTGGAAACTTTAATACATCTAAGATAGACTGTTAGATAAAGAACTATTACTCTAAGTTTCAGTAATTATTGATTATTTTGGATAACTTGAATCAGAGTGGAACCAACAGTTTAGGAGTTGACCTGATTATAACCAATGCATCTGCTGTGTCCAATAAACATGATGGGCATATCGTAGTGTCTGACATATATCATACAATTGACACCCAAGTTTTCTACCAAATTAACGATTAGTCATTATTTACTATATTTAATAAAAGTAAGCCTCCTGAAATTACAACTGAACATTATTAGAAGCTATTACAGCTCTTAAGACTAAATCAGTAGTTAGAATTGATGGTATACCTGCTTTTATTGTGAAAGGAACAGCGAAAATAATTTCACCTATTTTATCTTCTCTTTTTAATTGCAGTTTTTACACTAATAATGTCTATTCGCATTCATAGAAGATTGCAGTGATAACACTCATACCTAAAACTAAGGGATACTGTATCATTAGTGATCTAGGCCATCATCCACAGCAGGGGTTTTACGTGAAGGATGATTCACCCTCCAACCTGGAGAACTAATGGCTATTGCAGTTCGAAAGAACTGGGCGATGGAGTCGTCACATTCCGGACGCCGAGCATTGAAATGCATATACTAAGAGGAGGGGGAAGGAGTTCAAATATTTTCCATAAACTTATTTTTCCCGTGCGAAAAAGAGGCATTCCAGCTAGCACCAGAATACAAATTCTTTACGAGTTTGAGTTTTATGTTTTGCATCCTTTTGGAATAACAAAATTGTAAAGGACAGGACATACAATTAAGATGGACTCCAAACTACAACCAGGGATTGAGTCCAGCACAGTTGGCGGGTGCACAGATTATCATGTAAAATCAACCCTTACAGTGGGCCCACGTAGTGTAGTTGCTAACGCTCTCGCCTTCGGTGCGAGCGGTTTCGGATTCGATTCCTGGTGGGAGCACTCGGTCGAAAAAGTGTAAAAAGCTTTTTCAGGCAAATGACGGCAGGTGGTACTTAACATATAGGTCCCAGGCCGCTTCCTTCCTTCCCTTTCCCAGGATAGTGTGCTCGCAGAGGGACGCCATCCTTCAAACGGGTTAACATGGCCACAGATGCCGAAAGCCCAGAAATCGAAATCCTAAATCAACCCTCACAATTTAGGCCGATTCGCACCGACTATCACTTCCAAGAGAGCCAGATTACAAGGCTACACCACCGGTCCCGCCCTATTTAAATGTTCTATTAACAAACAAGCATCCCTCACGTCAACTTTTGATAATTCCGCTTTTTTATCTATATTATACGAGATTTGTAACGTGATATTAGTAAATTAGTGGGCTGCTACGTGCGAGCTGAAAATTAACGTTGATAAAATGTTTACGTATGTTTTAGCATTAGTTATCCCTTCATAGCAGTTTTTGAACAATTCAACCATTTTACCTACATATTTCATGAGAATGTAATATGATATTAGTAAATGAGTATATATACACACATTAGTAAATTACTTACTTTTTAAGTTTCTTCCTTGCATTATGGATTGTATCGGAGTCATCTTTAAGAACGAAAGTGCGTATTCCCAGCATATAATTCTTAACATAATGGTCCCAATCAATGGCAGGGATATTGAAATCAAACACTGTTTTATCTTCATCAATCAAATCTCGAAAGAGTTTCTTCATATTCTCGCAGTGAAAATTCCATTCATGAAGAGCGAAAAATTCTCCAGTTTTAGCTGCCATCTGAAACTTCTTACACACTTTCACCATTCTGTAATAATAATATGAACAAAAACCTATATATTCTATACATATATTTTTAAAATCGTTATTACATGATACTGAATGGGAAATGATTTTAAACTTTTACATTAATAATAGAGAATGAGGAAGAATACACACTTTAAAAAATACCATTCTAGTTTTTTTTTAACATCCATAAATTACAAGACTTAAATATAAAAGATTTAATCTATGTGGTGTACGATTTAATCTAATTACTAAACAATAAATACAGTACAATAGAAGTTGTCAAAAAAATATAGTTCTCAATAAACTCAAAATGAATTCGCTTTGCTCCTCCAAATTATCATGAAATTTAAGAAATTATCTTACATATCGCTGTTGACAATTGTCAACAAAAATTCGACGTTTCATATGATTGTTTTAAACATCTATAATAATTTGAAGAAGCAAAATGAGTACATTTTTAATTTATTGATAAGATTGCTCTTCAAGTGGTCATAATGAAGTTTTAGGCGTATTTGAATTCTTGTAGATCTACTGAAAGATTATACTTATTCTTGAGGACTGAAGACGGTATGTATATGTGTAATTTTTGTCCTAATCATCTCTACTTAGAATGTCTATATATTAAAAAAAAAAAATCAAACTGTCATTGATCTTACACGATATAATACCACATATTGTATAAATAAAATATTACAACACTTCTTGTTTCTTACTATTGGCTGTTACGTCAAGTGCAACTTGCAAATTTTCACACCTGGTATGTTCTCTTATTCCTCGGTCGACAAACTCGAATCATGTTTTATTAAATTATTCCACCTTTGTTTTAAAATTCTACTCTTGAGTTTAACTGTAGACTTTTTGTTCTAATATTATGGTCTCAATAATCTGTCTTACTGAATTATCATCAGTTTCATGTAACACTAACATCTTTTGCATTTTGCTAATTTTCTTTCCTATGGTTTGAGAGGCCTGAGATAGAATTCTTACTTCTTGCGTTCCTAATACTTTTTTTTTTTTTTTCAATCTACTACTTATGTTTCGTTTATTATCACCAATAAATCTTCTCACAATTACAGGTACTTTATAAACACGATAAAATCAGACATATTTAAAACCTTTCAAAATTATCAGTGTTGGTGTATTAGTCAAATTATCACCCAAGTTGTAACATCATTAATCCCAAACTTTCTATTCTTTGTACATCATAAACAACTTTCTAAAAGAAATCCTGGCCGCTCACCTCTCTTCAACAGGGCGTCCCCTGTAAGGTTGGCAGAAGTCCCGGTTTTTCGGGACAGTCCCAGTTTTCAACTGTCCCGAAAAAGGCTTTGTCCCGGTTTTCGTTCTTTAGATTGACAAAAACTCAACCTGCAGGAACTAATATGTCTTAGCTAAAAACAGAAGGTTTTCGGAAGATAACCAAATGATTTTACTTAAAAGTTTGAAAATCACACCCGTTCTTTTGTCCTATGGATTGTTTAGCTTCCAGAGGGGAGAAAAAGGATTTTAAAATATGCAAGAGAGGGCATAAGTTATGGCAATAATTTCTTGAATATCATTTTCAATAGAAAAGAACATTTTTTTTTTTTTTTTCCAGTGAAGCCTTAACTACTAGTTATTTTACACTTCAATCGGCAGCGCAGAACTGCTTCATTGTTGGAACTTTAATCAACAATGGCAATACTGCTCTCGGTCGCTGCGTGTTAACTACATTTAAACTATCCATTTCGTCCTGTCTACTGTCTTCTGAGGCACAATTTCACAATCAAACATTTTATCCAGTCCAGTGGGTATACTATACATATCTTTGTCCGTAAAGTGAAGTGAATTGAATTTCTTTCTCGGTGTAGAGTGAAGTCAATGTTCTTGTTCCACATTGCTGGTGTCTGGTGTATAAAGTGTTTCCATCATATCCAAGCGCAAGTGTTCTTTCCAGGAGAAATATTCAGTGGAACTGCCATTTATAAAACGAGGAAGATATTACCATGAAGCAGAGTGTAAAATGTTATATTAATATACTACTTTTTCTTACTAAATGCTGAATTTCTATTTCAGAGTAGTGTTTTTGACTCTTGATGACGCAACAGAGAAAGAAGTCTTTCTTCAATCATAAATGGAAGCCTGTGTCGTAATTGGCGCAATGTTTAGGACCTGTTAAACATAAATCGGAATTCGGAATAAGAGACGCAACCAAATGAGTAAATCCTGACCTTATATATAGCCTGAGATTGCTGTCCCGTTTTATTGTTTACAAAATCTGGCAACCCTAGTCCCCTGACAACTATACGTAGGACAAGTCAGTGTTTCAACTTCAAATTAAAGATCTTTAAAAGCTAAAAAGAATGGATTCATATTTGTGTAACTTATTCTTGCTTAAGGACAAGAATACAAGGCTTTTAAAAAGAGATGAGTGGACTGAATTATTTTTGATGAGACTGTACCTCCTTGTAAAAATGATATGAATGTTCTGAGTTTAACGTCCCACAGTTATGCTCTTAGGATAGGGTGACCAAATCGTCAACTAGAAAAAACGGGACACATTTTATTTTTGTATAGGTTGCTCCCTTAAATATATTTTTTAGCCTCTCGGTTCTCTCTTTTTTTTTTTTTTTTTTTTTTTTTTTTTTTTTTTTTGTCTCTCTCATCAAAAGGGGCTACTTTACACTTTTTCGTCTTAAAACCTATTGAAAAAGTTGTGAAATTAATTAAATAACAAATAACTATCAGCAGCTAACAAGAAATGAAAATGTAAAATAACGAAATATTTGCAAACATTACTAAAATATTTGATATATGAAACATTTATCAATTATTAAAATGAAAAACATGAGGTATGATCGTGAGAATAATGTAATGCAAAACATGAGTTCATTTCATGAGCTAGATTCATGAGAACACCTAGCTGTTGTCTTAATCATCTTTAAAACTTTCGTCTCTTCTAATAAGTTTACAAAGTTATCAAAGTCACAACAATCCATTTTGAAATTGTATAAGTACTTGAAGAATTGCAGAAAGGGTCTCAACTAACATTCTGTTTCTTTTGTCTGTCCATTGAATATTCATGAGCGAAAATATTATTTAAGTACAGTAGAAACTTAAACCATGACGGTTAAGCGAATAGACGGATAACAGAAATATCGTTATAAACCTCTACAGTAAGTAGATTTAAAAGGTTCTGGAAGAAATAAATAACCTTATACAAGTGAATAATACTTATAATGATTGAACAGGACCAGAGTAAACCGTATTCCTTCCATGTTACACTAATATAGGTTCGTCTTGAAAATAATTCATAACAGTTTGGAATTTAATTTCTAGCATCTTGAGTGTTTCAAGTCCATGCTTTTCCCCATAAGGGTTTCAGTACTGTACCAAGTTTTTGTGTGGAAACTAGCATGACCGAAAGTGATGCATGACTATTTCAGTCCATTTCGCTTACACTTTATTCCGTGCTCTGCACGGCGCACGGCGTCAATTACGGCACATTTAAAATACAGTACTGTCCGGAGCAGTGACGGATAACAGAGAGTGACGGTTTAAAGAGTGACGGTTAATCGAGTTTCTACTGTATTGTCATTATGAGCAGGGATTGTAAACACATATTGGTATATCTTTAAAGATTCAGAGTGCTGTTCAGACCTAGTGTTTTTGAAAAAACAAATCCACTTCTCGTGGCACTGGAGGGACTTTTTTTTTTAATTTTCCCTTCTCCACTCCTTTATATTATTACAAACAAAATCCTTCAACGAAGCCACGTGATCGAAAAGGAAAGAATCATTTATTTCAATACTTTTCTCTTTGAAGTAAGAAACACTATTTTCAACCTCCCCCGAATTGAGGATGATCAACAACATCCATTTGAATACTGAAAAAGTAGAAAACGATACACTCCACTTCCTTAGATATTCAATCCAAGTTTCATAAAACTCATTAACTTCATTTTAGAAGTTGATTTTCTCTTGTTCCGTAATTTCATTCCTTTTAAGAAGGGATTTTACATTAAATGATAAAAACTGTTCCTCTTTTCTATTAGACATAGCTTTAAGCATGCCTTTCAATACATCATTCACATCCATAACACTTGTTTTTGCACTTCCTTTCAATTTCCTTAATTCCGTTGTGGAAGGTACTAAGCTGGTTATGAACTATAGGTATGCTACACTTAAAGGATTATTGTCTAGTCAAATTACGAAAACACTGTACTGTACTAATGACAGCACATCAATCTTCCACCACCCAAAACAGAGAGCAGAATCAGTTGAGTTGAGCTGATTTTGAGTTTAACGTCCCTTTCAGCAGCGAGGCCATATGAGACGGGACCTACTGGAAAACGAACTACATGAGCTCCGGCCGGGAATCGAATCCCGGTCTCTTACGCCAAAGGCTCGTACGCTAACAATCTAACCACGAAAGAGTTCGAGAGCAAAAGCAAGCTACATTTGTTCTTCATAAGGCTTTCAGTCCCTTGCACTTTCATCTGCGGAGTGGAAGTCTTACAAGGAGAAGGCACACTTTGGTAAGTGAACTTCAGGACCATTTTTTGCGATGTGGTACTGCACATTTAAAGAGTTAATATTACAAACTGGGAGAACGCAATGGGCAAAAATGACGGAGAAAAACCGTCTTAAAGTTTTCTACTCGACGCATATATCGTACGACGCGCAAACTTATCAGCTGACGGCGTGGTAGAGTGAGAAGAATCATTGACTCAAGTGCAAAAAACCCGGGTTCGATTCTCGTTCCAGTCAAACCTTTTTTCTTGTTTTTTTGCTTCAACCAATAAAGTAGGCATTTGTAACTGTAAGTAAAATATTAATTCATATATTTTTATTATGAATAAAACAATAGAAATTTTCAATTACTTGTAAATTCTTTTGATGTTCCATATTAACTAGGGACAACATTTAATATCTTCCGTAAATATTTTTGTTACTGCAGTCGTTGTGTAAAAAATGTTCTTGAAGCTTCGTGTCTACATCTGTTGACAGTGTGAGAATTACAAGGGGAATGAGGGGGAAATCTGCTTTGGTTATAGCAACATCCAGTATTAGCAAAGGGGATTCCCCCCTCAACTCCTTTGTAAATCGCACACTGTCAACAGATGTAGACACGAAGCTTCAAGAACATTTATTACACAACGACTGTCGTCAAGGGTGCCGATCATGGGGGTCCCGTCCCCCAAGCTCATGTGGGCCCCATGTATTTCTATGAATATGTATTTTTTTATTTTTTTACATGTATTGTATGTATTTTTTATGAATGCCCTCCAATTTACAGAGAAATCGGCGCTGTTGACTGTCGTAACCATAATACAACTCGTGATATCAGTATATTTACGGAATAGATTAAATTTTCTTGCTAGTTTACATGGAACATTGAAAGATTTTACAAGTGATTTTAAAATTTCTATTGTTTTATTCATTATAAACATATAGTGAATTAATATTTTATTTATAGTTACAAATGGTTACTTTATTAGTTGAAGCAAAAAACAAAACAAGAATTGACTCGAACGGTAATCGAACCCGGTACCCTTTGCATATGATTTGTATACTTTACTCAATCTGCGACGCCGTCACTTAATAAATTTGCGCGTCGAATAGTATATGTGACAAGTAGAAAGCTTTTGAAGACTGTTTTTCTCCCTTATTTTTGCCCATTGCGCTCTCCCAGTTTGTAATATTAACTCTTTAAATGTGCATTACCTCCTCGCAAAAAAATGGCCCCGAAGTTCACTTGCCAAAGTCTGCCTTCTCCTTGTTAGAGTGAGGAGAGCTGGGGCGGGAAACAGTGCAGCCACCGCATCCACCATCACAATCATCGTAGTGATGTTGCTCAGTAATTAGACATGTTCCAATATAATCACATAGCTTAGAAAATAATATAAATTAGGAAATTTTAGCGATTGGAAAGTGTTTTTTTACCCAATGTAAATACGGGACATTGTGGCGTCCCGGGAGATTTTTTCGGGACCCCGGAAATGGTAGTGAAAAAACGGGACAATCCCGTTTTTACGGGACGGTTGGTCACCCTATCTTAGAATGAAGGAAACAGATGATTAATGAAAATGAATGTGAAATTAATTTTTTATCCTGCCCCACCGGTAATCGAACCCGAGACCATGTGAACAAAAAGAACATGCGCTAGTTACTAGACCAGCGCGGAGGGCTGTGTACTTCCTAGTGCTTTATCTCTCATTTCTGTACTATTTAAAGTTAATCTAGTTATCTGTTTATGATCTTACCGAAGAAACCACCAACCAGGGTTTTGGACGAACAATGGATGCCGGTAAACTATGATAGTCTGTATGTTCTATGTAGCCTAGCTAATCACATTAAAACTGGGTTTATTTCTTTTTCTTTCTTTTTTTTCATATGCCTAATTAGTGCAAGCCTAACAATTCTTTCCGAGCTGTTGACAAGGCACAGGCTGGATATTTGCTTACATGAAAAGGTGAAAACGAAAATTGAATATTATACCTCTTATTATGGTGTTCGTGCCTGTAGAAAATAAATCGTGTACCGACCTGAAACAGCAGGATAATTTTACACAAATATATATAGTAGCGGGTGTGTGTTTTTATTGTAAAAACGAAATGAAATCTTTGAGTTTTACGTCCCACGGTTATGCCGGTTAGGCTAGAGACGGTGATGATGAGTAATGAATGAAATGATGGAATGAAGAAAGTGGGAGGAAACGGGAGAACCCCGAGAAAACCCACGCACACGGTGTTTGTCCACCACAAAGTTCACTTGGCGGGGGCTGGGATCGAATCCGGGACCCCAAGCACCAGAGATGAACGCTCTACCACTGAGCCACCGCGGCCCTGTGTGTTTTTATTGTGTATGAAAAAACTCCAGCGCAAGTTCTTTGGACTGGGAATAACTTAGACAGCAGACATATAAGCAACTTTATTCTTAAATACGCCACTAATTAAAGCAAATAGAAAAAATAAGCGAAATAGACTTACATGGGCTTGACGCCTCGTAACCGAAAGAGAAGATCCACAATATAGGCAGGAAGAAAATGAAACAACAATTCACAGATCTTGTGAAGAAGCCGGTTTGTTCTAAACGTGAATCCAGGATACCACATCACATGACGAGTAGGCGTTAGACAGGCGTGTTTGAAAGTTAGCTTTCCAAACTCTTCCCAACGAACAGGATTTAAAGACCCTGAGGTGCAGTTATATACTTCAACAGTTTCAGATCTGAAAATAAGAAATCAACTTTATTAGAAATTTTCATCTTATTATCATCATAAAATATCACAATTTTTATGATTTGTTTTTGATGCTTATCAAACTTCATTTTTTTCTATTAGTACAGAAATAAGGCAAGCACTATCGTCGTGCAAAATCGAAACAAAGACATCTTCATTACCCCTTACACTATTACTAACAGCACGAGCATAATTTTCTAATGACAGCTATCTATTTTGACTTTCGTATATTTCTCCCTCGCTCTCCTGCCCATCCAAGCTTGATGTACCCAAATATGGAGATCGAGACTTCAGGTATCTAATAGCTTCATGTAATGAAATACACTAAATATATTGTCAGTACAAACCTAAACAAGAGCAACATTACACAACACCTACAGGACAGCCACTTTTAAAAATTTTTTGTTTGTTTGTTTGTTTGCTTGCTTAAGTTGGAATACTATAGATCATTTTCAGCGATACTTATAAACTCTTAATGGCGCAATATGAGATCCCACATTTACAGATTTAGTATTTACTGTAAAACTTAGAGTCATTGATGGGGACACTTATTACCTCCAAAAATTAGAATTTATGCAAAATAATAATAATAATGAAGATTTCTATCCTTATTCAGAGTAGCCAGTTATAGAATACACAATTACCGACTCCTAAAATTTATATATCGTGATGAAAAAGTTACACACACTACATAGCCCTAATAGAAGTTTCAACCTACGCATTGTCTACCGAGCAAGGACAGATGAACGATTAGCATTTAAGCTCCGCCATCACAAGATTCCCAGAAAGAATCCCACTTCTGATTATGTTTGACACTATTTCCAGGTTAAGTCTCTTAAAAACTATGACTTGTCTATTTTCCAGTCCTTGAACCATTGTTACTATTTTAAAATACTCTTGTGGCTGTATCTGAAACTTCCTTAAATAAATCTTACAAAATTGTAGGTGAAAAGTTATGTTTGCTCTTTCAGTCACGGGCGCCCGGGTTCCCCTTCTGGCTCACAAAAATGTACTAAATTTCTTAAGATTTTCATAATACAAATAAAAAATACCAAACGTAATATAGCAACTAGGGAGATGAGCTCCATTCTAGAAAATTTTCTTCGGGCGCCCATGCTTTCAGTAACTAAGAAAGATTTTTCCCAAAAAATATAACTTCAGTGCTTCATTTTAATTCCAATTTTCCGTTTTTAAGACATTTCAGTTTCATAATACGTTTATATGTGATGATTAGCGTACAAACTGATTTATTCCCTGCTTATTTCTACGAAGCATACGGAAAATAACGTTAAAATAATTTGAGACATGGGAGTGTTGCTCTAAATACGTGTAAAATATTGTTCTGTCCAAAATTACTCAACTTTGAAGATATAGCTGTCTGACTGTGGAGAAAATTAAATTCTACAGCGGTGTTCAACAACCTACTTTTGTGTTGTGTCAACCTTCAGGCATTGGGCAATTTTAAACCCGTGCATGCTAAAATTCCTTTTCTCACACACTATGCATTTTATCTAAAAATGTTCGCTCCCCCCTTTTTTTTAACTCTGTATATTAAGCTTTTTGTTTCCTTTACCTATAAGTGGCAGTATGCCATGCGACCGTGATTAGGGTATTGACCACGCAGTCGACCGGGATGATGTCCATGATAAGCCGTTGATCACAGATGATGCTGCGGATAGTTCCTCGTCCAATCTCCATCATAATCCCTGTGATGCCGCACACGTTGTCCACCCAACCAGGAACAGGCTCTTTCCACGCTGCTGTTACTATCGAACCCAACTCAAGTCAGAGTCTAAACACATATGAAACATACAGTTTACGGGGAGAGGAGACAGTGAGGGGGCACAGAAGAAGGTCACAGAGATAGAAGAAAGAAGAAAGAGTTAATGCAAGACAGAACGATAGCAAACCATACAGAAGGTAAGAATAAGCGGATATTTTAAGATTATTTAAAATTGTTAGTACAAAAAAGTTTATGACTAATTCTTTCAGAAATTCATGAACAACATGCAAGATGTATTTAACCATGCACTGACATACACATATGCAATAAAATTAATCTTTGTACATATCACATAAGCACAAATTTCGATCGCTGCTAAGTATCAGGGTCAACATCAGCAGAATGCACGATTAGATTTGAAAGTATGCAGAAGAAATTATTATTCAAGTAGCACCAAATCTTTTCACATCGAAATAACGTTGCTAAACGAAGGCAAAACTAGTAGGAGATAGCACAGCTATACAGAGAGGTGGACACTACACTCTCAGGATTGTATTTTTTTAAAAATTAGTTAATTAACTTCCTTCAACTATGAGGCTCATGTCAGAAAAAAAGAGCCCGATTTTTTTTTTGACGCGGGGTTGGCAACACTGAAGAAGTTGAGCATGCGCAGGAGCATATCCTAGTATTGTGTGCTTTCAACAGTGATAGAATCGTCCGAGTACAGTTGCATATGTTCGAGTAGTACTAACGTAAAATGGCTACCGTAATATAAAATCTCGCAAATGTGAAGTGAAATCTGTCATATGATTTCTGAATGCCAAAGGCCAGAATGCAGCTGACATCTATTGAGAATTCTTTGCCGTTTACGGATCGACAGTAATGAGTGAAGAGACGGTCAGGCAATGGTGCGGAGAATTTCGGGAAGGGCGTTCAAATATTCATGACGATGAGCGCAGCGGAAGTCCTAGTGTTCAGACAGATGATCTGGTAAAACATGTTAACGAAAAACTGCGATTCAATCGCTGCTTCACAATAACTGAACTCGCCAAAAAGTTTTCAGAAGTTTCTGCGAAATAGTGCATCGAACTGTGGCTGACAACCTGAGTTATCACAAACTGTGTGCGAGCTGGGTGCTAAAAATGCTGACAGACGCTCACAAAGAACAGCTATACGTGACATTTTTTTCGTCACTGGAAATTGTACGCACTGGGGAGTCGAAGCAGCAGTCAATGCAATGGCGGCACTCTGGTTCTCCTAAAGTGAAAAAAAATTCAAACCCACATGATCACAAAATCATGGCAACCATATTTTGGGACCAAAAGGGAGTGATTTTTGTGGAATTCTTGGAACCAGGACGAATAATCACAGCAGATGTGTATTGCCACACACTGATTAATCTGCGACGTGCCATTCAAAATTAGTGGAGAGGAATGCTATACTCTGGAATTCTTCTGATCCATGACAACGCCTGCCCATACACAGCTGCTCGTACTGTTGAGATAATTCAAAGACTTCGAAGGAAATAATTAAATACTCTCACAGCACCGACTTTGCCCCCAGCGATTTCTTTCATTTTCCTCACCTGAAAATGTAATTCCATCGAAGCGTTTCAACGACAGTGAAGTGCTCAAGGAATCAATTTTGAATTGGCTGCATTCTCAGGCAGCAGATTTTTACACAGAGAGTATAAGGAAATTTGTGCCACGCTAGCAGAAATGTTGGGAGGTTCATGGTGACGACGTCGGAAAATATCCAAGGTATGTACTTGTATTTCCTTGTATTGTACGTGAAATTACAAGAACTTTTTTCTTCTATCATTTTCTTACCATGAACTATGTATCATTCCAAAACTAATCATATTGTGTAATATATGGTCGAAAATTCGGTGTAAGAAATATCGATGTAAGATTATGTACTATTTCTTTTCATATCAATTTAAATTAGTACGATCCTCACTGAATGATTAACTGGTCACAGTTATGATTCAATTCGCCTTACGAGTTCAAGGAGTTCCTACTAATTTTCTGTTCTGTTGTCTAACGCACATCTTTGGAGGGAATATTAAGTTTACTTCCGTATACACAACTGACATTTTACTTTGGCTCAAGTGAAGCTGAAATACTACCAAAGTACTTTCTACGTGTAAAGGATTCTTATAAATAAAATAACATCTGCTACACGAAATAACAAAGACAACTGTAAAGAAAACCTAAAAGGTATAAGCTACTGTTTCCGATTTAATGATTTAAGAAAAAGCTTCAGGTGTTTTAAGTTCATTATATTTATATTGATAAATTCATTCTGAGATTTTCACTCGTGTTCTGAAACTTTGAAAACAGAAGCAGTTAGACCTTCAGAAATGTCAGTGCTCAAAAAGCGCAGACAGAAGACCAAGGCTGTACCAATTATTCGTTTCCTCGCGAATATTATCTGAATTATATAATATTTGTTATTAATTTACTTTCGGACTGCGCTCTTTGTGGATTACGCTTTACCGCTATTTAGAGTTTGTTTTATCTCAGTATCAGTCAGGAATAACTTCTGTGGTAGCCACAAGGGTTAAGCTGTAAAACGAACAATACAGAAAGAAAACCAACATATACAATGCATAATTTTCGTCAAAGAAGAATATCTTCAGATAAACACAAATATCGAAACAAATAATGCATACTATTTATAAGCGTCAGAAATACGGTAAGCGTAGATGTTAGTAGATAGACGTACATTCTTGAAAATAGTTACAGTTCTTACTATATAAAATAATGAAACACAGGTAATGATAATGACAAAATTTCTTATAAGCATACAGTACGATGCAATTAATATATCTACAGAAAAAGGAAAGTATGTATTTCTAAGAATATTAGATTAACACTTTTGTATGTGTTAATCTAAGGATTATTATATAAGAATTTATTTAAACTTATACCGACAGAACTGATTCAGTAAAACACATTAACATTTTAGAAAGTTCTTGAACAGTATATTTATTTATTATTTATAAGAGTATACTGGCTGATACGTAAGGTATAATTTTATAAGTATAGAAAAGTAATCAATGAAGGTTTATTTTATGTATTTTAATTCTTCTATGTGATCAGTCATCTTTATTAACAAAACTCTTGGACATGATACAATATGGTGATCATGATATATTTATGAACAGCTTTATTTATTTATTATTTATTGACTACTATTTTCAGAATTCACAAATGGTCCGCGTAGTTTGGCGTTCGATTCTCAATGACAGTATAAAATTGTCGTCGTCGTTGTCCTAGCGTCGTGAGACAATTGGGATGTATTTGAAGTAAAAAATATAGCGTAATCCGGTCTGGATAACCAGAAATTAGTGCGATGAATGTCAGTACACCGACTACACACAATATCGTTTAGAAGGCCATTGTCCTTCGTGGGATGAATGACAGAATATTTAACTTTTCTCTAGTTTATATTTTACCGTAACGTTTACGAGCAACACTTAAGCTATTATTATGGTTAAGACGTATATGAAAATAAGAAACTACATAGACTGAAGTGATTGAAGACCCACATAAGCGCAATGGGGAACACTTGTCGATGTAGATATCATTAACAGAAATACACCAAAAATATCTCTGAGAATGTATGTGGTTTGTATCATCCCACGTTAAGTTGTAAGTCCACATAACTCGTTAAGTTTTAAGTCTCTTCTCACATTAACCTGGTGCTGAATAGAGATATTCAATTCCAAAACCAAACAATTCACTTAAAAAAAAACGGTTGCCGAAGAAAGCTGCCTAAAGAGAGCTTCGTAAGGTTGGCCCACATGAGTTATGAATATAGGAACCATTGCTGGCATCCAACAGGTTCCTTAAACTTTTCTCCATTTTTTCAGCAACAGGTGAAAAACGAAGGGACATAGCAGAAAAACACATGCAGCCTGGAAGATCCATGAAACTAAATAGGATCGGCGAATTCTAAAGTGCATGAAAAAATGCTGCAGCATAGGAATTTAAGAATGTTATTAATGTATAGGTTTGACCAAGACACTTCGTACAGCAGTACATGCAATTGAGTATAATGGGTGACTTAGCACCCATAAACCTCTAAACAAAGGTAAGGGTCCAGCAGGTAAGAGTTGGAAATGGAAATTGAACACTGAAGTAATAGCATTGATGTTATGGGGTAACGAATTGTGCATCCCATCCTTTAAATTACATAGTCATAGATTTTTTTGACTACATAGAGAATACCTGGTAGCGCTTATATTACGCCCGCTGCGGAATATACAGATGGTGGTGTTACTGCATGTAATTAGCTGAGTGAACACAAACTGGTCTGTACAGAAAAATTCTAACTAACAGAACTTCCCAAGGAATAGCAGCAAAGACATTTTTTTCAGAACGATAATGCATCTTCTCATGTTTACAAACGACACGTGTAAAATCGGATTTACAAGATGATCTGGACTGCAATAGAGGCAAGACTCTTTGGAAAAAGAAAATTGGATTAACTGATCCGATATAGATAGATTAGATATGGCTTCAACTAACGGAGTTAGTCACTCTCAGCGAAATGGAGAAATATTCCAGAGACAAGAAGAGTGGATGCTCTAATCAATGGCATATGGTGAACCACGAACCAAAAATTAAATAATTTTTATTGTTCATTTTCATACCGTGTACAATCTCTTCTGTCCTCACAGTATAAGCAGGAAAGTGACTACTTTTATTTGAAAATACATCGATTTTCGCTAGGTACAGTCCGCAGCAAAAAACCTGCAACATTAGCATTAAGTTTATTGTGAAACTACGCCTAACAGCCCAGGGAATCAACATAACGTCTAAGTGGCACGAATCACGCCAGGAGAAACCTCGGCGTAATTCCATGCACACTTATTTTGGAGCAAAAGACTTCGTAGTTTCACAAAAAATTTACATGCTCATGTTGTAGGTTTTTTGCTGCGAACTGTACAGTAATTACTATACAGCTTTCATCACAACATTTCACCTCTAGAGATCAACTCGCACAAAACACGAAAGTATTATCTTGAGATTCATAAGGTGTAACGCGTAAGAACCAGCCCCGTAGTACAGAAAGCCAGCTAGGACTTACGATTTTGGCGAGATATCGCTGATTTCAATACCCTCAGTGTTCAGCAAATGTTTCGCGTAACTTACATTTTTGTTATTTTTTAAAAGGTTGCATTTTTAATTAATTTATTTATTTATTTACTCAAGTAACGTGACCATTTAATTATAAATAAATAGCCACACCCTTTGGAACTCTTAAGAAGTGTAGGGATTTTCGTTTTGTATTTTAGGTACAATCTCTGCTGAGAAACGCCAATATTTTGCTAGTTAGATATCTTTTAATATCACTATTTAATACCGTTGCCATGACATGTAGTTTTACAGATTAACGTAGGACCGAATATGTTATGAATGATACCAACAACGTTTTTCGTACCAGTATTTTCTTCCGTGTGTGTAGTTTGAACAAAAGAATGAAGTCGTGTCATCTGAATGATCGTTCAAATCATCTGAGATAATCTATTAAGATGGTTGTTTATTTTCCCCCTAACTGCCCCGCTGTTTGTATTATAAAATCCGGGATCATTTCCCAAGTAGGGTTCAAATGCACTTAGTCTTAGCAATCCCATACGCACCTTGATGGGTGAGCGTACATAACAGGAACGAATAAATCAACACATGGAAGAAGCCAATGACACAGAAACAGAGCAATGAAAGGAAAGAACAGAAGCACAGAGTTGTTTGAAGGATAAAAAGGATGACAGGATTATATATGTTATTGTTTTGTAATAAAGAAAGCTAAAATTATCATCAAATCAATATTTCATTCATTTAAAATATAAATTTAGCAAAGTGAAGCAAAGTTGAAGCATATATTAAATGCATAAAATTATACTTGACAAAAGTAATTAGACTTAAATAACTTTCATAATTGTATTGCAAAATTTTTGTCTCAAATTGTACTATTTTCAGAATGAAAATTAGTGTGTTAGTGTCTCTAAAATATACTTTAAAACAAAATATCAAAACATAGGACAAAAAAAAGTATATGTTTTACTTCTAGTTGAATATCTAAATCTAAATAATATATTGAAAATACGATTTTTACTAGAATACTCATATTTTATGTAAATCAACTAATACTATAGTTCTTTCCACCTAACTTCAGTGATATTTAAAGTACTGACAGAAGACTTCTACGTTGACCCTTCCCAATTAAATAAAAACACACCTGTCAGGTGTTCCTGTCAAATGAACTATGAATTTCTACGACAGATAGTCTTATTCTGTAACGAGCTTATCAAATTAGACACTAGCACTTGTCTCGGTTTGCCATTTGCACAGTATTACATCTTTAGGAACTACATTTTTTTAAATTACTTCTTTTGATTAACTGTTTGATAGAATGCAGCTATTTTCTAAAGCTCCGAGGCTATGAGACGCGAACCTACAGCTTAACATAGCATCCAAACCACATAAGCTCCCACGGGAATTCAATTTGGAACATCCATACTAAAGGCAGCAACACTGTATTTAATTCTTCGAGATTCTTTATAGACGCTACGCTATTACTGGTTTGCAACTTTTGAGTACTATCATTTCGTTGAATATATCAGAAAAAACTTGTTACTTTATAGCCTGACAGCGTCTCAAGGGCATTATAAAACTAGTATTTTTAATCTCAATATCTTCTGAAGAATAATGTTTTTATATATAAGCTTATACATTAGCATATATTACCCGCTTCGCTGGGTTGAAATAAATAATTTAAATGTACATCTTTGTATCATGTATTTTATTACCATTAATTTTTTATTGCTTATTGCAGCAAGCATGTTTACACAGTTTTTGTTAATGTTTGGAAACGTTATGATGTAGTAACAACGTTTTCTCTTAGTTGTAAATTAGTGTGATTAGTGTTCTAATACTGCAGAAATAACTATTTTTTTCTGTAATTCAATTAGTGTCACTGTTCATCTGGGCGACCACAAGAACTAGAGATTCAACATTAATATCGGTCATTTTTGACCATTTATATATATATATATATATATATATATATTTCCCCCTCCTCCGTGTTGCGGGCTATGGCATCGGAAGTGTCACCGTTCATCTCAGCGACGCCCAAAAATGTGAATTCAGTACTAACATCTGTCATTTTTGATCATTTTTAAATATCTCTTCCTCCCCTTCCCCCAAGTTGTTGGGTTGAATTTGAATTTAAACGGGATCGAAAGTATCACTGTTCATCTAAGCGACCCAGAAAACTATAAATTCGACACTGATAGTGGCCATTTTCGATCATTTTTATATATCTCTTTCTCCCCCTCCCGCAAGTGGCGGGGCTGATTTTGGACTTAAATCGGATCGGAAATGTCACTATTCATCTGAATGATCCCGAAAACTATAGATTCGACACTAATATTGGTAATTTTCGATCACTATTATATGTAGCTCCCCCTCCCTCCACCTCCGTGCTGCGGTCCACAGCATCAGAATTGTCACTGTTAATCTCAGCTACTCCTAAAGCTATGGATTCGACACTAATATTAGTCATTATCGATCATTTTTAAATGTTTATCCCCCTTCCCTACGATGTACCCTCCCCCTCCCCAACTATCAGAGCTGAACTTGGATTGAAACAGCATCAGAAGTGTAACTATTTCTCTCATCAACCCCGAAACTATGGATTTAACACAAATATCGGTCATTTTTGATCATTTTTAAATTTCTCTCCCCTCCCCTACGTTGCATCGTCAAAGTGAATAGCCTAAAGTAATCAATGCCTCTAAACTCATGTATTTTGAAAATTTGATTGAGGTCGGTTGGGCGGTTCACGAGTGATGAAGTCACGAAGTCAGTCATTTTTATTTATTTATTTATTTTTTTACACACACACACACACATATATATATATATATATATATATATATATATATATATATCCCCCTCCTCTACGTTGGCTCGTCAAAGTGAAACGATAAAAAACACTCCCGGCCCGACCCTCATATATGTTGAAAATTTGATCGAGATTGGTTGGGTGGTTCAAAAGTTGTTAGGTTTTATTAGTTTTTATTTATACTAAAAATCCCCTTCCCTCCCCTAGGATCTACCGTTAACGTGAAATTAGAAAATATGTTTCCAGATTTGAACCTCGTGTATCTTGACAATTTGATTGAGATCGGTCGGATAGTTCAAGAGCTATTAAGTTACAAAAATAGTCACTTTCAGTCTTATATAAATTGATTCTTATATATCTCCCCCTCCTTCTCCCCTATGTTGCTCCGTTAAATTTAAATCATATAAACGATCCCAGGCCTGAACCTCTCTATATTAAAAATTTGATCAAGATCGTTCAAGTGGTTCAGGAGTTTTATTTATTTTTTTTATGACATTTTTAACAGTATTCTTTCCTCTGCACTCAGCTGATCCCATGAGGTTACATAGGCTTTTTGTTGTTGTTGTTCTGTTTTATAATTAACTTTTTTTTTTTTTTTTAATATTTGGATACAATTTATTTACTTAATTCAAGTGGCGCTCTAATACGCTCTATGTTATTCTGTTCCACATCGATTATAATTTTTTATTGAAATTTCGTTCAATAGGAAACAATCATAAATCTTTAGAAGTTGTTGCTAAATATTGTTACATAGATCCATCAACGCACTGAGCAAACAGACACACAAATTAACCATATCCTACCTATTTATAATACTTTTTTTGATGCTTTGCGCTGAAATACTAGTACATACAGCCATATGTGCAACACGTGCATTTCCACAGTGCTGCAACATCTATTATAAGTATATTATTTAAAATACTTTTTGTTGGAAACAGACTTCATGATGATAGTAGTTATATTTACTAAGCTGACCTATTTGAATACTACATTCATATATAATGTTTAGGTCGCATTAGTTTAAGGTCATATGGACAGTGCTAAAACAAATGGTCAAACAAATCCCAGTATGAATTGCTTCATGGTTGTCAAATCCAAGAACTCAATTCTCGAACAGTAGCGAACACATGTTGTACTTAGTTATCACAGTTTTGATATGAAAACTAGTCTTGTCTTTGTGTACTTCGTTTACTTTTTATTTTTGTTCATTGACATATTTTTAAACAATTAGTTTTCATTGCTAATGTACACTACTTAACGCACAGTCTTATAAAAGAACTCAGAAGTTACTCATTTTGCTATTCTCTAACCAGTTAGGTGAGTATTTTACAAAAAAATCACAATCTATTCAATTTTCGCTGACTATGCTCTTAGCATTCTCTAAACATAGGTAAAGAAAGAAGAAGGGAAAAAAGCTAAGATTGAATGGAAATTAGTTACCAAATATGCAATTATACACTAACATATTAACAAGTATACTAGTTGAAATGCCCGTTCTTCACAGGGGACAATAGGTTTGCGGATAGTATTTGGAACTCCTTCCCTTCTCCCCTAGTACTGTACACATTTCAATAAAAGTGCAGTGATAATATTACATTTGTCCTCTCGCCCCGAATAAGAATATAAACTAATTTTTTTCTTTTACTTCTATACGTCCTTACGAAGTATACACTATCTAATAGCTTGAGCACAATTATCTCACAGTTGTTTATCTTGTTTTGTTAACCACTCAAGATTAGAACTAATAATCTTAAATTAAACACAATTTACTGTATTTAGATAATGAAAATTCTTCATAGGCTATCCTCATAGCGACAAACATAAGACGACATTTGTAATGGTTTTGCAATACTTTCCGTTCGAACTCGCGTACATAAATGCCCAACCATTATTACTTTCTTAGTTAATAATTTTGTAGTTGCGCATTTAAAAAGGAGAACTGCAATTACTGCAGTCGCTTATAATATAATCAATGGCGTTAATATCTTAGAAAGAAAGATGAAAATGTGTTTAAAAAGGAAAGAAACTGATTGCTATGCCAATCAAACAAAATGAACGAATTAGCGTTAAATTTTATTCTGAATGTTAGTATTGGAATGTCGTTGCTAGGGATATTTTCTCTCTTTAGGGAATCCTATCGGGAAAAATAATGTAATAAAAATCTAAGTTAGGCCATGGATCCACTCTGTACCAAAACTCATCAAAATTGGTGCAGCAGCCTAATGGAAAAAACGAAAGTAAATCTGAGTTTAACGTCCCACAATTATAGTCTGTAGGCTAAGGGAGACGATGATTAAAGCAAGTAAATGATGGAAGAATTGGTGGAATGAGAAAGTGGGAGAAAATGGGACTAATCCGAGAAAGTCTACAGGGAATGGGAGTACTTTGACAGTCCACCTCAAACTTATTTGACCAGAGATCGAACCAGCAACCCCACGCACCAGAGATAAGCGCTCTACCGCTGAGCCATCGTGCCCAACCCCCCAGCGGTATAATAAAAGTTGGCAGCAAAATATTATTATATTAATTTTATTTGTATAGATAGTTATTACCCATGTAATTAATTTCCATCCATCTTACCCTGTTTTTTAACACATGTTTTGACAATGTTGACAATACAGCGATAAAGAAAATCGACAACTAATTTTTTTTGAATGAATCCATAACATAATAAAAAAAATAGCAAGATGATACCTTCTGAGTTTGCAGGTAATTTTTACTTATAATCTATTCAGTTATTTTTATTTATTTATTTAATCTGTAATTAAGAACCAATACTCCCCTATCGGTTTAGTTCTTCTTCCATCCAAATTTTAATAATATAATAAGATTTTCTTTTCTGAACATGAATGGTATACGTACATGTTTCTTTAAAGTTTAATTCCATGGCAAACCCACTCTGCTATTCAAGACAGTCAGTATTATCTCGTATTTTCAATGATTTCATTCGCTTCACTGCTCGTGGTATCAATATAATGGTCTTGAGAGAAAACAACAGTAATCGTAATTTGCACCTACTACATTTATAAGAACAAAACAGTCTTACCAATCACCTTATAGAAAGCCTAGAATATATTTCTTTAAGAACTTCCTGATTGGCGGTAATCGATATATCACCGTTGTGAAGTCAGCCGCAAAGAACTATAGTAGTGATATCTTCAAATAACCCTTTATAATCCTCTATAAACAAATACTCTAACACAAGAGCAGATAATTGAGAAACTATTTCCTATTGTTTAATATTATGAAAAAGTTTAGTGAAGTTGCTGAGAATGAGCAAAAAAGATAAGCAAGAGTTGTTAGAAATTTTACTTTTACACTATGTTTCTTTTCATGTATGTATATATATCTAAAAGGGTTAATAATTGTATTCTAGCATTAAATCACCGTTCATACGGTCATATTTCCAGATCATGCTAGTCCATCTAACCTATGGAGGGCCTCACGATAGCTGCTGGAATAGCTCCGCTTTCCTCCGCAACTACACTCTCTGCCATCGCTTTGGTAAGGGTGTAAGTATTTGGGTGTTTGCCTATTAATCTGCAAAGAGAAAACAGAAGTAATACAAACCAAGAAGACAATGAAAGAAATATCAACCACCACACCTTCAAAATCATTTTTTAAATAAGAAAATACCCAATTTTGATATATATATATATATATATATATATATATATATATATATATATATATATATATATATATATATATATATATATATATATAATATTTATATATATATATATATATATATAATATTTATTTATTTATTTCAAGTAAGCTTTCTCGTGGCTAGATAGTTCAAGTTCGGTTCTGCGGCGCTGGAGACCCGGGTTCCATGTTTGGTCAGAGCTCATGTGGTTTGCATCTCAAGTTAGGCAGAGGTTCACGCTTTATATAGATCTAGTGCTGAAAACAGACTTTAAAACAAAACCAAACATATTTTTTAAACTGTTTTCAAATTCAGATTCGATCGTCGTAAAAGTAGCTACATAGACAATATAGTATCTTATAAGTAACACTATTAGCATTTATCAGGACCTATGACTCGCTAGCATTTGTAAGAAGAGAATTACCCGTAACCAGCTAATAACAGTAACTTACATATAGTTTCATTTATTTTATTTTATTTTTTAACTTTCACATTAACAGAATTTGTGATTACAATATTACTTCGGTCCTAGCACATCTGTTTAATTACGAGTACATTGTCTTCGAAGTATAAAAATTTCGTTTAACCAATTATACAAAGATTTTTCTATTTTCTTACAATTAATAATAATAATAATAATAATATTAATAATAATAATAATAATAATATTAATAATAATAATAATAATAATAATAATAATAATAATAATAATAATATTGCAGGCTGGCGCAAAAGCTACCTACCAAGTTTAGAAGAAAATTTCTCTGTAACTAATAAACTTTGACGAAACATATACGACTTATAGTACCAGGCATTTTGTAAATCAGTTTATCGGAGCTACCCCAAATCTTTGGAAGAACAAAAGTCAACCATGGAACATGAACCGTTTGCCATTTTAGAGGATACTCTTTAGAAAGTTGTGTTAAATTTTAAAACTAAATTGTGTGAAAGTGTTGAAATTCAAAGAAAACATTGTACAGTGTTATAACAAAATTTAAATTAGAACCTCATGTCTTTTCGTTTAGTAGTTATAAATAATTTAAGTTGGTAGGTAGGTTTTGCGCTAGTCTGTATTACTATTCTTATTACTAGTATTCTTATTCTTATTATTCTGTATTACTAGTCTGTATTACTGCATATATTGTATCAGTGTCCAAATTTTACTAAGATGATTTCTTTCTTGTATACATTAAACTAGCTAGGTATTCCGAAAATACAATATAAATTATACCACTACGTACAAATACATGCAGTTCTTCTGGAAGTCATATCTTAAATGCCATATCTGTGACCCAGCCAAGTAGGTATAGGATGGGATTGTATGTGTTATATTCAAAGACATCTTTATGATTCGAACAATTCAAGTTCTAGGAGACAAAAATAGACTAGCTAAATGCATTTGAAACTGCAGAAGTGAGTTATGAGCAACGCGCACGAAATACGCAGATTGCCAGTAGCTATTATTAAGCCTACAGGAACCCTCGATATCCATTTTTCAAGAATATGGTCAGTTCTTTATATCTTGGGGTAAACAAATAACTGTTCAGAAAGAAGCGCCATAATCTGCTTAGTAGAATGTAGTTTACAACAATCACAAAAAGTGAATTTGAGTGAAAAATAACTTCAAAGTAGTACTAAGTAAAGGACAAATCGTGGAATTCAACATATAACCGTTAATTGTAACAACCAGTTGTTACATAATACCGAATGGACAGTTAAAATGACAGTAACAATTAATAGACAATAGTAATAAAAATTGAAATAACATTTGCAAAATACTCTGTGGAAAATTGTCATTTTAACCATAATTCAAAATGTAAGGGAAAGGGTCTAGTGACAGCATATACGGTTGCTGAAGAAGATCCCTGCGTAGATCGAAAATTTCAATTAAAGAAATAAAACCCAGGTACAAGGTAAGCCACGTTTCTTATGAATAGTACTCCATAGCTTCAATCAGTAGATAATAGATGTTCAGAAAGGACTTCTAGATTTCCCACCTTCTGAGCTACTGACGGCAAATCCAATGAAATTACGAATTCAGGCGCTAGCTCCATTGAAAGCACCATTAATATTTTAGATCTGTACATTAAACACTGATAATGGGAAACTATCCACTATGTCCAAAACCAAATATTAACACAAAAACGGTCGGACCTGTTACCTAATAAAGATTGTCTCATGCATGAGTTTTATAATTCAATCGCAATGTGACACAAATTATTGTAAGTACTGTTCTCTTGTGGCAAAATGTTGAATTAACAGATGTAACATCAAAGATTACAATATCTGCATTACACAGTGTTTCGCTGCAACAGTATTTGAGTATTTCTTTCGGCTACCATTCCTCAACTATGTAATTAATCTTTAAAATCTTGGTGTTAAGAACCTTCCCTCTGCAAAATTTGGTGAAAATTGATCAACAAGTCTAGATGTATTATCATTGAAAGTAATATATGCAAATTTGGACTTCAAAAAGCTACGCTCCTTCAGTTCAATAAAATGAGTGAATATCATAGAGTTAAATATAAGTACTCACTTTTTCTCCACTACTTCCAAAATATCATCCTCCATGGATTGAACACATTGAATGACACAGTTTGGATTTGCAGGCGGTGGATACACAAATTCTTTAACGTCGCTCTTTTCAGCATTTGAATAGGCAGTAGACACATGTATAAAAGCCTACAAGAAATAAGCAGAGATCACGTATAAACTTATGAAATGAGCAATTGCGAAAGTGTTTTAAACCTGGGTCATCCACTATTCTTTGGAAAGCATTTTGTCTCCACTTATATAAAAGCGTAAGAATTGTATTATATGCTTAGAGTAAAATAACCGCAGCGTAAGTACACGAAAATTAAAAATAAAAGATGTTTATTTGATCGTTCAGAACACATGAACACTGACGGCACAAACAAATACCAATAAGTACGTACATTCGTATGTACAAAATTGAATCCAGTACATACCCAAATTTGAGTTTTCATAAAGCTTAACATTTGAATAAATATACTCTATGTAATAATTTGAATTCATAGTGTATTGCAAGGCATGTCTAGAAACAATATAAGTTTTCTCATATCAAAAGTGGTATATAATCCAAATTTGAATGTCATCTCTCGTATAATATTAAAATTTGGGGAAATGCAAATACCTTAAAGAAAGATTTAAGATTACTGTGAAGCCTTAAGAAGTTAGTGTTTACTATTATAAATATTTTGACGGATCTTATTATTTCATATATAATTAATTCCCATAATACTATTTGCATTTGCATTTTCGTACTTGTCTTAACAATGCTGACCACGGTCAACGAAGATTCAACGTTTAATATTGCTTTCTGAACTAATGTATAACAGAATAATAGAAGAGCAAGGTAAGTACCTTTTGAGTTTAATCTTAATGAATGGTAAAGCACTGCTGTATTAGTTTCCAATAGTTTACACGTTTTATACGCATTTATGTTCTGAACATTTAAGTAATATACACATACAATTAATGCTTTCAAAAAACTAGTGTTAAAATGCCCCCCTTTTTTTTTTTTTTTTTAATAAAATTTCTCACGTTGGAAACATGAAACTCTGCATATGATTCTCAATTAGAAATAACTGTACTCGTGTTTCAGCATTTTTCGAAAATTCCACTCAAATAGGAAAAAGGGGACAATTTTTATATTAGAAATTTCAACTCTCTATTGTGCAACTGCCAAATGTGAAGATTAACTCAGATTAGATGTATTCGATATTTAAAATTAATCAAAATTAAGAGAATACATGTTTCGGCGTTTTCGACAATTCCGCTACTAATATGAGAAAGGGAGATTCTATATTATTCAAATTTCTGATTCTTTACACAGAAAAACATGTAAGTATTTGTTTAAGTTGGAAATACGAAATGAAATTAAATATTCCAGTTTAATGCCTCACTATTATGTCCTTTTAGGCTACTACGAGGGACGATGATTAAGCCAAGTAAATGATGATGGAAAAATTGGTGGAATTAGAAAGTGCGAGGAAACGAGAGTAGTCAAAAAAAAAAAAAAAACACGGATACGATGTTGTTCACTACAAATTTACTTGACCGAGGACAGAGCCAGGGACCCACGCACCAGAAGTAAGCAATCTATCGCTGAGCCACCGTGCCCTTCAAGTTGGGAACATGAAATGCGAAATATAAATTCCTAATTGAAATAATTCGAAAACGTGTTTTAGTCTTTTCAAAAATTCGACTTCTAAAGGGAGGCAATTTCTAGTATTAAAATTTTTGATTCTTTATTCAGAAAATGCCTAATGTGAGAATTCGCTCGATTTGGAGGTATGAAATTCGATATATAAACTCAGTTAAAAATAAATGAACGTATGTTGCAGTATTTCGAAAATTCTTGTTTCTTAAGGAGAAAGGAGTGGCAATTTTTCCAAAATTTCCGGTTTTATACATTCATGAAATATTATTCTTCCTGTGCAAAGAACGGGTACTCCAACTTGTTCTATTATAAATATTCATTTGCTGTAGTAAACAGGTTTAAATAAACAGATTAATTCCAACTGAGAAGGATAGCAGGAAGTTGTTTGGGTGGTTCAACCTCCCTTCCCGTAGTTACACCTTTGAACCTATTGTACATTAAATAGTTGGAGAAATAAAATGAAAATGGAGATCATCATCTTGACGTTTCATATTTGCGTCCTGCAGAATAAAGGAGACGGATTCGTAAATACTAGCAAGTGATGAAGAGAAAAATGAGGAACAAAGGGGTCTCCGAGAAAATTCACAGGCACAATGTCTACCATAAGTCCAAAATAGTTTGGAATCGAACCAAACATCTTTCGTAGCAAAGCTGAACGTTCTACCGTTAAATCACGGTGCCGTCCTAAATATTGATGAAGAAACTAAAAGCAATTTTTAATAAATCGAAATGCAATCTCAAGTTAATTAAATGGAACGAATTGCAGGATTCTAAAAATTATGGTAAACCCTTAAATGTATTTGGATTATTAGAAAAAAATACTAAACTATTTTAATGTTGTGATTCTATTTTATTTCCAACCTCATTCATGATTTTACTACACTAAAGATAAGATGTTACATTACTATAACTGAATATACTAACACAAAAAAATTACACTAATAATAATTATTATTGTCTTGAGTTTTTGTAATCTTGACACGCAGTAAAATTACTTAAAGTTAACCTCAGTAATTATAAATTCGTTGCAACGAATAATGATAAAGTTACTATTAAGAAATTCATCCTTACCTGCAAATTTGACATTTGTTTGCATATCTGTAAAACTCTTTTGGTTCCTAATGTATTTAATACAACAGCATCTTTTAGACTTTCATTAAAGCGAATAGTAGCTGCCGAATGGAACACAACAGATACATTGTTAATAAGTTGCTGGGTGTCTGCATCGCTGAGACCCAATCCTGGCTCAGAAACGTCTCCTTGTAGAGATATCACCCTCTCAAACATATGTGGGCATTCCTTTCGCACTCTGTCGAAAACCTAGAAAATAATGGGATTAGTTAGCTTTAGTCTTACTGCTCCAAATCACTTGTTTAGTTTTCAGAATTTCCGAAGTATAGGAAATAACTAATATTTCTATTCATATTTTTTAATAACTGTAAATATTCTAGTATTTAGTGAAACAAGTAACATATTTAGCTATTTTTCGTTAACATGAATACTCTTATTCTGACGCCGCGTGCTTTAGCGAGGAACTGTTTAACAATGTGCAGCAAGTCGCAAATATTGACTATTTTACCATGGAGTATTTCGTAGGTTATATTTCTTAAAAAAGACTCATAAAATGCTTCGTGTGGAGTGTTGTACTGTATGGGGCGGAAACGTGGACATTACGTAAAGGTGACGAAAATCGACTGGAAGCCTTCGAAATGTGGGTGTGGAGAAGAATGGAAAGAATTAGTTGGGTCGAGCGGAAAACGAATGAGAGTGTGTTAGAAATGGTGGGTGAGAAAAGAACACTTTTAGATATTATTAGGAAGAGGAAGAGAAACTGGTTGGGACATTGCCTAAGAAGAGATTGTATCATGAGGGACGTCCTAGAGGGTATGGTGGCGGGAAAGAGAGGGAGGGGGCGAAGGAGACTACAATTAATGGATGATATTAAAAGAGAAAGATCATACGCGAAGACGAAAAGGTTATCGGAGGACCGTCGAGCATGGAAGCTTCTCAGCTGCGGCAAGTGACCTGCCAATAAAGGCAGAATACCTATGATGATGATATTTCTTAAACTAAATCACGTTATGCTGCAATTGTTATTGAAACATTTATTTGTGAAATACGAACAAAATTATAAGCCGATTTCAGAAAATTTCGTCCGAAGAAAACTCGGAAAAATAAACTACCCTTTGTGGGCAAATAAGAAAAATTCCACGTACCTAGCGTATGTTTCTTTTTATTTCCATCCTTAAGTTCGATGTCTGTTTCGGTAATCTGGCATCATCTTCGAGTGTTAAAATCGAGTCTTCACATGATGGTTTTCCACATTGGTTGACAAACATAACTTCTTAAAGATACTGCTGAAATATTATCACAGTTAAAACAAACCCGTAAACTGTTGTCAATAATAAACGTACTTCGTTGCACATTCATACAGAGATCCAATTCTCCTTCATAGATCAGAGTTGCCAGTCACTATATTAGAACAATGATTTTGAAAAATTCCTAAAAAGTTTTCTGTAAGAATGAAAATTTGTATGATACCACTATAATTATTTATTGAGGTGTTGCCCAACACAATGATATAACTCCAACCTTTATCAAGCGATCCCTGATCAAGGTTTAGTTTCGTCTCCATAGTCCTAATGTAGTATGATTAATAAGTGGGGTTTCACATTTGCCAGGAAGTCTTATGAAGTAATTTAGCCTCATTTATGACCCATTTGGCTGAAGACAGTTACTTTGATAATTCTAATACTTCCCCCTCCCCCCAATCTGAAGCCTTGGTGTGTCTCATGTTCTTATATCAGAATGACAAACAAATGTTTCAACAAGAATTAAAGTCTGTTTACATTGACAAAATTGCCAGATACGAGTCTGAACAACTGAGATTATCTACGTAATAATTTCTGTATTCCGTAAAGTTACTTTTAGATTTCATCGGTAACTTTAGCGCTAGCTCAAAACCATATTTGCTGGCAACTTTCAGAAATCTGTACAAAAGTCTAGGCCACAAAGGGAGTGCAATCCGTTTTGCTGAATTATCGTGATCCTTTACTATATTTTTGTTTAGTTTTTATAAATTTGTTACATTAATACACCTAGGTTGTGAACAGATTTTAACTGTTGTTCTATTTTTCTCCTGATGACACTAAATCTGTATACCTTAGGAAAGGTTAAGTCACATATTCGCTTTGATGTTAAGCTGGTGAGCTTATTTGTTGTGGATATAAACGTTCGAGAAGCTAGGTTTCTTGAAAATGCAAGTATGGAATTTATTTTCTTTCCTACAAATGATAATATCTAAAAAATATTTGGTTATTTTTCACAGTTCCGTTGTGAATTTTATTTTGATTTGTATTTTATTTGATTCCTCTAGTAATGTTTCCAAATCTTATCCTTCCTGTAAACCAGTAATGTATCATCTACAAACCTATAATATCTTACATGTTAAAGATTTTTCGTTTGAGTAGCTTTGTTTCAAAATAATTCATGACTATATTCGCAAGTAACGGTGGCAGTCCATCACCAAACCATCGATTTGTTTGTAATATTTGCTTTCAAATAGAAATTAATTTGTTTGTAAGCATAGTTGAAGGATATTTTTTGTAATTTCGTAGATTTCCATATTCCTGAATGGATACTCCAGGTTACGTTAGAATAATGAAATTTCAAAGCTTTACAAATTTATATAAAGTCAAAGTTATTGTGGAGGATCACGATAATTCAGCAATTTGGATTTCTTTCCCTTTTGTGGCCTAAACTTTCACACAAATTTCGGAAAGTTGCCATCAAATATGGCTTCAGATTAGCGCTAAAATCATCGATGAAATTATAAAGTAACTTTACGGGATACAGAAATTATTACGTAGATAATTAAGCTCTTCAGGTATGTATCTAGCAATTTGTCAATGTAAACAAACTTGTGTCGAAGAGACAAAAACGAATATTTCAACAAGAATTAAAGAGCACGTGAGGCCCCAAGGTTCCGGATCAGAAATATCAGAATTATCGAACTATTTGTTTTCATCCAAGCACATTATAGATGGGGTTAAATTGCTCCATAAGACTTCCTCGCAAATCTAAAATCTCACTTATGAATAATACTACATTAGGACTATGGAGACAAAACTAAACCTTGATCAGAGATTGATCGATAAAGAATATAATTATATCATTAAGCTGGGCAACACCACAATGAATAAATAACTATTGTAGTGTCGAGAATACATAATTTTCATTCTTATCGAAAACATTTTAGCAATTTTTCACAATCATTGTTCTAATATAGTGACTGGTAACTCTGATCTATGAAGGAGAATTGAATCTCTGTATACATGTGCGACGAAATACGTATATTATTGGCAACAGTTTACGAGTGTATTTTGTGATAATATTTCAGCAGTGTCTTTAAAAAGTTAAGTTTGTTAACCAATGTGAAAAACCATCACTGAAGACTCGATTTAAATACTCAAGAGAGGAAGATGCCAGATTACTGAATTAGGCATTGGAATTAATTAGGATTTAAATAAAAAGAAGCATAGGTACGTGAAATTTATTTCCCTATTTGTGGGGCGTATAACATCCCTTTTGTGGACTTTTTTCGTAAGAAATGACATTCCGTACTATAGGATTACCTATGAAACATTTATTTGTGAAATATGAACAAAATCGTATGAGCCATTGTTTAGAAAATCATCCGAAAAGAGATTCACCTCAAGAGTAAACTATATCATGTGGATTTTGGATTTTTTTTTTTCTATGGGAAATGACCTATCTCGGATTGTAGGGCTATTAATAAAACATTTATTTATGAAGAACAGTCAAAATCGATTGAGATGTACGAGATAATCATCTACAAAGAACATATCCCGAATATTAAACTACCTTTTCTGGATTTTCCGAACGGAATGACATACTATGATGAGCCTCTGAACCCAAAAGGCAAACACGAATCTCAAAGTAGGATTCGTAAAAGATTCTAAGTTCTCCAAATTTTCCAGGAAGCAGAGAAGGAATGTGATAAAAAGGTCAATGCTGAGGGAAACGAAAATATCCAGAACAAGATGAGAAAAGCAGCTGAAGAAGGTATAGGACATCCTCCATCAGATTTCTGCTCGTCTGCAAAAACACAAGTGAGTCTATTTGCTCATGCAAGTAGCCAAAGTTATGAAAGAGTCTGCAAAGTAATGTCAGTGTTTGCACTTCGCATGTATGTCGAAAACATTAAGAAGTTGCTCAAAGAAGTAATGTCAAGCGACATTATTCAATTTATTATGCCAATGAGTATGGTAAGTTTTAAGGAGAGGAGAGAGCCCAGGCTGCTGCAGAAACTTATTTTTAAAGAAAATGATGCTATCAAATGTAAGTATTATTATTATTATTATTATTATTATTATTATTATTATTATTATTATTGTACATTGTTACTACTACTTCTAAAATTATCCTAACTGAAAGATTGGCAGTAACATGTAGTATGTTATACAATTTTCAGATTTATTTTCAATGTAAAAAATTGTGTATCATCGGTGATCCACAGCATAGTTCCAGGTGGACGATATGGAAGATGATAATTTTCCAGATACATCCAGAATATGTATAAAATTGAATAGTTCAATTTTGTTTCTCTTGAAATAATATTTGAATTATTCTTTTCATACTAGATTAGGAATGATTTTTTTGGAATCAAGATTTTATTTGAAACAGAAAATAATAAAATGGTAACATGTAAAATTGAATTACTTTAGGTTTGTAAAACAATTTGAGAAATTATTTTTGTATTTACATACAAAAATTACTGGTAATATATCTACTGGAAAACAATAAAAATATTTAATGTTAAATCTTCAAGTTGTAGTATTGAGTGTTAAATTCAAGTTTCTGACTACTCACCCCCATTATGTGCCGGAAAGAAACTGTGACCATTTACTTTCATACAGCCTGTGGATCCATTAGACCTGTCCCGTATGGGTCCACCCTTCACTTGTTATACGTCAAGTGTAAAGTACTAAATGGTCAACCAGGGAAAGGGGATTCATTTACAGTTCCATTGCCAAGGCCTCCAGAAGGTAGACGTTGATTAAGGTGTAAATAGGAAGTATTCCTCAAGCTCTATCTAGAGGTACTGTTATTTTGAGCCTAAAGCCTCAGGAAGTTGATCAAAATGGCAGCAAAGGTGAATGGATCATTGGTGATTTAGAGAAACAGAGGTTTTAGGAATAAAATCAATATAGGAATAAGATCAGTATGCAACCGCATTTAGCGTATGTGAGAAGCATCTATAGAGGATAGCTCTAAGCTATCAGCATAGGCGATGGGTCAAAGATTTATTCAAAACTAGGTATTTCGAAAGAAAACAAAAGTAGACGAAAGAAATAGTAGGTCTTATGCAGAGTCGTTTTGACGTATGATTAGCGTCATACTAAAGTTCATTTTTTCATGTTTTCGGCAGCCTATATCTCCGAAAGGAAGCATTTGTGCACCCAAGTTGATCTATACTTTTTGTCTTATTTTGGTATCAGTAATCATCTCCCAAACGTTGTCGGTGTTGTTTTGAAACACCTTGTATATACTTATAAGTTTTACACACACACACACATTATTTTATATATATATATATATATATATATATATATATATATATATATAAGTTTAGAAAAGAATAAGTAGAATATTCCGATTATGTATTAGAAAAAACGATAGGTATGGAGTGATTATATATTAGGTGTTATGGAGTAAATATATAGTCAATAACAGAAGTCTGTTCATTAGGGACAGTTATTAAATAGGAACATTTAACAGATAGTTAGCAACTCCTTGGCATGTGATAAAGCCACCTTACATGTGTTGCATTGCTGTTGCTCGAAGAACTGATGAAACAACACTTATCAGCTCAAACAGACGAAGCTACTCAAACATCTCAAATATGATAGTCTCTGGTCAGTGGCTTATTTAGGGGTTAGCTATCGAGCTCAAGCCCTCCCCTCAAAATTAATTTGATGAAAAACTTCATTAAAATTTATCGGCACCCAAAAGGAAATAATATAGCGTTTATTCACGTGTTGTGTATAGCCTCTCCCCCTGAAACAAGATCCTAAATACACCACTGTCCCTGGTATAGGATATAATAAAGGAAAGAAAAACAAACTGGTTTGATGAAGAATGTAAAGACGTAAAGGATAGTGAACTGAACTACATTCACACTAACTTCAGAAAACGAGTCTTGCCTAACGTAAGAAGATTGTAAATGCAACTCTACCCTTATTTTTGACAATAAAGAAGCGGTACATGGACAGGATTGTGAAAATAAATTTAAAAAAAAACTAATAACAAAGGGGTAAACATCTTTGGAATTTTGAAATTATATCTGAGAACAATGTCTTCTTAATTTTAATCATTATTATTTAAAGATATTGATTAAAAGTAAACATGAAATGAGAAACTATAAATAGCATGCCTTAAAAATTGTTGTTTGCACTGTCCATAGACGCAGAAGTTCAGTTGAATACATCGCTAATTTATTCATTATAAGTAACAAATTAGTTAAATGTCTTTCTTGCGGTAATGCTATTGTCAACTTCCGTTTGTTTCCATTGAGTTGTTACACATATTACAACGTCTCACTTTACGCGAAAATCCAAATCAATGCGCGAAGAAACATCAATAATAATTTACTGCAAGAACATTCTCTCCAAACTTAGTTGTCATCTAAAGTTTCACCTTTTTCATCGGGAACGCATGAACCTACTACTGCTGTTTTTTGTTCATGAATCTACGCTACACAATAAACCATGGACTACCTCTGTACCATATTCATAGTACAGAAACTGACTGACTTCTAAAAATATTATGAATATTACTATAGAAGAAAAAGGTTTGCAATACACTATAATTTTTCTTAACTTTTGATGAGTAGACCAACTACTTACTGGATTCTTAAGAAGTTCCTTATGCCTCGTCTCCACATTCAACCCTCTTTTAGGACGAACTAATAAGTAAATAGTTTTAATATCTGGGCAGGTTCGCAGAAGCTTTTCTACCAAAGCCTTCCCAATAAAACCAGTGGCGCCTGTCACCAGCACAGAACGTCCTCGGAAGAAGCCAACCACAGGACTTGTGTCGGCCGCCATCTTATCAGACTTCGGTGCTCTCAAGTTTCCAACAGAGACAGGTGCCACATTGAAGAAATCTAGTAAAGAAAGAAATTAAATTCATCTTTAGATTGTACAAAACTGAATTTTAAAATATTTTATTTACAAACAAAAAGAAATACAGAACACGAAATGTTAGGAACGCTTATGAAGCTATTTCTGTAACTTGTAAGAATTATTTGGAAATTCGATAGTTAAAGTACACACACGCTAGAAAAGTACCGGTAGTAATTCTGTAATCTACTCTCTTGGAGGCCAAATATTATAGTGGGAAACGGCTTATACTGTGAAAAGATTGATCTTGAATGTCATTCTGTGTACCCAGTAAGTAGGGTTGCCATGGGATGAGACAGTTTTCATAGCGAGATACTAGCGGAGACAGCTCTTCTAAAAGAAATATTTGTAGATATACTTTCTGACAGGGAGACACTTTCACGACATCTTATCGAGATGAAAGTCTCAACTCTTTGTCTCGCAGGCAACTCTATCGCGAAGTGCACTGTGTTCAGGTCCCAATCCGCGGTTCGGAGACCCTGTTAATAAGCCTTCATAATCTGTTACATAAAGATAAAACACACAAAAAGTACTCACACAAGACAAGAACTGAACTGATGCAATTGCTATCCTCTTAAAAATAGGATTGCCATGCTGCACTTTACACAAATTCTCGTATTAATTGTTAAATAATCGAAAAAAAAAATTCAGAAATTAAAATTTCTTTTCTTACTTTGCCATTATTATTTTACATCGGAATATATACTGATTGCCTACGTATTAAATACACGCTTGAAAAAGCAAAACCGTTTAGGTTAACTGGCTATTATGGTCAGTTGTAAGATTAAAAATTATTAGCAGCACTGTAAACGCAATTTTAATTTGCAGTCATGCTTAAATGTTCCATTATACAATGTATAGTTGGAATTCAAGCTTTAGTTATATGCATGTACGGTCAATTTGTACGTTTGGCAATGAATGTTATTAAATTACATAATGGAAACTCAACTACAATAATATTCCCATACAAGCACAACCGTATGTTTATTGAAGTTCTTACAGTAATGTACATATTTGTTTCTGAACTAAGATTTGACAAATATTTTACTGAAATCCGAAGCATATCGTCAGTGGCGTATTTAGGGGGCCCTTCCGGGCTTAAGCCCCCCTCCGAAATCTTACTATAGTAAAGTATATGAAATATCTTGCAGAATTTTCACATTTTCAGGCAAAGCCCCCCCCCCCCGAAACAAAATCGTGAATACGCCATTGCGTATCGTTATTGTAGAAATATCCATGTTTGCTAATATAATTTCATTTACGTCTACTTAATTAATCATTTTCAATTTCTCCATTCGTTATTATGGGCATATTTCACTAGAAAAGAAATAAATGGAAATTGGCCCTATAGGCCTACGTAAAATCGAAATTCTAATGAAATACGCCCATTCTGAACGGGGATATTCAAAATCTAATTAAAACAGTAAATTAATATTATACCTAGTACTGCAATAAATTCTGTCGCAAATGTCACCTACATGCTTAGTCCAAATAATTCAAGGTGTTGCAGTGAATAGTTGGTTAACAGCACACAGCTTAACAATCTGGATCAGATTTTGGGCTATAACGCTAGTTTTATAGAGGCCGTATTCTCGCTTTTATTCGTACAATTGAAATAGTTAAATGCTCTCTGAGGCTTTTCTTTCTAGATTTTACCTATTCACTTTATTATCATTACCAGGACATTATTTTCTATTTTGTTTTATTGTGTTTATTATAGAACTTTTAAAACCCTTTCGTCTGGTTTAAAAGTGATGTTTCCGAGCATTGTATTGTCACGAACGCTGTTCAACTTAATTAAATTTTCCTCTGTAAATGTATTTTTAGTTCATTACTCTTCAAATGACTTTCAAAGAACAGTAAAATGTTAAATATTTCAAAAGTGAATTGTGATTTATTAATAAATTCTTTATTTGAAAAACTGCTATGTAATTCTGTCTTTGAAATTGTTTCCAAGTACTGAAATCAGCTACCTTGCAAAAATCATCGTGTAAATGCATACACTAACAAATATGATAAAAAAAAAAAGCAGTAGATTCATAGGTAAACGCATGTCCAAAATTATTGTCGCATGTCTATAAATATGTTATTGTAGGAATATAATTTGATAACGAATTCGCCCGGTATTTCTTATAATGTTAGTGTGTGTATAATCTGCAAAGACATGTATGTTGCAAATTTCATGTCAAAAGAGCAGTAAATAAGAATAAAACGAAAATAAAATTTTCTTGTTCATTTAGCAACATTTTATTCTACTCATTCTAATTTTCGTATTTATAATTCTTTTCCTATGAAATTTACCACAAATATACATTTCCCGATTATACACATAGTATCAGTATTAAAAGTACCCTGCAAAATCATTCTCAAATTATATTTTTACAAGAAGACAGTTATAGATGAGACAATCATTTTGTACATGTCCTTATAATTTCACCACGAATACAAGAAGTCCATGACCTCAACTCAAGTCATGAAATTAAAACTCCTCCGCTTTCCGAAGTCGGGAATAGTTGCAACGCAAACTTACGAAGAGAAGGACATAGTACTGGGGCTGAGACCATACTTGATTGATCAACTTGTGTTAGATTCTATCAATAATTTATTTTCTACATCAATAGTCTAAAGTATGTACCTGCTTCATATTTGTCAACGCATAGTCATGAGTCAGTGCTTAGAAGGTTTCACACAAACGTAAAATTCCGCAAACATTATTCTTTCATCTCAACAGAAAAAGAATGTTCATGAATATTGATGTATGTCTATCTGTAGACTTCTAAAAAAAAAAAAAAGTCTTATTACTACAATAACCTCTCGCGTACGTCCCGTTCCATGTAAATCATAGATAAAACTTAGTGTAACAGCAGTATTTATGTTGGAGCTTCTTTTATGAGTAACATGTGTCACCCTTTGACCTTTACATGACTGGGACAAATATTCTCGGTACTGATATTTTAATTAGATCCCATAATCAATCAATTAATGTAATAATGACTAACAAATTCTAATTTCTTTGCTTGATAAAAATCGGTAAAAGTTCGTAATTCCAACTTAAGGTTGTTTGAATTAGTGCACCAACCATTGGAAAAACTAGGGGGAAAAGATATTGTTCATCTTATTACTACTTCCCTTTATATATATATATATATGTATATAAAATCAGGAAATTAACTTCTAGATGCATGGAAGGTAAACCAAGCAGTTTTCGCAAACTCGCCTTCGAGCAGAAACAGACCTGCTGCAAGATCGTGTGTCCTTTTACAAAATGTACTTGACATTTTCGTACCTTCTCATCTCAAAGCTAGCAAAAAATGAAAATTAAATAAGTTGCCAAGTTATACTATCAGGTCATGGTCTAGTACAAATTTTAAACTTTAGTCTCAAATCGTTTAGGGAAATGAAATTTAAGTTTCACGTCCTTCGATTATGCCGCTTAGGCTAAAGGAGACGATGATAAGAAATGAATGAAATGGTGGAATGAAGAATGTGGGAGGAAACGGGAGAACCCCGAGAAAACCCACAAGCACGGTGTTTGGCCACCACAAAGTCCACACGGCGCGAGCTAGAATCGAACCAGGAACCCCAAGCACCGGAGATGAACGCTCTACCACTGAGCCACCGTGCCCCCTCAAATCGTTTAGGGAGAAGGCCATACAAACAATATATTTTGGTTTTGATCCACTCACTCACCGATACCACGTGCTTTGTTCCGAATCTTATCGTACTTTCTGTAAAAGTAAAAACTTGAAATTTGGCACAAATGTAGGTCTTAACACAAGTAAAAGGAAAATCAAGAAATGCCAATGGATGGGTCAACCATGAAATATTTATGTCAGTACTTCCAGCATTATTTTCCAAAAACATGAGCTACATATGAGACAAAGTAAGTCATGCTTTGCACTGAGGTATAACTGTAACAATGAAAGAGAGAATTATATTTTTGTTTAAATTTCCGAAAGAAACTTGGAAAAGTAAATGTATCAAAGAAAACGGAAATAAGGAAATTATGAAAATTAAGAGAGACATATCTGTTCAGTTCTTCTTTACCTATAACTCATTTATTTGAAACTGAAAGTAGAATTAAATGTTACTAGTTGGTTTCTTTGAAACTTTCATACTCGAACAAGATTATAGTATATTAGAATAAAGTACATCTTTTACCATGGAGGATGTTATATTCCTTAATGATCCACATAAGCACCTTGACGGTCAAGGCAAGTATCCCATCGCTCTGGCAATGCAAAGATTCCATCATGAAAAAACTGGGAAAAACAGTTATTGAGCCATTTTACTTAACACACTTCCTGTTCAGTTTGCGGGTGTGTTCCTGTAAGGTGGCGCTTCCAGTAGCAAACAAATGCAAGTCGCCAGGGCGGCACTGTAGGATATGTCCCAGCCGCAATGTCGCAGCCTGTTCTTGGTGATGTCTCACGTGTAGACGAGCATTGACATGCAAAAGAAATGATACTGTCCAATCGTAGTACTCCCTGTCGCTTCCTTTAATTAGCATTGAGTAATGTGGGGAAGGTGTGGCAATGCCTGTTGGCATTCATAGTTTCGTCCCGTTCCAAAAAATCGATAAGCAGTGTACCTCTATGCTTCCAGAAGATTGTAACCATGATCTTGCGCTGGGATGCAGTGTTCTTCAACTTCTTGGAGAAGGAAGTTTCCATGTGAGTGAGGAGTGGCAACTGCTTGGAGTTGTGAAGTGAAACACTGTCTTATCACTCGTGATGATGCGTTTCAAGAATTCAATAATAACACTGCAGATAGGTCATAGCCATGAAAATTCGAGTGGCTTTTTGGTCTTCGGAGAGTAATTTCGGCACTCATGTTGAACACGTTCTTTCCTGTAGCCCAACATCTCATGCATTACTTAATGGAAGCGTCATACAGAAATGTTACTTCTTTGGCTACTTGCCGCATTGCGATTACTCAGCACTCCTCAATCAGCACAGCAACATCCTCTCCAGATGATATTGTTGACCGTCCTGGGCGAGATTTGTCATACATACACACACACACACACACACATATATATATATATATATATATATATATATATATATATATATATATATATATATATATATATATATATATATATATATATATATATATATATATATATATATATATATATATATATATATATATATATATATATGTATATATATATATATCAGCCCTTCCTTCAAGTATTTGCAAAATTTACATACCATCTTAGCTAAGGGACATCACTGGAAAATGTAACTATTACACAATGACCAAAATAAAATTGACTGGAAAATGTTTAATTCTGATACTAAATCTATTCTTGATAATGAACAGAAGAACTGTCCCTTCAGAAGATACTGGATATTATTGCCTCCGTTGACATCGATGTAGAACTGTGCTCGATTTATCAAAATGTGAGACATGTGTAGAAGTTCTGCCTGAGGGATAGCACCAATAGCGTTTTCAATGTTCTAGTGTAGCTCTTCCAATGCATGGGGAGTATTTGAATACACCTGATCATCCAATTTACCTCACTGGCAAAAAGGTTCCGTGCATGTAGCGCCCGTAGACTTAGCGCCCAGTGTTTCTGGCTCACAGAAGGAATTTTACATTGATTTTATCTCACAATCAGGGATGTCCAGTTCATTTTACCACTCTTTCCACAGGTCGTTAATTCCTGTTATTTTCTTACATCCATGTTCCGTGTATTGAGCGTCCACTAAGTAAAACTGTTATGAAGAGGGAGAGAGAGAGCGAGAGAGAGACAGAGAGACCAGCCAATAGCACTGATTATGACGCTTCAATGAATCATAACCTCCGGGGAAAGGGTGATGAGTGGATTTTGAGTTTAATGTCCCTTTTCAGCAGCGAGGCTATATGAGACGTGAACCTACTGATTAACATGGAATCCGACCCACATGAGGGAAAGGGTGAAACGCAGTTTTATATATATATATATATATATATATATATATATATATATATATATATATATATGCATGTATGTAACTGTACTCCGTGGTATGCAATGCTCTACAATATTTAAATGTACTATAAACTAAGGTTACATATTTAGCTTTTAATGTGAAAACTATGTAAAACAGACGTAATCTAGAATACCGCAATGAGGATAAGGCATACAAAAAAAGGTGAACATATTCTCACGACTGAGAACCGGGACAAAATGTAAACTGGCAAAACACCGGGATAAGAGTCTTGATGGAGGTCACGGTGCATGGGCGGCGATTAGGGGGGGGGGCAAGAGGGGGCAGTTGCCCCCCACTTTTTTGAAGTGACCACTTAACTCTTTTAAATTATATCATCTATTTTTCTGTGATAGGCTTGAATCTTCATTATTCGACTTAAAAAGTACCAAAAAAGCTTTTTACTTCCGTTTTTTCTCAAGCCTGGAGGCATTGTAAAACACGTTACATATCCTTTCACGCCTTTCTGCGTCGAGATGTAGTGTGATGACGTCATAACTTAAAAAATATTTTTTGTTATGACTTTTTTTATTACTTTTTGCAGGGTTTACTTTTGCACCTAGAAGATTGAAATTTTGCACACACATTCAGTGCACCCCTTAATATTTTCCACATTCTTTTCAGATTTCTGCGTTAAAACAGGGGGTCCAGAGGGGCAAAAAGATAAAAAAAAAAAATATTTTTAACAAACATCCCTTTTTTCGCGATTTTCCCTCCTCAGTTACATGATGGAGACATGTAAGTGGTACCGTTTGAAAGGCTGTTCTATTCTAAAAAGAATGATGTACGAACCATGATGCTAGTATAAATAGGGATGTCTCAGGGATTTTTTACCTGAGATCCTTTTTTATACGAGAATCTGTAGTATTGTAGAGATATTATTTTTGGCGGACTTACTTTTGCACCTCGAAAATTGAAATTTTGCACACACATTTAGTACACCCTTTAGTATTTTTCAGATTTGTTTCAGATCTCTGCGTTAAAACAGAGGGTTACAGAGGGGCCAAAAAAGTACAAAGAAGGAATATTTTTCAAACAAATAATCGATTTTTCATGATTTTCCCACATCTGGTACATGGAGACATGTGAGTGCTACCGTTTGAAAGTATGTTCTATTCTGAAGGGAATGATGTACGAACAATGATCCTAGGATAAATAGGGATGTCTCAGGAAAATTTTATATTACATCCGGGTCATCTGGGACATTGTGGGAATGTTCTTAGCTCATTGGTAAACATTTTCCCGCACTTAGTTTTCAAGATAGAAGCTTGAAATTTTTTATACAGATTTAGTACACCCCTTCGAATTTTTCAGTTGATTTTGAGATCTGTGCGTTAACATAGGGGGTCCAGAGGGGATCAAAGTTTGAGAAAAAACAGAAAAAAATCCATATTTCCCTCAAAATTTCCCGCCTTAGTGACATGATAGGAAAACTTAAATGGAACCGTTTGAAAGGTTGTTTTATTCTAAAGAGAATGAAGTACTGACCATGATCCTAGGATAAATAGAGATGATGCTGTAGCTGATTGACTAAAATTCAATAATTTACCTTTTAAAAGCCATAATTTAAAATAGTTAATGTATATAGTTTAATTTGGAAATGTAAAGTTGTTGCATATATTACTGGTTTATAGAAAAATGGTATCATATAATATTTGTCGTTGCCTAAGTGGGTATTGGTTATTTGTCTTCCCATGGAGTTAAGACAGCTACAGGAATTGCGTTTCAATTGCAATTCAAAGGAATTAATATTACAATTGCGTCGTAGCATATGCTTGTAGTATTTACTGTCTTTCATTTTCTAAAAGTAATGACATACATTTAATGGCAAGTGTGGAATTAAAAATGTAAGTTGTTCATTAATTCCCAGTTTCAATATAACTTCTGCAAAACAAGCCTCATTATTCATTAATATGATTAATAATATCCTTTCCATTTATTTGTTTTACAAATATGTTATTAAATAATCTGATCACACAATTTTGCAGACAATTTTATGATGTTCATGAGCAAGGAATCAAGGGTCAGATGCGGATCCAGGGGGGGCGATCGGGGCGATCGTCCCCCCCAGAACAGGAAACTTTCTTATTTTATATATATAAATAAAACCCATCCTAAAGTTTGGAGCCCTTAAAAGTAGCAGTATGACAACCCACCGTCCCTCCCCCCGAAGTCGGTCCTGGATCCGCCCCTGTCAAGGATTAGTACCTAATGTGCGTTGCTCTTGTCAATTTACTTAAATATGAAACACGATATACGGTATTTTAACTGAAAAATATAGTATCCTATTAGTTATACAACCTTTCGTCAAACAAAGTGTTAGAAACAACCAGGAAAACTAACATTGATATACAAATATTCAGATCATATCTTGCCCCCCCCCCCCACTTTTAACGTCCAATCGCCGCCACTGTCACGGTGGTTCAGTGGTAGAAACACTCACATCTGGTTCATGGGATCCCTGGTTTTATCCCATCTTGCGTCAAATGGGCTTTGTGGTAGTCAGACGCTGCGTGCATGGATAAACACGGAGTTCTCTCGTTTTCTCTCACTTTCTTCATTCCACCATTTCATTCATTCTCACAATCACCGTTTTCTCTATCCTACTCCTATCTCCTTAATCGTGGGATGTAAAATGCAAAGATTTCATTTCATTTCAAGAGCTTTCAAACCGGGACTGTCCCGGTAAAAACCTGACATATGGTAACTCTGACTATATAACAACGTCGGTTACGATACCAAAAAAGAAAAAGTCAAATTATCATATGGTATTACACAGTTTCAGAAAAAAAAAAAAAAAACATCTAACAAGCCAGCCACATTAAGTCTGATACATATTTCACAACTTTATGCGTAATATAAATGTATATAATTAAGCAATTGATATCATACACTACAAATACTGAAAAACAACGTAACGTTCTCTAATAAAAAGAACGTTACTTTACGAACCAATAAGTTAATCGCTCTACGAACCTTATTGTACACATTATACCCTAAAGTTACAGCCTTATGCAGTAATCAATTCCAATCAGATATTGAACGAGTATGGTGTTTCCTTGAGAATAATCTATGACTAAGTTGAACAAGCGCCTTTGAAGGTTAATCGTCTTCCATTTTACTCTCTTCTTCGGTAATTCATCTCGCTACTCTTGTTCGATACAGTTGAAACCATGGCCTCATCCTTTTGCAATGTCCATCCACAAGGAAGGATGAACAGGTTCAACCTTTTGGAATTTCAAATTCGAAGCTTCTGTCAATTTACTCGTTCGTGTCTCTTTCTGTAATGTTGCTATATGAACGGGTATGTTGCGAGGAAACGAAAGAGGCTAGCAAAGAAATCGAATCGTAAGATCACCATAAGATGAAAGTCGCATACTCCAGAGACTACCTGATACGTAATGTTGATCAAAATAAATTAGGAATTCTTCAGTTTCTTCTGGTACGATTTGCTGTAAGTAATCCATCCCTTCTGGCCCTTGTCAGAGAGAAGGAAAACAAATCCGTCCACCATTCCATAGAAATCGGACTTTCTCATTCTCCCTGTCAAAAATCGCCAATCCCAACTGCTGCAGTATGTACTTCGTGTTCGTGTGACTTGTCTGGAACGCTTTGGTTTACGACTTCCCTCACTAGCCACGTCTGGTTGTGAATTTAATTTACATATTCCAATATTTGTTTGTTTTATCCCTCCCCGCTGGTCTAGTGGCAAGCACGCATGCCTTTGGCGTATGAGGTTCAAGGTTCGATTCCTGGTGGGAGAGCATTGAGTAACCAAAGTGGTTCGGGTTCCACTATAATCAGTAAATTCAAGTCTTCCTTAGCCGACCCGGCAAAACCATGGAACGTAAAGCTAAATACAAACCTTTTCTTTTTTTCGCAAAAGGAACGTTTTATTATGAAGTAAAACACTACTCAGAAATATAATATTAAAATTTGCAAGAAGGCAATTTATTTCTGCGTAACAAAATTTAAAAATTAATTATTCACAGGCAATTGTTTTATTGGATTGTAACGAGTTACAGTATAATTTCCCAAAGACTCTTCTCATACAATTCTGCTGTTCTCACATGTAACACTTCCCAAGTGTAACACTCCGATTTTGATAAAATTTAGCAGGTAGATATTACACATGAAATGAACGAATGCATGTTTTTTTTCTTTTCAGCGGAAAGACAGTTTTAGGGGGCAAAAGCTCCCACCCAAAATTTTGAAATTTGAGTCCCGAAAGGCAAGAAGTGAACCGAAGTGAATAATAATATGCACAGATGCTATAAACGTAAAACGAAGGAATAGATGTTTCGTATTTTCCTGGGAAAAACGGTTGGACATAATTGCAACGATAGTTTGTGTAGGAACAGTACGCAAAAATAAAGAAAGAAAGAAAGAAAAGAAAAGAAATGATTACGTGTTTTTGATTTTGTGCAGAAAAACAAACGTGTGACAAAGGGCCACCCTCCTAAAAATACGAAATTCAACTCCACGAGCCCAGAAAGAAATATACTGTAATAAATGAAAATGTCCACAAATATTGTAGACGTAAAATGAAAGAATACGTGTCGTATTTTCCTATGAAAACTACCTGCGCTTCTGCGGTAATAATTACTTTTTTTTCGGAGGGACTTTAGTCACACCACAGTTTTTCCGCAGAAACTAAAAACACGTATTCGTATATTTTTTTGCGTATTGTCTCTAAACACAGTTTCGTTACAATTCTCCATGTCCTTTTAGGTACTTTTCACTATACTAATGAACACTTTGATAAATCGTGATTAAATGTTTGAAGGGGTCTGTACCCCACCCAACCATCTTTTCCAGAACAATGCGACACAATATTCTGTCATTTTACGTCTACAATATATGTACACAATTTCGTTCATTCCGGTCTACTTCTTCATGCCTTTCGGTCGTCAATTTTAAAATTTTCGGTGGAGACTTTTGCCCCTAAAAACATTTTTTCTACAGGAAATAAGAAAGAAGTGTTCATTTATTTTTTCTATATTGTCCCTACCCAAAATTTCCTTACAATTCTCCATGTCCTTTAGGAATGTTTAACGTACTGTTATTAGCGCTTTTGATATTTCGAGATCAAAGGTTTGAAGGGGTCTGTGCCCCACCCAACCATTTTTCCCGGGAAAGTACGAAACACATATTCCATCATTTAACGTTTATATCTGTGAACAATTTCATTCACTTCGACTAACTTCTTGTCTTTCCGGCCTCAAATTTCTCCAAATTTTGGGAGGGGGCTTTTACCCCTTAAAACAGTTTTTCCCAGAAAAGAAAAAAACACGTATGTTTATTTCATGTGTAATATCTACCTGCCAAATTTTATCAAAATCGGAATGTTACACTTGGAAAATATTACATGTCAGTACATTCATATAGCTTGCATTTGCGGCAGAAAGTTCTTGTTTTGTGCTCCCTCTTTACTGAAGAGACTTTTTTAGGCTGTTCCTCTTCAGTATACTGGGAAGCTTCTATTCTCCGTGATTTCTTCTCAACGTTGGCGAACTGCTAACCAGACGAAATGAAGAATTTACGGCATTTCAAACTTTTTAATGTTTGTTTCTCGTTGGAAATTACGCTTTGATGACACAATACCATAAGTGTTGAGTCCACTTACATCAGTTATGTAAAATACTGTCATAGGCCATTTTGTTCATTGTTTTGTGGTGTAACGGCGAACCATATGATTGTTAGTGTGAACGTCTGATTTTGTTGTGTTGTAATATATGATAACTTTGAGTATTTTCCTCCGCTCTAGAAGTGACCACTTCAGGATATAGTTGTGCATTGTGTTTTGCAATTGTAAAATGGCTGATCTTAATGGGTATATATTGTCAAAAGAGACAGCGCACCCAAAAAATGAGAAGTTGTTCGTCTACAATCATATTATATATAAGAATAAAATTATATTGCAGAGTGTGTGAAAAATCTGCAACTTCACGAATTAGGAACAATTCGTCATCAGGTATTCTAATAGCGCCGATGTTGGCATCAAAACATAAGGTAGCCCTTGTAGGATCGCTTTTCTCCGGAGTTTTGCCTTTTGCATTAGCTATAGGTGCTACGCTTCAAACTTCTAACCAATCCTCTGGTTAAGAAAACTACTCAACGTCTCATTTCAATATCGGTACCTGAACAAGAAACTTCAGTTGCATTTGTATATAAGTCTGCTAATATCTTATCGTCTGTCGGGAATCAATTTCTCCATCGTTTATTGATTTAACAAAAATATTCCTCCTCTACCATCAACAGTGACGTGTATTGTTAGTGATCTGTTAATATACCACGTGCAATAGTCAAAACACACTAATAATAAACAAAACTTTACATACAATCAGTGGCAAAGCCACGATTTCTATTGACGGGGGGGGGGGGTTGTCAGTGTCCTACTCCGGAATTTTTTTTTTTGGTCAATATGGAGACTGAAAGCGCAAATTTAGGTTTTATTCTAGCAATTTTTAAAAATGTTGGAGCTTGGTAGTCCAGATCCCCGGAAACTGCCACTGAATACGCAACTGCATACAATGGAAAATTAATACAGTTTGATAGACAAAAGCAACAATTATGCTTCTGACAAGAGACTTATATAAGTGAATAAATAAAGAAAAGCTGCTACTAAAATAAGCAAAACTGCAAATAATTAAATCAATCAAACTACATAATAACATATAAAGTTGCAATATGTTATATCTGACTTCATTAGAACAGTTAGAAGATTATCAGAACGTTAACTCCGCTACGAGCCACAATCTCAATCTATACTGAATCCATCCTCATATTTCTGCATTAAGGCTGGAGTTTAATGGACCCACTCGGTACCCAATGCTATAAATTTTAAAAAACTATCACTTGACTCAAGGAAATGAAAAAAAAAATACTTAAATAACACAACACAAGAACACAACCAGGGAAATGTCATAGAATCTCAATACTTACTAAGCCTTAGTAATTATTAAAGAAAGTATGCGTACGAGTGCAATGGACCCACCTGGTAGTCCTAGGGTTAAAAGTGTATCCTTGTATGGATATTTAGATAGAGGAAATACTAGTTCTTGCCGGATTTCTTTAACTACTTGCGATATGTTCCATTATTTTCAAACTAGGGTTTAAAATGTAATTGATTGCGTTTAGGGCGGCTTATAACACTGAAAGGAGCCGTTTTATGACACATGTTTATTAGAACGTTTTATTTTCATTTGATATAAAGAATTACCCACCAAATTTTGGCAGTTGAATTTTGCCCCCTGACACCTTGTATTTACGATAGGAAATGAAGTTATGTAATGTGCATAAATAATTGCTGTTTTTGATGCAGTACTCGTAGTATTTGCATTAAGGTGAGTGTAATTATTATTATTTAAAACTGTATAAATTTTAAAATAACACTAGCACATGAATTCATATCCACATATGAAAATCTCATAGGTGATATGGTAATGCTCTTAAGTCGTAATTAAATTGTACGTAATTACAGATGTACATGAAAAGTCAGAGTGTTAGAGCTGACGGTGGTGAACAGGAGAGGAAGAAAAGAACACATTTCTTTCAACTTGCCTAAGGGGTTTTAAAAGTGACATGACAATTGTGCAGCAAAAATAGCAGGATCTTTCAAGTGAAAACTCCTTGTTCTTTAGTCGTGAAAAGAGAGGGGATGGGGATAGATATGAGTACGAAATTACATTTATACATATAAACTAGTTCTCTCTTTGGTCAACCCTAGCACACTGATAAGCATCAAATATTTTCTGGGCGCTAAGTACACGATATTATATGTGGGCGCTAAATCTACGGGCGCAAAGTATACTCCACGGGCAAAAATCACAGAAGAGATCTGGTGATCGTGGTGACCAAGAGATTTAAGTGATTATCCCCTACTCACTGAACGTCTCCAGAACTCGTGACGAGGTTGTAATTGTGGTGTGTGCTGTTACTCCATCTTGCCGAAAATATCCACACATTTGCTCGTCTTTTGTGAGTTGATCCACAAATGGATTAAACATACTGATCATACCGGTGAGCATTACCAGTTTTGTCAAGAATTATGTTATGATTCGGACACTACACATCAATCTTAAAATTATGCAACGGCTGTTGAACGTATTGACGAGGATTCGTTAATGTATAATGACGCGTGTTTTCTTAGTTTACATACCCGGAAAGCCTGAACCACACCTCATCTGAAGAAATTAAGAATTGAGGATCCAAAAGTCCTGATTCCATTTCATTCAGAAACCACAGGCAGGATTGAATATGCGCATGTTTGTCTGGAAGCTTTAACTCATGCACAACACTCTCTGTAAGGATAAAGATGTACTCCCTTTTTAAGAATGTTTTGACAGGATGATCTCTTAATTCCCACTTGAACAAATAATCTACGTTGAGATTTTGTCGGACTTTTTCGCAAGCTATCACATACTTGAGTAATATTTTCTGGAGTTAGAATTATTTTTGGATAGTTGCAGTTTTTATTTTCTACAGATTCCGTTTGACGCCATTTTGTCACTAAGTTTTGAACTAGATATTTTGCTGGAAGTTTTAGCAACACACTTGCATTCTTCAACTGTTGTGCAAACAGTTCAACTACATACTGTGCTTTATATAACACTCAACAATGAACACTAACGTCTTTATCGTTAGCACCATTTTCTATTCCACTTAACTCCTTACTAAACATGTCTGTCCATCTCTCAAACAACCGGTTGCTATCATCCTGCGTATACTCTTCCTCCTCATGTTCACATGTCTGCGCATACTCCTCACACATCTCATTATGCTTGTTCCAATTTCTGATTATCTGTTTGCTATTTAGCTTATGTTTTCACGAAATTCCGAAAACACTTTTCTCGGCCAATTTAATTTTGGCCACCCTGTATGACAGGCCCGCAACCAGACACAGAAGTTTGGGGGGGCATGAATAAGATAGGGGGTCCAAGTCATTAAAAATTCTCTTACAAATATCTAAATTGTGATTTTTGTATTAATAATAGCATTTTGTATTGAGGTCTGGAGGGGCCACGAAAAATTTAGGGGGCAGCCCCCCTCTAGTTGCGGGCCTGCTGTATGAATACTTAGATTTAGATCGGTGTAATGGTCTGAGCTGCAGAACGTACAATCTGTATATTATAACAAATATAAAAATATTTGATGGTTAACATCCTAGATCCCTGGATCGAATTTGATTATTTTTAGTACATGAGTGTACTATGGTCTACCTTAGGTTTTTATCACATTAACACGGGGAATGAAAAGGGCGAGTGGGAAGGCAAGGGATGTCATATAAGAGAGATCGAAAACCACGGGTAGTGTGCTATCCATGGTTTTCGGGATCGCTAATATGAATAGTGGTTTCCCAATGCCATTTAACTCCAAATTCATCCCTTATTGGGATAGAGATGAAAGTGGGGGTGGGAAGAGGATGACGTAGAAGTAATCTGAAACGACCAATATTAATGTCTAATCAAGTTTTCGGGGGGTCGCTGAGATGAATAGCGACACTGAGATGAATAGTGATACAGTTTGTGTTCAAGCTCAGCCCTCATTTGTATGAGGGTAAGGATGGAAAGGGGTGACATTACGCATTTTTATCATTACATTCACTGAAATATGTACCATAGGGGGAAAGAGGTTCAAATTCTTTTCGTTAAAATAGGTTTCCCGTGCGCAGAATGGACATTTCAGGTAGCAATAAAATAGAACTTAAATTACGAATCGCAAAAAAAAAAAGTAGCACAGAAATCTTAAACCCAATATTTAACTCAATGATCGTAAATAAATAAAATTATATTAAGTTACAATCTCAAACTCTAAAGATTAATATATGGTATGGTTGTAATACTGAAAGTGCATTCGGTTAGCGTACGCGTCTTTGGCGTGGGAGACCCGGGTTCGATTCCCGGCGGAAGCTCATGTGGTTCGGATTCCATGTTAATCAGAAGGCCCACGTCTTATATAGCTTCGCTGCTGAACGGGACGTTAAACTCAAAATCAACTCAACTGAAAGTGTATCAATATGTTATTGCCTCGATTAGATCTTTCGTTGGTAAAAACACCTCCAGGCGATAGAAACTGTGGAGATCAGTGGATAGGTCTGACGAGTGGTGGATAGGACAGTGTTTCATATCGCAACATTTAAGTCTTGCAATCCTGTTTATTCATATTACTATTGTGTAACTTGATTAACTCTGCTGCTGACGAATGAATGACTTAGATATTATAGTTTTTGGTACTTCGTGGATTTCCTAAAATCATTGAATTCGTCTGAATTGAGTACGTTTTAATAGACTAGTGGAGCCGCAAAGCATCTAACAATCACTATATATTTCTTCGAGTGCAGCGTCGGCGCTGGAAATGTTTTAAGAACAGAAGCGCGAACAAACAGCTGATATAATGCATCGTATTTTCACCTTTTCCAGTTTCTCTAAATGGTCGAATGATCAACGCTGAGTTTTTCTGTAACCCCTTTGTCATTCTCCGCGGATCCGCTTCAGTAATAGCCTTCAATTCATAGTCGCGAACAAAAGAATGAGGTTCGTGACCTTATTAATCTTCTAAACATAAAGATTCCATTAAAGGATTTTCGGAACGACGTTGTATTGTATAGGGTAGTGGTTCCTAAAGTCGGCCTTCTCCAGAAGTCGGCCACGCGAAAGTATTTTTGCATGAAATAAGAAAACTAACTAAGTATCGGCAACAATCAGCTATGCAGGAGAACCACGTGATATTCTCCTGTAGTCGGCCCACCTCCTCCTATCACTCTGTCGTCTACATGCAGAAGAGGGAAGACACCATTGTGCTACTGTTGCTGCAGCATTGAAAAACGTGGATATTCATTAGAGATTTGCTAAGGTGAAGACTGTACATAAGAGGTAAGTAAAATCAGATTTCTCAGTGCAAATGGATGTATTAATGTGTAGTACAGGCTGATATTTATTTCAAAACGTGTGTGTACTCACTTTGCATCGAAAAGCATGTTCTGATGTGTGACCTTGGGGGGCTGACTACTGGATTATATTCTACCCCGTATTTTCCTAAGGTCGGCCATGATGGCCGACTACTGGAACATACGCAAATTGTTTGAAACTTCGTGTTTTCCGGTACAGAGAATGAACCTTATTGCCCTTAAACAATGATATGAAAATATCCCTTTACAAAACGTATTTACCCAGTAGTCGGCCTAGTCAAACGAAAACGGCCGACTAATGGAACATGTTTCGTCCAGTAATCGGCCTTCTGCATATACAGAGCCACAATAGCCTGCAACTTGACAATAGCCTATTTTGGTGATGGTGTGTGGATAGTTGGGATGAAGGGGGAGAGGTCAAACCATATAAACGTTGATGGTAAACAGTTAAATAAAGGATTTAATAAGGTTCTTCATATGTTTTTTTTTTTAAATCCCATGCCCACTTGCTTTCATATTGCATTCACACTGCCTTTTCTTGTACTTCTGTCCGCTGCATTTCTGCTCCTTTATTTGTTCGCTGTCTTTCTGAGCATTGCCCTGTATTTTAATTTGCTCTAATTCTTCTTGTCTTTCGCATTTCCTATCCTATTCTAACTACATAAACGTTATAACAAAAACGTAAAATTCAGGATTTAGTGATAGGATCCTTTATACACTTTTTAATGCTTTTTATACTTTCATACTTCACTTGTTTTCACATGTCACATTGCTTTTACTGGTAAGTTCGTAGTTTTTCCTCCGTCTGTCTAATACATCTTGCTTTTGTCTATCTTTTTCAGCAGTGAATAATTATATATTTTAATTTTCACTAATTCATATCTTTCCTATTCTATTTTCAGTTCATTGTCATGCCGAGACAAACAGTAAGGCCTATTCACCAATATCCTGAGGAAAGTCTCAAGTTAGCTCTACAGGAAATAAGGGAAAGTGGCATGAAGATCAGAGAAGCAAGTCGATTGTTTGGTGTTCCCAGAGCAACATTACAGGACAGATTGCATGGTCGAGTGCCGGATAAAGTGAGACAAATGGGACCAGATACGGTATTGACTAAATCAGAAGAAGCAAAGTTAATCGAGTGGATATGTAATTTGGCAAAAGCAGGTTTCCCTCTGAAGAAAGGGGAAGTACTTCAAACGGTTGGGAAAATTGTTACAGCAGATGGTCGAAAAACACCATTTAAAGACGGCATTCCAGGTAATAAGTGGTATTATAGTTTTTAAAGAAGACACCCAGAACTGTCCTTGCGAGTGCCTGAGGGACTAACCATGAATCGTGCTGTAGTGTCGGAAGAAAACATCAGGATTTGGTTTCGCAACCTAAAGGAATATCTCCGACAGAATGATGCAGAAGACATCTTGCAGGACGCCACAAGGATATTTAATGGTGATGAGACGTCATTTAGTATGTGTCCTAAAACAGGAAAAGTCTTGGCGCCTAAGGGTTATAAAAATGTCTACATAGTGCAACGTGGAAATGAAAAGGAAACAATCACTGTTCTTCTTGTGTTTAGCGCGGACGCTCAGGTTCTTCCGCCTGTCGTTGTGTTTCCCTATGTGAGACCTCCGCGAGATGTGGTGGAGAGTATGCCTGAAAAATGGATCTTAGGACGTTCTGAAAGTGGCTGCATGAAAAGTGACATATTCTTTGAATACATAGCAAATAGTTTTAATCAATGGCTGTGTAATAAAAATGTTAAAAGGCCTGTTCTTCTTTTAGTGGATGGACATAGTAGTCACATCACAATGCAGGTGAGTGAGTTTTGCTCAGAGAATGGAATAATCCTCTATGCTCTGTATCCAAATTCAACTCATTTGCTGCAGCCAGCAGATGTCAGTGTTTTTAAAGCACTGAAATCTGAATGGGAAGCTACAGTTAGGAAGTGGCAAAATGAACCAGAGAATGTCAATTCAGTTCTAACAAAATCGAAATTCTGCCCGCTTCTCAAAACAGTATTGACAAATATATCCATGCCAGAGGCAATCAAAAATGGATTTAGACGTTGTGGACTTTTTCCTTTCAATGAAGACAATGTTGACTATTCCAAATGCATTAGAAATGTCGTTGAAGGCTTACAAACTCCAATAGTATCTAAAGTAACTGTTTCTTTGGAAGCTTTTGATAGTGCTTCACTTGTAATTAACCCTCTCCGAGAGACACTCCAGGAAAGAAATGTAGATGTGGATACAGTTCTGCAAGAAATTGAAAAGGCAAAACATCATCAGTATCCAAATCAGCCTACCGTTGTTAACTCAACCCAAACAAGGACAGAGACAACTGATTTGGATGTAAGTGAACTAAATACTACCATTGAGCTTCCTCCAGACACAAGCTTTCTGAAGGACTTAAATACTGGGATATATACCATTTCAAACGATGGGACTTTAGAAGAACAAACTAGTATTCTCACTCAACTTGCAGATGACGTTCCAGAAACATTGCAAGAAAACCAAAGTGCATCAACTCCTACTCATACAGTAGTTTCTTCAGAAGCATCATGTGAGCTTTTGAAGTCAGTTGATGTCAGTTCTACAAGTCGCAGGAAAAGAGATTCTGGGTCAATTTCTCCTGCTTTTGCAGATCATCTGTTTTGGACAGGACCAGATCTTCATAAGAAAAAAGCAAAGACTGTACGAGATAAACCTCCTCAAGCCATTTCCTCAGCTGCGTGGAGGAAGTTTATGAAGGAGAAAGATGCAGCAAAGGCACCAAAACAAAATACGAAATCAAGAAAGAAAGAAGAAATGTGTACAGCAACTGGCAAATGCGGTCAAAAGCAGAAGACGAAATCAAGCTTAAACCGGGCACTGAGAAGCAAAGATTCTACAGATTCTGGAAAACAACAATTAGTCCCAAATACCGGACGTAAATTGTGCACTGAATGCAACGAAGAACTTTACAGTGATACTGAGGACGATCCTGAGAAGAACGTAGGTTGTGATAAATGCCCAAATTGGTTCCATCTGAAGTGCACAATGTTTGCTGGTCAATCATTTGAAACTGTGATAGACAAAGCATTTTTTTGCTCATATTGCTCCGGTACAAGTCCAGCTTCGTAAATTCAACATTGTTCTCTGAGTGAAGTTCTGTTAGTGCTGCTGTTAATTGTAGAACCTGAAACATCACCAAGATAATCTATTAGGCCTATTATTATTAGAAAATATTTATACAGTTTTATTTTATTTGATAATTTGTTTAAAGAAATAGTTCTTTGAAAGTATCATATCAAGTAATGGAAAATGAGGGCATAAAAAAATTACTTTTCAATGAAAAAGTTCCTCATGCAACTTCTTCACTTAGCCTATTTCTTAATCTTTTTTTTTTTTTAACACGGAAAGCCTTAAATTTCCTACTACTGTAATAACTATAAAAGTTGTTAGTAACATATGTATGATAGGCGTATGTAATAAGTAAACTCATTATTTGAATTCTCAGTTGTTTCTTTAATAAGCAACAAAACTTTGAGTTAAATTATTGGTTCAGCCTGCTGATTTGAGCTTTTGTTGCAGTGTTGAGAGGGGGGGAGTGATAGGCTTATTTTTCTTAAAAGACTATGATGAATTTTTGGAACAGATAAGGTAACATCTTAGAGCCAGTAGTTATAAGGCTTTAAATGTTCTAAATTTCAACATGAAAGGTTCCATAAAAATCCCAATTTTGGAGGAAGAGGGAGGTGGCACTAAGCTCCATTTGTTAATAGGAACTACATTTTGTGTATAACCATCACTACACTACTATATTTAAACAAGTTCTTGATACTATTTGTTTGTAGGATTTGTGGCCGACTTTAGGATTTAAAATGGCCGAGTACTGAATTTCGGCGGCCGAGTAATGGCAAAAGTTGTACATTTTACTTTCAATAAATTTATTTCCCTGTGCTAATTATTTAACAGAGAAAATGAGTATTCAGATGTAATATCACTTAAATTATGAATGTTTTGTGCCTACTTCTGTCTGGTTTCATTCTGCATGTTTTAAATTATTACAGTTGATTTTTGAGATACCTCTTAACTGGCCGACTACTGGTAAATTTACCCTATTCGCTCACACTATCTTAACTTACCCCACCCATCCATTAATATTTTGAACTGTCCGGGTTCCTCTGCTGCCGACTTGAATATGTTGAAGTACATTTTGCAAAATTCTTGTTTTGGGATCTTATTGTCTAACAAGCAGAACATAAGCTTTCGAATAAAACTAAAAAGATATACAAACAACATATTTCAGGGCTACAGTCATGGGCGGCGATTAGGGGGGCAGTTGCCCCCGCACTTTTTAGAAGTAACTCATAATGTATAAAGTTACATTTGGAAATGTAAAGATCTTGTATGTGTTACTGGTTCATAGAAAAAATAGTGTCATATTTGCCGTTGCATGAATACGTATTGGTTGTCTTCCCGTGGAGTAGAGAAAACTACAGGGATTGCGTTTTAATTGCCACAGAAAATAACCTATTGGAGCACAATTCCAGCATATTTTCACTTCTTCTTACAAGGGCTCGATATGTTAGTCAGCCGCTTTGAAACTGAGAGAACATTATGAAAAAAAAAAAATCACAAGTTATTCATTAATTGCACAAAAATTGATAGTTCCTAAAATGCCTTTTCTTCTTTCTAAAGTAAGGAATATTGATTAAAAAGAGCGTGATAAGAAACAACTTCTACCTTTTCCATTGTTTTGTAGTGCAATATACGAGTGAAGTGTTGTGTTTAGGGGTGTACGAGTGTATATGCAATTAAATTTAGTAAATTCAACATAATTCTAGGTTTTAAGGTTATTTTGTATAACTGAAGTGTGGAGTGATTCTAAGTATTGTTGTGTTTTGATGTATTCCAAGACGGCGAAAACTGCACCTAATGGCAACGAACATGTTTCGAGGATTTGCAAAAGCAATATTTCTTTAAATGTCGTAGCATATGCTTGTAGTATTTACTGCCTTTCATTTTCTAAGAGTAATAACATACATTTAATAGCATGTGTGGAATTAAATATTAAGTTTTTCATTAATCCCCAGTTTCAATATAACTTTTGCAAAACAAGCATCATTATTCATTACTATGATTAATATTATCCTTTCTATTTATTTGTTTTGCAAATTCATTATTAAATAATCTGATCACACAATTTCCCATACAGAATTTTAAAATATTCATGAGCAAGAAATCAAATCTCTTCTTACACTTTCGTTGTTTAAGAGTACAAAGGGCTAATTCCTACTTGCTAATTCCTCTTGTCAATTTACTGAATACAATATGAAATACAATATACAGTTTTTTAACTGAAAAATATAGATCCTATTTGTTATACAACCTTTTGTCAAAGTCTTAGAAACAACCAGAAAAACTAACATTTATATACAAATATTCAGATCATGTCTTGCCCCCTCACTTTTAACATCCAACCGCCGCCACTAGCTACAGTTACGAGTCAAAGTGAAATAACTTGAATTAAATGTATGCAACCCAACTTTAGTAGAACGGCAATACCCTATTAGTTATGCAGTCCATCAGTATACATTAAATCCTTGGAAGATTCAAGAAACTGGTCAATTTATTGTGCGCCGCGCGAGTAATGTTGGATTTAGTTACGGGCCGCCATTGGTTTTATGACTATGGATTGTAATAGAAGCTAACACCGTTTTTATTTTATTTATTTACGTTGAACTGGTAAATAAATAGGTGACAACTTCACACTATTTTCACACCTCTTATTTCTGGTAAGAAAAATATATCATGACTGCACTATTCAATATTTTACATACTTCTTTGAGACTGAATTGTGCAAGATCTCTCCTTCATAATTATACTCTAATAGTGTCTCATAACTTTCTGAACATCTCAATATCGTTTAGGATTATAATAATTTTCTTCTTCAAATTACTCAATTTATATTTATGGACTCCAAAATAACTTATTTGTGACCATGCAGCGGTTAATTTCATTTAAGATTCTACATGGTAAGCAAGAATTAAGTTCTTATACTATGTGTCAATTAAAGCATTCCACTGAAACTTCGATACAAAATTCACTTTTCAATTAAAGTTACTTGTTGCGTCATTGTATTTATTTTGGCGTCGTACCATGGAAAAGAAAGTATTTGACAGTTGACAAATTTTCTTTTGCCAATAACTCGGGAACAAATGAAGTAATTTGAATCTTTTTGTTGTTCTTCATAGGATAGTTATAATTTGATAACTTGCCAAAATCGGTATTGTAAAAGGTTAATTTATTGTTGAGTTATTAAGAAAAGAATTTTGTCACTGAAGAATACTTTATTTCGTGACTGTACCTGTTCTAACATAAAATCTTACATTTTGAAGATCAATGCATTATAAATGTCAGCAAACTCAAGTCAGAGAGCTTGTAACCTTTTTTCGTAACATTAAGAATGTATGTGAAAATAAATCTGCTTTCCAATCTTTCTTTAGTTGGCATACATCTATGTACTAGTAAGAACGCTTAATGAATGATGAATTTTCAATTAGTATCTACAGCCGCCATTGCACCTGTTTCCTGTATAGCGTAATTTTAATTACATATTCATTACATACCATTGCTGTTATGGCAACTAGCTAATTGAAAACTACGTGTGGTGAGATATTAACAGGTGCAGGCTATTTACTTACAGAACTCCCTCCTTTGGTAACATCGCTTCTCTTCAGTTATTTGCTTGATTCAATATTTGCTCTCTTAGAAACAGCTCTGACAATAAATCTTATAAAGTTTTCACTTTTCAAAATAGAACAACAATTCCATAAGATCTACAACAAATATTCCAACCTGCAGTCATGTTAAGAGATTTTGTTTCGGAATTTTCCTATTTGCAGCTATAAATAAGTAACATCTTTGAACACACAACCTTGCAAGGAAGAATTTAAAAGGACGAACAATATATAGGATCTAAGTTTATGTGCTTCAATCCTACCAGTGAATAACGGTAGGCCTACACAATTCCTGAAAAAGGACGTTTAAAATTTCTTTTCCTTCTCAAATATGGCTGTACATTGAATATACTGCAAATATTTTTATAAACAGTTATTGAAGTAAAGCATCTACTGGTTCTCCCCGCTGGTGTAGTGGCTAGCGCGCGCGTTTGAGCACGGAACACATTACGGTAGTTCGGATTCGATCTAAAACTGTAGGAAGGGAACATGAATCAGAGAGCGCTCGCCTCTTTCCGAGCAGTGCCTAGTTTGATCTCAGGTCATTTGAGTTTGTAGTGGATCATTCACTTTCATTAACAAATCATCCCATTTAACCTTCAGGGCAAAAATCGGGATATAAGATATTTTAACGTCTACATCTCATACTGCTTCGATGCTGAAAAGAGGTGCTAAATTTCAGCAACCACAAGACATACTATCTAGCACAGTGGCTCATATTGTTTTTTGTTTTTTTAACTAACGACACACTTTACTGATCGTCCAGGACATCGCGACACACTTGTTTGATATTTTTATTATAAATAATAATAATAATAATAATAATAATAATATATATTATAATAGTGAAACCAATTAGCTTTTATAATGACTGTATAGCACTCATTATTATTACCTCTGGAGGTGTTGACTGGTAGAGTGTCTCGATTTTAACTAATTATTAAATTCTTCACGATTTTTAAATTCTAAGATTTCGCGACACACCTTAAGGGACTGCGTGACACATCAATGTGTCGTGACATATTGGTTGAGAACCACTGCATTAGACTATCTAAAGAATACAAGAAATACTGTATGACTAAGAATGTATTGATCATGTTTTACATGTTCAAGAAACTTGGCACAGTGTTATGACGTAGGGGAGAAAATGGGGTAATGGCGGTCACGTGTTAATGACGGTCAATGATGTCATTTAAAGGTGAGTCACAGACCAATTTTGACAGGTGTTGCTGTCTGCCGTGCCAAGTCCCCAATAAAGCTTGATAAACATTCCCGCCCAGATCACAGTCTTTGAGTACAGTAGTGAAAAGTGTGTTTTGTCATTTTCTGATCTAAAAATAAGTAACATTTACAGACTTGTACCATTTGTTGTTGTTCGATAGTACTGCAATTTACACAAGATTTTGGAGTGTATGCTCGAAGGTGCGCATTCAATGTGTGCTATATGCTGAAGGGAATAATAAATACACGTTTCGGATAATGGCAGTCACTCGATAATTATGACTGGTATTACCCTCTTGAGTCTTGAATAGTATTCTTTCAGATGCCATCTAAGTGGACAAGGAAAACAGACGAAGGTAAATGGTCAACACAGTTGCTGGAAAATGCTGTTGCTACCATAAGAGGAGGAATATCGATTCGGAAGGTACCCAAAATGCATGGAATTCCTTTTAGTACCTTACAAGAGCAAGTGAAGAACGGTGTTTTTAGCTCTTCAAGATTTGGAAGAAAAAATATTTTCCTCCGAACTATGAAACATGCTCTTGCGAATCACGTCAAATTATTGCCAAAAATATTCCACGTTTTGTCGCCTATTCAGATGAGGTGCGTAGCTTTTGAATATCCTGAACGTAATAATAATAAAATATCGTTTTAATAAAGCAAACAGGATGACTGGAAAGGGTTGACAGTTTCCTTCAGCTGTGAGTGTAGGTAGAGCTATGGGCTTCAATAAGATGCATGTCAACCGGTTTTTCACCAATTTGGAGGAAGTAATGGGAAAACACTACTTTAAAAGATACGAATATATGGAATATGGATGGAACTGACATAACCACAGTCCAAGATCCAGGAGTTGTGATTGCTGTAAAAGAACAGAAAAGAGTTGGTTCAATCATCAGCTGGGAGAGAGGAAAGACTATTGCGCTATTAGTTTCGGAGGTAGGTTCGTGTCACAGCGCATGTCATCATTGCTGGAGAAAAACAGTCCACCCGTTTCCGTTTATCACTGCAGTATATCAGGATGGATAACAGAACTACTCGTTTTGTAGCTTAAGCATTTTGCACACTTCACCATTAAACTGAAAGACAATCCTACCTTGTTAGGACTTGATAATCATACTTCTCACTGCATATTAGAAGCTTACGAGTTTTGTTGCTCGGAATCGTGGAATCGTTATGGTTGCCTTACCACCTCACTCTTCCCATAGTCTCCAGCCATAGATGAGACTTCTTTCTCCTTTAAGGGCAGTATATGGCAGAGAATGTGATTTGTTCATGAAAAGCAGAAAGTTCCAGAAGATAACTCCATGTGATGTTGCTGAACATTTTCATAAGGCATATGCATGTTGCAAAAGCAACTTCTGGGTTTCAAGCCACAGGCATGGTTTTAAAGATAGTAACTTTATGTTCTTTCTAAACATGTAAATGCCCTTGTACTTTATTTTAAACTTCAAACGTATTAAAATGGTACTTTTTATATTGGAAAACCTTATGAGGTTATGTTAGCATTAATATGCTATATATTACTACCGCCATGCAGTTTATAAATACTATAGCTAGGCTCCTATTGTTATTACTAATAATATAACAAATATTTCGATTGCTTAAGAAAGATAGACCAACATTTAAACAATTCAAACTGTTTTGTATCTTGAATGTAGGCCTACTGAAGCAACTATTTTGTTAAAGCAACTAAGCTTTTATGGTTTTTATAAAAAGCAACTAAGCTTTTTAAAAACATTCATTTTGGTCTAAACTTCGAAATTATGTTAAGGTAATTAGTTTATAACATGTATGACATATGTAAATGAATATTTAACCATATAAATACTATTCTACTTTATAAATTCTGTGTAAGAAAGGTGTATAGTAATAAATATTGTTCCACTGGACACAATTAGTCCCTCCTTTCTTTTTCCTACAGTTGTACATAAGGTAAGCAGCAAAATTATTATGAAATACATTAGTTTTATGTTAAATTGTATTGTGTAAGAACTGATCGCCACTATCAACATGGAGAGAAATGACGGTCAAATCTCTTCTTCCACTTTATCGGGTTTATATGATGGGAGATGTTTCACATAATATTCCGAATTGTTGTTTTACAGAGAGTACATTTCAGCTTCATTATTCCATTTAAAACAGTTCGAATAACTGCATCCGTTTCTGCAATATATCGAATTGCGCTTAAAGTGACCGGCAATGCCCCATTCTCCCCTAATTTTAGCTGTATGTGAGTAAAGATAAATTACTGCAATTGTGTTAGGCAAATTAATCAAGTCTTGTCAAAGAAAGCAGTGCAGCAGGATACAATAGATTTTATTTTTCTTTTTGAACACATTTTAACTATTTCCTAGATTTTAACGCCGTTGATCATATAACAGACTTCAATTAGTCTTCTTTAAATTAAGTCAACTACAAGATTATTAACTAGGAAAGTAATAATGGTTGAAAGTTCATGTAGAAAGGTTAAAAAAAAAACTGCACTTTTAGTGAAATACGTATCCCAGGGGGAAAAGAGGGTTTAAACAATTTCCCAGCGCCTATTCTTCTTCCTGAGCGAAAAACTGACATTTCAGCTAGTTTGTTTACTAAAATCCAGAAAAGTGGTGGGAGCGTAGGGACGGCCTTTGTAGAGTCATCAAATAGTCCTTTTCTACCGGAATTCTCTCCAAGCTGTTGTATGTTTCATTGCAACTATTTCTTACTGCTGCATTGTCCGTGTATGGTGTATTTTACTGTTTCACTACAGGCAGTGTGAGTTATGGCCGAGGAACACCATGGCTAAGGTGACCAAAATTTTAACTTGCAAAAACAGAACGTATTTGAACAGGAAGTAAACCTCAAATTCCCAGATTACATTTTGAGCACCAGCAGTATTTCCAAGTTACGAAAGGGGTGACAACGCATTTTAAGAGTATTCAAAAGTTCCAGGCACGGCCTAAAATATCCCAATGAGTGTCAGTACCAAAAATAACTTTATACATAGTCATCTTATTGAAAGAGTGTAGAATTTGCTCTGATAATTTTTATTTTGAATAACGATTACGGGACACTTTATTTTTGCTTAAAACGGGACACCTAAGCATTCCGTTTGAGAATCCGAGAAAAACGGAACAACGGTTGAAAAAAAAGTACTGCCCCGGCTAAAATGAGACGTCTGGTCATCTTAACCAAGTCTCATCAGCGACCTTAAGAAAATCATGGACATTCACAAGGACTTTGCTGCAAGATTTAATAACCCTCCACCAAAACACACGATATTAACGATGAGAAAGAAGCTTCATGAAATAGTATGCATCATGGACTCCCGCAAAGGACAATCATCATGAATAGAACTTATCTATCGAATATGATTTCAGCAAGATGTAGTACCGGCATATTATTGGCTTCCCATGAAAGAATATTTCTATTTCCGAAGAGATGGATTGGCCAAGGTTCTCTACAATTACTAGTACCTCTAGACTAGCTACCCAGAAGGCCCAATTTACTGTAATGTAACTTAACACAATGTATATTTAAAACTTTTAAAATTAAAAATAAAGAGGAAAAGGCTGAGGTTCCATAAACAAATTCACTTTCAAGGAAGTAAAATTAAAAATAAAAGTGAAAATGACAATACAAAAACAGGTGAAAAGCCAAAACCAGGGGTATTTAAACTAAATAAATAGTAAACAGAGGGCTAGTTATTTTGATAGTTGGTTTGTCAGTTAAAACAGCATAGTTAGTTAACCATTAAAATTGGAATTTGGTTAGGACGGACCTCAGCCTATGCAATCAATTTATTTTGTAAGTATTTGTATTAATTATGTTCAGGAGGCGACACACAAAAAAATTACTACATGGAGGTTTTTCTCCATGACAAGTTTAATTTGTTATTAATTATAATTCCTATAATTATTATTTTATAATCTTTTTTAATTTTATGTAACTTGTTTTAATAATAAAGATGCATTTAAATTAATATTTATTCATTTTTACCAAAAAAACTAAAACCACTTAATAAAATTATGTACATTTAATTATAGCATAATAAGCAATATATCCTATAATCATTATTTAAATCAGTAATAAATTTCTTTATTTTACAGTTACGAAACATGGCTCCCAAATATTCCTTCAATTCTATGTAACTTGTTTCAATAATAATCAAAATGCATCTAAATTAATATTCGTTCATTTTTACCGAGGGGACAAACCATTCAATAAAACTATGCACATCTAATTATAACAAATAATAAGCAATATCCTATCATCTTTATCAGTGGCGGCGATTGGACGTTAAAAATGGGGGGGCAAGACATGATCTGAATATTTGTATATCAATGTTAATATACAAATTTCCCTGGTTGAAACTACATACATTAATCGGCCATTTCAGAAAAGTGGGGGGGCAACTGCCCCCCTTTGCCCCCCCTAATCGCCGCCCATGATCTTTATTTAAATTTGTAACAAATCTCTCTATTTTAAAATTACGAAACATGGCTAAACAAATTCACTTTCAAGGAAGTAAAATCTAAAAATAAATGTGAAAATAACAAAATAGAAAAACAAAATAAGGAACTTATACAGGTGAAAAGCCAAAATCAGGGATGTTTAAACTAAACAAATAGTAAACAAAGGGTCAGTTATTTGATCAATGATTTTGGCAGTCAGTCGGTCAGTCAAAACAGCATAGTTAGTAGACCACTAAAATTGGAACCTGGTCAGGATGGACCTCAGCCTATGCAATCAATTTATCCTGTAAGTACTTTCATTAATAATGCTAAAGAGGCGACACATAAAACAATTCAGTACATGGAGGTCTTCTTCCATGACAGGCTCAATTTGTTATCAATTATAATTCCTATTCCTATAATTATTAATTCCTTCCTTCAATTCCTTAATTCCTATAATTCCTTCCTTCAATTCTATGTAACTTGCCTCAATAATAAAGATGCATCTAAATTAATATTTATTCATTTTTACCAAAAACACTAAAACCATTCAACAAAACTATGCACATCTAATTATAACAAATAATAAGCAATATCCTATCATCTTTATTTAAATTTGTAACAAATCTCTCTATTTTAAAGTTACGAAACATTACCATTAGTAATGATGCATTGTAGTGATATATGAAACAAAGTTGCCAGCACTCATTGCCACACAACTGAAAATCTTAAACAAATCGTTGAGTTGATTTTGAGTTTAACATTTCTTTCAGCAGCGAGGCTATATGATTAACGTGGAATCCGAACCACACGAACTCCCGCCGGGAATCGAACCCGGGTCTCCCACGCCAAAGGTGCGTACGTTAACTGCTTAGCCAGAAGGAGCACAAACAAGTCGTTTGAAACGCATTTGGAAGGATCATTCCAGCCAGTGATTATTTCAAAAGATATTTCCCCAGGAGAGAATTTTAATAAACTAAGAGTGAAAAGTACTATTACATGAATACGGGGAATCCACATTGAGGACGATATGAGATATGGCTCCTTGGGGAGATTTCAGCTTCGGGAGAAAAATTCACCCCGAGTCATCTGTTGAAATCATTCATTCCAGTAATTCTGAAAAGAATTACAAACCGTAACTGGAGCCAAATAATTCTCTGTTACAAAAATAATAGTGTGTAAACAAACATTCTGGACCTAAAGAGTTGTCTATAATCTCCTCTGATATCATGTATGTTCTGTCATTGTCATTATCATTAAAACTCTGCTCTTTTCAGTTCAGACCCATCAACACCCAGAATCCAAATATGCATATGAGGTAAGGAGAATTTTAGCCCATCCTGTATATAATAATATATTCTTGTTCACCTCAACCATAGGTGGTGGGCAACATAGAAATTTTAAAACTTTTCTCTCGCTTGGGAGAGCTGTTTTATACTTTGATAAGACCTCTTCTTCGTAACTGCATCTAGATATTCTATCCTTGGTCTTCCACTTCCTGCTTTTCCTTCCACCTTTCCCTCTATCAGCAAGTGATCCAATCGGAGTGTCGAACAAGATGGCCAAGCATACTGTTTCTTCTTTTTCCTATTATTTTCATGATCTGCCGTCCTTCATTAGCTTCCTTTAGTACGTCTTCATTCCTTTCCCTTTCGGTCCATGATATGCGCAGCATTCTGCGCCACCACCACATTTCAAATGCTTCCAGCTTGGATATTTCAGCTTTTCTCAATGTCCACGTCTCTGATCCGTACAGCGCCACGCTCCATACCAGTGTCTTAATAAATCGTTTACGAACGTCCAGCGACACATTTCTTGGTGTTAGTAGTCCTCTTTTCCTATTGAATGCTTGTTTAGCCTGTGATATTCTGGAACTTACGTCTTTTTCACTTCCTCCGTCCGAGGACATTATATTTCCTAAATAGGGGAACGTCTTAACGTCTTCGATTTTCTCTCCATCTAGCCATACGTTTGCCCCTTCCTGTCTTGCTCTTGTGCACTTTATCACTTTCGTTTTCTTATTTATCTTCATTTTGCATGTTTTCTCCAGTTGGTCGTTCAAGTTTGAAAGTGCTTCCTGCATGTCCTCAATGTTCTCCGCTATCAATGCTATGCCATCAGCAAACCTTATTGTGCTGAAAACCTCACCATTTACTTTTACGCCTTTCTCATTTTTATCCAAGAATTCTTTCACAGCCTCTTCTATATAGGCGTTGAACAGGAGATGTGAAAATCCACATCCTTGCCTCACTCCTTTTCTTATTCTTGCTTCCTTCTGATCTCTTCCTATAACAGATGTCTGGTTCCTATAAAGTTGGTATGTTATTCTTCTATCTTTGTATCTCTCAGCTTCTTCAACACTCTGAACATAACATTCCAATCTACGTTGTCAAAAGCTTTCTCTATATCTACAAATGCTATCACAATTGGTTTGTGATAATGTTGTATTAATGACGTAAATGTAAATTATTGTATCAGATTATGATGATGTAATTAATCTATTACTTTTTGAAAATCAGAAATTTTTCTTGAATTTTTCTCACGATTTTACTTAAAGAGTTTCCAAAACTTGAAGAAAACAGTATTTATCACTAAATTAAATGAATCAGTTATTTTATAAATTAAACTTGAAAGGTAGCAACATTAGATACTAAATTTCTCTTTATACTGAGTACCTATAGGATTTGATATTGTATGCAGAAACCAGACCATTCAACCCTTCAAAATCTTGTGTTGAGCATGTACGTTTACAAATTCAGTACTAGGAGTCCACTTTGTGAAATAATTTATTCAATTATGCTATTCTGTGATAGTCATATTGAAAGTGTGTACATCATTTTGCAATAATTAGTAAAGGATGTTCTTAGTTTTATTGTTATCAACAAAAAGAAAGGTTGTATTCCTGTGTTGATCCGTATCTGTTGCAGCTCGCAGTCCTTTTGAAGACATTGCTGTTTCTTAATTCTGTATGGACAGGTCCACATTGATCGAAAGACCTCAAAATTCAGTTTCATTTACATGCTTAAAATTTATGAAAACTCATTGTGTGTTAGTAATATTTGGCTGCCCATGAAACGAGAAACTTCTCGTCCCGTCTCGTCTCGAAAACTAGGCGAAAATTGAAACAAAAGATGAATTTTCAAACTCGAGACGAGACGAGAAACATTGCAATTCTCGTCTAGTTTGCGAGACAAGAAATTCATCCAAGTCTTACTCAACTCTTACTGCTTTAGTGTTCATGATTCATTTTTTTTTTAAAAAAAAAGCTATAAATTAACAAAGTGATTATATGAACACAATGAAGATCATTTATCACGTTTTAAAGATGCGTAATTCATTACATAACATACTTCATTAATAAATATAGTTTAAATGTTCTCACATCCTTCATGGACCTCTCGTGAAGCGAAAGAATCGTTTTAACTACAAGATAAAATTAAGAAAATTAAAGACAAATTTTCAACATGAATTTACAAAACGAGGCGAGAAAAAGTTCAAGAATCGAGACGAGATGAGAATTCAACAAAATTTACGAGACGAGACGAGACGAAAACCTTACATTTCTCGTCTCGTGGGATGCACTTGACCTGACCTGAGAACTAAATCATATACAGTAGTGTCGTCAGTAGTGTTTTTTTTTCACTCGACTATATTGTATTAATTTTTTAATAAAGGAGAGTGTTTTCTTTTTTTCATTGCAGGCCACACCCGGTCCGCACTACTGCTCCCTTCTTCAGGATTGGTTGGCGCTCATGATGACTATATAATATCTCCCCCAACAGTGTTGATGTCTCGAACAATGATAAAGAGAATGATTTAGTAAAGTTGCTTTGCTACCTTCTTTCTGAGACATTGGACGGCCTATTCAGGTCCCTGGCGTTATGATAGATTAAACAGGATAATGAATAGCTACACAGACTGATGAGTTTGGCTAAAGGCAGGCAGGAGAGCGAGAGTCTTGCACGCAAGGAATACACTCTCAGATCCCTAGAGGCATCTCGGGTTATCCCTCACGAAATGCTTCTCACGCCAGCCTAAGTGATAAGCAGGGCAATGCTCATGTAAAATGAGGTGGCTTCCTTAAACTACTCACCGAGATCGTCAGATATTTTTAGTATATACATTTAAAAGAAAAATTCTCAAACGGAAAAAATATTGAAGTTTCATTTACAGAAAAACTACTACAGATGCCTAAGTTTCTATATAATACGAGATCAGAAAGGGATAAAACAGGCTGTTTTATATTGTTTAGTGTATTGTTATTTTGATTTACCTCAAGTGGTAGCTGTTCGAACGAATTTTATCTAGTTATGCACAGTAACAAACCAAACATGGTTAAACTATTAAAAAATAATACAATATTGTGTCCGGAAGCCGACCACCCCAGAACTCTCACAACTTGGAATCCCAATGAAAACAATCGAGCAAATTTTGCTCTGAAATCCGAGAAATCTATATATTTACTGTTAAAATCATTCTTAAAAATTTGAGTTCGTGAACATAGTTTCTTCCAGACATGTTATTTGGGACGCGGGGGGGGGGGGACTGCCGCCCCCGGAGCTCAGAGTGCTCCCCGGGAGAAGACCAAAATAATACGTATGTAACCAACTAGAGGTCTGGGTCCATGTTCGGGCTGTCATTTATTTGTAACCATCCTGAGTTCGTGGTCCATGTTCGGGCAGCTATTTATTTGTAACCGCCTGTATAATCTGGTCTCTGCCCTCGGCTCGTGGTATTACCAATGAGTATACTCCTGATACTTTAACCTACCTGGACAGGACGACGAAGACCTATCCAAGAAAGGTTACAAACTGTTTCCCAAAAAGCTCTCGGTCTCAATAATGAGATGAGCATTAGGCGCCGAGAGGTTCGGGTGTCTCGTCTCGAAAACCTCACGGACGATCAGACGGTCATCCAGACCATAACGCACACAAACATCACTCATACAAACAACGAAAACACACTGGATTAATTGACACTATACTTATTTATTAGAACACTATTTTGAAAAAAAAATAACGAAGAGAAATGAACACAACACTGGACACTAATAAATTTTGCCGCTGAAATTACGTTTTGCCCTTTTCGGGAAATAGAGCCCTTTCTATATATATGATTATAATTCAGGTATCACTATAAATACTTTGCTGACACCATTAACACGCTTGGGGGATTCGCACTGGGGAAAAGTTGTCTGGATCGTCCCACGATGAATCCAGTTGTTACGCTGAACAGTCCTGCAGCGTAAAGGTGAATCTTCAGCAAACACACAAAAGAAGATCTCCACAATGGAATACAGATATTGGAGGGCGCGTACGTAACATTTTAAACGCATAAGGTCTGAGGACCTGGGATTTCACTGATTGGGGCTAGCCGTAAGAAATCGTCCTTCACCGGCTAAACAGCTTGTGCCCCTTAACACAACTTATGTTTGAAGTTCAACGCGAGATGCGTGGTTGCATCTTCCAGACCTGGAGTCAAACTCCTCGAGCATCCAAGCTCAAGCTACGGGTTGCAATGGTCAACGGAAAAGTGTTGGCAGTTCATTTAAAAAATCACTCGGTTAACTCACCTGTATGCACATACAAACAGAATACGGAAAACAATTTATGTTAATTTTAGTCAACTGCCTATAATGCACTAGACACGGCGATAACACTGGCGTGAGAAAGTACAGATAACGAACTACGAAAATTGTGAGGCTGGTGCCACTTTGGCTACTGGGACATCTGGTCAGCCCGTATTTCTCTAATCTATTGTAATGTTTCCATAAACGATTAACGAAAGCACTTAATTCAGTTCCCAATAACTATAGAATATATACTGTGCATATAATGAATCAGGGAGAAACACTGAAATGGTTAGTCACTAGCTAAAATGTTCTCACTAAAAGCAACGTTTCAAATATATATATGAAAAAACGATGAAAGACTTCTTTGTCCAATTGTGTGGGAAAGAAGCAATTCCCACCAAGAAAGAACTTATGTGCGTTGCAGAATAAAGTATAAATTGAAAATAATGATCACTGTCTTGACGAAATATACAGAGTGTCCACAAAAAATCCTTCTATAACCTGGTAGCGGTTATACGTACATATTATATAATAATAAATAAAATAGTACCAGCAATGCCCCCTGGAATACTAAGTATGCCCTCCTCCCAGAACATTATTTCTAAAAGAAACACTGTTCGTGATACCTAGGAACGGACTAATCCACATTCAATTATTTAAAAAGGGAAACAATGTCTTCAAAAGGATTCTGTAACGAATTAAGTTCCAAAAGTATCACTGTACTACAAGCAAATTTCTCACTTTTTTCAAGAAAATGAAGTGTCAAGACGTAATGGATAATTCTGTTTTAGAATCTCGTAAATACAACTTATTTTTATAGACTAACTTCTAGTAATTCAAAGAACTCTCTTTCTCCCTTGTTTCTCACACCTAAAAAGAAATGGATAATATAATCGTATCAATCGTTTACCGAAACAGAAAGAATAAATTCCGAACTTCCAGATCACAAAATAGCAGAATAAATAAGGGAGAAGTTCTTCTTGGCTTATTTAATCGATTTTTTTTAAATAGCTATATTTTAACTTTTGTTTAAAAAAATATAAGATAGCGGAGAGGGATCAATGATTAATGAAAGCAAAAGCGGCTTGTGAGGGAAGTCACATCGGTATATAAAGTTCAACGAAGCAGCCAGGAGAAAGTTACTGACGAAGTAGTTACTGATCTTGAACAAACCCAACTGACATTCCTAGTCAAGTTGAATTCTTGGAGACGTAGGTTCAGCGTTTACAGCTTTGAGATTACATTAAGGAAGTAGTCGTCAAGTATGACGAAAAGAAATCATTCCAATTGAAGGATACAATATTAAATGTCGGGAATGCAGTACATATGATGATATCGTAGCGTTAACTTCTGTTCTTCCCCTAAACCTACTGTATATTATTAGAGTTAGAATTCAACACCCAGTTTAATACATTTCCGTGCTTTTCATACATTTCGAAAGTTAGAACAAAATAATCAATCCATTATTATTATTATTATTATTATTATTATTATTATTATTATTATTTCGAATTATTAGACTTAACATGTCTAGCGTTTCTTGTCTGGATTATTTGTAGTTTAACTTCTTTGACAGACATTTGTTTCTTTAGAGATGAAATGATAAGTTTCTTCAGAGGCGGCTCGTGTGGGAAGTCACACCGGTAAAAATTAAGAGTTTTATTGCTTGAAAGGAAGGAAATACAGGTATGCAAATGTGTTAATTGTTGTGTATAACAATTATTGCATTATAAGAAAACTATTTCTTTAGTTTCAAACACAAATATCTTGAACTGTTTTACGGTAAGACTTCCCTCTTAAGCTGCCCCTGAGTTTAAGTTATATCGTTGATTTCTCAAATAACTCACGGTATAGGTTAACATCCAAATATTTGGGACTGTCTAAGCCCAGGCTACTCAGGAATTTCTAAATTTGTATTTTCCAAAATATATATTCTCTCCTCCTCGTCCTATTTGGTGGACGTACAGTGCTTTTGAAGTTGAGTCCTACTCAATATTCCTGCATATACATAGCAGCAATGAGGTTTCTGGTTTTCGTTACTGCTAAACAATTTTTTTTTTTTGGTAGGATCTGATCTATAAATGAAGTGCAACTACGGTTCACTAATAATTGTTTTGTAATGGCAGATAAGCACTAAGTGAAAAATAATTGAAATAAACGTACGTACAAACCTTCAATAATGTTGCACAGTTCGCTCATTGGTCAACCTTCCCATATTGAAACTTTTCACAAACTGTTTCATAACCGGAAATATTGAACTTCTGTTACGTAACAAGAATAATATCACAATTTTACAGTTGCACCTCTTCAGAAAGAAACTAGATATTTTATTAAAAGCTATCGGATTCCGTGAAACAGTTATCTGGCGCATTGTTTGTGAACCTTAACTAGTAATCTCTTTATTTAAAAAGCCCAGAGTGAATGACTGACTAATCAATGCCCAGGCCAAACTGCTTAAGGAACAGGGCATAGATTACTGACGATAGGTACCACTAAGGAAGAATTTTTCGAAATTCGACGAGGTGGAGGGAAAATTAGATGGAAATAATTATATTAAAACATCCATCTCGAAAACCCTGAAGGTCAGATACCTAAAATTTTGTATATAGACTTTTCATTCAAGTAAGACGAGTGTTGCAGCGTTGTTTAATATTTGACTTAGAAAGGAAGAAAAGAGGTGATAAGGAAAAAGGGGGGAGTTGCACTATTATAGGCCTAATAAGATGTCCACATATCCGAAGCCCTTAAAGTTACAAAATTTGGTATTTGGTCTTTTCATTTGAAATAGTTAAACATGTTTCAGTGTCTTTTTTTAACCTTTGACCTAGAATGAAAAAAAAAGAGTGGGGTGATGTATTAAAATGCCCATACGAGGTATTCGAATTTCGTGCGAAACTCCGAGTTCAGACAAGTTTTATACAAGAGTAATGTGTGGAGGTAGGCCTACTTGCTGGTTAAAGTATATACGAGAAACACACACAAGTTTTCGAAAGGGTTTTCCAGGCAATTAAACAAAGCCGTTGCATAGTTTTAGTAGCTAAAACATGATGCTGGGATCATATTTACAGCTTCACACCCCTGGTTAATCGTTCAGCTTATGGCTCTGAGAGCTGTCTATTACTATTACTGTCGTCAACGCATTAACCAAAATTATATTGATCGCTCAAACGGTAAATAAGTCTGACATCTGACTATAAAGTTGCGAAATCTGTTTTAGTAGAATTACAAACTAAACTAACGTTTTTTCTTTTTTTTTTTAAACCAAAGTCAAAAGACCATTTTGGAGTAACAAGCCGAATGCTGTCACTATACCTACTTGAAAAAAAATGTATCTTCCCATTGACACCACACAAAAACTTTCACCAGTCTCCCTTCAACTAATGGCAGCAAGTAGTGTTGCCCACGAGGCGAGACGAGAAATAAACTTTTTCCATCTCGTCTCGAAATTTTCTCGTCTGGTTTTCCAAATTTAAGAGCTGATTTTCTTCTTAATTTCAACAAGAAGTTATCAAAATCCTTCAGCGTCACGAGATGTCCACGAAGGATAACAATATTTAAACCGTATTTACTATTGAAATATACAGGGTGACCCAAAAGTAGTTATACAGTCCCACACTGATCAACTCATTGCTTTTTAGACATATCATTTCTTATTGTTATCCATAAGGTAGACTTAGTTTCTTTATTATTTGTTCTTAATGTGTTTTTACTTATATCTTAACCTCGGAACAACCGAAGCAAATAAACCTATAAGCTACAATGTTATACTTGATCAATGCAGGGGTACATACCTACTTTTGGGCCACCCTGTATAATGACTTGCACTTTTTGAAAATTGATAAATGATCTTCATTGTGTTCGTAGAATCATTATATCAATTTTAAGTAATTTTTTTTACTATGAATAATACGTATAACATTAAAACAGGGTTTACGAGATAAAACTTGGGTGAACTAGTGTTGTCCACGAGGTTCCATAAATTTCTCGTCTCGTGAGCGACGCTAGCAGCATGTATTCCCTATATGCTGCTGCACAATTCGGCCATTCCAGAAAATTTGAAAATTATCAGTCAAAAATTGGAAACTATTTACAAATGAAACTATTTCTTTGGTTATAAAGAAAAATTTGTAAATTTTACTGATTCAGCAAAATAAACCTGTCATAGGATGAAATAGTACATAGACTTTTACAAGCGACTAAAATAGAAGTTTGAGTACTGGTGCTGAGTCGGCACTTACAGAGCAGTTTTTCGTAAGTTGTCATAACTTTAAAATTAGCCGTTATGTTACGTACTGCATCTATAAGTGTGTGAACATTAATCGACTTTTGATTAAATATTTTATTGCAGAATTTAAGTTACAGTGACTTCTGTGTTAACTTAAAACCTAGAGATTTTGATGTCACGTCCGTTACTAAAATACTAAAAAAAAAGTTTACGTATTTTTTTAACAGACGATCAGAGAGTTTTCAATTTCAGATCTAAAGTTAGTTTTCGTGGAGTTCCCTTTGCAGAAATTTAGAAGCCTGCAAATTGCTTTAATTTGGTATTTAAGGGTAACGGATGTGACACGTTTTTAAGCTACCTGCTTGAAAAAAGTTTCACCTACGTTAATTACAGTTTATTTACATCTTTACAAATAATGAGTATACCAAAACGGATCTTGATGGGAAAATCGATTGAAAGAAAGAAAACTAATCCAGAAAAATGTGAAGAATATCTGAAAAGTAAAAGTAGATGGATGTAAAAGTTGTGAATATGATGTGAAAATCTGCTGCCTGAAGATGCTAACTTGGACAAGAAAGTTAAAATAAAAAAGTGAGAAAACGTTGCAGGTTATTTGCAAGCTACCGAAAAGGAGGTACAGGTGACAAGCAATTGGAGAACTAAATGCTCACTTGCCAAAGTTCAAAACTCACTGTCACGTAGAAAAACTCTCAATACGGGTATTTTGATGCGTCCAAAGAGAGAAGTAAGGTGGTAATTCAAATTGACATTTTAAAAAACGCTGTGTTAACAGCTCAGGACCAGATACAGAGTGCACATTGAAAGCAACAAGTGACAATATTTACTTGCTGCATATGGTACGGATCTGACGTAAAATCATTAGCCATCGTAAGTGACATGGCTCATTCAACGTATAGTGTCTGGATTTTTCAAAAAAATTACTGGAAATTTCATTAGATTAGAGTTTCCAAAGGTGACCTCTTTAATGATTTTCTCGGATAATGCTGTACCACAGTTCAGAAACAAATATATTTCATCCAGCTAATGTTAATTTGAAGAGGACTTAGATGTTCGTGTTGAATGGAATACCTTTGCAGTTTCGCACGGTAAAGGGGCTGTAGATAGTGTGGGGGGAGCTTTGAAAAACCTGATTTGGAGAAGAATTTTAGCTAAATCTGTAAGTGTTAATTCTGGTTTCGAGTATTATCACGCAGCTGAGAAAATTTGTACGAAGAAATTTTTCTTACGTGCTCGAGGACATTGAAGGAAACAACGTACTTTTGGATGCATATTGGAATTCAATGTTAACAATTCCTGGCTTGCTTCGTTAACACCACTTTCAACAATGTGACAAACACCATATTTTTGTTAGTGGAACTGTTCTTTCTAAGTTCATAAAGGTACAGAAGTTGATTTTAAGCATCTTCCAAGACATCAGCGTAGAAGGTACTATGATGTTTATAGTAGCGATGATGATTGATGTTTGTTTTTCGTTTTGCAATTTCTCATGACATTCTTTTCGTAATATTGCAAATGGTACTGTTATATTATTTAAAATATTTAATCAACACTCAGTATTGTTGACAGATATGTTGAATATTCTCTTCTTTTTCTTTTTTGTACATAAAAGATGAAGGACTCTCGTATTAATTGTAAATAAATTTTGCTAGAATAAAACAGCAAGGAATCTACTTATCTGTCAGTAAACTTACTAAATTTATTGTTCAATGTTATATTCATGTCTTACCTGGAGAGTTGGATATGATAAAATTGTACTTATCACGTCCGTTACTTTCGTCGGTCACGTCCGTTACCCCAGCTAGGGCACATAAAATCCTGAGTAATCTTAATCATTTAATTATGATACAGATATGATAATTGATTAAGTTTGTTAATACTTCGAGCAATCCACAGGATAAAAATGACTATCGCAGGTGCACCAGAATCGCAGAGATATACAACTTTGTAAACATATGTAGCACTCTTGCCTGCTTGCGAGTAATGTCCGTTACCATTGTTCCAATGCCTATATAGCTATATTTCAATAAATATACTAATACAATTGTATACAGAGTGCATTATTATTTGTCGAAGGCTTTCTTAGATTGTGTGTACCACTTTTAACTCTGGGGTTGCATTAAATAGACGTGCGAATCACAGGCGTCATTTAGGAGGGCACGAGGGGGCAACTGCCCCCCCAAGGGTTTGAGAAATACATATACTTTAATAGATTGTCTACTAACATACTGGTACAAAATATGAAAGTCTTTATGTCGGTGGTGCTCTTGCCCCCCCCCCCCCTCAAGCAAAGTCCTGAAATGACGCCCCTGGTGCGAATGTCACGTCCGTTACTTTGGAATGGCCGAATTGTCAGTAAAAAGATTACAGCGCCCAAGGTCATGCAAACCCTTCAAAGAAGTGCAAATGCACTCACGGAGGGAGGACAGGAGACAGGGGAACTCCTGCTAAAAGTCGATGCTGAACAGAAGAGATTTTGTGATGAAATTAACAGCGACTATAATAGCGAAAAGGACATCTCGGTGTTTTAAGAGGCACAAGTAAAGGTGATTTCAGGGCTCAGAACAGGTAAACCTGCGGGCCTAGATGGGATCAAACTCGAAGTTGTAAAGGAATGTTCTAACAAACTTACTGAAACCCTGACAATTCTGCACAAAGCATGTCTCGATCAAAGGACAGTACCGGATGTTTGGAAAGAGGCAGAAACTGTCATATTCACTAAAAGCGAGGACAAGAATCCGAAATCGTACGGGCCAATTTCGCCGTTCAACGTACGTACTAAACGAAAAGCAGAAAAAGTTGCTCATCCGGAGGTTGACTCTGCACCGCCAGAGAACTGGGTTGGTGGCCCAAAAACAGATTCCAACCTCGAAAGTCAACAGAAGATACCATCAATCACATGTTGACGGCTATCAACGACGCAATAGCAAACGTCGTTGACATTTCAGAGCAAGTCTATAATCTCTGGTGGCCAACCCTCTTCGGGTGCCTCAGAGATGTGGTGCCTCAAATTTGTACGATATATTCCTTGACTATAGCAGAAACAAGGAAGTTCGATTGCAGATCGGAGGTAGAAGAATCTCCACAAAACCTGCACAAAAAGCTACCCTCAGGGATTTGTGTACAGAAAGACTTTTTTGGGACGTGGGAACATAACCTCTTCTAACTGAGCTAAGCATGCCTCAGACATCTGATCTTGCGGCGTTCGTGGATGACTTGCTCATCTCAAGAGGGGTAACTCCCGTAGAGAAATAGAGGCAAAGGGGAACACTATCCTGGCCGTGACTCAATCCCTGGTGCAGAAAGAATAAATTGACTGTTTCGGTCAATAAAACGGTCTACATGCTGTTTGGAGAGAAATTGCTATGGGATCGAATTCTCAGATTAGATAGACAGACCATAAAGAGGGTGCGTAAAACGGAGTACCTAGGAGAGATTCTTGAATTACTCAATATGCAGAGGCATATTGAATATGCCTGCAAACGAGGAAGTGACATCGCATAGAGGATCCTCTTCCTGTGAGAAAGAAAATTCCATTTCCATCCAAGCCAAATAAAGAGTATACAATGACAGTTTATGAACTTCAGTTTTGACATACGCGTTGTGCAATGACATCACGAAGATCAACTGAGTACGTCGCTCACTCTTGCAGAGACTAAATGGTGCGTACAGGACGATCCCTGGTGAGGCACTCTATGTCGCATTCAGGATAGTGCTTGTCCACTTGAAGGACTGAGCTGCCAACTACTGCAACATGAAAGGAGCATCTGAAAACCCGCTGACCTGCTCAGCCAACTCTGTTTGTCCAAGGCAAAGATGAGGACCAGAATATTAGGTAGCTGGCAAGAGGAAGGAAATACCTCGGGCAAGTGAATAAGAACCTGTGATGTGCTATCGGGTGTGGCTGAAAGGCTGTTCCTCAAGCACATACCCAGGAAACGGCCTGATACATTTTGTAACGGGACACGGCCCGTATAATGCTAAATAAGCTGAATGGTCTAGGCTTAACTGGAGCACTACAGTGTGAATGTGGGCGAGCCCTTGGCATTCCTAAACATGTTGTCCTAGTATGCGCGCTTGTGCAGCACCTACATATATCCTGCTGAGGAAGCTAGGTTACAGCATATACCGCTGACGGACGGTCTACGGACTGGAGCGTCATGCAGGACATAGGAAAACTTGCTGACGCACTATCGACTTTTATAACGAGAGATACTGCGAAATGTTGCGGCAAAGGCGAGGTATACTCCCACAAAGAATTGACAGGCAGAGAAATTGACCGCTTCTGTGGTAGGAAAGAAAACACTTGTACATGTATACGAGCGGAAACACTCGTACAAATGGAAATAGCGTATATCAAACTGACTCAACACGGAGGGATCTAGGTCCTAACGGGTCAATGGCCGGTCAACTCCTACGCCCATAAGCAGGCATTGAGAAGGAGTGCATATAATCTGCATAGCGGGAAAGGCACAACTGACATTTAACTCCACAACCCTGCCAGGGATGAGGAAACCTGATTCCGAAATGAGCGACTAATACGTGCCAAGGTCTGGTAGTGTACGTAATATCTCAACACGGTAAAAAGAGAGGTAGTTTGGCCCAGACGGCCCTACAGGAGAGAGATCAGCGGTCTTTCTCCCAAATGGTGACTTACATGTACGATACTATTGGATCCGGGACATGATACCAAGTATCTCAACGTGTTCGTGGTACTTCAACACGTAGCAGAGAGGAAGTCTCGTACTGCTTGAACGACCCTACCAGGGAAGCAACCCTCTCCCAAATGATCATGCCTTGAAAGATAGCCTACATCAGTCATAGGCTCTGATAATGTACGGTATACTTCTACCGTAATTAAAGGAAATCCAATATTGCTTGGACGATCCCACCGGCGGAGGCTTACTTGCCTGCAGGGTGACTGATCGGACTCGGAGTGGGTGATCCCAGGAATTTGGGGAAAGGTCTAATCCAGCCGACAGACGAGAAAGATCTCTGGAAAAAGACGGATGTTTCAAACCTAAATAGTGACCATTAGCTCCGGGATGAGGTACGAGAGTATCTCGACATGTTTACGGTACCTTCACGCGGAAGGCCGTTGCTATTGAGCGATAGAGGTAGGCAGGGCCGAGACTCGAGCCTCCTCGGGTTTACCTGGGGTTCCCGGAATGGATTGGACTGCCAGGCTATGGTCACACCGTGGGATTCAGTAGCCTATGTAAGCTTATCCCAGGAATCTGGGTAACGACGAGCAAGGGCGGGAGGTGAGCTTGCCTTATAGCACTTGGGAGCCATGCCTGCAGAGCATGGTAGGCCTTGATTGCTAACAGACTGCCTCGACCAGTAGGCAATTGGTACGCACTTAACACTTCAGTCTGGCCGCGTTGTGGACATATTCCACTCCCTCTACTCCAAGGGCTAAGAGGTATTAGCTCCAAAGTTCAAAGGACCATCCTGAAGATGCACATCGTGCAAGACGACTGCAAAGTCCAGTGACGGGTCGGACCCCCTCTCTCACGGGCCACCTTTCGAAATCATCACTGCCTATAATAACAGAGCTAACATATAAAAATACGAGCAAACTAATGATTAAGAAAAAAAAAACAATGCATGCATTTAAATGTCTAAAATCCTTCCCCGGATTAAACTATGCCTTCTGTCTTCTGTTATCGGGCCTGGACAAGTCTTTTCTAGCACTTACATTTACGATATTGTTGGTAACAAAGCGAAAGGAAAAACAAGGGACTTGATATAGTATTTGATTATAAGTGATTTGAGGGTTCGCTTGGGGGAAGGGGAGATTTTCTACCGAAATAAATAGTTTTGTATTTTTCATTATATATATATATATATATATATATATATATATATATATATATATATATATATATATATATATATATATAAAATCAAGATCAGGGGACAATCTTTACCCTAGAACCTAAATTATGCCCCTGTTGGTTACACCTACAATAAAATGTTTTTTTTTCTTTTCGAATTTTACTTCTTTACATTTAGAATGTATGTATTTTTGTTCTTAGCTACATTAATTGGTGCAACTTCAATTACCCCATACCAAACATTCTTGACCAGTGCCTGTACACTAACTGATATAAAGTGTGCATTATTTGGTGTATTCAGTGTGATTATAGTGTATACACGTGTGATGTTCATATAATACAGTGTGAGAAAGTTTTATTTATTTAGCTCTTCGTTGCATTAGTACCTCTCTTTGTTTTGATGTCCGCCCTCATTTCATTGACGCTGGAAGAGTTTTGCCTACCGTATGCAAAGTACACCTGATCATTCACTAGGCTGTAAATAAAAGGAATACAAAATTTATTTTATGTTGGTTCTGCAGTCACGTTATTAGTGCTATGACAATTTTATATTTTCGTTAAAACTGTCTACAACAATTTTATTATAACGAAGTTATAGAAAATAACTACGTTCAAAGAAAGAAAAACACGTGAACCATACTTCTCGTTCAGAAATTCAATATACAGTATTTATCTTTAATTAAATTGCAGTCGAGACACCAACCATTTGTTTTTTCTTCTCTTCTTTTTCCCCGATTTTTCAATTTTTTATTTGTGTATGTTCAGTAGGTATTTTTCTTTCTTTCGAAATTGCCCTTTTTTCCCCACGACAAAGTCACTAATATAAACGCTCCATCAATAAGACTGAGGGTAAACAGTTTACCATATTGTATCAAAGTAAATTTAAGTTATTACGACTATGGAAACATAGCAGTCAAGGGGGATGTGGGAGTTTTGGAAATCTTGGAAGAATGTGTTGGCAGCTCAAAGTTCTCAATTTACCCTTTATATCGTATGTGACTAGAGCGCTACGTCCGTGGATGAAGATAAGCAATACTAGAGCCTGTCTATCTCAGTTGTGCCCTCGGAAAATATGCGAAATATACTTCAGTCTCGCCCCGCCCCCTCTGACGGAGGAAACCCTCACTTTGCTTAGGGAAAAGAAGTGAATGACGTCAGCTGTGTTGCCAATTTGCCATTCAGTCGTTTGGTGTAGCCAACGCTACCGAATCCAACAATTGAAAGATCTCGGCCACAGCAACTTGTCCTTCCTCTTTCGAGGGAGGTACGGGAAAAAAACACATCGACAGCAGCGTCAGAAGGGGCACAGTTGAAATAGAAAGGCTGTAACATCCGATATATCAAACTCATCAGTCTTACATTACAATTTTGTGCAGGTTCAAAAATATTTTACCTCTATAAAAACTGCTGCGGAAGTATGCACAGGTTTCTGAAACTTGGATATTTGGATAAGGCACATACTACTTCCTAAGTGAAGTCTTGACACGACCATAATTGTAGAGCTATGGACCTTTAAAGTTCATTTTTTTCATGTTTTCGGCAGTCTGTAACTCCGAAAGGAAGCATTTGTGCACCCAGGTTGGTCTATAATTTTTGTCTTATCTTGGTGTCAGGGATCCTCTCCAAACTTGTCGGTGCTGTTTTGAAACACTCTTTATATTATATTATATTATATTATATATATATATATATATATATATATATATATATATATATATATATATATATATATATATATATATATATATATATATATATACTGCAAAACAGGTTTAAGAACCCAATTACAGTGTCTGTGCTTGCCACATACGGAGAATTTTCTAGAATACAATTACATATATCCACTCTAAACTTTTTTCTCTCTTAACATTGATATTCAGTTCAATCTTAGCTGCTAAGTTTCTGTAAGTTGCACTTAGTCTCCATACTGATTATTTTTCTTACAGCGTTCGTGTGAGGTATGTCAAAATAATAAAAAAGTTATATTTACTGGTCGGATTACACAAGTATTTGGGGAAACGTTAATTCTAAATGCATTTAATCCATGCAATCCATATTTATTGTGAAACAGTTTATACAAAACTAGTACTTCCTGCCTGGTTCTTCTCTGTTCTAAGCTTAAGGTATAAAGTTTTAAGATTGCTGTTATATGTCACTGAATTTTAGTTTCCCTGTACGTCAAATATCTTAAAAATCTAAATTCTTCAAGAAACACTTCATTAGTAAGTTAAAACACTTCATGTCAGCCCGATAGAGTGTTCCTGTTTTCTACTCTTCTGGAGATGAGATCGTGTCGTCGGAAGCAGCTTTTGTCTGAGGGCTGATACTGAATGACAGTCTGTACATCCGCCCATTGCACCAGATTCAAGTCCCGTTCGATATTCTCAGTCCACGTTAATAGTAGGTCCCGTCCTCCAAAATATCTATCTTGAATAAGAACGTAAACACAAGAACTGAAAACAATGAAAATTTTATGAATGTAGCTCTATTCAGCATTTAACAAAATACGCTTTTATTCTTCATTAATGATCCTTTCATTAATCCTACTCTCACTGTTTAGATTCTCATTAATATAATTAGCCACGTACCGGAAATTAAGGCCCATATTCCGGAACAAAGACAAATGGATTATACACACAAACAAATCTGAACTCATTATGTTCTCATAGAAAATTTTGATTTTATTTACATTATAGGCACTAATTATATATAATTTTAGCTTTTCATGGCACACGACTCAAATTTTTATTTTCCTGTGAGAGCTTGTTGCTTCAGTTGGCTATCCTATATTGCAATTGATACACCCCCTTTTATCAGTGAAACGCAATGCGTGTCTATAGGTCTCATATGACGTCATTTGCACATTCATCTGTGTGGTTAACTGGTAACTGCGGCTAATCCTTCTTCGATCAATTTACAATCATAAACCATGCAGCGCAATATCCATCCAGGCAGTTTTGCGCCGTGAATTTGTATTCCATACAAATCACTGGATTTGACTTAATTGCCTGCGAGATCCAACGACCATTTATCGACCAACAAGATAACGGCAATTCTTTTTAGTTTTCATATTGATGGCCATATTTACGTACAACAGTGACCAAAGCAGCAAACAACATAATGTAAAAAAAAAAAGAAAAAGAAAAAGAAAAACTAACAAGAGAGACTTGGTTTCTTAAAAAAAAAAATCATAATGGTCAGAAATTATGAATTTTCCGACCATTGTCCAGGTAACATGAACAGTATGATATGTTCGCCAGAGCACATTGTTCTGAAACTATAAATGTCCCAATTTCGGGGCTACGGTGTCTCAATGGTAGAGCGTTCATCTCTGGTGCGTGGAGTCCCTGGTTCGATCCCAAATCGCGCCAAGTGAACTTTGTGGTGGACAAACATTGTGTGCGTGGGTTTTCTCAGGGTTCCCCCATTTCCTCCCATTTTATTTCATTCCACAATTGCATTTATTTCTCATCATCACCGTCTCGTTTAGCCAGAGTAAAACGTATGCTGAAAGATTTCATTCTCATTTCAAAATCATTTTTCATTGGTTTTGAGCAAATCTTTATTTAAATTGTTTTGTAAAACTTTCACTAAGTCTAAATCTCAAATTTGAGGACCCATAACTCGGGAACCAAAAGTCTGCACACCATAGATTTCATTACCCTTGTATGGCAAGCAAGTAAAGGTCTACCACCAATCCAAGTTTGATCCAGATAGGGTGAGAGTTCGTTTTTTTTTTTTTTTTTTTTTTTTTTTTTTTTTTTTTTTTAATGTGATGAAGTAATAACCACAACTCGAAAGCTAGTGTGTGAATACGTTTACTAGTTCTCTCTCGTAAATTTTTGGTACATTCTCGTCTCGATTTTTCTCGTCTCATTTTATAGATTTAAGTACAAAAAAAAAAATTACGCCCTGATTTTCTCCTTAATTTCATCTAGAAGTTATCAGAATCCTTCCGTATCACGAAAGGTCAACGAAAAGTGTATTATAACAACATTTATTATTACTATTATTATTATTGAAGTATATTGTGTAATGACTTTAGTATCTTTAAACGTTGATAAATGTTCTTCACTGTTTTCGTACATTCATTCACTTTATCAATTTGAAGTTTTTAATATACATCATGTAACACTAAAACAGCCTCTACTGCCCTTGATTGTTTGGGAATAATCACAAAAGACAAAAAACAAATTATTAAACTTCCTATTAGTTTCTAATTAGCTACTATATATACGGTCAAGTTTGATTCTCCTGATACCAGTTTATCAATTTGTATTGTATTGGAAAGTTTGGATTTGATTCTTGGGGTCAGGTTCGCAACACACAATCTTATGTTCTTCCTAACATTTCATGAATAATGCAAATACATACTATCATATCTCGAATTACGGCTAAAACATCACTTTCGATGCACAAAATATCAGAAAGGTTCAAATGAATATATCACTGCATTTAAATATATATGCGAGAGAGGGAAGAGGGCAATTTATTAGCGTACCTAATCAACTGTTCCTAGCTCCTGAATGTTCATCTTGCACAAAGATGTTTTAATCACTACTATAATGAATTACTAATAAATTAGCAAGTAAAAAGAATATTCGAGTCATTGGCAAAAGCAAAATGAATTGAAATCTTTAAGTCTCACTGTTATGCTGGCTAGGCTAAAGGAGACGGTGATGATAAATGAATGAAAGGTTGGAATGAAGAAAGTGGGAGAAAAGGGAGAACACCAAGAAACCCCACACACAGGGTGTTTGTACACCACAAATTTCACATGGTAAAAGCTGGGATCGGACCAAGGAACCCAAACACCAGACGTGAAAGCTCTACCACTGAGCCACCGCGGCTCTATTGGCAAAAGTGAATAACCCCTCCATCGCAAACACTCCCTCCCTAGTCAGTAACGTAGAAATGATTTTATAGATGTTGGTCTAGTTTTCTTTCGAAATAAAAAAAAGATATTTACACCGTATGTAACTTTCCGAAAAATTACATTCCAACTGTTCCAATCCTTCGAAAAGAAAACCTGTGAGGGGAGAGTACTTACTGGTGACCGTACAAGAGCTTTGCTAGAAAATATTGGAACTTCCATTTACAATGTGTATAGAAGTAAACACTGAACGGTATATCGTAGCTAGGATCAAGCGCAAAATACATGCAACTACAGGAAACATATTTTATGCATTGTGGATCAGAATAGTTAAGTACAGTGAACAGATTGCAGACAGTATGACTCGCCTAACTCGACATTTTATCGTTTGCTCTCATCTATTCTCGCACATACAATTAACGTTTTCTCTATTCCGTGTCTGTATTTAGGAGGATCACGGCACGTTCTTTGCATGTAATGAAAAGTTTCAGTCTCATATCTCGAGGCACGAACACCTCCAAAAAAGACTTAAATTCATCTTTTACTTGCACGTTAAGCTTCCTTATTTAGTACTTAATTTTCACCTTTTTAAAATTTAGTTTCTTCATACTTGGAAAAGCCAAAAAAGTAGAAAACTTTAAATTGTTATATATCATTATTTTAGACATTTTCCGTTATACAGTGCATTGTCATTTGTGCATTTCTGCAGTAAGAATTAATACAGTTAAACGCTGATCAACTTTTCATAGCCACATCTGACTAGTGATACGCATGAAACGAGTTTTTGCATTACAAATAAGATGAGATCTCATACCATGTTCCTTTATCACGCAAGTATTTCCATTACGATATTCCTTGCCCCCTTCCTTACAACCTTTCACCGTTGTTGTTACAGAAAGAACACTATTTTCCAGAAGAACCAACATTTCAAACTTTCTGTATATTCAGGCCAATAAAACTAAATTCTTGGTGCAATAGGTCTTACGGTGGTCACGGTCATCCTGCCTACTAGTGACACTCATGCTTTTGGGAGGGATGTGTGGTGAGCAAATCGGCTCTCCTCGCCATTAATGCTGGCGTTCTAGACCGGAGTTCGCTACTTCTTTCTTTCAAGTGTCTTCCCCAATTGTCTTCACGACATGGGTTAACACTACAATGCTAAGACCAGCTGATAAGTATAAACCATCACCCATTTCTCTCTGACACGACCCGGAGAAAGAGGACAATTGATGAACGATATTAAAATGAATAAATCTTACTCCAGATGAAATGATTAGCTGAAGATCATAAGAGTATGGAAGCTGATGAATTTGCGGCAAGTGATTGCAGAATGCTTATGATAAAACGTACAAATGCGCCAGATATACACATAGCCTATATATGTGTATCGCCACTTCTTTTTTTAATAGAGAGTTTTGCTTCGTGTAAGAAAGTATGCTGAGAACAATACATACATTTAAAAAACTTGAACAGCTATCTTTCTTTCAAAGGCTATCTATTCTTATCCTTCAGAAATCAACAAGAAAGAATTCAATAGCTTTCCTTTTCAATTTAGTACGAAAAAGCACTACCTTACAGTTGAAGAGTCACGAGCTTCCAAGAAGTGCGTATTCCTCTTTTAATAACCCCACAGTTACAGTCAAAAAGTTCTTTAACATACTACATGGGACTTTCATGTGTGACATTTTTTTTTATTGCGACTATACGTATATTTAAAGCAGTATTTACCCCATGTATATAATGTACTGAAAAACTACTAACTATAATTTAGCATAGTAACGAATTTATACTTAATAGTTCTGTACACTATTTAGTATATTTGTATATATCGTAAAGAAAATAAAATCTGTTCAAAGCCCACATTTATTATTATTAACCTGTGTTACTATCCATTTCCGTAACGTTTCATTGCCAAAATTAACAGATTAATAATTTTTAAAAAACGTATGTGGTTTGATCAGATTTTATATTTTAAGTTATACCTAGTTCCAAAGCTAGTACGAGCAGCATTTTCTAAAATTTACACCCATCATATCCGTAGATGAATAATTTGCACATCAAATATGTAATGAGTATTTTATCAGTAAATATATTTACCCTTAAGCATTGTATCTAGGTATCGTTATGTTCAACAAACAATCTACGACTAACCTGCTTAGTTATTTCATTTGATGTTTTTAGAGCAGAGGAAACACGTCTCTCTCACTTGAACGCCAACTCACTGCTAATCACGTCGACCGAAGCTGCTAAGGCTTAAAGCGTTAACAACTTTCTGATAATAATGTAAACACGAAGTTAATAAAAAAGAACGGTGTGGTTTGAAGCATCACTACGTTTTTCTCTCACTACATTTCAATTACAGTGTTCGCCAGCAATTTAGTGTTTTCACCTCTTGGTGTTCGCTTGTGACTGGCTTGAATGATGCTATTTTAATTCCAAAATCTGTAATTTATTATATATATTATATCTGTAATTTATTTATTTATTATATCTGTAATTTATATATATATATATATATATATATATATATATATATATATATATATATATATATATATATATATATATATATATATATTTGAGTTTTACACTGTTGGTCTGTATCTGTTACTGTGAAAACGGTAATTCATTATAAAGTTTATGAATTTGCATCTTTTTGGAACTTTGGTGACATGAATATATGCTTGTAGGACGTACGTATATTTAAACGAAGATTACTTCGAGCCCTTTTTCGTGGAATATGTAATATATTAACATTTAAAGATTACAGTAAACCATCGGGCTCGAATCCGTACAGTTAATCGTTCCGTAACGCTGTTCGTAAAGCGAGATTACTTTTTCCCCACTGAAACTAATGTAAATACAATTAATCCGTTCTAGCCACAAAGCATGGTAGTGGATGTATTTTTATGTGGTAAAGAATATAAAATTAAAATAACATATCTTTTAAAGACAAATAAGGAGAAACAAAACAGTACGAGGTTTTCTTAACAAAAAGCGTGTTTAAAAAAAAGTATTTTTGTGACCACAGAATTCTGACAATGTTTACGGCAAACGCGCAAAGGTGCTATTAGACACTTGGAATTGAAGATGCAGATATGTGCGCGTTCATATCAAGAAATATTGTTCGTAAGAGAGGAAAAAATGGTTTGTAAACCGAAAGTTCACTGTGCTTTTATATTTTTTCCCGAAGAAGCAAAGGACATTTTTAACTGTTGACTACCTTCTTAAGACGGTTACATACATATAATACTGAGATCATGGTTTATTTATGTCGAAGAGAATTTTTACTTCATATCTTAACTACAGTATGCAATAGTTTTCTTAAACTCAACTAAGGTCACCGAGAGCCAAGGACAGCCAAATGGCGTTTAGTTGAGTGACAGTGTATCAACTTCCATCCCAAATTATTCCTTATTTTTGAAATGAAAAGTTGGTTAATCTCTTAATTAAAGTAGTTTTCCAACTTCATCATGATGCTGGATCAACGCAGAAACTTCGGATCCCACCGAGAACAATGACAATGAGTGATAACAGCTCGAATACACATGATCATCATTAGAAACACGCACATACTATATTACATGGGCAGCGATTGGGGGGGAAGGGGGCAGTGCCCCCCCCACGTTTTTGAAGCAACCCATTAATGTATACAGTTTCATTTGGAAATGTAAAGTTTTTGTATGCATTACTGGTTCATAGAAAAATGGTGCCATATAATATTTGCCATTGTGTGAGTACTGGTTGTCTTCCAGTGGAGCTAAGAAATCTACAGGAATTGCGTTTTAATTGCCACAGAAAATAACCCAAAAATTAACCTATTGGAGCACAATTCCAGCATATTTTCACTTTTTACAAGGGCTCGATACATAAATCAGCCGCTTTGAAACAAATTGAGAGAAAATTTCGCACAAAAATAAGTCTTTCACAAGTAATTCTTTAACAGCACAAAAATTGACAGTTCCTAAAATATCTTTTCTCCTTTCTAATAGTAAGAAATATTGATTTTAAAAAAGAGTAACAAGAAACAACTTCTACTTTTTCCCGTTGTTTTGCAGTGTAATATACGAGAGAAGTGGTGTGTTTAGGGTTGTACGAGTGCATATACAATTAAATTTAGTGAATTCAACAAAATTCTAGGTTTTAGGATTATTTTCTATAACTGGAGTGTGAAGTGATTGTATGTATTTTGATGTGTTCCAAGAAAGTGAAATCTAAACCTAATGGCAACGAACATGTTTCGGGAAACCGCAAAAGGAAATATATATATCTTTAAATATCGGAGCACATTAAGAATTTCATTTTCATTCTGTCTCATTTTCTGAGACTAATAACAGTTTTTAATTCACACATGTTATTAAATGTATAACTTGTTCATTAACCCCGTTTGAATGTAACTTTTGCAAAACAAACCTCATTATTTATTACTATGATTAATATTATCCATTCTATTTATTTGTTTTGCAAATTTGTTGTTAAATAATCTGATCACACCATTTTCCAAAGAGAGGTTTAAGATGCTCATGAGCAAGAAATCAAATCTCTTCTTACATCTTCGTTGTTTAAGAGTACAAAGGGGTAGTGCCTACTTGTGTTCCTCTTGTCAATTTCCTTATAAAATATGAAATACGATATACAGTATTTTAATCTAAAATATCCTGTTAGTTATACAACCAGGGGAACTATGATTGAAAAATCTTTAAGTTTTACGTCCCACGGTTATGCCGGTTAGGCTAAAGGAGATGGTGATCATGAGAGATGAGTGAAATGGTGGAATGAAGAAAGTGGGAGGAAACGGGAGAACCCCGAGAAAACCCACGAGCACGGTGTTTGTCCACCACAAAGTTCACTTGGCGGGGGCTGGGATCGAACCCGGGACCCCAAGCACCAGAGGTGAACGCTCTACCACTGAGCCACTGCGCCCCCTAACTATGATTGAGATACAAATATTCAGATCATGTATTTCCCCCCACTTTTAACGTTCGATCGCCGCCACTGCTATATTATATATAAGAAATAGACAACTATTACGTTAGTAAATGAAAAGTATAGACTATTATTTTGATTTTTTCACGCCCCTCCTTTTATTATTTTAATATTATGGTACATGTCTGTAAATAATGCAATATATTTTCTTCGGCCTAATTTTAAAGTGCAAACCAGAAGAACTTTTTACCTTCCTCCCTCTTCAGTTCTCCTAAATTTTATGAACTGCATGTATATTTGTGAAATGTTTTAATTTCTTACATCGTACTAGTTTGTGAAGTAGTAAATTTTGCATGAAAGAGTATCTAAATCCTGTGACGTCAACTACTTTTTGCTTTTTGACAATGAAAAACATCTAAACAGCATTATTTTAATATATGTACTAAAACATCACGCATAGATTTTCACAATAGTTCGTGAAACCGTTAATGGAGTGTTAGGAATAGTAAAGCAGCAATACTGGAGGTAATTCAAGAGAGACAAAAGGAAGTGATTAGAACACTGGAAAGACAATTGTTGGGAGTTTAGCAGTTACTTATTATGTATTAGTGAAATGTCCAGTTTTAGTCACTAAATATTGCGTAGGAAATAATGTGTATACTGTATTTGATTCATGTTCAGATTTTTTAAAGTTAATATTATGGCGTTTTGTACAACGAATTTAAGTTAACCTCCTAAACAATTGAATGATAGAGGGTTCAAGAACGTTATCGTAGAAGAGAGTAATACAATTTTGTTAAAATATTCGTAATTGATTGTATGTGTGTATGATGTTCGACTTGTGAATATGGAACTAGATAATGAGAATAGCGATTACACTTGTGTTTACAAATAGTAATGGTTTATACTCAGTGGTTACTGGGTAAGGCCACGTACTACATAATTAGCTTGGGGGCACAGTGGCTCAGTGGTACAGCGATTACCTCTGTGCGTAGGGTCTCTGGTTCGATCCCCGGCCAAGTAAGTTGGTGGTGGACAACATGGGTTTTCTCGCGGTACTCCCGTTTCCTCTCACATTCTCATTCCATCAATTCTTCCATCATCATTCACTTGTCTTGATCATCTGTCACCCTTAGTCGAACAGGCATAATCGTGGGACGTTAAACTTAAAATGTTCATTTTCAATAACTAGCTGAAATAAACAATACATTCTGAAGGACATGATAAAAAGTATGGTGAAAGGAAAGCTTACAAAATAACTCCAACTGACAGACGGCGTTAAGGCAGATTAACTCCCGCATCAAGACGAAGACGATTGTGTATGAATGCTTCACAATATACGGAAAGTAACTGTCACTCATTAATTTCAGAATATTGGTGTTAATAGGCCTACAGTCCGGTGGCAGAAGACCAAAATTTAGATCAACCTCACATTACGCTCTGTACATTTTTTTTTTTTTTTTTTTTTTAATTTTCTTACTCAAAAACATTCCAAGTGAGAATCCGACAGATGCCACCATGTCACGGTCGGGCCACCCAAAATGACAGACATTCAATGTGGAGGCTATAGGCTAAACCGTAGTCGTCTTTGTTTCGAGTGCTTATATCTCGAGAACTACATCAATCTTTGCCTTCAAACACTAAATTATCTAGAAAATAACAAGATGTAATATGATATCATTTATTGTGGCTCATACTTAAAATTAGTAACGAGAAAAATAATTGAATTTAAAATATTTATTGTTTCGAACAGCTTTTTTAACCACGTACTGCAAAATCACAAGGAAATGGTTAGAAAAAATTTAAGTAGTGTGAAATAACTACAAGAAAGTTTAATTTGACGTGTTTTATTTGGATACTAGCAGCGTTCACCCCGCTTCGCTGCGGTCACCCCGGAACGCAATAAACTTTGTTACTTAGATAATTTTTACTTTTTCGCTTTCAAGTGATATGATAAAAACTATAGAAGATTGCATTAAATGTTAACATTATATCGCCTGTCATTTATGTTAACCCGCCCCGCTTCGCTGCGGTCACCCCGGAAGTTTTCGCTTTCAAGTGATATGATAAAAACCATAGTAGATTGCAGTAAATGTTAAAATTATATCGCCTGTCATTTATGTTAACCCGCCGAGTGACACGGTCATGCGGGTTGCATATAAATACGTTTATTTTTACCTATGATGAACTAACAAAGGATTTGTACGTTATGGACACTTGAATGGTCAATTATCTCAAGACACTGGTAATTAAAAATTAAAGTGATATGATAAAAACCATCTAGGGTCCAAATCCTAATAACCCCCCAAAAATAAAAGAAATTGGTTCAGCCGTATTAGCGTGATGAGGTAACAAAGGATTTGTGCGTTCTCTTTTATATATATAGATATTAAAAGCGAAAAGCTTATGTAAAAAATACATTTCGGTATTTGTTTTACTTTTCGTTGTCAGGTAAGAAATATGCGTATGATACTTCTAGACCAAAACAGTCTATGCAGTGGTGTCATCGTGGGTCAAAAAAAAAAAAAAAAAAAAAAGTCCGCAGGGAAAGTGATGGGTGTCATTTTTTGGGATTGTGAGGGGATAATACTGAGCGAATATCTGGAAAAAGGCACTACATTGGATGTTGGAAGATATGTAAACCTACTGGAAAAATTGCATACCGTATTGAAGGAAAAGAGGCGAGGAAAATTGTCCAAACGCATCACCTTCTTGCAAGACAATGTTCCTTGCCACAAAGCAGCCTCGCAACTAAAGTTTGATATCATTGACCATCCCCCTGTAGTAGTCAGGCCTTTAGTGTGACGCTAATCATACATCAAAACGACTCTGCATAAGGCCCACTATGTCTGTTAAAAAAGAGGAGTAAAAATTGGTAGTCTAACAATCCTGTAATATAAATCATCCACTTTTGCTCTACCAACACTCCCTTACAATAACAGGGACTTTTCACAGCAAATGAAGTATCAGTACATATATACCCATCTTTTCTTTCTTATTTTCCAAAACGCAACCGAGTTTTCACAGAAATACAAATGGACGATTTCAATCTCATTTTTACTTTGCTTTAGAAATGAAAAGTACATTTTAAATTTCTTACGAAAGGGAAAAGGTCACAGCAAACGTTGTTAATCGATTTCCCTTTCGTTCATAAAACACGACTTTTTAAAGACTGTCAGAAGAACCAGACGGCGGTTAATTAGTTAATTTTAAAACTTCTCTCGTTGTATTTGCTAAAAGACGCACCTACACCAAACGAAAAATGAACACTGAAATTTCTCCATATTGTCTTCCATGAAAGAAAGAAAATAAAATTAAGATCTTCACGAGTTTTAAAAGTTTTATAGAAGTAAAAATATTTCACTTTATATCTTTTTAACATGGGAATATTCCTCATCTACCGGTTTCTACTATTCTCAATTGGTGTACACGAATTTATAAATTTAACTTGTCTTTCGAACTATTTAGTTACCTATGAAGTAGCCTATATTTATAAGAAACAAATCTTCAAGCATTAATAATCTTTTTTGACATGCTGTCAAAGTGTTCTTATCTTTTCCTGTAAACTAAAGGAACATGCGTACTTTATCTACAAGATTACTTCACATACTCAATAATACCACAGAAATGCTTAATAACAATCTACTAGTCATATCATGTCACACTCAGTTTCTTCATCTGCACTACCCTCAATAGGTTGATTCATTACAAACTTTATGTGAGCCTCATGACTTTCTTCTCAGGTACAGCCTTTTAGAATTCAAAACTCAACTGAGCTAGTAAAGTCTCCAATTAAGTAAATGATATTGTTTTGATTCCAAGTGAGCAATGACCACGAAACCCTTAAAGTTGACGTACCGTAATATGACAAATTGTTGTCCTGTTCCTCAGTTATATTTTTTAATAGACATTACGTTTGAAACTTCAGTAATTATATGTATGTAAAAACTGTAAAATCAGAAATTTCTCTCTTTAAAATATTCATTGTTGAAATGCCTAGGTAGGTATTATTTGTTGCTAGAAATAATATATTTAATTGAAATAAAATGAAATATTTAAGTTTTACGTCCCACGATTATGCCGGTTAGGCTGAAGGAGACGCTCATTATGAGAAATGAATGAAATAGTATAATGAAGAAAGTGGGAGGAAACGGGAGAACCTTGAAAAAAACACGAGCACAGTGTTTGTCCACCACAAAGTCCACACGAACTGGGATCGAACCAGGGACCCCAAGCACCGGAGGCGAACGCTCTACCACTGAGCCACCGCGCCCTCAATATATTTAATTATCAGCTACAATAATCATGACTTAATTAAACAATCTTCCAAGTATTATGTTTCACTAGACATATTACGCTTTTATACTTGTTTTCCCAAATTTAGTTTCATCTGGACCCTTAATCAAAATCACGTTCTTGCTGGCAACCATATCTAAAGCGGCTTTGAAGTTCCTCTAATTATTATTCGTGATTTTCCCCTACTATTTACTCTTCGAAAAACATCAGTTGTCAAAATCAACAGTTTTGAATCCTTGGAAACGAAAAGTAACAGAGACAATAATTTTACAAACAAAACATGTTTATTAGTATTTATTTAGTTACTAGCCTCTGGCTAGGTGGAGATTTCGCACCCAGATTCTCATATCTGCTCGACTTACGGTGGTTGCACTTCTCATATCCCTAACAAGTAAGATATCTCTAATCTTAACGGATTCCGAGATATGGCCATCTTATTATAAAAATTACAACCACCACCCTTTTTCTTCCCACATTTTTCTTCTCTTCTAAGGCAAACAAAAACACTGAAATACGTCTTTAGTTAACATGTCTCTACTCTTCAAGAATTTCGAGATATGGCTATGCTATTTTAATAATTACAACTCCAAATATTTTTTTCTTCTCGCATTTTTCTTCCCTTCTACAGGAAACTTTTAAAAACGCTGAACAAGACTATAATATTTTAAACTAAAAGCCTAAACACCAATTGGACCTCCTATTATAATAATTGTAATTCTCAGCTCTTTTTTTATTTTACCCTCTTTTCTTCGCTTCTAGGCCAAATACCAAAAGACGCCGAAAGATTTGTTTAATTATTTTAAATGAGAAGTCCATATACCAAATTTCATGTTTCTAACCTTCAGAGATTCCAAGATTTGGACATTTTAATAATTGCCACCCCTTTTCCCCCTTTCTCCATGGAATTTCCAAAAATTCTTTAGTGGGACCTTACATCACACATCCTATGCTCTGACCAAATTTCAAGTTTCTACCTTAAGCGGTTTGGCCTGAGCGTTGATCAATCAGTTAGATGCCCATAACCTTAAGGGTTAGGTGGTAGAGCAGCCATGGCTGAACCTCGCCCGCTTCAATAAAGACATTTTCATTTCATTTAACGGATTTTAATATATGGCCATCTATTTTAACAATTACCATCTCCACTCCATTTTTTGTAGTCGCATTTTTCTTATCTTTTATGAGGGGTATCAGAAAACACTGAAACACGTCTTTTATTATTTTAAATGAAAAATATAAATACTAAATTTCATGTTTCTAACCGTAACGAATTTTGACATATAGCCATTTAATTATAACAACTGTAACCTCATCTTCTTTCTTTCCTTTTAGGACAAATATTTAAAAAATAGTTAAATATCTTCCTAATTATTTTAAATGAAAAGTTCAAATACCGAATTTCATATCTGTAACGTTAAGATATTTTGAGATATGGAAATCATATAATAATTGTAATTCCCACCTTTCCATTCTCATCCGCTTTGCTTCCCTTCTAACACAAATACCAAAAAACGCTAAAGACGTGCCTAATTATTTTGAATGAGAAGTCCATATACCAAATTCATGTTTCAAACGTTCAGAAATTTCAAGATACGGACTTAATAAACTAATAATTGCCATCTCTTTTCCCCATCGAATTTCCAAAAATCCTTCTTTACTGGGATCTTGCATCACAAATCCTATGCTCTGGGCATATTTTTCAAGTTTCTACCTTAAATTGTTTGGCCTGGAGTTGAGTTGATTTTGAGTTTAATGTCCCTTTCAGCAACACGGCTACATGAGACGGGACCTTCTAATTAACGTGGAATCCGAATCACATGAGCTCCCGCCGGGAATCGAACCCGGGTCTCCCACGCCAAAGGCGCGTACGCTAACCGCTTAGCCATGAATGAACTCTGTTTGGCCTGGAGTTTATCAATTCCTCAGTCAGAATTACTTGTGTATAGAGATTATAGATTTTTTTCTGTATGCCACGAATGACATTACAAATAAATTACAAAATAATTTAGAAGAAAATTATAGGATCACCAGAAAATAAACTTTGATAATGAAGACTTATCAAAGGATGAGAAGTGGATAAGCAACCCTTGCACACCGGATGCGAATGAGTGAAACATTAAATAAGTAATTATTTCAGATTTCCGCTGGGGTGGGAAATTTTATTACACGAGAAATGAAAATAGTACTGCGGAAATACTGGTAAGCCATGAAGAGCACGATCGCATATGACCAGGGGGAAGAGAAATTTCGTAGCTTCAAGGGGAACCCCTCATCCCAGGCTACCTCTAATCAATGTATTGAATCATTTTGTCCATATCCATATTTAAGAGTCGTCTTAAAGAAAATATTTCACTTTTTTTCTCCAAAAATTGGAAATTTGTAAAAATAATTTAAAATTTACACTGAATATTGTCAAATAAGTCAAATTTCATATTTTTTCTTTCTTGTGACTATTAATCAGCCTATGTCCACAATCTCCCTAAATTATTTTTATCTTAATTTAAAATGTAATTCATCAATTCCTCCTAGCCCCTTCTGATTACAATGAAAGATTGGATATTTATTCTTTTTTTAATTAGGACTACCATTTTTACCTCAATAACAGATAGACCTACTTTGTAAGTTACAGGGCAGACACACACACACACGTACATAATTATACATAGACTCTCCCCCTTAAAAAAATGGGGTAATGGAAGGCCATTATTGTCTTGTGGCTCTAACACACGAACATGGAATCAATAATCAATTTACAAGTATGGCTGATTTGTGTGTAGTTGCTATAGCCTGCCCTTTCATCACAAGTTCTATCTTTCTTTTTGTTTTTCTCAGATATGTCGTCTTAGTCTCTTCTTTTTTGTTTCAGCGTGTTTCTCAAGGTCTTTTCTTCCGCTGTGGAATGAGCTCCAACTGTTAGCTAACTACATCCGCGACACATTAGTCCGGTCTAGTTGTTCCCAAGCATTCGTTCGGATTCTCCAGAGATTCATTTCTTCAGATCTTGACGACCAAGCGAGAGCAGGACATTTCTCCGCAAATTCATATTATTTTGTTTCAAAGTGACAGAAGCAGGACAAACTACTTTTCTTTCACAAGTCCATATTGGAGAGAACGAGCTAGCTAACTGTCGAGTGAAACAAGTCTCGTTAAATGAGCAATAATAATGGTTTAGAGAAAACTAGTGGAGGAAGCGACTATTACAATTTTCTAAATTGATCTTGGAGATATAAAAACAACAACTCAAAAGACAAACTTATTTTATAATGTAGTGCAAGCATTGGAAAAAACTAGGACAACTGATTTCAACAAGTGATATCCATACCATGCACCACAGATAATTTTCTAATAATAATAATAATAATAATAATAATAATAATAATAATAATAATAATAATAATAATATTTTAAATTCAATGTCTTAATTCTAAAGATAGAATCCTGTCAGTCTGTATGCCATGGTAATTCCTAATGGTAAGCAGCTACACTACTAGATATAGATATTAGTGGTTGGTACAGAAGCATCTTTTTCGATTTTTGAAAGTGTTCAGAAATATTCTTTTCTAAACAGGTTTGGTTTTATATCAAACTGGTTTCGGCGAAAAAACCGAACCGGTTTAGTAGAAAACCAAAATGTCTCTTGTTTTTTCTAGTAGCTAGTTTTGTCCATCCCTCAGCGCTGGCTGCTTTCCTGCTGCCAATAGACGTTGTTAAGGTGCAGTTAAATTTTCAGAAAAATGTCACGATTTCACACTTCGAAAATATGGTAACATTAGGTATGATTGATTACAGTACAATTTTAGCTGGATGGCGCACAAACATTAAGCAAACGTGTATGCAAGCGTTACTATGATTTGCTGCTGTTAAAACGTGCAATATAAAAAGATTGTGCTCGAATGCGGCCGCATGTCATTCTACCGGAAAGTGTTTTTTAGCACAACGAAATTGATGCATTTACAGAGTATAGGGCAGTGATGGACTGCAGAATGTGATCACACCACAGAATGGCAGACATCTTGTCCACACGGTAATGACGGGCAATACAATGTCGTGTACAGTGTAGCTCGACGCTGGAACATGGCACTTGGTATAGACTTGCCCGCCTCGACAGTTCGACGGCATTAGTTGAGTGCTGAACTGCAGGTGCGTGCGTGCGGAACGTTGCAGACATGATGAGTGGCAGATGGTAGTGTTTTCAAAAAGCTTTCCTGACCTACAGCGATGGTCGCATCCGTGTTTTTGACATTACGGTGCGCGCAATCTGCCGGAGTTGGTTGTATTTTGTCGAACGTAGTAGTGGCCGAACAGCAAGCGTGATGACGTGGGACGCAATCTTAGCTGCTACTCATAGAGGGCAACCTCATCAATGAATCTCCATCAGGAAAGTTTTAAATCATATTCTTTCTTCAGACCCAGTGAAGTAATAAACCGTACTCGGCGTGTACCTACTTAATATTTGTATTGTTCAGCGCATATTCATTTTAAATTTATGCAACAATGATCGTATATGGGGTTGAATATACGCTGTATTTAAGAAAAGGGTCGAGCGTATACCTATCAAAAATTCTAGAATTACCTCAATGATTGTCGAACTTTGTTTGTCGTAGTCCTCTACCAGAATGTACGCATCCTGCGGACATACATACACAAGCAGTATGGCAGGCAATTTCTCAGAAGGGAATTTAAAACCAGTCTGATCCAATAACTGACATATAAGTTGGTTGAAATAATTATCCATGTACTTATTCTTTATTGGAATAATTGTTCAAACAATTATTCATTTATTGAAATAAGTATTTTAGGCAATTATTCGTTTATTAATATGATTATTTCAGATAAGCAATCATTTATTGGCATAATTATGCCGGCAATTACGCTTTATTGAAAAAATATTTTAGACATTTATTGAAATCAATATTTAAAGAATTGTTCATTTATTGAAATATTTGTTCAGACTTTAATGAAATGATTGAGAAAATACTAGTTTATTTGAATAATCATTCCAAAAGTTATTCGTTTGTAGGAGTAATTATTTTGGAGAATCATTCGTTTCTGCAATTATTCGAGAGACAAATATCCAATGAAGAAATTGTTTGAATAACGGATTAGTTAAATTTTGACAGTACAAGCCTACGCAGAGATTAATTCTCACTCTCTTTTAATTTATTCTTTTTGCAATTACAGTAACAAGAGGAAATCTCAAACTTTTCCCCCGAGCTTTCCTCCATTTTTCTTTAAATTTAGTGAATAACAAATAAATGAATATAAAAAACGTAGAAAATGAGCCAGGAAGTAATTACAAAATGTTGTTCGAACACTAAATGTCCAAATGAGTACAGTTAAAATTCGAGTAACTCGCTATTCAAATATTCAGGTACCTATTCTACTAATTATAACAGCACTATTCCAAACCTTTTATAAACCACAAATTTGAGTGCGCAGTTCATGACGTCATAATTGATGGACACTCAAATTTGTACACTATACCAAAACTCTTGAAATCAATAATAATAATAATAATAATAATAATAATAATAATAATAATAATAATAATAATAATAATAATAATAATGTAATGGGATTTCGCACATACTAACTATTTTTAAGTCTGATGTTCGAGTTATTCACTAAAATTTAAAAATGCAGAGGTGGTTGTTAAAGTTTTTTAAAAAATGAAGAAATTGTGACACTAGGAGATGAAGCACTTATGGCTAAGCTAATTTCAACTGTTGCCATATGCAATCACAACCAGATCATCCTTCTATAGGTCTATATTTATTGATATATCCTTACGAATATTTATCTTGAATCTTCCTATACATAATTCTACCCTTAACACATAATTCGAGCGCACAATCTTTCTTGACATTTTCTAGGTACAGTACCTGCGATCCTTAACCCTGCACAGTTGGTTGTTTTTTTGAGTTTAACATCCCTTTCAGCAGCAAGGTTGTATGAGACAGAACCTACTGATTAACGTGGAATTTTAACCACATGAGCTCCCACTGGGAATCGAACCCGGGTCTCCCACGCCAAAGGTTTAACCCAGCACATCTCATGGCACTATATCAAGGGGACTTATCAATTTTCTATTCTCCAACAAGGGTGAAGCTTAGCCAAGAGGCTAGAATAGGTAAATTTTTAATTATGTCAGGATTTAAACAAACTATGTACTACCAAAATGCAGTAGATTTGTAGTCTGTAATTCTCATGTTGTAATAAAATAGAGCAGATTCCGGAGATTCCTCTAATAAAGTATGGGATATTCTTTTTTCGCTTTGTAGATGTGCTGTGAATACGGATCAGTGCACAGCTAAATGTCAACGAGAGGAACTTTTTCTTCTCTTGTTGAGAGAGAGATTTCATCGCTCTGTTTAGCATGTACACTGTAGCGTCAATAGTTCTGGGAAGCACAGCAGCCGTAACAAATAATCCCATCAAATTCACAACGTAAATTTTTTTTAATGTGAAGATGAAATGAGCAATACAACACAATTACTTATGGATCACATGTTCTGTTTCCTTCAAACAAGTAGACTTACGTTTATTTTACCAACATAATATATTGTTTCCATAAATTAATTTATCCCCTGTTCTCTTGTGTTAAGGGATTTGAGTTCATGCCTCATGTAGCTCTAAGGTACAGTTTCCGTGTACTGGACACCACTCGATCACCAAATGGTGAAATAAAAGCCTTTTTTTTTTTTTTTTTTTTTGAAATAGTATTGAACTGACAGTTAGTTATGTTAAGAGAGACATTTCTCACCTTTGTTTTTTTTTCCTTCCTGAACGAGATAGTTTTTTTTTCTTACAATTATGCGTAAGTTTACTAGTTCAGCCCATTGACTCATACGAGAAATTATTTTTCCGGTTTCTTTGAAATATACTGGGTTCTAGTCTGAAAGTTTTGGAAATCTGAGGAACGACAAAAATTCACTGGAAGCCCCCAGTACCCCCTCAGCACATGTATTTCGCACATAACTCCGCCTTATCTATAGCCTAGGGTGCAAGAGAAATTTTTCCGCAAAAATGTTAAGGTTCTATGCATTCAGAGGTCTGTCGATGGGTGAATCAATAGATTTATTTTCTCTCTCAGCATATACAGAGTAGGCACAAATTCATTTTCCCGAAACAAGTAATCTCTTCAAATATTGGGAAAAGCGACTTTGTGCCCACTTATTATATTCAAAATAACACCGACAAGTTTGGGAGGTGATTCCTGACACCAAGATAAGACGAACGGTATAGACCAACCTTGGTGCACAAATGTTTCTTTTCGGAGTTATAGGCCAGCGAAAGCATGAAAAAAATGAATTTTAAAGGTCCAAACCTATGGGATCTACCGTAGTCCGGTCAACCTTTATTTAGGAATTAGTATTTGCCCTATTCAAATATGTGTTTCAGAATCCTGCTGTACTTCGGCAAGAATTTTTTATAGGGATAGTTGGTAAGCACTTCAAATTATAGACTATACC